>NC_069106.1:4637520-5324366 GCF_947172395.1 Bicyclus anynana | reverse complement strand
GGCAGCGCTGTAGGCATGTTGGTATATCAGACCGTGGGCGACTAGCATTAGGCAATCACAATTAACAGTAAAGTTACTTCCAGTGTGCCTAGTGGGAGTTTTCAATATTTTCATACTGTTATATCGCGTTGACGTAAACGCGAATTTATATGGAATTGAAATAGTTGTGCAGTAGTGCCAATAGATGGCGCTGTTTTAATTCCTTAGAAATTCGCGTTTACGTTAACGCGATAGTTAAAAGTATTAAACTGCCACTAGGCCCTCTGATATTTAGTTATTATTGTTTTACATGAAATATTTCCTTAAATAAACGTATGCTAAATTAGATATTAAGCCGGTGCTATCCTGTTGTAAGTATTTGAAATGAAATTCTAACAAAACACGTTTGAATTAGCAACGTAATTTAGAATGTAAATACTGGTTGTTATCGCGTTCTATGTTATTTGTGTGTGTTCATTTTGAATTAAATTCTTGGTATAAATTAATGTTCAATGTTTATACAAAATGTTACAATTAGCTAGTCTTGTATTATCTAATAACATAATTAATGCTTTTCGTTATACTCGAAAAACTGAAAGAAATAAAATTATCGTATGAAGCACCTTTTTCTTTTGTTTTTTCTCCGTAGGTGGGAAAATCTGATATTATCATTTCATCATCATTATAAACTCATGCTGAGCTCGAGTCTCCTCTCAGAATGAGAGGGTTAGGCCAATAGTCCGACACGCGGATTAGCAGACTTCACACACGCAGAGAATTGAGAAAATATTATATTATATATATTATAATATTATATTATTATTTATGTTAGCTGTGGCGTCACACGGGTCTCAGCTGAAAATCAGCGCCGTGTGTTATGCTTGTATATAGTACACGGCATATGCTGAGCTGTACACCCTTTCTTTTTTAAGGGTTACAGACAGACATGCTGTTTTTAGTTAAGGATACTGTTTGTAACTTTTAAATTTGAATAAATTCATTTTCTTTCTTTCTTTAAAATTCTCTCGGAATCTGCATTCTCCTCACGATGTTTTTCCTTCACTGTTTGAGACATGTGATATTTCTTAAAATGCACACAACTGAAAAGTTGGAGGTGCATGCCCCGGACCGTGTTTGAACCCACACCCTCCGGAATCGGGGGTAGAGGTCATATCCACTGGGCTATCACGGCACTCTAAATTATGTAATTACAAATGTAAATTTCAGTGTCAATCTAATAAAGGAAATGGTCCATTTCAGGTCCACTTTTGTACCCTGTATCATTAAAATTTTAAGAATACAAGGATTTTATTAAAATCTAAATAGATGAATAAATCTAACTAAACAAAAAGAAATAAATAAAATTAAAACCCAAGTTTTTGAGTTATATCAAGATTGCGCCCTTAAAGCAACTATGACATGACAATTGACAGCAAACGTCAAATCGACTACTGCATTGAAGACGTCATCAATCCGCCATTATTACCCATAATGTGCATTTCTTGGGACAGAATGAATATTATTTCGAAAGAATTAAAGTAAATTCGTAGATTTGTGTAATCAAAAATAGTTAAAAAAAATATTTTCGCCAGGGTACAATGACTGATCCTGGGCTCCATATAATTTTGGACCATCTCCTTTATTACATTTCGAATTGCCTTTACAACTCCGGAAGTTACACAAATATGACGGGTATCTCGTAAATTGCGTCCCTGTTTTTGACGTACTGAATGCAAACGAATTTCCGCTGAAAATATATCGTAAAACATGTAACGACTCAGCAAACCGACTGTTAGCATCCTTCATCATCTTTTTATTTTAGCTATAAAAACTTATTACGTGCTCCAATTGAGATAAAGAGTATGCCGTTTATGTAACAAAGTTACATAAACTTTTTATTTTCTTAAAGTATTCATAAAGTTTCTAACCGCCTTAAAAGGTAAACCCAAAGAATAAAGAATGGATCCAGAATGACAGAAATAAATCCCTTAAAAGTATAATACTGTACTAACAAGAGTTTTAAACACAAGATTAAAGTATATATCGCTAGTTATTCATAAAGTTTCTAACCGCCTTAAAAGGTAAACCCAAAGAATAAAGAATGGATCCAAAATGACTGAAATAAATCCCTTAAAAGTATAATACTGTACTAACAAGAGTTTTAAACACAAGATTAAAGTATATATCGCTAGTTATTCATAAAGTTTCTAACCGCCTTAAAAGGTAAACCCAAAGAATAAAGAATGGATCCAGAATAACAAATAAATCCCTTAAAAGTATAATACTGTACTAACAAAAGTTTTAAACACAAGATTAAAGTATATATCGCTAGTTATTCATAAAGTTTCTAACCGCCTTAAAAGGTAAACCCAAAGAATAAAGAATGGATCCAGAATAACAAATAAATCCCTTAAAAGTATAATACTGTACTAACAAAAGTTTTAAACACAAGATTAAAGTATATATCGTTAGTTATTCATAAAGTTTCTAACCGCCTTAAAAGGTAAACCCAAAGAATAAAGAATGGATCCAGAATGACTGAAATAAATCCCTTAAAAGTATAATACTGTACTAACAAGAGTTTTAAACACAAGATTAAAGTATATATCGCTAGTTATTCATAAAGTTTCTAACCGCCTTAAAAGGTAAACCCAAAGAATAAAGAATGGATCCAGAATGACAGAAATAAATCCCTTAAAAGTATAATACTGTACTAACAAGAGTTTTAAACTCAAGATTAAAGTATATATCGCTAGTTTTAATACACATTCAGCTGTCTAATGAAGTAATTCACTACTTAATGAAGCAATAAAGGTTTCACGCGTTTAGTTACTGCGTGACTCTAAGTTTTATGACTTATTTCCTCAAAATACTAAACAAAGGTGTTTTGAAAATAATTTCAGTTATGCGTGGGTGCATTCGGTTGGTTGGCCAAATTAATTCAAACGATTATTTGTACTGTAGTGATTTTTATATTATTTGGTAATAATTAATTATAATTAATGGGTTGTGTAGAAAAAAGGTTTTTCTAAATAATAAGAAATCAATAATTTGAATTTTTATTAAATTATGGTTAGAATATTAATTTAAAAAACAAAATAAAATTTACTAAGGAATGATGTATAATGCTTTATAAGGTTAGTATACATGCTTCATTTTATTAAAATTAAACTCCTGAAGCTTTGCAAGTTCGTTTATTAAACTCCTGTGTTATGCGGGCGACGGGGAGAAAAGTATTGCGCGGATGTGAAGTCGTGCGCGCTGGGCAGAGGCTGGAAGTGGGGTGCATCAGTTGTGGGTTTATCTGTCATAGCTACCCACCTTCCGGCCCCCGCGGACCATAGGGAGTGTTACGGACGAATTTGCCAAGCTACAATAACACCATTTCTATAAGTATAGTATCTATTAGCTAACCCAACCACCAACCAACGTACTTCCCATTCTCATGGGAATAGATACAGGGTTAAATATACGTCGCTTTCTATTGGTACAAGAACATTCAAAATCGGTTTTGTAGATTCAGAGATAGCCCCTTAACTACAAACTCACAAACTTTACCTCATAATTATATGTATAGACAAAACCATTTTCCTTTTAGACTATGTAACGGATTTTAACACGGTTGCTGGTTTTAGACAATAGACAAAGAGTGATTCGAAAATAAGTTTTTTAAGTGTAGTATGATAAAACTTGTTACAGTTAAGGGTTTACACGCTGGCGAAGCTGTGAGGGTCTACAGGTATAACTTATATAATGTACTGGCTGTTTATTACGCCTACCATTTTTACATAGCAATTTCACCGTCAGCATACATTGCCGTAATATTTCATCAGGCGCTATTATTGTACTTCTATTTTCAGATTCGAATATTAGCTGTGGCATTGTTAATATGTGGCGCAAAATGTTCTCAAGTTATAGACATACACACTCAAAAAGGACTCAACATATCCGACTATTGTCCTAGAATAGGAGAATGTGCTGAAGGATCGCACGTTATGTGTGTTTATAATTCAGTAAGTTTAATAAATTGCTTCGTTGGTCCCGTGGTAAACCTATTTTATTTAAGAAATAATAACAAAAAATTAGGCTCACCATTGAGCACGAGTTTCCTCTCAGAATGAGAGGGGTCTAGTTCACCACGCTTGCCCAATGCGGAGTGGCCGACTTCACTTCTCCGATATGCTCCGGAGCGGAATCGAACCTACACTCTCCGCATCGAAGGCAGAGGTCACCTGGGCTATCACGTATGCGTAATGGTCAATAATGAATGTAAAATTACTCACTAGCGGACGTCGGCAACTTCGTCCGCGTGGGTTTAGTTTTTCACTAATCCCTCGGGTTCCATGGATTTTTCCGGGATAAAAAGTAGCCTATGTGTTAATCCAGAATATAATCTATCGCTACTTCAAATTTTAGGTGATTCGGTTCAGTAGCTGAGGCGTGAAAAAGTAACAAACATTTATACCATCAAAATCATCAGGTTTTCGCAAATCTCGGGAATCCATGGATTTTTTGGGATACAAAGTAGTTTTTTTCTCTCTACCATTCGATGGACCCGGAAGTCTCAAAGTAGCGATTTGGCTATTTTCAGTAGTAGCGGCGTTAAAGAGTAACAAACATACATCCATACAAACTTTCGCGTGTATAATATTAGTAGGATTAGGCCAGACCCCATAGTAGGCCGATAAAATGGTGGTATAGAACAGTTTTCATTACAGGGCAGAATAATGGGACCCGCCTGTTACGATTTTTTAACGAACATTACAATTACTGCCGACTATGCTCAAATGATACTGAGCATCATTAATAGGTAATTTTAATGATTTCTTAACTTTAGCATCCTTTGTACAATGTAAATTATGTGGTTTAGGTATTCTATTTAGAACGATATTCGATTTTCGAAAGACGATTCGCCTTTGGTAGTACATAGTAAGGTTTAGAGAGTCTGTTTTTATGATACTGAATTCTGAAGTTAGCCGTATAGAAATATGTTTATTAATTACTAGCGGACTTCGTCCGCGTGGAATTCAGTTTTTCACAAATCCCGCGGGAACCATGCATTTTTCCGGGATGAAAGGTAACCTATGTGCTAATCCAGAGTAAAATCAATTTCCATTCCAAATTTCAGCCAAATTTTCGCAAAATTTCGCTTCAGTAGCCACAGCGTAAAAGAGGAACAAACATACTTACACACTTACACACAAACTTTCGCCTTTATAATATTAGTGTGATAGTGTGACTAGCCAACACGGATAGATAAGATATAAGATAAATCTTAGATTACATCATCACTTACCATCAGGTGAGATTCAAGTGAAGGGCTAACTTTTGAAAAATAAAAAAACCAAACGCATTAAGTCTGAGAATTGTACAACAAACTAGCTATAATTATTATTTTTGTTATCACCATCGCATAGTTTATTTAAAAATTAGATCTAAAATTCTAAACTGTAAAGTCACATTGCAACGATTGAATTTTCGCAAATATGACCGTTGCCTATGTTCTACTTTTTTTTTCTAGAATTAGGAGTAGGATTGCAAATGGACTAGTGAAAGCTAAGGATGGGCTGCTTCTTCCCAAAGGTTACGGTATACATAGAGTGGTATGTACATTTTATTTGCGTAGACAGATAAGTAAATAGACAACTGTTGGCGTGAATGTGTTGTAAGTCAAATTGAATGAGAGCATACGAAGGCCTTACGTATCTTATTTTATGAAGGTTGAAAGTTTGTCAGCATTATCTTCTACTCGTACCATAAGGTAAGTACGATAGCCATTTGTGGGTGATCGAGGTTCGGAACCCCTGATATTACCACTATCTAAGGCCATCACGGTCCAAACTTGATTACCCTAATTAGCTATGGATGATTACTGCAATTACCATAGGCAGACAAAGTAAATCTTCATAAAATGAGGTACCTATGCCTCTCTCTAGTCTATTACACAATTTTAACATCCCAAAATATTACAGTGAATATTTTCAGTTTTACTGCTTATTTATTTGTATATTTTTGTAAATTCGTAAATGGTTGTTATTTCGTACTTACAATACGTTTATTCTTGTTTGGACCTTCGTTGTTGCTAAAAAAAACATTATATGAAATAATCGTGTTGGGTCGATTCTTTCAGAGTCCACACATAAGTTTATTTTGGGGTATTTTTTTATGGATGCCTTCTATATCTAGTTATTACTCAATCTACGTTTCTATGTATATGACAGATTTGTTCTAGAGACGTAGGTATCCCTTTGCTATTTGCTTTGTAGTCATAGAAAGATCTAAGTATTCCCAATTTATTAATATATAAAATATAATTTTTTATTGATGTTACCTTTTTTAGTCTTGGGACGAAGAGTTGGCGACGTTCGCGCAAGTGTGGGCCAACCAATGCATTTTACGTTTGGATCTGTGTAGATCGAGTAGTGAGTTAACATTTTTTTTTTTTATTCTTTACAAGTTAGCTCTTGACTACAATCTCACCTGATGGTAAGTGATGATGCAGTCTAAGATGGAAATCCACACGCTAAATCGCTTGGCGGTACGTCTTTGCCGGTAGGGTGGTAACTAGCCACGGCCGAAGCCTTCCACCAACCAGACCTGGATCAATTAAGAAAATCTCAAACTGCCCAGCTGGGGATCATACCCAGGACCAGAAAAAATGCGAAATATTTCAAAATATTTATTTTGTTATCATCATCATTAACAATCCGCACTCAGCTCACTGTTGAGCACGAGTCTCCTCTCAGAATGAGAGGGGTCCACCTAGTCCACCACGCAGGCCAAATGCGGATTGGCAGACTTTACATATGTAAATAATTGCGAAAATTCTCAAATAATGTAGGTCCTCACGATGTTTTTCCTTCACCGTTTGAGACACGTGATGTTTAATTTCTTAAAATGCACACAACTGAAAAGTTGGAGTTGCATGCCTCTGACCTGATTCGAACCTACGCTCTCCGAATGTCATAGACAGAGAATGTCATACTCATAGGCATAGAATGGCAGAGGTCATGTCAACTGGGCTATCACGTCTTTCGGATGCGATAGCGGATTTCTACTAATTATAAACTACCTCCCTGCCAATTTTTACATCAAGCGGCTTTTGAGATTTACGCCGGTGCACTTTAATTTGGTTGACACCTGACTCTATATCTTTCAGAAAGGTTTCACAAGCGCTAGGAATTACTCGTTTCTCATTGGATCTCTGAATCAAAGGCAGAGGTCCAACTGGGCTATTACGTCTTTCGGATGCGATAGCGGATTTGTACTAATTATAAACTACCTCCCTGCCAATTTTTACGTCAAGCGGCTTTGCACTCTAATTTGGTTGACACCAGAGTTCAACTGGGCTATCACGTCTTTTTTTTTATTTTTTTTTTTTTTTTGATTTTTTTTTATTCTTTACAAGTTAGCCCTTGACTACAATCTCACCTGATGGTAAGTGATGATGCAGTCTAAGATAGAAGCGGGCTAACTTGTCAAGGAGGAGGATGAAAATCCACACCCCTTTCGGTTTCTACACGGCATCGTACCGGAACGCTAAATCGCTTGGCGGTACGTCTTTGCCGGTAGGGTGGTAACTAGCCACGGCCGAAGCCTCCCACCAGCCAGACCTGGACAAATTAAGAAAATCTCAATCTGCCCAGCCGGGGATCGAACCCAGGACCTCCGTCTTGTAAATCCACCGCGCATACCACTGCGCCACGGAGGCCGTCATGCGTCTTTCGGATGCGATAGCGGATTTGTACTAATTATAAACTACCTCCCTGCCAATTTTTACGTCAAGCGGCTTTGCACTCTAATTTGGTTGACACCTGTCTCTATATCTTTCAGAAAGGTTTCCCAGTGCCGGTCAAGCGCTAGGCATTACTCGTTTCTCATTGGACGATTGGATGCCAGTACACAGAGCTGACTTCAACGACACAGTACTGACACCGCAGAAGGTGAAGTACGCTCTTCGATCTGTGATGAAGGCGTGGTGGAGTATGAAGGAAGAGATCACTGCTGATGATGTCAAGGAATTCAATAGATCGTAAATATATTACAATTATTTTAAGTCTAAGTGTTCATTTACATAACCGGCAACTCTACCGACGATCGACTGCAGTCGGCGACGTCTCGGCGGCAGCTAACGGGAGTCGATTGCAGTGGGCGATCGCCGTCGACCGCCGCCTTGCCGCCGAGACGTCGCCGACTGCAGTCGACTCTAGTTGGCTTCCGCCGAGAAGTCGCTGACTGACTGACTGATTGCGGTCGTCGGTAGAGTTTTAGACGCTTTTTAATGTCCGGTAAAAATACTCTCGCGTTAATGAGGGCTTAGCCTTTATCGTAGTAAGTGCAATCTAATAACATGGAAGCGGGCTAACTTGTTAAGATTAGGATGAAATCCACACTCCTTTCGGTTTCTACACGACATCGTACCGAAACGCTAAATCGCTTGGCGGTACGTCTTTGTAGGTAGTGGTAACTAGCCACGGCCGAAGCCTCCCAATCAAGAAAGCCTCAATCGGCCCAGCCTGGATCGAACCCAGGACCTCAGTCTTGTAAATCCACCGCGCATACCACTGCGCCACGGAGGCCGTCAAAACTTGGCACTATAACATCTCTTGTGTACATGGTTCTAAAAGAAAAGCCCCTGTCAGCCATAAAATAATGTTTTTCAGGGTTCCTGAATTAAATAGGAATAAGTTTTCGAACTTGGCGTTTGGACCACTCACACACGTCGGCTGCGGTATATCCGTTTACAAAGAATACGCTTACAAGGATAATTTGGCGCATTTGATTTTTAATGTTAAGTACCTATTTTTTTTTAATTTGCAAGTTTTTAATTTTACCACAGATTAAAGATAATAGGCAGATAGTACGTCAGTAATGCAGCCATTCCAAATACAAATTCAAGAAGTAATACATTCTCGAGTAGAGAGACACAGAGGCATCAGTGATTTTCAATATTATTTAAGAAAAATGGCCTCTTATGTTTTTAAGTATTTTTCGTTATCAACCCAGCAGTGAGCTGAATATAGCTCACTGCTGAGCTCGAGTCTCCTCTCAGAATGAGAGGGATTAGGCCAATAGTCCACCACGTTGGCCCAATGCGAATTTTCAGACTTCACACACGCAGAGAATTAAGAAAATTCTCTGGTATGCAGGTTTCCTCGCGATGTTTTCCTTCACCGTTTGAGACATGTAATATTTAGTTTCTTTAAATGCACACAACTGAAAAGTTGGAGGTGCATGTCCCGGACCGGTTTCGAACCCACACCCTCCGGAATCGGCCGAGGTGATATTCATTGGACTATCACGGCTCTAAAATATCCCTTTACCTGTATGGAATAAAAATTCAAGGTAAATATTTTTAACTGACTTCAAAAAAAGGAGAAGGTTCCAATTCGAGTCTGTATTTAAAAAAATAAAAAGATAATAAGATTATTTTTATAGGTTATTATTGATTATTATTAGTCTATTAGGATATTAATTTACGTAACATGTACACAATCAGAAAGGTCACAAAAAACTCTACCACGCTCTGCTTTTTCCAAGTTTCTTTTTCCAAGAGAAAGAATACATTAGGAAACTTACTCTAACGCACTGCAATATCCTAATTAATTATATAAAAATGTCCACGTGGAATGGTGACAAGAATACTGTATTTTCGCGTTGGTCAGTCAGGCTGATCTTTTGCGCAAAAATGAGCAAGCCTGTCTTCAGTCGAGGCAACTAGCCACGCAGAAACAATTCAGAGGTTTCTTTGGCTCTACTACTCGATGGCCAAACGGTCTCCACAGCAAAAGGAACAAATATCAAACTCTAACAGCCAGTTTCTTCATGTAAAACTAAAGTAACAGTAAAAGTAGTAAGTAGTAAAGAAGACTTTATTTTTCAGTGAATAAGACCGTCACTTTTGATTTATTATGTTACTTTGACTGTTACTTGCGATGAAGAAATTGACCGTTAGACAGAAAGGCGTACTAATTGTGCCACTTACTGGTTTATTTTGAATGATATTTTTGTGTTAATTTTTCTTTTTTTTTTCAGTGCATTCAGATCGTCTGTAATTTTTCTTCGCGCCCCAAAAAACCGATATTTACGGTGGAACCACCAACGCAACCTGGTTACACGGTGCGGTGCGGTTGTCCCTTAGGTTACGATGAGGATGAGGATTGTCTCTGTTATGAGAGCGGCAGAAAGATGCGTAAGTTCTATTAGAATAATCTAGGATGGTCATATCCCCCTCCGCAGCGCTGGACCAAAGTAAATTTTAGATGGAGCGAGATCCAATTATGGCGCCTTTCTGCTTGCCTTTAATAATATAAACTTTTAAACCAATTGTGAGTTCAATGTAAGTATGAAACGCGAAGATCTCGACCATACTCTGGAGTGACCAATTGAAAATCAAACGCAATGGGCTGCGCTCCGAGGCCTTTTTTCTACCTTGCCAGTAACAACTAACTTTTCCAGATAATCATATAAATGCCTACTCTTGTTGTCACTCTGTGTAAAAATTTGTGCATATGTCTGAGTCAGAGGCACGAAAGTAGTGAGACAAGGGATGTAGTGCAGAAAAACTCAACTCTTATTCGTAACACTGAAAAAACGTAGCAGTTTATCGTAACTTCTTTTTCTGTGTCATCGAGTGTCGTGTTGTGAAGTGCCATCTCCTATCGGAGGTTAGCAATAATTAAAGCTAATTTTACTTTATTCACTGCTGCTCGAAACGTTGATCTAATAGCTACTCGTATTGAATCATTGGTGTAAGTTTTTGAGCCAGGCCTTCGTTTTCCCTTCATCTTTTCTTGGATAATAAGCTGGAGCAGATCATATTTGGAGTTTCGCATATATATCCCAGGTACCCAGGTTCACTTAAAACTGAGACAGCTTTTCTTCGTTCTTTTCTTTTAGTTTTTACTAATTTTCTAATACCATTTCAGCATGTAAGGACAAGGATCAATGCAAACCATCAGTTGTAGTGCTGCCAATTTTCACTGTGGAAGATGCTTCAATTTCCCCATCTAGGTATAAATTTTTAATCAATATACATACGTCTTAAAATAATCGCCATAATAAATATACGTCTTAAAATAAACGCCATCTCATATTTTTTTTTAACATTTTAGTGATTTGACTAGAAGATTTCCAACTGATGTTAAAAGTCGATATTTTATTAAGGAGCCCGAAATGTCACTTGTAAACAATACTACGCATGCCCCGGGTAGTTCACACGCTAGAGTAAGTATAAATTAAAGATATTGTCAAGTACTTTAAATAGTAAGTTAAGCTGAAATTCTTATTAACTTTGTTTTATTCTTCCAATTCCTCAGTGCCTAAAGACGAAAGTCTTCGAACAGTGCGTGTTGCCAGTGATGACCTACGGATCCGAGACTTGGTCGCTAACTATGGGTCTTATTAGAAGGCTCTAAGTCATTCAGCGGGTGATGGAACGAGCTATGCTTGGGGTTTCTCTACGTGATCGAATCAGAAATGAGCAGATCCGCAGACGAACTAAAGTCACTGATATAGCTCAGTGAGTCGCGAAGCTGAAGTGGCAATGGGCAGGCTACATAGTTCGAAGAGCCGATTGACGTTGGGGTCCCAAGGTGTTGGAATGGCGACCCCGCACCGGAAAGCGCAGTGTTGGTCGATTCCCCACTAGGTGGACCGAAGACATCAAGCGGGTTGCAGGGTGCCGCTGGATGCTGGCGGCTCGAGACCGTTTTGTTTGGAAGTCCTAGGCCTATGTCCAGCAATGGACGTCCATCGGCTAATAATGATAATTGATGATGATTCTTCCAATTCTTCAGTGTAGCATAGTCTTCGCAATCATTATTGATTTGGTCCATTGCCTTGAAATTTCCCTTCTCATCAGCACTGAATGCCTTCTTCCAACTGAAGTTTGCCGGTCATGTGTATTCAGACTAATCCACTACTCTACTCCAACCTGCAGGTTAATCTTTGACGTACGCTAGTTGACATACGAAATTGATGTTCTATGTAACAAATGTCATCCGGTGCCTACTGGTGGTTATCATACAGTTAGGTAGATGACAATTGGCAATTAATGTTCATTTGAATAGGTTCATTTTATAAAGACCACAATAGTGAATAGGCCAGCTAAACTCATTGCTTTCCATTTCATTATGTTTGTCTTTATATTCAAGGTATCTTAAGTTTTATCATACAGCCCTTTTGTATAATAACTGTATAGACGATTTCAGAATATACATATAATTGCAATTTGCAGAGGCACTTTTCAAGGCAAAAACAGAGTATATTTTCCAAGGCAGGAATTTTTGAGTTACCAATTAAACGAAAACAATTGAAAATGAATCTTATACCTCAAACAAAGGAAATCCAAAATGATGTAAAACCTAGAAAAGATTTCACAAAAGTTCAAGAGATAGTATCAAAGTATTTAGACGAAAAGAGAAACGGAAAGACTATTATTGTAGATATAAATAGTGGTGGGGATATTGCTCATGGACCAGTTACATTGAAAAGTAGTACTATCCAGAAGTTAAAAGAAAATACTATACATGAAAATCATAATTTCAATTCAACTACCGTTGATCTCAACTATTCTACCACACAACCAGTCACAGAAAGTGATATAAAACTCATGTCTCTGTTAGATAAACTGGAAGAAGAAGTAAAAAGAATTGATTTAAATACACACGAAAAAGGACTTTTTGACGAGAAAATCCGTAAAATATACGGAACTCTTGTTGGTAAATTAAATATAGTTGAACAAAAACTTAAATTACGGAACAGAGATTCAACTAATCAATCTATTAATAGGGACAGTGAATTTATTAATGCGGACAATTATGATTTTAATTTCAATAAGCCTAAACACAATTACCGTGACTTTGAAAATAGTTACAATTCTCTCAACAACTACGAAAATAAAGTAGATAGAGTGTACAATAAAAATAATTATTATAATGATAAAAAGAGTTTTTTGCGTGGAATTGATGAAAATTTAGAAGAAAGGAAATTACGAAATACGTACGACGTTAGAGAAAACGTTGGGAGGAATATAATGAGTCGTCATTCAAGACTAGAAGGTGACGACTATTATCCGCTTAGCAGTGAGAGAAGGAGGTATTATCATCAAAAGTTAGCAAATTTACAGAAGAAGATCAATAATATCAAAAGAAGTGGGCATCGGAAAGACCAAGTAAGTAAAGACTAACAAATATTTGATATTAAATCTTGAATGAATTTTTACAAGGACATAATATACATATTTATAAATGTGAGTGGGCATTATTTAAGAGGACTGTCTATATTAATATTAAACAAAAAAGTTGATAATAAATTTTTGTTTACGATAAGTTTTGATAATTTTACTTTTAAATATATATAACTCAAAGGTTGACTGACTGACTGACTGACTGACTGACTGACATAGTGATCTATCAACGCACAGTCCAAACCATTGGATGGATGGAGCTGAAATTTGGCATGCAGATAGATGTTATGATGTAGAAAGAAAGGATTTTGATCAATTCTACCCCCAAGAGGATAAAATAGAGGGCGAAAGTTTGTATGAAACTTTGTCAATTTTGCGGCGATTTGGCTAAAATTTGTATCCAAAATAGGCTACTTTTAATCCCGAAAAAATCTATGGTTCCCGCGAGATTTGTGAAAAATTGATATCCACGCGGACGAAATCGTGGGCGCCTGCTAGTTAGAAATAAAGAAAGAAAAACATTTAGTCTTTAGTGCCATTGATAAGTTTACATCCATACGTATGGAATGTCCTTACAGTTTCTATTTTTCTTACCAACATCGTGGACGTATCTTTACAAGAGTGAATAGGCACTTCATTATAAATATAAGAACGAAAATTCATATGTTTTGATCACGTATTCTTAGGTATTTTTTCTGACTCATATTCCGAGATATATCAAGCTTAATAAATTAAGTCTAGACTTCTACATTTTCTAGAGCCCCGAGGGAGTGAGACATGTACGTCCTACGAAGCGAGAAAAAAAGCAACGCAGCAAAAGACCGAACGACCAAGTCAATACGTACTATATGCCGGATCGCGCGAGGTTTCTTCACGGATTTTGAAAATACATATACATATGGATTTTTGTAGTATATTTTGATGAATCTATTAAAATAAATAAAAAAATAATATTAAAAAAAAATTCATTCATATAATAAGGAGAAGAAAATTTTTCTTAATTTTTTTTCTCTTTTTGACGGCCTGCGTGGCGCGGTGGATTTACAAGACGGAGGTCCTGGGTACGATCCCCAGCTGGGCCGATTAAGGTTTTCTTAATTGGTCCAGGTCTGGCTGGTGGGAGGCTTCTGTGGCTAGTTACCACCCTACCGGCAAAGACGTTTTTTTTGGACGGTCTCCGTAGCGCAGTGGTATGCGCAGTAGATATACAAGACGGAGGTCCTGGGTTCGATTCCCGGCTGGGCCGATTGAGGTTTTCTTAATTTGGCCCGGGTCTGGCTGGTGGGAGGCTTCGGCCGTGGCTAGGTACTACTCTAACGACAAAGACATACCGCCAAGCGATTTAGCGTTCTGGTACGATGTCGTGTAGAAACATAAAGGGGTGTGGATTTTCATCCTCCTACCGACTGCAGTCGACTGCAAAATAAAAAAAGTAGTCGAAGCTTACCATGGGACCAATGAAGCAGTTCAACTTTACTGGAGTTATAAAGACTGAGAATTTGGAAGAATAAAAGCTAAATATTTCCCAACTCAACAGAGCATCGAACCCGGGATATTGTGAACCGAATACTAACCCCTGGACCAACGAGGTAGTTCAGTGCCCTGTGAGCTGTAAAAATAGGCTGATGAAAACTTAATCAAAGAATGAAGTATTTGCTCGGTTTATGTTTACAATATACAAACAAATGAAAATAGATAAGCGGACGTTTAATTAGTTTTCCGTATGTGTTTATGCTATAAAAAAGATTAAGCAGAATTCGAGCTAAAAGGAAATCCATATGCCTTGTTTTCTTTTGTTACATTAAACCTATATTATATACTAGCTGACGCAGCGCGGTCTATATGGGGTACCAGTCAGTCTCCCTCCAACCAAGTCGAGGTGCCAACCTCACCTGCTCGTGGTGCACCCTGCAGATGAACCGACGAGGCTCTGGCGACCGATTAATAGCGGTATAACCATTCGTAACTGGCTGGATTTTGTAAATGGCACAGCGACACTGGCACGAAAAATCCAGCCCTGCGAATGACCAACCCGCATGCCCAGCGTGGTCATTTATGGGCAATACCTTATTATGTATTCCCCCTAAGGCCGTCCACTGCACCCGCCCCTGGAGAAGGTCAGAGGAACACGTATAAGTCCCTACCTACTCGAGTCATTAGATCGACTAATAATGACGATCGCCAAATAATTTCTTCTAGAAATTATTTGCTGATGTACCTGTTTTTACTGGCCCAAGTAATAAAGCACTAAGTCAGACTGGGATGTTATCTATACTAATATTATAAAGCTGAAGAGTTTGTTTGTTTGATTGAACGCGCTAATTTCAAGAACTACTGGTCCGATTTGAAAAATTCTTTCAGTGTTAGATAGCCCATTTATCGAGGAAGGCTATAGGCTATATTATCCCCGTATTCCTACGGGAACGGGAACCACGCGGTGAAACCACGCGGCATCAGCTAGTACAATATAAATGGCACCCCAAACAGTATCAACTTAAGCTAACCAACTTGGAGTTAATAAGTTGTAAGCAAGCGATAGTTTCATAGCATCTTTGCTATCTTCTACGGACATATTTTAAATTAAAACAAACATTTTCGAGAGACAAAATTGAACCATAATATTATGCGATAAGCAGAGTGTTTGTATCATAATGCTGATCACACATTATGATATGAACCGCAACAGGTGTAAGAAATACCGCACGTAATGTATTATCTGTCTTCTAACACGATTATGAGGAGGTTTTATGTTCGGCAATTTTCATGGAATAACTAGTTGTTCACCGTGGTTTTACGCTGGGTGTTACCATTGCCGTAGGAATTTCTAATAAGTAGCTTACTCGTTTGTGCTATTCTAGAGTATAATACGAGTATGTCTCTGTGCAGTTCTAATGTTGTCAATTGTGTATCTAGCCCGACTCTGTTTAAACGGTTGTTAAATAGGACAATAATATATTATGTTAAAAAAAATGTTAATAATTAAACGAGAGAAAAAAAATTAAATGTTTTACTATTCTCCATAAAAGAAAAAGAGTCAAGTTCAATTTACATGTTTGTAAATATATAAAATAGAAATAGTACTGCAATTTAGTATGCCCTACCTTACCTCATCAGCCGATAGACGTCCACTGCTGGACATAGGCCTCTTGCATGGACCTCCAAGCACAACGATGTTGAGCCGCCAGCATCCAGCGGGTCCCTGCAACCCGCTTGATATCCTCCCTCCACCTAGTGGGGGGTCGACCAACACTGCGTTTTCCGGTCCGGAGTCGCCATTCCAGCACCTTGGGACCCCAACGTGCATCGGCTCTTCGAACTATGTGGCCTGCCCACTGCCACTTCAGCTTCGCAATTCGCTGAACTATGTCAGTGATTTTGGTTCGTCTGCAAATCTCCTCATTCCTGATTTGATCATGCAGAGAAACTCCAAGCATAGCTCGCTCCATCGCCCGCTGAGTGACTTTGAGCCTTCTAATGAGGCCCATAGTCAGCGACCAAGTCTACCTTGACCTGTTAACTATGTATTATGCCATTTTAGCATAATACATAATAATTAACAGGTCAAAACTGCTACGTGCGGTATGAGTGACAGTAATTGCTATAATGTGCGACGACTTTTAAAAGAAATGAATATGTTTCCTATTTCATGTTTGATGTCCAAACATTAATTAAATTTGGATTCGCTGAAAACGTTTCAACAACGCAATTCTAGTGCTAACAAAAGCACATAATAAACGCGGATTATGTGATGAATTCGTTGTTCTAAAATGATCCAGTTTTCTCAGTATAAAAAGATGAGTTTTCTTGCAATTGATTATATTCTTGCTTTGGTTATAGTAAAATGAACTTCTCTAGAATATTTTTGTTCGTGTTTGCGGTTATGGTTGTTCTGTGCGCTGTGAACGCGGCGCCTAATCCAAGATGGAAGGGCTTCAAGAAATTCGTAAGCATAACATTTTTGTACTATAAGGGCCCTCTCACACTATGCGGCCAAGGCTGTCGTTGGCTGTAGTCGCTAAAACTACGGTTTGATTGTGGCCAGATTAGCGGCCATTAGCAGCAGGCCTTATTCACTGTTTCGGTCTTATCAACCTATAGAAATAAACATAAAATCAATTGACAAAATGTCATCTACCTACTATAAGATATCCACCGGATGACATTTCTTACATAGAATTTAAATTTCGTGTACATCAAAGATAGTGAATTGGCCTGCAGGAAATTCGTAAGCATAACATTTTTGTACTATAGGGGATCTCTCGCACTATGCGGCGACGACTAGGTAATACAAGTTGGCTGTAGTCGCAAAAACTACGGTTTGCTTGTGGCCAGATTAGCGGCCATTACCCTGCTGGTAATGGCCGCTAATCTGGCCACAAGCAAATTCACGCCTATTCACTATTTTGGTCTTTATTATCAACCTATTTATTATCAAATGTCATTTACCTACTATAAGATATCTACAATTAGGCACCGGATGACATTTGTTACATAGATGCTCAATGCCAACTAGCATACGTCAAATATAGTGAATAAGCTTGCAGGTCTGGTTGTAAAGCGGCTAGTTGCTAGTTGTTATTCTGCCCCCGAAGTACTGGCTGGCTAACCTGTTCACTAACTTGGACTATGTGATGCAACTAATATAATTAACATCAAGTCAATAACTATCGCATTTTTCGTATTCCGTAAAGTTAACTGGGCAATATCCACTAGGTAACTCTATGGCTTATAAGGGTCAGTTAGCAATAAATAGTGAATACGAAATTACATGACTTATGAATTACTAATAAATTATAACAAACTAGCAGACGAACGAAGTCGCGAGGATAATTTGTTACGAGAAATAATGTTAGAAAGCTCAATTGAATATGTTATATATATATATATATATATATATATATATATATATATATATATATATATGCATATTATGTGTAATAATATATAGGTATACTAATCTAGATCTATATTAATTTTATAAAGAGGTAAAGTTTGTAAGTTTGTAACAATTCTTTGTAAGGGGTAATCTTCGGAACTACTGATCCGATTTTAAGAATTCTTTCACCAGTGGAATGCTTACGTTAACAGGGAGTGCTATAGGCTATATATTTTATCCCCTATTCCTACAGGAATGGGAACCACGCAGGTGAATCCGCACGGCACCTGCTAGTGGCATTTAAATAATGTTCTCCGTTGCCAGATTCTAAGAATGTAACTTTATTGTAAAAATAATTTCATTTTGGTTACAGGAAAAACTTGGTCGTAGAATTCGCAATAGTATCGCAAAGGCTGGCCCAGCGGTGGGCGTCGTGGGACAAGCTACTGCCATCGCTAAAGGATAATCGACAAAGAATAAACATCTGGACTCAGACCAATTATTGTAAAGGACCTGCCTCGCTAGACGTTACTTTTCTGTCCAAGTATATGATCAACGATCTAATGCGATTATAAAAACTGTCTCTATAGAATCGATCTTAAATAGTTGTAATCGTGTTCGTCGGTTAAAGGGCTCTGTAAAAATACCTTTTTGTGTAATTGAATGGTGTAAAAAACGGGCAAAAACTTCTAGTTTAGTATAAGATATTTACAAAATCTAAGCTCGTTTTCTTCAGAAAATGACAGACAATTTTGTTAGTGACTATGAGTGCGATACAGGTCCTTCTATAATTGGTCTGAGCATCTGGACTTAGTTTTTATAATAACTATACTTACTTTGTATTAAGGTAGCTATAAGTAATCTGTATTCTTAAAGTCTATTAAAATAATTTCATTTTAAGTTATAACATTATTTCAATGATTTCCTCCATAAATTTAGGTCATCTTTATCGAATCATTTAACTGCGGCTGGTTGCCTCGACTGGTTACAGAAGAGCTGCCTCATTTTTTGCGCAAAGGATCAAAAATTGTGTGTGTAACAACTTAACCAAGGTCAAGAATGTGTGATTGCCTTAGAAATAGGAACTCTTACTTTTAAATCAGCTGTAAAAATTTAAAATTACAAACACAGAGTAACCAGAGTGATACTTTACAAGCAACGTACTGAAGCCGGTGAATGTACAAAAAAACAAACGTCATGCGTCTCCTTGACAACCGCATAAACAAACGTATTTCACAATTTGTATTTCAAAATTTAACACCAATAATAATAATAATAAATTACTAATAAAAAAATACTCCATCTTATTTCTTTAGTTTTTGCGTTTTTAAAATATTTAAAAACATAAGACGTAATTTTTCTTGAATAATATTGAAAATTACTTTTTGAATGTCGTATTCCGCACACTCCATCTGTATAATCTGTAATTTAAAATAAATAAGTTTTACGTTACAAAATGCGATTTTTCACTTAACTCTCCAAATTTGCATTTACAAACTGACCCGTGCTGGAAATCGAATCCAAGACCTCTCTTTTGAGAACCACTGCACTACAAACTGCGCCAGAGAGGTAACAAGACTTTAGAGAAGAAAAGAAAATATTTGGTACAGTAAAAATCAACAAATATAAATTGTACCAGTTTAACGACGAAAACATTTCGTATTGAAAACGAATTGAAAACCTCTTTTCAGAAGCTTGTTTGGAATTTCGATAGATTGCGAAATAACGTAGGAAGTTTTAATTAAACAACTTTTTTGATTTTCGTTCGAATGTTATTTTAATTATTATTTGGGAAATACATATAAATAAAGGTACGTGATAGCCCAGTGGATATCCTCTGCCTGCAATTCCGGAGGGTGTGGTTTCGAATCCGGTCCGGGGCATGCACCTCCAACTTTTCAGTTGTGTGCATTTTAAGAAATTAAATATCATGTGTCTCAAACTGTGAAGGAAAACATCGTGAGGAAACCTGCACGCTAGAGAATTTCTTAATTCTCTACGTGTGTGAAGTTTGTTGATCCGCATTGGGCCAGCGTGGTGGACTATTGGCCTTACCCCCTTTCATTCTGAGAGGAGACTCGAGCTCAGCAGTGAGCCGTATATGCGTTGATAACGACGATATAAATAAAATAGAAGTGTATTTCTGTGATTTCAAAATAAGCGCTTATAGTTATTTACACGATATTTTTTTACTTTTGTCTGTCTGACTGTTTGCTAGGGCTCTGGAACAGCTGAACTGCTTTTAATTGGACTTACTGGAAGATATAGATTATTAAGTAACACATAGGGCTACTACTACTACTACTACGAGGAAAAATCTATAGTTCCAGCTGGATTTCAGTCAAATTCAATTTCACGCGAAGTTGTGGACGATTACTACTTTGATATAAAATTGTTTAATTGCAAAAAATTGGCAGTAAAATGTCTCTATATTTTAAAGTTCTTGTCATAATTATATACATGAAGATAAATTGTATGCTAGCTGTGGAAAACGTCGATGTAAGTTTTTAAACTAAATTGTAAACTGTTTATATGGTAATAATCTTTATTATTATTGGTATTTTAAATACAAAAAAGTTTGTTTATTTGGTTTCACGCTTCAACTAATTAATTATGAAAATCTGCATATACTTCCCAAGTGATTAAAGGTATTACGTTCTTCATTAGTGCTAGTAGATACTTTAATCTAGAAATAAATAGTATTCTAGGATTGAAAAAGATCATTTATATGCGAGTGAAGGCGCAGTTAATACGATTATCTGGTAATAGATATTGCAAGTCAGTAGGTACTAATTTACAACGGTGAAGGAAAAAGATCGTGAGGAAACCTGCATACCAGAGATTTTTCTTAATTCTCTGCGTGTGTGAAGTCTGCCAATCCGCATTGGGCCAGCGTGGTGGACCATTGGCCTAACCCCTCTCATTCTGAGAGGAGATTCGAGCGAGCAGTGAGCTGAAAATGGGTTGATGATGATGAGGTACTAATTTGTTTAATATATTTATATTAGAAAAATATGTATTTATTATGTGACGTTAGCTGTGCCTTATTATATAAAGTAAATTATATAACTAATCATTTATACTCTCATTTATTTATTTTTCCTTTTTTTAATTTTTAACAATGTTATTAATACAAAATATAATACAAAACACTATTAAAAAATTATAAAAACCATCAACCCTCCCGCTGCGGGACATTTGAGTGCCCAAGCAACCGGTGGTCAGGGCTCCAGAGTGAGGAACCTCCTCACAATACGCGCTGTCTCAAGAATCACTGTCTTTTGTATCCGACTCCTAATCCAACAGTCAAGCGAAAGCTTCTTAAGGTGTTGGTCGAAGCTTTTCGCTATAAGACCATTGACTGGAACAAATATGTGAACAATAATAGTTGATTTAATATTCCACATGTACATTATACATTCCAAGTATTTTCTTACATTTTGTTTTGTGGAACAGTAATTAACTAATAGTTATCATTAATTTTGCAGAAGCTCAGCACAGTTTTACAAAATGCTGATTTTGGAAAGAACTTTAATTTAAGGGTAAGTTTGCCGATATTTTCAGCTGAATAAGTTCAAATATTGACGGCCTCCGTAGCGCAGTGGCATCCGCGGTGGATTTACAAGACGGAGGTCCTGGGTTCGATCCCTGGCTGGGCCGATTGAGATTTTCAATTTTAATTGGTCTGGCTGGTGGGAGGCTTTCGCCGTAGCTAGTTACCACCCTACCGGCAAAGACATTCCGTTCTTAGCGTTCCGGTATGATGCCGTGTAGAAACCGAAAGGAGTGTGGATATTCATCCTCCTCCTAACAAGTTAGCCCGCTTCCATCTTAGATTGCATCATGACTTACCATCAGGTGAGATGTAGTTAAGGGCTAACTTGTAAAGAATAAAAAAAAATGATATTTATTATATTCCAGGTACCGCGTCATGTAGTATTACCGACTGAAACTATACCGCATTTTTTGAAATCCATTAAACATAAATATTTAAACGCGAAAAAGAAAGGTAAAAAACAAACATTAGATAAAAGCTTATTACGTCAGTTGAAGAAGAAACTCAGATTGTATTTAAGGAATAAAAAGAAAAACAGAATGAACTAACGAATAAACTTTTGTTTTATTTCATTTGAAAATTGATTTGTACCCACGTCTACGCAATTTCGCTCCATTGTTAACTTGAAGGAATGCTTAACTAAATAATTTAGAAGTTCAAGTTTAGTTTTCTTTTTATTTTAATGGAATAGCGAATATCATCTGCTTATAATAAAATTTCATGTCACCGTTTAGATCTCATCCAGATATTTCATTTGTTATGTCAAACGACACAGTTTGATTTTTTTTTAAATTTCCATGTTACACCCCAGAAGTGACCTTCATAGTAAAAATTTCAAGAGTAACTTTACTCAAAATCAAAAAATCAAAATCAAAAATCATTTATTTCAAGTAGGCTCAGTTTACAAGCACTTTTGACACGTCAGTTGACTATTTGTAAAGATTCTACCACCGGTTCGGAAGGCAGGTTCTGCTGAGAAGATACCGGCAAGAAACTCAACAGTTGCTCTTTTGAAAAAGTCATACAGTATTATAATTTACAATTGATAACAATTACAATTTCTTATAGTTTTATTTCCTGTGTGAAGGTGGAAGCTGACTCCTATACCCTCCTTACTGTAATAGCAGTAAGTCACTGTATCACTACTACATTTTTATACACTATAATGGCCAATTCTCAGACATGCAGGTTCCTCAAGTTTTTTCTCAAGGTGTTTGAGACACGTGATATTTAATTCCTTAAATAGCATATAACTGAAAAGTTGGAGGTGCATGCTCTGGACCGGATTGTAACCTACGCCCTCCGGAATCGGAGGCAGAGGTCATCAATACATTGTAATCTTTGGAGGTCATATCCACTGGGCTATCGCGGCTCTACTATACGTTCTATATTAAACTATTTCTTACTCTCTTATTCAGTGATACTCCATTCATTCAAAATAAAAAACAAGCCATTGTTTAAATAATTATTATTTAATCTTTCATTTTTATATGAACAATAATATCAACTGGTTTTCTATTGATATCGTTTTCTTTTGAATCAGACATCTTTGAGTCTCTGTTCACATCTTTAAGAATAGTTTTAACGAATCTTCTGTCACTCTTGACTTTCCTTTTTTTGTTTTTTCTTTTCTTTTCTTTACGGTAATGTGGCAGGATATTAGCTTTGGCTCGGCGATTTTTGTTTTTTGATACCTCATTGTTTTTCTTATGATGTCGTCTTCTTTTTATAGTATCAAACTCTGCCTTCTCTTGTTCATAACTTTCAGTAGGTTCTCTTAGATGTAGTTGAGCATCCTGTTAACAAAATAAAGAGAAATATAAAGATGTGACTTTTACAATAATAGATTGTTCACTATCTATATTTTACCTTTAGATTTTGAATATGCTGCCTCTCCCAACTTTCCAAAAATGAATTCAGTGGCAATATTTCGTTATGATTGGCTTGTACCTACAATAAATTATAAAATATTAAATAAAATGGTATTATTATAAATAGTAAATTAATTTAAAAATTCTTACTTCGAGATCGAACCCAATTTTAAAGATAACTAGTAAAAAGCTGATTGTTAATTGTACGCATTTCATGTTGATGATATTTGAACTACTTTGAAATTGCGGAAACGAGTACTATAATCGTAAACACTTGATTGTTTGCAAAACACGGTTAACTTTAGTACGTAAATAGTTTACAGTTTCCCTGTAATTTTCTTTTCAACCTTCAGCTAATTAGCTTAGCGATAGTATCAGATATAAACAGAATTAGTAGTATGATATCATCACATCGTATTTTCGATGCATGTATGATGATGATGTATACTTGTAAAATTATTTCCTTTTTAAGAAAACAGGTATTTTCTACTCACAATTTCTTTTTTTTCTTTACAAGTTAGCCCTACAATCTCACCTGATGGTAAGTGATGATGCAATCTAAGATGGAAGCGGGCTAACTTGTTAGGAGGAAGATGAAAATCCACACCCCTTTCTGTTTGAAAAAAAATACATCGTACAACGCTAAATCGCTTGGCGGTACGTCTTTGTCGGTACTTGTTTTAATGCTCATAATTTCCTTAAATCGATAATATTAAAAAAATATATAAATTATAAAAAAAAAACATTGATCGGTGAACACACATTCGTCCGAACATGTAATTTTCTCCTTTTTGATTGTTGGTTAAAATACATTCATTATAATAAATAAAAACAAATATACTAAAGAGCTAAAAAAAATGTTTGGCAGATATATCGACTGCAGATCTATTTGTTCAAAGTTCTTAACCTTATTAATATAAAAAAACTAAAAACGATTGAGTTAAGGCATTTTACGTTTCACTTGAAGTTCATGATAGTTCGGCAGCATTCTTCTCATATATCGGGCAGCATGCATCTAAACAAAACAAAAGAGATCTTGTTAGTAATAGACACCAATATTCTTTTCTGTAATTCAGGATTTTGTATAATTTTACTTACATTATTCTGATTCCCGTAATTTTGGAATTCTTGAAATTTCTTCTTTAAATTATTCAGCCTGTCCTGATAAAATTGTCTCTTTTCTAGATTAAGGAAATCGTCTTCCCATCGTAAAGAAGAGTTTTCATTGCGAAAATAATTCATTTTATCTCTTTTATTATTTGGACTACTTCTTAGTCCATGTATATTTGGTATTCCTGGCATTTCATCATTATTATCATAAGCGAATGATTCGATTTTAGAATTAGGGACCAAGTTTACTTTTACAGAGTTTTCATTAAGTTCCTTAAAGCAACGACTTTCCGATGTATGATCATTGTTATGATTTTCATCAAAAACTTTATCGTTTATAATATTGATCTGTTCGTGTTCGTTACCAGGAGTACCCGTTAAACTTGCATTTTTAATTGCATCATTTATTCTATTTTCATTGTCTCTGGGTGAATAGGCTTTCTCTATAAAAACGTTATATATTTTTCGAATTTTGTGATCTAAAACATTTTTTCTTTCGCAAGCAAGTTGAACATTATTAGCTTCTTTTTCTAACTCATCTAACAATGTTATTAGCGTACTTTTTGCATTATGTTTTTGAAAATGTGAATTAATATTTGGATTTAATCGCGTAACACTATCTGATATTTCCATTCGATTTGCAGTTTTTGGGAAATTTTCTATCATTAGATTATTGAATTCATTTCTTTTATTGACAATCTTAGACAGTGAAATCGTAGTGATATTTTTGATATCATCTATTCTTTGGGGTTCCGTAATATTTATTCTTCGTCTTACATGAGAATTCCTTGCCACGAGATTACGTTCATCTGAAAAATCTCTTCTCGTTTCATTTTTCTCAAGCAATTTATTTTCATTTCTTTCATTTTTCAGTTTTCTTGAAGGTAATTCAAATACCGATGATTTTAAGAATATACTCCCTCTTAAGTCGTGTCTCTAAAATAAATAACACTGTTACTGGATACAGCCTAAATTAGTACGATACCCAGTGAATAATCTAATTCTAATTCTAATGTATTAATTAATTCTGTATTAGACCTAAAAGTAATCTATTGGTGGAGGGTAATGTAAAGATTTCTCAAATTGGAATAAAAAGGTTCTTCCACGAAATAAAATGGTCGATTTTGACGTTTTGTACGATCACAACGTTCAAGAAATCAAAATTTAAAAGATCTAGGGTAAATTCTAGAGTACAAAATTTACCCACCCTTAAATAACTTGTCATAAATAATCTTATTTTATACTAGTGGACTTCCCGCAGTTTTGACCGTGTGGTTCCCATTCCTATGGGAACACGGGGATGACATACATCCTATGTTATTTGCTAGTAATGTAGCTTTACATTGGTGAAAAAATCTTTAAATCGATATAGTGGTTAAGGCATTGAACTTAACAAATCACATTCATAATTTACAAGATTATTTTAGGCCAGATTTCTTATTTTAAACAAATACTCACCCTTGAATTCGTATCATCAAAGTGTTTCAGATCTACTTCATCTGTAGTTTTTGGGTTACTGTTAACTTTTCTGAAAATAAAGGTTACTTCCAATAATCATTAAAATATATCTATCTAATAATCTCAAGCTTGGCCCTGAAGTAGGCCGTTTAAATAAGAAAGAAAGATTTTTTTTATTTGGACACACACATACATACACACACACAACACACACACCCATAATACAGAAGACAATAAAAAAAAGAAAAAATATTTAAATTAAGGAAAACTAATAATTTAAAAAGATATCTAAAAACAAATGTGTGTGGTTCCAAAATGGTCACCACTCAGCATGTGATGGATGCACCAGCGCAGCGCTGGTCTTCCGTGGAGCCATGTGGTAACGCGGGCGGAAACAGTAAGAAGAAGTGTTAAATCATAATTAATAATAAGAACATAATTAATAATTGTTTATTAATTAATGTATTAAATAAATAAATTTTTAGTAAAGTTTTAAGTGCGAAATATAATATAGAGAAGAAAATAATCCGTAGAAATAGGAACAATAGCAAAAGGCCTTATCAATTTAAACTTGGTAAGTAAGTTATAACATATTATTTTACCTGAATTCTTCGTTGGGTTGGGGAAACGGCTTATTTTCGAAGGTGAATATTGGCAACACAACAACAGCGGGCTTACATTCTTTACTCTTGCAAGAAAATGCTGATGAAAAATAAAAAAAATGACTTTCGAATATTTTTGACAACTAAAGCCGGATTTATATTTGTCTGACATATGGTATCGTACATTTTGTATACCTCTTTTTACTTCTAATATCATTGGCTACAGGCTTAGACCATTAAAAATAATGGACCTGTTTCGCACCCAAATTCACCAACAAAAAAGTCTGGCATTTTTTGAGGGGGACGAGGTAAACTCACACATCGAAAACATTTATCACCATTATGTATATTCTGTGTCCATACACTACACACAACTATATAATTGACTCGCAATACACACACGCGTAATTTTTACACAGACTAACCAACACATCGCTTAGACTATATATATTTATATATAGAATGTTCGATTACTTGATTGATTTTTTGCTGTTCCGTCAAAAGAATCGATTCTTTTTAGAAATCGTTTTTATTACAAATTTGATAAAATTGTGTTAGAAATACTTACAAATGGAACGTTACTCCATCGTTACTAAAGTATTTGGCCGTTTTTATGCCATTTAACTACACAAATTGGCATTTTTAGAGAGCTATTTACACGACGATAACGATTACAACAATGAAACATCGATTCTAATGCAACAGTTTTTATAAACGCGTTAGATCATAGATTTTTGATCTTTGACAGAGGGGTAATGGTTTACGAGGCAGGTCCTTTCTTTTTAATGGTCTAAAGCTACAGGCATATGTGTTAATCGGATGGTGGTTGGCTAACATAAGACAATCTTACGCATTTTCCTGCCGCTTTCATAACATAAGCAATATTCGTCCTCATCATATCCGAGAGGGCAACCGCATTTTATTGTGTACCCCGGCTCAGAGGGGGGTTCGGTGTTGTATACTCTGTTTATCCCAGGCGTTGCAAGCATACGGGACGATAGATTGCAAACAACACGGACAACCTGAAAGAGTACATAATAATCTATACTAATATTATAAACTTAATAACTGTGGTCCTCATACAAAGAGTCAAAGTCACTCAGCGAGCGATGGAGCGAGCTATGCTAGGAGTTTCTCTGCGTGATCCATCCAGAAATTAGGAGATCTACACCAGAACCAGAAATTAGGAGATCCGCAGCAGAATCAAAGTCAGCTCAGTAGCTCAGCGAGTCGCGAAGCTGAAGTGGAAATGAGCGGGGCACATGGGCTAAAATGGCAATATTTAATGAAGGTGTAGATTTCACCGCCTTCATACTGATCAGCAGGTAGACAAAACATAGTAAGTACTATTATGATGTTATTTTTCGCTTTTTAGTTTAGTGGATACGTTTTTAGGTTTTTAAGTCGGTTGTATTTTTTTTGTTATTAGAACATTATCTGTTTGTTTATTAGATGATGTATGATGAAATTTAAAAGACAGTGATGTCTAACGACCGTATTTAATAACCTACCCAAGGTTACAGATAGATAGCTATCCTCAATTATCAGTAACAGCCAACCTACCTTTACATAGTCAATCTATCTGTCAGTAGGTTATTATAAAAGCAGATAAGAACAGAAAGATACATTTTCTTATCTTTTGTAAAATGGCGGATAGATAGGTTATTGAAAACGGCCGTTAATAAGTAAGCAGTACGTTACGTTATGTGTCAAACTGGTTTTGTATTTCATTGTTCTGTCGTATGAATATTCTTTGAAGAGAGATACACCGCATCCAACGTGCGTGACACGGCCATGCACTGTCATCAAAAATATATTGTTACCTAAATGTTTTGGCCTGAAATTATAAACTTTATACAGTACAGTTAACGGAACATACAATAGGACTGAACGAATTTTGATGAATCTACTGTAAGAACTGGAAATAATAGCAGTAAAATCAGCTGTTAAAAAAACCTAGACATATCCAAGCGGTCAAATTTATAACACCTTTCTTTTGGTGGGGGATAATCTAGTAAACTAGATTATTGTAAGATCTATTATCTAACTTTACCCCTAACTCTTTAACCACAATGTAAAATTGGTACCAAAACTATTGTTGTAACATAAACTAAAGGTCGGATACAGGAGGCTTGAGACGGCGCGTATTGTGAAGAGATTCCTCATTCTGGAGCCCTGACCACCGGTATCTTGGATACTTAACTGTCCCTTAGCGGGGGTTTGAATTTATAATTATAAATTTTTTATAGAGTTTTGTATTATTATCATTGTCAAAAAATAAAAAAGGATAAGAAGAAGAAATTAGAGAAGAATAAACGAGAGAAAATCTGAAAATAATGTTGTTTGTTAAGAATAGGTTTCGAAGCTATTTAGAAAACTCCTTCACTAATGGAAAAGCTACATTAACGGCGAGTAAATTACGTTATGTGTATAAAAGGAAATGGGTGTAGATTTGTGAGATTATAGTCAAGGAGTAACTTGTAAATAATAAAAAAAATAACGTTAACTAACCAAACATCACTGGACTCTGTAATGTCGTCAGGATGGACGTACTCTTTGGTTCTGTACCACGATCTCAACAGAGAGTGGATGCCGTATTTCACCTTCTCAATACTGAGGCCTGTGTAGTTGAATAGGCCTTTGGCGTTGATCGGCAACCAGTCCTCATTGAAGCGAGTTATACCAGCCAGTTGAGCTGGATTGGGGAACTTTTCTGAAAGGTTAACAACCCAAATTACTTGGCTCACTCACTCTTCTTCAAAATCAAAATCAAAATCAAAAATAGTTTATTTCAAGTAGGCTCAGTTTACAAGCACCTTTGACACGTTAGTTCACAGTACATTTGTAAAGATTCTACCACCGGTTCGGAAGGCAGGTTTTGCTGAAAACAAACTGGCAAGAAACTTAGCAGTTGCTCTTTTTAAAAAATCACACAGTATTATAATTTACAACTGATGATAACATTACAATTTTTATAGTTTTACTTTATGTGTGGAGGTGGAAGAAATGCTTACTACTTACTTATACTTCTTAGAATGAAAGGGTTAGGATAATAGTCTACCACTAGCCCTAGTGGCAGATTTCATACATTTCTTTTTTTTTATATATTCTTTACAAGTTAGCCCTTGACTACAATCTCACCTGATGATAAGTGATGATGCAATCTTAGATGAAAGCGGACTAACTTGTTAGGAGGAGGACGAAAATCCACACCCCACACATGTAGAGAATTAAGAAATTTCTCAGGTATGCAGGTTTCCTTAGGATGCTTTTCCTTTCACGTGATATTTAATTTCTTAAAATTTTTAATAAATAAAAGTGACTTCAAAATCACCAAAAAATGTTTCTACTAAACTTAAAAGTGAAAAATAACATCGTGTGTGCTACCTTCTACTCTACTACTACTCTCTACTCTACTAGACTACAATCTCACCTGATGGTAAGTGATGATGCAATCTAAGATGGAAGCGGGCTAACTTGTTAGGAGGAGGATGAAAATCCACACCCCTTTCGGTTTCTACACGACATCGTACCGGAACGCTAAATCGCTTGGCAGTATGTCTTTGCCGGTAGGGTGGTAACTAGCCACGGCGGAAGCCTCCCACCAGCCAGACCTAGACCAATTAAGGAAATCTCAATCGGCCCAGCCGGGGATCGAACCCAGGACCTCCGTCTTGCAAATCCACCGCGCATACCACTGCGCCACGGAGGCTGTCAAGTACCAGCAATTGATCGCACTAGATCCCCGAGGGTACTCTTTCTTGGCCTCGGCCTCGTGTAAGTTAAATGTTAAACTTACTGGTAGCTCGGCACATATCAGATCCTATAATACATGTGTTTGCCCACACTTGGGCCAATGTAGACAGCTCAGGGTCCCACTCCTGGAAATATATAATCTGATGAAATAAAAAAATATATATATTTAATATCGTGTGTCAATGTAACAAAACCTTACATTTTGAAAATCATTTATCGATTTGAAGAACCTGCCAAAGATAGTTGCATATCATCAACATAAATTTTTTTCACTCAACAATCAAACAATCAAGTCAACAAACAAATTTGACGGAAAAGACGAAGGTCCTGGGTTCGATCCCCGGCTAGGCCGATTGAGGTTTTCTTAATTGTTCCAGGTCTGGCTGGTGGGAGACTTCCGCCGTGGCTAGTTACCACCCTACCGACAAAGATGTATCGCCAAGCGATTTAGCGTTCCAGTACGATGTCGCGTAGAAACCGAAAGGGGTGTGGATTTTCATCCTCCTCCTAACAAGTGAGCCCGCTTCCATCTTAGATTGCAACATCACTTACCATCAGGTGAGATTCCAGTCAAGGGCTTGTGAAGAATAAAAAAGTGGGTAATCAAAATCAAAGTTAAGAAAAGTTAAGAAAGGAGCAGGAGACACTTACGAATACAATTTACTTTATTAGAAAGGCAAAACGATCTTACCAATCGGTATAGCCCATAGGCTCTCGGCAAGGTTAGATTTGCCATTCCATATGTCTTGCCTTGAGCTGATCTGCCTCTTATACTAGAAAAGGTGTAGGGCTTTTGAGAATACAATATAATGTTTAAAACTATAAGAAACTTTTAGTTATCTATGACAATGTGGATAAAGCCAATCTCAAAGACCACAAAGAAAGGTAACATAAGCGCTGGAGATAAAATTAATTACTCGTATGTTTTGGGTACTGTTAATTAGTTCTATTTATAAAATCATTTTATCTTATAAATGGAACCGACTTCAAATATATGTATTTCAGGTTTTGATTTTAACACAAAATTTTTAAACCGATTTTTATGAAACTGAAATGGGACCAATCTGGAAATATGCTCTGACGAAGGTTTAAAGGTAACAAACATTCAAATAAAAAATAAAAACATACGCGTCCAATTGAGAACTCCCACAACTTTTTGAAGTTTTGAAAAAATTTTGTCATACAAATGTACAGTAGGTAAAGGAGACGATCATTAGAGAGGCAAAGACGGGTAACGAAATAATTGTATACTATTTATGCACAAGTTTTTTGGTTTTATTTTGCAGCACAGACAGTTAAATAAAAAAATTAATATAACGAAAATTACTGTTGTTATTTTTCGAACTGTCAGAAACATGTTTTGACCTTTTTAGATGTTCTTTCATCCCTTGCATTTTTTTTAAATTAATATTTGTGTTGCCTTTTCTATACTTGATGAATTTAAACCCTTGCCCTCCTAAACTAAGTGGAAACGACAATAGTCCAGTCTAACTAACAGGTTGAGAAATACGACCTAATAAGAGACGAATCAAAATCAAAAATCAAAATCAAAAATCATTTATTTCAAGTAGGCTCAGTTTACAAGCACTTTTGACACGTCAGTTGACTATTTGTAAAGATTCTACCACCGGTTCGGAAGGCAGGTTCTGCTGAGAAGATACTGGCAAGAAACTCAACAGTTGCTCCTTTGAAAAAGTCATACAGTATTACAATTTACATTTGATAACAATTAAATTACAATTTCTTATAGTTTTATTTCCTGTGTGAAGATGGAAGCTGATCCAATGGCCTCCAAGCACCTTTGTCGTTAAGGAACTCATCAATAGTGTAGTAACCTCGACTAATTTCGACGAATTTCATAGCAATCCATGGATTCACAGTGCGGGTGCCGGGTCCATCGCGTGGCAAAGATAAAAACTCCGAGCAAAGTCCAGGACTTGTGGCTAATGGATATAGGGTTAAAGAATTCATCGACAATAGATTTACGCTCCCCTTCTCTGCTTTAGCTTGCTTTAGTTAAGTAGCAGTGGTAGTATTTGTGTAATCATCTCTTTCTACAAACGCTAACGCTTCGAAAATTAAAAAAAAATGTATGGGAATGACATTCACTATCGACAGGTCACGAGATCAAGTTGTCGATAGGATCTGTCACCCCCATATATTTTGTTAGTTTTCGAAGCGTTATCGTTTGTAGAAAGAGTATCGACGTGCAACTTGGCTAAGGCCCCAGATCTGGTGGTAGATTTAGATTTTTTCGATTACATCTTAAATATGGATACTTACACATTGAGAAGATCGAGTATAAGCTCTGCGTAGTCCGGTGCGATATAAACCTCTTGTGCTTCAGCGCACAGAGGTCCGTGGGTTTTGTTCTATAATTAATTAGCAAATATAATAAATTAACAATTTTATAATTAACAAACATTAACATTACATACATATAAATAAAATTGAACTATCTGTCTATGATTTCAAAATAACTGTGTTATATCATAATAATTTATAAGTGCTTAAAGTTATTTACACAATACAAAAACATAATCAAGCTTTTTTAAAGTTTTTGTCTGTCTGTTTGTCCGGGCTAATCTTTGGAAAGGCTAGACGGATTTTAATGGTACTGTCATTGAAAGATAGTATATAAGTAACATAGAAGCTATTTTTTATCCCGAAAAAAAAGAAATGAAGAATTCTTAAATCTTCTTCTTCTGATAGTGCCATCCTCCTACCCTTTCTATTATTTTATCATGTAGATACAAAGAGTTGAACCTGATTGATTTTCAGCTGATGGTCATGTATTTTGCCTTTTTACAGTTAATATTGAATAATCGTAAATAACGAATTTATTTTAAATTCTTTTTTTCTCGAACTTCAAAGTCTTTTCGCAACCAACAAGATTAAAATCTGTAGTGAAGGAAATAGTAGTCTGAGACGGATATGACGTCAGGTGGCGCTACTTGTTTCCGTAGGGAGTTGGGAGTTGGAACAGGGTAGCGATCGGTTGGCGGGAACGACTTGCGATATAAGGCGAGTCGTACGGACAGCTTCAGTAAATTTATGGCGTTCGAGCCGTTCACATTTGTTGTGTAATTCTTTATTACTTGGGATAGGCGGGGAGAGTGACTTGAGTGGAAAAGGGGAGTGTTTGATATCAGTCAAAGGATCCTTTAACCCTACACACATCGTTCACAAGTGCGTGACTACACTCAAGGTCATTCTCTGCCATTTTATTTTGGTTATAGTTTGATTTGTTAATGAAGTTGTCCTGACAAGTGTTGTGAATCATAACCTTTGTTCGATATTAGTTTTCAAACGCAAAGTAAACTCACTGGTATGTAGTGCGTGCATAGTACATGAGTCCCTTCTGGACATACTCCTATGCTTTTGCAATAGTCGGCAGCGTACAAGGCTTGTTGGTACTGCTGGTCAATGACTTGAGAACACTCGACAATCACTAACATAATCGTTAATATTAGTAGGATTACCTGGAATGAAGTTATCACCATTAATTTAAAAACTTGCAAGACCTGTCGTATTGTATGGAATAGCATGTTAGGCAGTGAAAAGGACGGATAATAGTGACTAGAAAACGCAGTGTTGGTCGACCCCCCACCAGTTGGACTGACGACATCAAGCGAGTCAGGATCGTGATGTTTGGAAGTCCCTACAAAAGGCCTAAAGGAACTGTCAACTTTCAAAATTCTACAATATCAATACAAGGCAACCTATTTGCATTATGTTAATAAATATTTTCTATCGTTTATATTTATCCCAATCAAATAACATATGAGGAAATATGAAAAATGCTGTTTTTATTAATTTGATTTGATATTAAATTGGATATGGGGTTTTGGCCTAACCCCTCTCATTCTTAGAAGAAACTCGAGCTCAGCAGTGAGCCTAATATGGGTTGATAATGATTGTGATGATGATATTAGGTTGCTATAAGACCAAAGTTACTAAATAGGCCAGCAAGACTGATGGCTTAACGTGCTCTACAAAGCAGGCAGGTGTAATCTATATAATCACTAACTTCTTAACTCTCGGCTCCTATTGATGATGTATTTTAAGAAAAAACCTCAATATTTCATAGCCCAACTCAGGACTCGAACCTACTTTGGATAATGAGGTCCTGACCTCACGATTAACCAAAGCCGCATAGATTAATTTAAATATATTTTTTGTAGAATAGTAAATAAATTATAACAAAATAAATGATTAACAATTGTGCCAACGAGGCATGTTTTTGTTTTTAAATTATTGATTACCTCGTTATTCATTATTGTTTTGTAATGTCATATGTCATTCATTTTTCTATTCACTTGTGACGTCACCACTTGCTATGTTCACGATATAATTAAGTTAACCCGAATGTAAAATATAAATTGGATCACATAAAAGGATTATTCTTGGATATTTTTAAACACGTCAACTACCTCACACTTGAGAGTAAAACTAGTACTCATTTTGAATAAAAAAAAAACAAAAATAGATGTTTTTTAAAGACAATGGTGCTTACATTCGGTTAAGGAATGTAAAAATAAGAAGTCCGTATGAATGGCTTCGATTTTTATTATTCTTTTCTTTTTCTCGTTTGGCATTTTATACTTTTGCATAGACTATACGGTAAAGTGTTTTTCAGATAGCATGGTGCGGGTGACAGTTCGTTTCGCGAACGCATTTGAAAGTTGGCCGCGTTTATGATTATGGATTTCACAGGACCCATGCTATCTAAAAGGCTTAGAGGCAACGACTCTTTTCGTGACTCCTTCATAAAATTCATTAAATCGTCAATAAACTATATTTTGCATTAATATAAAGTTTTCTTAAATAAACTCGTAAACATTAAATTGCAGCTTGGAGGGTTCCAAACGCGCCCAGTTTAAAAGCTAACAAGACATTTAGCCAGGTAGGTATTTGTTTTATTATATTTTTTGACGACCTCCGTGGCGCAGTGGTATGCGTTTACAAGACGGAGGTCCTGGGTTCAATCCCCGGCAGGGCCGATTGAGGTTTTCTTAATTGGTCCAGGTCTGGCTGGTGGGAGGCTTCGGCTAGTTACCACCCTACCGGCAAAGACGTACCGCCAAGCGATTTAGCGTTCCGGTATGTCGTGTAGAAACCGAAAAGGGGTGTGGATTTTCATCCTCCCCCTAACAAGTTAGACTGCTTCCATCTTAGACTGCATTATCACTTACCATAAGGTGAGATTGTAGTCAAGGGCTAACTTGTAAAGAATAAAAAAAAAATCACAGCATCGCTAACACGTCAAATAAATCATACAAATTTTCACAATTTTCTAGCTTTACTTTTTTTGCTTATTTGCTTATATTGCAAAACTTCAATTAAATTTAATGGTCTTAACGAAATAATAATGTTGAGCTAGACCAACCGAAATAAGTTTGATCTATACTAAGAAGTAAAGTTTGTGGTGTTGCAGGGCGTATCTCTGGATCTACTCGACTAGAACGTTACTATATTTGTGAGTATCGTATTCTTACGGGAACGGGAACTACGCGGGTGAAACAGCGGGGCGTCGGCTAGTATCTTAATAAGAAGGCAGAGAGGAACCAAGGCAGAAAGGAGGAGGAAAGAGGAGGATAACCACAATCACAGAATACATATTTACAAGTACTTAATTCACAAGAGCTGTGAAAGCCCAGTGGATATGCCTCTGCCTCCGATTCCGGAGGGTGTGTGTTCGAATCCGGTCACAACTTTAACTTTTTTAAGTTGTGTGCATTTTAAGAAATTAAATATCCCGTGTCTCAAATTGTAAAGAACTAGCGGACGCCCGCGACTTCGTCCGCGTAAAAATTGATGTAAACTTCTCTACCTCTACCTACCCTGCTCGTAAACCTACCCAACCCTACCCTACCCTACCCCTACCTTACTCCTACCCTACAGCTAACGCTAACTCTACCATCCCTTCACCTTACCCCTACCCTAACCCTACCCGTAACCTATCCATACCCTATCCTACCCTACCCCTACCCTACCCCTACCCTACCCCTACCCTACTCCTACCCTACTCCTACCCTACTCCTAACCTACTCCTAACCTACCCCCTACCATTACCTAGTCCTAACCTACCCCTACCCTACCTCTACCCCTACCCTACCCTTACTCAACCCCTACCTTACCCGTACCCTACCCTACCCTACCCTACCCTATACCTTCCCTACCTTACCCCTACCCTTAGCAAAATCGGTCCAGCCCTATGAGCGTGGTGCGATGACAAAGGGAAATAGAGACTTCTATGCTAAAATTATAATAAGGTAAAGTTTGTGTGGTTGTCGGAGGTAATCTTTGGATCTACTGGACCGATTTGGAAAATTGTTTTACCAATAGAAAGCTATGTTATTTGCGAGTGTCATAGGCTATGTGTGATCCCCATATTCACACGGGAACGGGAACTACGTAAATGAAAGCGCGGGGCGGCATATAGCGGAATTTCGGCGTCTTTTAGAAATTTTGTATTATCTCCGAAACTATTTAAGTAATTAATATACTGTAAAGGGCAAATCTTATCTCCATAATATTCTTGTGATTATTAAAGAATTTATTTTGATAAGGATTTAAATAAAGTAGCATAAATAATGACGCAAACCTAAGTATATAAAATTAATAATTTTTAAAACACAAAAGGTACTATATCTGCTAATATATAGAAGATAGATATATGGTGTCGCGGACTTTTTTGTAAAACTTTTAAAGATACATAAAGCCTCCATACATTAATTTCAATTTTACACAATGGTTAAGGCAGCGCATGCGAATAAGTCTGCTTGAGAGGATTTTCGGTCCGACCTATATGACAAAAACTGTGTTAACTCGGCTAATATATATGATACCAATATAAAATATAGCCTATAGCACTCCCCGATAATATAGCATTCTACTGGTGAAAGAATTTTTGAAATCGGACCAGTAGTTCCGAAGATTACCCCATTTAAAAAATGTGACAAACTTACAAACTTACAAACTTTACCTCTTTATAATATTAGTATAGACTAGTATAGATAAACATCGTGAGAAAACCAGCATAACAGAGACTTTCCTCAATTCTCCGCGTGAGTGAAGTTTGCCTTGTCACCACGCTGGCCCAATTCGCATTGGGCCAGCGTGGTGGACTATTGGCCTACGCCTCTCATTCTGAGAGAGACTCGAGCTCAGCAGCGATCCGAATATGAGTGGGTGATCATGATAATGATGATTATTAATTGATTATGAAACACGGCTAAAACTCACGTGATATTAGGTCGGAGTATGCCCGACTAGTTTCGAACCCTTACGGGGCCCTTAGTCATGAGCTGGTTCTTGCATCGCGGCACGATCCAAATTGGATGTTTGGAGCGTGCAGCTTTAGCCGTGTTTCATAATCAATTAATATGAATAACATCCACGATAGTTTAAATTCTAAAATAAGATAATGATGATTATACGCTATTATTGTTAGCTACGCTAACATCAAAAAGTTCGTCACTCTGTGTTCTGCCTTTTTTAATAACTTATCTCATGCTCGCGTTCGTTCCCCATGTCTGAGCCCAGTTTAAGTTATTCATTATAAATTATTATCATTTCAGTCGGCTCAATAAACCCTCGACTAACTTTCCCAAGCCTTCGAGTGGGATCCCTAGTTCTCGAAATTAAAGGAAAATGCTTGTTGTTTTTACGTAAAATAGACTATTTAAATGTCTGAGCCTTATTTACGTAAATTGACAAGAAATTGCTGCGAGATATTTATTCAGAGGGAATCGTTTTTCAATAACATTAGTTTTAGTTATTTTAGTAGAGGGAGAAATGGCTTGTCGCTGAATCGAGTGGGAGAGAATCGCAGAGTCGAATGCGCATGGCGACGCGTCGCCACACCGTACACACTACTGCATATAGACTGTATATATATATCATCAAATAGCGTGGCGACGCGTCGCCACGGCATGCGTCGCCACGCCAGAAATCGGTTTTACGTGCGGCTATAGATATTTCACATCAAAAATATGTCAAATATATTTTATTATATATTGTGTATATTTTATATTTATACATGTAGTATATATAAATGTACTATTTTTATTATTGTATAATTTTTCTTTTTTTTTTGTTGCACTATCCCGCATTTAATTACATTAATTCCTTTCCAAAGGTTGTCTGGTAGATATTGCTATAAGCAATAAGACCGCCTTTGCACATACTTGTCTACTATGTTTTCTTTTGTTTTCTTTGTTATTGTTTGTGCAATAAAGTATAAATAAATAAAAATAAATAAAACAAATATTCGTTAAATAAAAACAAGGTGCCGATAGTGTGCCTATAATGTAACAAAGCTTCAAACAAATAGTAGCTTAGAACGTTTCTAACAATGCTGTTTTGAGTTGCAAGGTAATAAACTCACCTACGAACAGTTTAGTTTACAAATCTAACGTTTTAAAAGGAAACTTTCCTCATTTTCCTACAAATCTTGCTCGTATTTGTACGTTATGCATCTTTCGTTTCTAGTTCTCTACGTTATTGCATTTTCATCTGCAGTGTCAGAATCTATTAAGGTAAATTATAATTCTAAAAAATCATTATTTTAATGTATTTACTTACCTAACTATCGTGATAGCCCAGTGGATATGACCTCTGTCTCCGATTCCGGAGGGTGTACGTTCGAATCTGGTCCGACTTTTCTAATGTGCATTTTAAGAAATAAACATCACTCGTCTCAAACGGTGAAGGAAAAACATCATGAAGAAAATTGCATACCTGAGAATTTTTTTAATTTTCTACGTATGTGAAATCTGCCAATCCGCATCCGCAATCCCTCTTATTCAGTATCTATACATATAATAAAACTTATCTTTTATATATCTATCCCTCTTTCTTAAAAATTATAACAAATAGCTGACGCCACGCAGTTTCACCCACGTGGTTCCTGTTCCCGTAGGAATACGGGGATAATATATACCCTTAGCCTTCCTCGATAAATGGGCTATCTAACACTGAAAGAATTTTTCAAATCGGACCAGTAGTTCCTGAGGTTAGCGCGTTCAATCAAGCAAACAAACAAACAAACTCTTAAGCTTTATAATATTAGTATAGATATTTATATTTCAGGACACCCCACAAAACAACCCTGCAGAAAAGCGTGTAAAGGGCAATCAAGGTGCTTTGAGTTTAGTTGCGTCTATTAACAATAGCCCGGTAAGTGTCCACGACCGATGTGCAGGGGCCTTGAAAACCGAAACCCCTCTCATCACTATACAGGGTGCTGGTTATTGCGTCTAAGCGATATCGATTTGTAAAAGTAGACACGGGCATTAGTTAGTTATTTCTGCATATCGTCTCCAAAGAGTAAAAAAATCTTTTGTAGGTTTTTACTCTTCTATAACAAGATCCCCAAGACTGTGATGGACCTGCCAATGCATATAAGCAATGTGTTAAAAACATTTGCTTAGTCGAGGTTACTACACCATTGATGAGTTCTTTAATGATAAAGATGCTTGGAGGCCGTTGGATCAGCTTCACACAGAAAGTAAAACTATAAGAAATTGTAATCAATTGTTTATTATAATATTTTTTTTTTAAAGAGCAACTGTTGAGTTTTTCAGCAGAACCTGCCGTCTGAACCGGTGGTAGAATCTTTACAAATAGGCAGCTGACGTATCAAAAGTGCTTCTAAATTGAGCCTACTTTAAATAAATGAATTTTGAATTTTTTGAAAAAAAGAATAAAGAACTATTGTGATACTTTTAACCTTTTGGCTATTCACTTCATTATTCAAGCATTTGCAATTTCGTCTTTCTAACTAACTAATCGAGTTCCCTCTCATTTTGAGAGGAGACTGGATCTCAGCAGTGAGCCAAATATGGGTTGATAAAGATGATGATGAACTACCTAATCTATTGCACTTCTATGGCTGTTAGGAAGGCGGCCTTAGTACAGGAATCGAATTAGAAATCCCATTAATTGAATAACTCTACGCCAGTGTAGTGTGTATGTCTATACACGAGGTTCAAAGCTAATGCGTGAGATAGATGTAGAGATTGATGGGATTAGAGAGAGCGCTGAGCCGGGTGATGAGAACTCAGTCATTAGCTCTATATCTTTTTTATTTAGGTCAAGCCTGTTAATTGTTTAAAAGTAAGGGACTGATTACTTATGTAGTATGTACTATAGATAGGTCTACTCTGATTTTGTACATTGTTTATTAGCGTTTCTTGAGTACAGAACATTTACATTTGTTATTAACGACTAGGTTATATACATATTAGCCCAAGATTGCAGGGCCATAAGACCTTACTTAACTTTTAAATAACCAAATATTGGTATTTATTAGACAAACTAACGGACGCCCGCGTACAACTCGATGTATACATTCAACTACCTCTACCCTGCCCCTACCCTACCCCTTAATTTTTTTAATTTTTTTCTGTCATAAGAACCAACAATAACAAACACATCAATAATGAAAAAAATTGTGAAATCGGTCCAGCCGTTTCCACGCGTGATGGCGTGACCAAGGGACATATGGATTCATTTTTGTATATATAGATTTGTAGTGTTTAGTTTAAAGGTAATGTAGATAGATTACAATCATTCATCAGGTGCTATAGGTACATAAAATCATTAGCTCGCTGTCATCTTAAAAGCCGATTTATAAAAATTCCATTTGTTTTTGGAGGTTAATTTATCTTCTATACGAGTACAATAATATGTATACTATAATATAAATACTATATCCACTATAATATTATAAAGAGGTAAAATTTGAGGTGTTGTAGGATTCTACTAACTGGTTTTCAAAATTCCTTTACTACGTAATTATAGATACGTTTTCGTATCTTCATAATTTCACCGGAACGGGAACACACAGGTTGGCAGGTTTAGTGAGTTTACACAGGTGAACTAGTATCTGTGAATGTTTCAATTTTGTGTATAATATTACTGTTTCAGCCACCTGTAAATAAAACGTATAGAGACAAAGAAGAAAACCCACTACGTATGCCACATAAGTTTTATGAGGAGCCAAAAAAGAAAAATAAAATATTGAAATCACCAAAGAGAACAATTCAGAAGATTATAAAGAACGGTAAAAGTAAAAGCAGAAAGTTCTACGTACATCCGGCAACGCGACAACCTATGAAAACCTCAGTGGCAATGGAAATCGTTGATAACACACTCCGTAGCATAGAAGAATTAGGACCCACAGAAAGAAACTATAAAAAGAAACCAAGAAAAAGTTTAAAAGTCGCAAGATATCCAATGCCATTCCATAAGTTCCAGACAAAAAAAGTTGTAACTCATAAAAGGAATAGAAGAGACGTTGGTAGAGATGATGTGTTTATTATTAAAGATCTGGATGAGGTGGAATTTCTGAGTAAAGACAAAGACTATGATATTGTGAATGCACATGTTAAAAATTATTGGTAGGTTTAGTAAGTTTGTAATAAAGTGTAAGATTAAATATGAAAATATTTTTGTTTATTAAAAAGTAATGTTATTTATTGTTGGGTTATGTAACATGCCTTAGTTCTATAATAGAACGGGTATCCAGGGCTCTGGTGGGATCTTGCCAGGTTTGGCTGGGCGAGGAGAATGGCTTGAGCGAAGAAGGGGAGTGTTAATTAGTTTTAAAGGATATCCTTTACCCTACATCCATCGGTCGCAAGTTCGGGACTTCGCTTTAGGTTAGTCTCTGCCATTCACGGCTCACTGTTGAGCATGAGCCTTGTCTCAGTATGAGAGGGGTTAGACCACCACGATGACCCAATGCGGATCGGCAGACTTCACACACCTAGAGAATTAAGAAAATTCCCAGGTATGCAGGTGTTTTTCCTTCACCGTTTGAGACACGGGAGATTTAATTTCTTAAAATGCTCATAATTGAAAAGTTGGAGATGCATAAGCCCCGGACGGGATTCGAACCCACGCTCTCTGAATCGAAGGCAGAGGTCACATCCACTAGGCCAGGGTTTCTCAAACTTTCGGCTCCACGAACCCCTGTTAAAATTTCCAAGTGACAGCAAACCCCTTACTAACTAATGAACGCCCCTGTAAGAAAAAAATAAATTTGACTGTTGAAGAAAATAAGGTTTTTATTTGAATAAAAGGTAATACATAAAGTACCAAAATAAATGTCTTTGTAATATTAATGTGGTGTGCTTGTTTCTTGTCGTAAATGGATTCAATGTTAGGAGTAATTTTGGACAATTTTAACCTTAATTCTGACTCATTATCTGTGATCAAGCCACCATTACGTAAATCTTGTCGCGAACCCCCTGCCGTTAAATGGCGAACCCCTAGGGGTTCGCGTACCCCCTTTTGAGAAACCCTGCACTAGGCTATCACGGTTCCTATCACTTAGGTATAGCCAATAAATAAAATTTTAATAAAAAAAATACAACCGACTTCAAAACCTAAAAACGTACCCACTAAACTAAAGAGCGAAAAATAACATCATAATATGTTCTACCTGCTGATCAATATGAAGGCGGTGCTAAGCCGGTGATGTATTAATTCAAGCCATGTAAGAATATATTATAGTTTTAGATTTTGCAGACAGTGTTGTTTCATGTGGTCCTGTCAGAAATGGCTTAAGTTAAGACAACACCGGCTAAGCACCGCCTAAATGACAGTCACAACCTATCTATGTGGAAAGTTCTCATTAATACAAATTAATCAAGCCCAAACACAATGTAACTGCTGTAAATCGCCGAGGAGTTCCCTCGTCTGTTTTATGGCTTCATCATCAGATCGATTTTAGACCTTCATGAAATTGTAGTGCTTAAAAGTACTAAATGGAAAAGTTTACGAACACACTAGACACCCATATAATTTTTGAAAGTTTCCCTCAATTCCTCCAGGATTCCATCATCGGATTTTAACATGATGGCAATGGGACCAAATAGGGACTATAACGTTTCAAACAAAAAAAGAATTTTTTAAATGGGTCCAGGCATCTTTGAGTAATCGGTGTACATACATAAAAAAAACACCGACCGAATTGACAACCTCCTCCTTTTTGAAGTCGGTTAAAAATGAAGGTATGTAGCGATGCTAACAGGTATTGTTATAGTACTACTAAGTATTAGTAAAATGAAAGAAATTTCACGCTGCTTGACATTGTAATCAGAATTTATGGAAATCGTGTTAGACAACTACATAATAATATTACAATTTGTCTTGCTTATCGTATATGCAAATCGTATCTAGGTAAATTTATTCACCAATATTAATTAGGGATATTAGTTTAAACGTGATTGAGTTTGTTAACTTAATTATAGTTATCATATTAGCCGACGCCCAGCTGTTTCTCCCGCGTATTTCCCGTTTCCGTGAGTTAACGGGGATAAAATATAGCCTGTGATACTCACAAATAACGTGGATTTGTAGTCTATACTTATAATAAATCTGTAGAGAGGTCAATTCTGTACATGAAATATATTTCCAAAATAACTATGAGGGAGTGATTAGTGATCGATCGTCGTCATCAACCCATATTCGGCTCACTGCTGAGCTCGAGTCTCCTCTCAGAATGAGAGGGGTTAGGCCAATAGTCCACCACGCTGGCCCTGGATTGGCAGACTTCACACACGCAGAGAATTAAGATAATTCTCTAGTATGCAGGTTTCCTCACGATGTTTTCCTTCACCGATTTAGAAACGTGATATTTAATTTCTTAAAATGCACACAACTGAAAAGTTGGAGGTGCATGCCCCGGACCGGATTCGAACCCACACCCTCCGGAATCGGAGGCAGAGGTCATATCCACTGGGCTATCACAGCTCTTATCAGCTCAGTGATCGATACTGATGGCAAAAATGCAATCAGTAAAATTTTTGTCTGTGTTTCTGTCTGTCTGTCTGTCTGTCTGTCTGTCACCATCATAATTGTAACACATAACTCCCGAACGGATGAAGCGATTTCAAATTACTTTATTTTGGATTAAAGGTAATATATGCGCTAATATTTTTAGGCATGTTTGATGAAAATCAGTTGAGACGTATAAAAATTGTGGGGGGTGAAAGTGGGGACGAAAATCCGAATGTCTGCAAATAAACTCGAGTGGGGTCTTAAATGAAAGCGCACTGAAAAAGAATATTGATGACTTGATCGAGATTGTAATTATTAATTTCATGACATTCGGGGGTTTTTCAAGGTTTTCAATTTTATTTTTACATCGCACGCACGCACAGGTTATTTAAATGAAATTTTGTAAGAATATTTAATTAAGAACATTTAAAACAGAATTCTATTTAAGTAACACTTTTCTTTAATTCCAAAATACATACTAATGTTAAGTTAATTATGTGTATTTATATTAATTAACAAAAGACAGGAATACGTGGAATATATTAGAGGAGGTCTTTGTCTGTACAAGACAAGCTGTTTGAAAGGGAGATCGGATGGAAAATTACCATTTTAGCTAGTTGTTTACCCTACTTTTTATTTACTTTGTTAGCAAGTACCTTGTATGTAAAGATAAAAACAGCAATAAAGGCTTAAAAATTTAATTTTTTTATATTAATTAACTAGCTGACCCGCGTGGTTCCCGTAGGAATATGGGAATAATATATGTATAGCCTTCCTCGATAAATGGGCAGTAGTTCCTGAGATTAGCGCGTTCAATCAAACAAACAAACAAACTCTGAAGTTTTATAATATTAATATAGCTATGTATTTTTATTTATTATTAATTACATTATATTTTTATTATTAATTATATATTTTGTCGAGTAAGAGCCGTGATAGCCCAGTGGTTATGACCTCTGCCTCCGATTCTGGAGGGGTTCGAATCCGGTCCGGGGCATGCACCTCCAACTTGACAGTTGTGTCCATTTTAAGAAATTAAATATCACGTGTCTCAATCGGTGAAGGAAAACATCGTGAGGAAACCTGCATACCAGAGAATTATCTTAATTCTCTGCGTGTGTGAATCTGCCAATCCGCATTGGCCCAGCGTGGTGGACTATTGGCCTTACCTCTCTCATTCTGAGAGGAGACTCGAGCTCAGCAGTGAGCCGAATATGGGTTGATGACGACGACGTTTTAAAGTTTCGCAAGACTAATCAAATAAGGACATTTTCAATAGGTGCGTAGGTATGAGAAATTCTACTTAAGACCAAATTTCTAATTTCGTACACCGGTGTCTATTTATGTTTATGGCTGAAACATTTTAATTATAGCCGACGACATATTCTGTTACGTCGTTAATTAATATCCTCTGTACACAGTAATTTGGAGTCTCAAGGACAATGTCTGTGTTTACCTGCACGCGTATTTATCATATCAACTTTCTAACAATTTGAGAGCTTTAATAGCTTCGCCGTTAATGGGCTAGACCAGTGATTCCCAAAGTGGGGTCTATGACAACCCGCAAGGGGTCTACATCAGCGAAAAAAAATTTGGGGGTCCACGATAGTGGATCTTAACACATACACTGATTTTACCTATTTACTTACATCATACTATCTTATATCTTTATTATTAAAGCATCAGGTTCATCCTTCTTATGTTATTTTATTTATAGTTTATTTTATGTTTATTTAATGTTACGTATATTTTACATAACTGATACAAAATTTGATTTTGAGTAGTTTTAATTTAAATTCAATTAATAAATGTATAAATTAACATGTGTTTTTATTTTAAGCATTTAACATTACTTTACTATAGTTAGAAAACAGGAAATCATTATCAAGTAAGTAGGGGGTCTAACCTACACGGAAAAACGTGGCAAGGTGTCTACGACACAAAAAAGTTTGGGGAACTCTGGGCTAGACTGAAATGGAGTCCTTGGGTTCGTTCCTCTACGTTGGACTATTGTCAAACGTTTTTCTTGCTGGGAAATGCATTTAGGCATCCCTCCCGAAGGTTGCGTTAAAAGGACTCCTCAGCATCATCAGGGTATGTGGGACTCACCGGCCAGAGGATCAGAATACCCACTAAAACTCAGCGCAACCGCCGCGTCTTAAATGAAGCAACAACGGATCGAATGAGACATTCTATATTGCTGCTTCGATATGTAAGTATAAGTAGTAACTCCTAGCACAGACTGTTCGCTAAGTTAAAGGGTATTGGTCCATACAATGTAATAAAAATTAATTTTAATATTAAAAGTTTATTAATATTAATATACAATATGTAACACTAATAATTATTATCTTATACAATAATGAAATAATCAAATAAATATATGAAAGAAGTACTTCTTTCTGATGTCATGAATGTCAAACATTTTACAGTGAAGAATTATGAACATTTCATAATTCATTTCACAACTAGTTCATAATTCTTCACTAGAAAATGTTAATTAATCAGTAAATTATTCAATAACATACAATTGGTAAATAATCAATTTTTACACAAGAATAGATTCTATTTACAGTATACTTACAAAGTTTACACGTAACCGTCTCAATTTCCAAGACGATTTTTTAAAAGCTTATGAGCTATTTAAATAAACAATAATCATAATAAACAATAATTATGCCTTCTATTGTAACACAAAATTTAAAAATAAATGTAAAGTGATCGAGTGTATGAAAATTAATGCAACGAATTTTGTTATGCAAAACTAACGTATTGTTTGGTCAAATAATAACCTGTTGATTGACTAGAATCTTCGAATATGTATTTGCATAAAAGTAGACGACAGTGTTTACGATATAGATTTAATTATCTTATGTGTTATTGAATCTATTATATTTATAAAAGAAATTCGTGTTTGTTACACTAATTATAACTCAATACTGTGTTTGTTACACTAATTATAACGTCTGGACTGATTTGGCTGAAAATTGGTGGAGAGGTAGCTTAGAAACAGATTAAGCAAGCAAGCTAAGCAAGCTAAGTATCGAGACGTTCGGAGCGTGTATAGGAAAATTCTAGAATGTAACATTTATATTATGAAAGTGATTTTTTTCAGATAGCATGGTGCTGATGACAGTTATAGATGGCCGCGTTACGCGGCAATAGTACGTATTATGGACGTCATAAGTCTATTACTGTCACCGTACCCATGATATCTGAAAAAAATATGAGTACGAGTAACATCTGTTTACCTAAAAAAATCTTTCTTTGTCGCTTTTCGATTCACTTGCTTACAATTAAATAAAAAAATGGCTTGCTGAGTTGTTCATTTTGTGTCTTTAAATAAAATCTTTATAACAGCTTAGTACGTCCAATCATCAATATAAATCGTTAGATAGGCCCCTCTATATTAAAGAACGCACAATGTTATGTCATTACTCAAAGACGTGCACGCACATCTTAGTACGCAACAAGCGTATGCTGTGAGTGGAAGTGGACTTAAAAAAATATATTACTGTTTTTTCTTGTTAAGTATTATGACTTCGTGTTCATTTTGGAAGTGTAAAAACACAAGCCGCAACACGAATAAAGAGAAAGGTGTTACGAGTAATGACGTACAACGTGCGAAACCAATGACAATTCTGCGACGCTTCGGGGCCCATCTAACGACCTAAAATCGATGCGTCCAATAATGGATACTTATAACTTGGATTACTTTTCAGTCTTATGCTTCTTCTGCTTTTATATCTTCGGCTCCTTTTTTGTTCCGGTACTCCCAACCTTGGTACGCCAAATCTTGAGGACCAAGCTCGTGTTCTCTGAAGGCTACCCCATTGGAACCATATTTATGGTATTGGTTACCCTGAAAACAATGTTTTAGGTTTAGTATATACACAATAATAAAATATACCGTATCTACTCGTAAATGCTACATTACTTCTGCGATCCTGGTAATCTGTTTTGGGGTTGCTGCGATATACTACGTTTTTATTTCTTTTTTCTATTCTCTACAGGTTAACCCTTGACTACAATGTCATCTGATGGTAAGTGATGATGCAATCTAAGATGGAAGCGGGCTAACTTGTTAGGAGTAGGATGAAATTCACACTCCTTTCGGTTTCTACACGACATCGTACCGGAACACACACAACTGAAACGTTGGAGGTGCATACCCCGGACCGGATTCGAACCCACACCCTCCGGAATCCTAGTTATATGCTAGGTACATAATGGGTGTGACCACGGCTCTACCTTAGCAATTGTTGTGCCTTGTCTTGTTTCGTCCTTTTTAAGCCCGACTACGTAAAATAGTTTTAAACTTTACCTACCAATATACCTATATATACCTATATATATGGAAAACAGTACTTACAGCATAATTTTCGTAATGTCCATAATTTGAAGGACTGTGGCCATCTCTATATGGACTTAAGCCGATTCCCGCTGGAGAGTATTGTGGTCCATAATGGCTGGATGAGAACGGAGAGGTGAGGTTTGGCTTGCAGAATTTGAAGTAACCGATGACACCTGCAAAGGATTTCAATATACTCGACCCATTTTTGAAAAACGTGGATTAGCGATCACTTCCAGACAGATGATAATTTTTGTATTGCTGACGCTCCTTGGCTTGTAGCCAAGTTGGACATCAAATTCTCTTTTCGAAAACTCCATCGTTCCGAAAAGTCAGACCAAAATATAAGCACCTGTCTCGCTAGACGTCACCCCTCTGTTAAAATATAAGATAAACAGTCTAACGCATATATATATACTGTTTTCAGAATCAATGTTTTGTAATCATTCTTCGTGTAAAGAGCTCCCTAAATATGCCGGTTTGTGTAGTTGAATGGCATAAAAAAAGAGTTCAAGACTTCTTCTAGTTCACTAAAAGATGAAGTAACGTTTCATTTACGACAATTTTGTGCGATTTGCAGAATTTGGGTGCGATGCATCTCCATACCTAATACCTTTTTGTTAGAAAACTATAAAATGTATGGGGATGACACTCATTCAGAGCAGTCAATCGAATATGTATTTTTTTTTAGTTTTCAGAGTATTAGCGTTTGTAGAAAGATGTGTAAGTTGGCTAGGCCCTCGTTAGTTTTAAACACATGCTGACATATCTGTAAATCTTACGACTAACGATAACTAACTAATAAACCATCTTACATCTTATTATACAGGATGATAATATGGGAGTATTTCCCATAACTTCAAGATATTGACAATTCCACTTATAGGAGCCGAACTGCATATCTAATAATTTTTTAATAAAAAAAACCTTTTTGTTGAAACAAAGTAATTCAAATAATATGTAACACACGCCTTTATCATTGCGTTTTAAAATACGTAATCGAAATAGTATGGTTGTCGATATCGACGAGATATTTCATCTGGCACTGCCATTTTCAATGAATATGTTTGGCTAGGTCATAGTATAAAGATGCAATATAAGGGACACAATTTAAGATCTATTTACAAAAGAAATGCTTTTATTCCGAAAATATTCATTTTAGAACACATGTTCCTTGGACATTTTTAATTTTCCTTAAAGAATATAACCCTAGAGTTATGGGAAATACTCCCGAGCACCCTGTATATAACACATTATAAATACCTGGAACAATAAGAGCCATGAAACCGAGGAACTTCTTGAAGCTGGCCAAGCCGAGGATCAGAGGCAGGAACAGCAGCAGTTTGAGCTTGAACAGCTTGAGGATCAACAGCATGGGGATGATGAGCTTCTTCAGCTTATGGCGACCTGCAAACAATAAGCTGTATTATGTTAAATGACATTATGAAAGTTAGATAAAACCCTTGTATATCCGTTCTTGAGCCATGAAAGTGGTTATTTTGAAGTGATAATATCATATGAAACCCCCTTCGTAACGTAACGCGTTACGCACGTGTCTGAAACGGTGAAGGAAAACATCGTGAGGAAACCTGCATACCAGAGAATTTTCTTTATTCTCTGCGTGTGTGAAGTCTGTCAATCCGCATTGGGCCAGCGTGGTGGACTATTGGCCTAACCCCTCTCATTCTGAGAGGAGACTCGAGCTCAGCAGTGAGCCGAATATGAGTTGATAACGACAATATTTATGTTTATATAGTTTTTACAGTTCCTGAATACAGAACTAGACATACTAATTAGGTAATATTTGTTTAAATAACTTTCGTTGTTCACTATGTGGCTCAATGAAATTAATCAGTGTGCCCAGTGGGAGTTTTCAATATTTTCATACTATTACTATCGCGTTGACGTAAACGCGAATTTATATGGAATTGAAACAGTTGTTCAGTAGTGCACCTAGATGGCGCTGTTTCAATTCCTTAGAAATTCGCGTTTACGTTAACGCGATAGTGTCAGTATCAAATTGCCATGACTAGGCCCTCAGTTTTGACGTGCTAGACATATCTCTATTGTAAAACTTACGGAAAGGCGGTGCTTTCTTGTCTTCAATGATGTCAACTTCATCAGCAATTTCATCCAGAAACCGCGGTGCTATTACTCCGTTTGATGTCACATCGTCATCCAATTGGAATTCCAATGCTGTTGATCTCAAAAATCTGGAAATTAACAAAAAATACATTTTAGGCTTTAAAAAAAAAATATATATTAGGTATCGTGAGTGTTATTATTATATAGTATGTGATATTAGGTCGGAGTATGTCCGACTAGTTTCGAACCCATACGGGGCCCTTAGTCATGAGCTGGTTCTTGCAATGCGGCATAATTGAAACTGCGAAACGGCTGTGCGACGCACAGCTGCTCGCATCGTGCGTTGGGAGAAGAGATGAGTGGTGGGTGAAGGTTCCATTACACTCTCCGACGGTTCAATAATTCCTTCTTCCTTAGACTCGTCATCTTGTAAGCAACCAGCTCATAATTAAGGACCCCGTATGGGTTTGAAACTAGTCAGGCATACTCCGACCATCACGTGAGTTTTAGCCGTGTTTCATAATCATTTAATAAATAATATTTCATTTATTTAATTTTAAGTGTATTATTGCTTAGGTATTTTCATCTAAATTGATTATGTATGTCTTCTGAAATTTATCAATCGATTCCTCATTCTGATGTTAATTTGGTTTAGATATTCGGACCCACGTCTATAGGATATAGAACAGTTTAGATGGAAATTCTAAAGACGCATGATATATGAGACGCAAATACAAACTGTATTGTACTGAATGGACGGATATAGGTTAAGTGATCAAGGGCTATTTATAACCCCATGCAAAAGATAACTATTATTGTAACGAAAAGCAAGAGAAGATGTAGTTTTGTGTTATTTTCCACTCTCTTGAATCCCTTGATATTTGGTAGATGAGACTACTTGAAATTTGGTATAAAGATAAATTAAACATTGTGTAGAACATAGATCCTAAAAACCCATGGCCCCGCGGGATTTGTAAAAACAGAATATCAAATGAACCAGAAATCGCCTATGTGAAGTAATTTTGAGGAGACACATCCATAAAGTAAGTAAATAAATTGAATTGAATTGAATTGAATTGAAAGTCTTTTATCGGTGAAATAATTAATGAGCTTATAGTCTAGTATAGTAGCTTCAAGACGTGTATTGGATACAAATAAAAAAGCTTTCAAAAGTTTTTCAATCAAGTTATGTAGTTATGTAGTAAATTGAACAAGAAGGTAATCCATCTGATCTTAAGTCGAAAACTATAAGATTGTTAGAAGTTTCACTTGTGAAACTTCATAGTAGCTCTTTCAGAAATATCCTCTTACAAGTTTCGTATAAGGCTGCTCTCCCACGAGACTACCGGTTGGCGACGCGCGTTTTGTACACGACGCTTTGATAATTACTAATAGTTTGGCCATATAGTTCAAAAAGCCGATGGACGTTGTCGTCCCAAGGTGCTGAAATGGCGACCCCGCAGCGGAAAGCGCAGTATTGATCAACCTCCCACTAAGTGGGCCGAGGATATCAAGCGGTTTACAGAGAGCCGCTGGATGCTGGCGGGAGACTGTTGTACTTGGAAGTCCATGCAAGAGGCCTATGTCCAGGAGTGGACGTCTATTGGCTGATGATGATGATGATGACTAGTTGCTCGTCAGTCGCTTACATATCACTTCGTTATGTAGATTACGTCTCAGTCGCTTAGCTTTTGATATCATCATCATACTCAAAAGCTACGCGACTGAATTTTTTGATATAGACCTCTCTAAGATCTTCGAAATGGTTGTGAGCTTTCTTGCATCCAGTGGTTTCTTGTAACGCTTTTAATAACTTCTGTCCACCTGGTCGACCCCCTTAGGTCAACCAACACTACGCTTTTCCAACGTCCATAGGCTATTTAGCCGACTGCGTCAGAAGGAGGAGGGAGGAAGCTCGAATCATCATCATCATCATCATATCAGCCGATGGACGTCCACTGCAGGACATAGGCCTTTTGTAGGGACTTCCAAACATCACGATACTGAGCCACCTGAATCTAGCGAAACCTGGGTCATATAATGCGAAACTCCATATATCACCTTCTCCAGCTTATTATACAGGGAATGATAAAGGGGAAACGAAGACCTGGTCGTAGATGTACATCTTGTCTCAAGAACTTACGCCAAGGGTTAAACAAGAGTTCCAGATCACTCTTTCAGGCAGCAGTGAACAAAGTGAAATCAGCCTTAATGATTGCTGACCTCCGATAGGAGATGGCACTATCAGAAGAAGAAGCGTCAGAAGGAGGGCAATGTTTTTTTACTATTTGCTTTACCTATTGCCACTTCAACTTTGCGACGTGTTGAGCTATGTCGGTACCTTTGTTTCTTCTGCGGATCTCCTCATTTCTGATTCGATCACGCAGAGATACTCCGAGCATACTTCGCTCCATCGCGCTCTGAGTGACTCTGAGCCTTTTTATGTAGGCTATATTTGAATATCTCTGTGGTAGAATGGCCTAAGTGTTTTGTACACAATCTTGACATATGTATAAGATCACGGAGGAAATTGGCAATTTACTATGCAAATGCGGGAACTGAACAAACACAGTGTCCTCAGTATATTGGTTACGAACGGACGGCGACTGATATTCCCAATAAAGCTAGCCATTGACGATCAAGTATACCCACGTTTCTGCCACGGCTATAACTGATCGTGTGTTGGTCGCTGCGTGCATCACGGCTCGACTTGACGCCTACATGGAACGTCTATGCTGCGGGCAGAGCTGCAGAAACGTGGGTATACTTGATCGTCAGTGGTTAGCATAATGGCCTGCCAGCCTCTTTGGTACATTGGTTCATTTATGTGGCTTTTGGTTGAAAGATCTTGGGTTCGAAACAGTTTAGTGAGAATTAGTGAGATCTGGTTTCTACTAAGAAATTTTCAGTAAAAATGTTCAGCCCAAAGTTGATGGTTATATACAGGGTGTTGCAGAGTATTTTCCATAACAACAAGTCCACATAGGAACCAAACTGTATTACATTTTTTTTTTAGCTAAAAAAAACTGTAAAGAATAAAAAAAAAAAAAAAAAAACTTTTATGTTGTCATACAAAGTAATTTAAATAATTCCGACATGTAACACACGCCTTTATCTATCCTTGCATTTTAAAATACGTAATCGTAGTGGTAAAACTGTCGATATCGACGAGATATTGCAACTGGCACTCCATACTTCACTAGTAAGATACTTCATTTATCAATGAATTATTTTGACGGCCTCCGTGGCGCAGTGGTATGCGCGGTGGATTTACAAGACGGAGGTCCTGGGTTCGATCCCCGGCTGGGCAGATAGAGATTTTCTTAATTTGTCCAGGTCTGGCTGGTGGGAGGCTTCGGCCGTGGCTAGTTACCACCCTACCGGCAAAGACGTACCGCCAAGCAATTTAGCGTTCCGGTACGATGCCGTGTAGAAACCGAAAGGGGTGTGGATTTTCATCCTCCTCCTAACAAGTTAGCCCGCTTCCATCTTAGACTGCATCATCACTTACCATCAGGTGAGATTGTAGTCAAGGGCTAACTTGTAAGAAATAAAAAAAAAATGTTTAGGTGTTTGAAGTCTGCTAATCCGCATTGGGTGGTGGACAATTAGCCTAACCCCTCTCATTCTGAGAGGAGACATGGGTTGTTAATGATGAGTCAATCAGAAAACGTATTTCAACTCATCCGTTACTTTCGCAGAGCTTCTGGGCTCATCCAAACCTCTCCAATTATGCTACTGAAGACTTTACAATACGATATATCGTAAGCTATAAACGGCCCTTCATAAAGTAATTCCTGTTAGAACTGACACAGCAATTACACAGTGTCCACGCTATATTGGTTACGAAACGAACCGGTGTTTGACATTCTGTATAATAGTTATGAGAACTAAAAGCAGTACAAGTAAGACGTACCATTAACTTTCCTATAATATTCAAACCAATGACTTTTTTACATTTGTATTAAATTTTTTTTTTATTCTTTACAAGTTAGCCCTTGACTGCAATCTCACCTGATGGTAAGTGACGATGCAATCTAAGATGGAAGCGGGCTAACTTGTTAGGAGGACGATGAAAATCCACACCTCTTTTGATTTCTACACGACACCGTACCGGAACGCTGAATCGCTTTGCGGTACGTCTTTGTCGGAATATTATAAATGCGAAAGTAAGTCTTTACTCTGTCTGTTACCTTTTCTCGGGCATAATATAGATTTGGATGAAATTTGGCATAAAGATAGGATCTTGTAGCAGAATAGGCTACTTTTTATCCCCAAAAATTCCAAGAAGCCCACGGAATTTGTAAAAAATACATTTTCATGCGAACGAAGTTGCAGGCGTCCAGTAATACCTAAATATTTCCTTAACAAATGTATAATGGTTCGCAGTTAAATCACGCATCATCGCACTAACATCAATTCAGTCCAAAAATATAGATTATATTGTAGGTTTTTGACCATTAAAGGCCATAAGTATTGGAAAGGCAATCCTCCTCGTGAAAACATTTGCTCCCCGTGTAAATGCTTAAAAATTCACACAACACACTTATTTCAATAAATGATTTTTAAGTTTCATTGATTGTTAATTTAAAGCCAACTACTCGTAAATAAAGAATCAATCGATGTAGAAGACAATGTTATATTTCAATTGAACTGAAATTAAAAAGGGCTCTTGCCACCATAAATATTCCTGCGCTAATCGAGCCGTTAGGAATCAGTCGGGATGATGGTAAGAGACATCAGGTCTCTTACCATCATCCCGATCGGGATCCTTGGGCCATGGAGTCGCAGTGCCAAAAAATTTTTCCGTACCATTTCACCGCAGCTTGTTGCCTCGACTGGTGACAGAAGGGCTGGCTCATTTTTTGCGCAAAGGTTCAGCCTGGCTGTCCAGCGCGGAAATGCAGCCAGTATTCTTGCCACCATTCCACGTGGGCATGATTTGTATAGTTATTAGGATAAGTTAGCTTAAGTTCCTTATTGTATTCTTTCTCATTGAACTGAATATCATATTAAAATTTCCTTAAGACTTGAGCAACCTTATCCTATAACCCAACCCTACCCTACTTAGTGTAAAGAAAGTAGAATTCCCATATTTCAGTTACCCGACATAAGGTATAAGGTTTACTGCGTTTTACCGATAGATATTTAGCGCTTTGTTTTGAAGACTTTGCACGCAAATAAAACAACTTAGATGCTTCTGGCTTTGTTCACTGGAATGGCCATTCTGTTTTACGATGGCTCATTCCTGCAGATATTATTCTGTTATCTACCTCACAGACAGTAGCAGACGGTCCCAACGGTTTATTTATACTAACAGCAGTGCTATAGAACTGTAGATTTGCTGGATTCAATGCGATAATCTCAGCAAAGTACTTACTAAGTAAGAAAAGTTCGTATAGTTCAGGATCGGTGGAGTATTTTTAACAATTGATTACTATCAAGTTAATTTTCAGTTAGTAGCTTCATCTTGATGAGACGAAAATTTTTGAATCTGGTAGCTAACAGGGTAATAAACATTTCTGAGTGTAGGAACGAGATGACGCACTACGCAATTAGTAGGACAATTGTCGTCGTCGTTATGAACCCATATGCGGCTCACTGCTGAGCTCGAGTCTCCTCTCAGAATGAGTGGTCCAATATTCCACCACGCTGGCCCAATGCGGATTGCTTGATGATCGTTGTGATGCACTTAACACACGCAGAGAATTAAGAAATTCTCTGGCGTGCAGGTTTCCTCACGATGTTTTCCTTCACCGTTTGAGACACGTGATATTTAATATCTTAAAATGCAACAACTGAAAAGTTGGAGGTGTATGCCCCGGACCGGATTCGAACCCACACCCTTCGGAATTGGAGGCAAAGGTCGTATTCACTGGGCTATCACGTCTTAGTAGGACAATAAGGCTGTCAACTTGTTTAACTAGCGGCAGCTGCTTTCGACGACTGCAGTCGAGTGCCGTTGGCTGCCGCCGAGACGTCGCTGACTGCAGTCGGTGACGCCGTCGCCTGCCGCCGAGACGTCGCCGACTGCAGTCGACTGCGGACTCGTGAACACTTAAACAATTTAATAGCCACATTGTCCTACAATTTGCGTTACCCTGTTAGCTACCAGAATCAAGAATTTTCGTCTCAAATTAACTTGATAGTATCAATATCATTTTTACAATATCAATTGTAAAAATGATTAATTATGTAACTATTAATTATGCAACATTAAAAACAACAGTTAGTAACAATTTTTCATGACCTCGTTACTTTTACAAGTTGGGAGGAGGGAAGTTCATTAAAAATTGTTGCAACTCCACATCTAATTCCTCTATGATTATGATACAATGATGCAGTACCTTTCAATTTTCCTCATGCCATATTTGACAAGCGCGTCCCAGTCGGAGTCCTCACTCCGTGGTTGAGAGGCCAGCTGTGGCGGCTCCCTGGATAGAGCTCTGGCTTGAGACTCTACTTTAACCAGCACTGCATTGTCTGAAAGCCTGAAATTTTGGAATTGTAAATAAACCTACTACATATCCATCGTTTCGTAAACTAATAAAAAAAATCGTTAGGTATTTGCGAAAATCTTAAATTCATGAAAATTTTGAATTACATTTTATAACTAAACAATACTGTAGGAAATAGCTTTTACTTGGGATAGGCGGAGAGAGTGACTTGAGTAGAAAAGGGGAGTTTTGGTTAACTGTCAATGGCGCCCTTAACCCTACACACAACGTTCACAAGTCTCCAAAGAGTAAAAAAATCTTTTGTAGGTTTGGGTGTACTCTACTATAACAAGATCCCCAAGACTGTGATGGACCTGCCAATGCATAGCTTTAAGCAATGTGTTAAAAAACATTTACTTAGTCGAGGTTACTACAACATTGATGAGTTCCTTAAATATAAAAGCGCTTGGAAGCCATTGGATCAGCTTCCACCTTCACACAGGAAATAAAACTATAAGAAATTGTAATTGTTATCAATTGTAAATTATAGTACTGTATGACTTTTTCAAAAGAGCAACTGTTGAGTTTCTTGCCGGTATCTTCTCAGCAGAACCTGCCTTCCGAACCGGTGGTAGAATCTTTACAAATAGTCAACTGACGTGTCAAAAGTGCTTGTAAACTAAGCCTACTTGAAATAAATGATTTTTCAAATTTTGATTTTGATTTTGAAGTGCGTGACTCCATTCAAGGACATTCTCTGTCATTCTACGGTCTTATTTTGGTTACAGTTTAATTTGTTGATTAAGTTGGCGGTTTCAAAGACATTTTCTTCACGTATAATCTAATAAATTGTCTGCAATTCACCAGACATCTAACTGTTTACGTGCAGTGGCACTAGATGGCGCCACTCACACTTTAGATCGCGCTATGACTTGTTCATACTAGAGTATATGAGGCAAGCCATCGGTTTGCCAAATTGTTGGTGTTCTCAGTCAATTGTACCTACATTGCTTGTTTAAATAAACCCAACACCCATCGAGATCAAGCCGTAGTTTCATTTGGTGTGACCCGCGGCCCCAGTTCAATAGTGCACGGTGGGTTTGGGTGCTCCGGCCCATACATTGTTCCTACGAGAGCCGGATATCTGGAACCGAGGACATTTTTTGAAGACAAGTGGTCACTGGAGACCACCCGCCGTACTCGCAGTGGATTGCTGCAGAAACCGAGTACGTAGCACCGACGGAAGGCGCCGGCAGAGGGCGCCATCGGCGCTAGCAGTGGACTGATGACAAGTGACAGCGCGGTGACAAGTGACAGCAGAGGACATCAACCACAGATCAACAAGCCACAAGGACAGGAGATCAAATCACATTGACAGCTGTCAATGTGACACGTGAGTGCAAAAGTGTCAAGTGTCAAAAGTGACGTTTCAAATTTAATACTAATAGTTAAAGTAAATTGAACTTTATTTCTTTGGTGCAAATAACTTTAAAATTTCAATATTGGAAATAGACTTTGGAAGATAAATTAGAGTAATTTGTTAAAGTAACTTAGAATTAATTTGCATGTTAGTTAAGACTTAGAATAAGTTCATTAAAAACGAGGGAACGGGGAACCTATGCCCGATTTCCGCCAGAGTTAACTAAGTGTAAAACACTTGTAAAAATTTTAAGAAAAAATATTAACTTTGACAATTTTTGGTAGCAAAAAGACTTGTAATTTTTTGTGATTTGAAACATAGAATTATTTTGAATGAATAGAACAATTTGTAAAATTTATTGATATTGTGAAATACACTTTGTTGTTTTTTATAGGACATCATAGTAATTTAGTTTGAAATCATTTTAAGTTCATTTTCACTTTAACTTCAATTATAATTTAATATTAAAGTACATTGCGTGATTTATTGATTTTTTAGTTCAACCATGGAAGGTCTATTAAATGTACAATATGAGTTACATAATATAATTAAAAAGGGGTTTTCCAATTTTAAGAAAACACCAAAGGATAGAATAACTCTCGAGTATCTAGAAGTTAAATTAGATAATTTAGAAAAAGATTGGTTAAGTTTTAGGTCAAATAACATAAAATTGTACGAAATATCAGAAGCAGATGCTTTATCTAGTAAACAATATGTCGAAAATGGAATATTTGAAGCTACAGAAGATATTTATTTGTTATATAAATCATTAATAAAAAAAATATTGAATCAAAATTATAAAGAACAACCTAATAAGGAAAAAACTATTGTATCAGGTCAACAAAATTCATGGGTAAAACTCCCAAAAATTACAATTCCCACATTTTCAGGTAAATATTCGGAATGGACCACATTTAGAGATTTATTTTTGTCCCTAATTCACAATAACGAGACTTTAGATAGTGTGCAAAAGCTACACTATTTAAAGTCTCACTTAACGGATGAGGCCGAACAACTGATTCGGCACACTCCGATTACGGGCGCAAATTATAGTGAATGCTGGTCACTGTTAGAACAACGTTATAATAATAGAAAGTTTTTGGCAAACAATATTTTGCAACGTTTATTTAGTATTAAACCTATAAATTTGGAATCAGCGTCAGGTCTAAAAGTACTTATAGACACCACCATAGACTGTTTAAATGCCTTGAAAAATATAGATATTGATGTGAGCACATGGGATATTATTATCATTCATATAGTCAGTTTTAAATTAGATCAAGAGACTCGAAAGCAGTGGGAGCTACATATTTCGAGCTCAGTAGTTTTGAATAATTTGCCAACTCTAGATCAGTTCAAATGTTTTATTGAAAATCGGTTTCGTGCACTAGAATTTGTAGAGTCGAGAAAAGCTTCAGTACAGCGTACCAGTGGTACTAGCTCTAGACCAAAAACTTTTGTTGTGACGAATGAGTCAGATAAACTGCGTTGTGAATTTTGCTCAGAGAGTCATAAATTATGTTTCTGTAAAAAATTTGCTAGCGAAGATGTAGGAAAACGACGCGACTTTGTAGCAAATAACTCTATCTGTTATAATTGTTTGGGTAGTAACCATCGAGTTCATGAGTGCGGAAAATCTGGAACTTGCAGAATCGACAATTGCAGAAAACGGCATCATTCACTTCTGCATCCAGAACAGGAGAGCCAGAGTAGAGCTACCAGTTCAACAGCAAGAGAACCAGTTGAGAGTGCTAGAATTACAACTAGTGCTGAACCAATAGTTTCCTGCTTATCAACACAAAGAAGCTCTAATAGCGGACAGGTTTTACTTGCAACAGCATTAGTAAAAGCCGAGTCTGAAACTGGAGATCAAAATATTAGAGCACTAATAGATCAAGGATCACAAGCCTGTTTCATAACCGAATCAGCTGTGAAACGGTTACAGCTCAAAAAGACTGCAGTAAGCGGAACCATAACGGGACTTGGAGGAGATAGAGCTATTAATTCTAAACATTTAGTGTCTATTAAGTTCAAATCTAGATTCAATAGAGGTCGTAAAATCGAAGTAACAGCATACGTATTAAAAGACATCACTAGTTATCTGCCTGGAAAAAGAATTAATGAAATTAATTGGATAGAACTGCAGAATCTCAGTTTAGCTGATCCACATTTTAATAGGCCTAATAAAATTGAGCTATTGTTGGGAGCGAATGTGTATAGCCAAATTCTGCAGGATGGCATTAAAAAGGATTCAACTGGTACTCTTCTGGCACAAAATACCAGTTTAGGTTGGATTCTGACAGGCAAGGTGACATGTCAAAACCAGTTCAATAGTAATAGTCTGGAAAATATATCGGTCTTACAAACTGATATATTGAAAAGAGTATAGAAGAAGTTGAGATGTCAAAACTAGTTCAATAATAACAGCTTAGAAAGTATATCGGTCTTACAAACTGATATACTGAAAAGTAAATAGAAGAAAATTATAGTACAAAAGTATGCTGACAGAGGAAGAGCTGAAACGAAAAATTATATTATTAAATAAAATTATTAAATATAATAAATATTTAAAACACAACAGAACAAAAAAGGTCAAACAGGACAAAAGGGTCAAAAAGGACAACAAGGTCAAACAGGACAACAAGGTCAAACAGGACAACAAGGTCAAACAGAAAACAAGGACAAACACAGATCAGTTATACAGTCTCACTAGGAAAACAGGTCAACAAGGAAAAACAGGACAACAAGGTCAAACAGGACAACAAAGTCAAAAAGGACAAAAGGTCAAACAGGACAACAAGGTCAAACAGGACAATTAACAAGGTCAAACAGGACAAGACTTCAAGATCAAATAGGACAGGAATACTACTTAGGACAACAGCAAGGACAAACAGGGCAAACATATACAGGACAAAAATAACCAAAAGATCAAAGGATAAAGGACAATGAAAAGTTTTAGAAGAAAAGGGAAAAAACAGTATGTAAAGGAAAATAAAATAAAGATTACTTACCTTAGACAGAAGTGAAGATCATTTAACTTACTCGGTGAATCTGCCGGAGATATCATCCGGATCTGAAACAAAATTATCAATATTATTAGTTACATCATATCTGTACAATCTACTAGGATGTTAGGAAGTTATAAAAGCAAAATTAATCATTAAAATCTATAGCTAGCAAGGTTAGTTAGACAAGCTATTTTTTGAAAGAACTACAAAATTAATGGTTCACTTACTTTAGAGAATTAGAACAACTTACTGCAGGACACGTCCTCGACGGTTGAGTGATCCAGTGATAAATGTTACAACTGAATAAATATACGGATTTTAGAATACTTTTCAACTAGCATGTGTAACCGTGGTTTATTCATATTTAATGGTGTCTTCAACGAAAATCGAAGGAAACGAAGTTTGTGGCACAACGCTGGTGGCTAGACTTTAATTGAGATACTACAGTCGTAGATGTACAAAAAGGACAACATTCGAACGTGGACTAATTCCGCTATTGTTCTCGTCTGGCTAAATACCTAAATAGTTAATTTGACAGTTTCAATTTCGAGATCATAGGTCGAGGAATCTCATATAAAATGCCAAAGGTAGAAAAGGTTAAGTCGGAAGCAGCAATTAGGTCACTTGTCGATACATTTTCAGAAAACATCCTACCAAAAGGTTTTATCTTCTAAATTGGAGATTTACTTACTTCAATTGGAGAGCCTCTGGTAGCTGTACTGGAGAGCAACCTAATGTGGAACGTAATCTTTAAACGAGATGGCAATTTATTCAAAGAGTGATTTACTCAAAGCTTTAAAAGTCCTCTCTTACAAAGAGGACCTGCCTCCTGGCAGGTGGTTAATAGGTCAAATTGTGGAAAAGCACCCAAGTGCTGATAGTATAACCTGTGTGATCGCTATCAAGGCGAAAAATACTACTTTCAAAAGGTCTAAAATTAATGTAATGTAAAATTCATGGTAAAATAAAATAAAAGGAAAGTTCAAAGTCAACTATTTGATAGCTTTTATATAACGGTACAGTTTTGTCATAGATCAATTTTAAGTTCATTTATAATTTAGCATTTTAGTTCATTTTTTTAAAGTTCAAATTCATTTTATTCTTTAGTATTCTAATCAAACTAAAATTTAAGTGTAAGTTTCAGAGTTAAATAAAATCAATGTTTAAATTCAAAGTAAATAATTGATGCTTTGATGGTTGTATATTTAATTCATAGATCAATTTAGATTAGTTTGTAATTTAGTTCATATTTACAGTTGAAATTTGTGTTATAATTTACTATTCAATTTAAAATAAATAATTGATAGTTGTTACATTGTTGTGGATTTTAGTTCATAGATCAATTTTAATTTAACTTTATAATCTTATAGAGTCCATAGATACATTTTAAGTTCATTTTATAATTTATTGTTAAGTAGAGTTCATATTTCAAGTATGATTTGTTTAAAAGTTCAAATTCATTTTACAGTTTTTTATTAATTTTAGTTCAAAGATCAATGAACTTAAGCAGTTCGTTAATTTTGTATAAATTTTAAATCATGCCAAGTAAAATCTGAAAAATTTTGGAATGTAGGTCAGTAAAGTCAAACCGTGTAAACTTCTCACCAAGAACATCTCAAGTGGTCACGGTGGGCGGAATAATGAAGGACATTTCGCCACTAAATGTCCTTGGTGGGCGGTATGTTTACGTGCAGTGGCACTAGATGGCGCCACTCACACTTTAGATCGCGCTATGACTTGTTCATACTAGAGTATATGAGGCAAGCCATCGGTTTGCCAAATTGTTGGTGTTCTCAGTCAATTGTACCTACATTGCTTGTTTAAATAAACCCAACACCCATCGAGATCAAGCCGTAGTTTCATTTGGTGTGACCCGCGGCCCCAGTTCAATAGTGCACGGTGGGTTTGGGTGCTCCGGCCCATACACTAACTTCATTACAACCCTTCACCGGAGAGCCTTAAAAGCCATGGAAATGTGGAATCTATAACGGAAGCTGACTGTAAAACTGTTAGTGTCAGCTTTTATGAAATAACGAAATCTTGGCCATCACATGTTTACATTATATATTACCATATCTTTGATTACATTGTATTCCAATGTTAGACAGGCAACACTTACTGGTAAGCTTGTTTATCGAAGAAATCATCGAATGATCTCAAGGCTTGTGCTTTGAAGCAATCAGCCAGGTCACCGTTGAGACACTGCTGAGTTGATTGCTGAATGTAAGGGTCCTGGTCTTCGCCGAGGCCAATCCAGTCCAGGAGACCACGACCCTGAGCTTCTGGCTGAAAGTAATATAAAAGGGCGTTTATTAAAAAAAGTCCTCACAAATTCAGAGAGATCCTAAAAAGCAATTGGTATTAAGCACGTATTTTGCCTACTACAATTACTATATATACAGGCTTTTTCTCTCCATATTTGGAGTTTAGACCCAATATAGATTTGGTTCTCTTCTTATCAGTTCACTCTCATTGTTTGACAGGCACAGGTCAGTACCTCAGTGTCAGGTACAAGTCAGCATTTTCGTGTGACTATTTTTCTAAGTCAGAAGCTAGCAGCAACTTGTTGCTTTCCTTATTCAAAATTAAATCATAAGTTTATAATTGCAAGCAGCTCATTGCGGAGCTTTATTTATTAATTTTAGAGCAAATTAATACAAGCTTATCTAATAAAGAGACGTGGATATGACCTCTGCCTCCGATTCCGGAGGGTGTGGGTTTGAATCTGATCCTGGGCATACACCTCCAACTTTTCAGTTGTGTGAATATTAGGAAATTAAATATCATGTGTCTCAAACGGTGAGAGTGAGCCGAATATGGGTTAACAATGATCTAATAAATGGTGGAACTAACCGATCGTCCATGGTCACCCTCGCTGAAGTGTAAGTTTCTGCCCTCAGTTTCCTCCTTGGGCGGCTGGTCGGGAAGTCTGAACCCGCCTTCCCCCCGCGACTGCAGCGCCAATAAAGCCGATATGGCGAGCATCAACCAGCGTGCTCGATTTAACATCTTTGCTGGTTATGATGTCCTGGTAACAGAAAATAATTACTTTACCTAATACCGTTTTTTTTAAGTTTTTGTTTTTCACAAATTTCATAGGAACCATGGATTTTTTCCGGGATTAAAAGTAACCTACATTATGTACACCCAGACTTCTAACATAGTTTGTTTGTGCTTCAGTGTAGTGTAAAGAACTATATTTAAACTTAATTTTACTTCAATTTTCAGACAGACACTTCAATTTTATTTACATGTATTGACGTTTTTTGTATCATCAGAAATGAGGAAGAAATCTGTGGAAGAACCAAAGTCACCGACATAGCTTAATCAGTCGAGAAGCTGAAGTATCAATACATATACGGGACCCCGCAACGCAAAAGCGCAGTGTAGGTGGACCCCCAATTAGGTGGTCAGATAAAATCAAGACGGTAGCAAGGAGTCACTGAATGCATACGGCTAGAGACCATGGTGTTAGACCTTATAAGAATCCTATGTCCAGCAGTGTTGATAATGATGACGTTATGCTTTAACCCCCATATTCATAAACACGGATTAAGATTTAAACCTTGATTTTCTTGAAAGTAGAGGACCTATGCACAAATATTTAAAGTTCACTTTACTTTGAAGAAATTTTAGATTTAAATCCTGATCCATGTTTATAAAAATGGCTGTAAGTATTAGAAATAATGTGTTTAAAATACCTAATTTTTATACTATGCTTCTTGCGATAAGACCGCCTCTGTGCATTATCGTTTTTGTATTAAGTTTTTAAACAAAATGCATATAATTCGATACTTAACTACTTTCGATCCCAGTGTAATGCTAATTTACTGTAAAAACATTGCCTGACTCGATAGAATAGCAGATACGAAACAATAAAAGAAAAATCTATCTTATTTGTAACTTCGAAGTTAGCCGTAAATCTTGTAACATAACTTCGGAGATCCACTCTAACTTAGCGGCCCTACATTATGTGCCCGAATAAACTTTTACAGAATACTAAACTTGTGCCATTACAAGATGTAATTTGCACACAATCGATGTCGTAGAAGTCCCTGTAACCAAGTGGCATATCGATTCTCTTTCTACGATCGCAAACGCTTCGAAAACTAGAAAAATGTATTGGAATGACATTTTCTATCGACAGATCACGTGATCAAGATCTGTCATTCCCATGCAATTTTCTAGTTTTCGAAGCGTTTGCGATCGTAGAAAGAAAATCGTAGAATCACTTGGCTACAGTTCTACTGGGTAATCATTAAAAACAAAATAGAATGTTCTACTATTAGGAGTGACAGTTTGTTTATATCGATTGTTGGTTTTTTTTTAAGTTAACCCTTGACTACAATCTCACCTGATGGTAAGTGGTGATGCAGTCTAAGATGGAAACGGGCTAACTTGTTGGGAGGAGGATGAAAATCCACTCATTTTCGGTTTCTACACGACATCATACCGCAACGCTAAATCGCTTGGCGGTACGTCTTTGTCGGTAGGGTGGTAACTAGCCACGGCCGAAGCCTCCCACCAGCCAAAAACAGTACAAGTACAGTGTTGTTCAGTAAAAGCTCCTTATTCGCGCTTCCTTTATTCACATTTTCACTATTCGCGGATTAAAAAATTGCGTCGCAATTCCTATAATCGCGGCTAAATATTTCGTTATTCGCGGATCTGACTGACGAATCTGACATAAAATCTGCAAATTTAAACTTAAACTTGCAAATTAAACTATTGCCGAAATTGAAAATGGATGGTTTAAGAATGCCACTGCTTAAAATCACTCTGAATAGAAGCTTTTAAAATAGCAAGATAAAGTTTCAAAATTCTTCAAACCATTGTTTAAGACTGAAGATAATAGTTAATCAATAACTTCAATTATTTGTTTTTTCTTTATATATTCGTTTTTTATTTTGTCACCCAAGAACGTATCCCATAGAATCTCATATAAAATACCATTCCATATTCACGGTTTCTGTATTAGCGACACATTTAGAGAATAATGAGCTTTTACTGTATATACTCTACAATACTAAGTAGATCGAGACGTACGTCAGTCATCATATATATATATATATATATATATATCTACTTAGTATTGTAGTGTATACAACAATATAAACAAGACAAACTTTAGTTATTTGTTATTATAGTTCGCTGGATAGAGTTAGAGTTTATACTCTGTATATTTATGTTATGTAAAATAGATATTTACCCATTTTCACTTGACACTTTCACTTGTTCGGCTATTTAATATTATTTCTATTAATAGTACTGTCTTTTAAATTTCACGCTTCAATGATCTCGGTTTTATGTCGATTGTATTTTATCTATAGAAATATTAGAAAGAGATAAAGTTTGTGGTATTGTAGGGAGTAATATCTGTAGTAGTAGTATTTAAAAAAATTAAATATCACCTGTCTCAAACGGTGAAGGAAAAACATCGTTAGGAAACCTGCATACCAGAGAATTTTCTAAATTCTCTGCGTGTGTGAAATCTGCCAGTGCGCATTGGGCCAGCGTGGTGGACTACTGGCCTAACCCCTCTCATTCTGAGAGGAGACTCGAACTCAGCAGTGAGCCGAATATGGGTTGATAATGACGATGAATATCTGTAGGCAGAAATCTATTAAACCGATTTTGGAAATTCTTTTTACCACTATATGCTATGTTATTTGTACACTCACATATGACACTTCATAGGCTATATTACATACCCGTATTCTCACAGAAATGGGAACTACACGGATGTTTACTAGTACACAATATAAGCGTAGTTACTGGAATACGGAGATAAAATATAGCCTATATAACTCGGCGAAAATGGAGATTAAGGTTAAAAAAAATTTTAAGTAGTTAATGAATTTTTGAAGTATTTTTGAATTTGTTTAAAGTAGTTTTTGATTTAAATAGTAACAAACAAACAAACAAAAATCAAATCTTAGTCTTTATAATAATGCTTAGTTTAAGGAAAATATTATCATCAAATAGTAAAATTTATAGGGGTAGAGAACAAAATTTAGTGACAAATTATAACTTGTAATTATATTTCTTACCGTTCAAAGAAACATTTGAAGTAAAAACCATCCAAAAATTCACAGCAACACACAGAATACAGTTTTAATTTCAAAGTATTTTAAGCCACTCAAAGTAATAACATAGAATATGGGCGTAATGGAAAACATACTGCATAAATGGAAAACACATTTCTTTGTGCGAGCGAGAGGCATGAAATGCGGTCGGCAACTGCGCGTGCGTTGATAGCAAATTGCCATAGAATATAACATACAGATAACTACTAAATCCTACCAAATATTATAAACCCGAAAGTTTGTATGGATGGATTGTTACTCTTTATCTGATGAATTGGCTGGGGAATGGAGGTATGATTATGCAGATAAATGGCGCCCGCGGGATTTATAAAAGCTGAATTTCATGCGGACAAAGTGTAAGGTTTATTTCATTTTTATTTGATTACAGAGGGTATACGATTTTTTTTTAGAAATAAATTAAGTGACTTTATTGTTGACTTTATTTAAACTAAAATTTGCAATAATGTAAAAAAAACACTAACAACTTGTCTTACATTTTAAAGAAAAAACTGAACTATACTACACACGATTCAAAGTTTTGTTGTAATTCATAATTGTTTTAAAACTAACTTTGCTTGGGTTTACAATATTTTCATCTGTCCCTTCGTAACTCCCTTTACTCTAACTCTCTGTACTTCTCCGGAGGATTTGTTCTCTTATTTTCTCTCTACCACGGACAAGATATTTTTCAATTGGACTTCCTAAGTTGAGTAAGTTGTGAAAGAGGAAAGCAAACAACCAGACTTAATTACCTATTTATAACTACATACAACAAAATAGAAAAAATCTAATTATTGTATAGATTATTTGTTCACATTTATATTTATTTCAATAAAACAAAGAGTTCATTGGTACATTATTGCTTTTAGGTATCTACAAAGTGTCGCGTCTGTCACATTAAATATTCTTTGTGTAACGGTACGGAAGAGTTGTAGGCCGCACTCTTTCTGAATACTAAGTATTGGCATATTTTTAAAAATGGACGTTTTAAAACTTTTCCTTTAGAGTTACTTGCTTTGTTTGTCTGTGTAAGAGTTTTGCTCAAGGGGGTTACATAATTTATTATTCGAAGTACCTTCTTTTGCTGATTTTTAGCAGCGTTCCAACTGAATCGATTCCTATTATGATTGGCTTTTTGTTATTGTAGATCATTTTTTATGGTAATTCTAAACGGAACGAACGAAATAAAATGAGAACCACGCATTGGAAAGTGTTTGGTAGTTGGAAGTTAAATAAAAAATGAAACTATAATAAAAAATACGTACGGAACCCTAAAAAGATCGACTATGTAAGTTATTTTATTTTGTGCATCATATTGTGGTGGTAAAATTGTTGTAGAATTCTTGGACAAATATTTTTTGCACCATTTGGGCACAGATTAAACAGAGAGCGCATGGAACACGACGGTGCCGTAGTCGCTCCAAATACAAAACTCAAAAAAAATAATAATAATAATACATCCAAGTCAGTAGTTATCATATGTTTTTAAATAATTAAATAACTGTACACAAAAACTAAAGAAATAAGAGGAAGTATTTTTAATTGATTATTATATTAATATACGTAATTGTTGTTAGTGTTCAATTTTGAAAAAAGTTTTTATGCGGATGTCAAAGAGAGACGTGACGTTTGGGTTTTTTACGGCTTCACCACGCTGCTTGTAAGCACTCATTCTGGATTTATTTTTTACTAGCGGACGCCGCCCTTAAACTTCTTTAATCCAGCCTTTACAGTAGTACGCATCGTTGTAAAATGGAGTAACTTCTCCCGATTTCCCAAGATTTCCTTTCACTGCTCTGCTCCTATTTATTGTAGCGTGATAAAAAGTATACTATAACACGTCTAGGAGTTTAAAGAATAATTGTACTAAGTTTCGTTAAAATTCGTCGAGTAGTTTTTAATTCTATAACGAACGAACGAGCGTAGAAAGACAGACAAAAAAGACATCAGTATAGTTAGTTATTTTGGAAATAGGTTTATTTCATGTATAGAATTGACCTCCCTACAGATTTATTACAAGTATATAGATTCTGTGCAATTGGGCTATAACTTGGCTGTGTCTAATAAAAATCGAATGCTGTGAAAGTACCTACTTACCAGTGGTAAGTAACATTATTAGCAACTAACACAGACTAGAAGAGAAAGAGGTGAACCGTCGAATCTAACTCGGCTGGGCTGCATTCGGGAAACTTCGCGACATCTTTTCGTCCGAAATTCCTCAGTGCCTGAAGACAAAAGTCTTCGAACAGTGCGTGTTGCCAGTGATGACCTATGGTTCCGAGACTTGGTCGCTAACTATGGGCCTCATAAGAAGACTCAGAGTCACACAGCGGGCGATGGAACGAGCTATGTTAGGAGTATCTCTGCGTGATCGAATCAGAAATGAGGAGATCCGCAGAAGAACGAAAGTCACCGACATAGCTCAACGAGTTGCGAAGCTGAAGTGGCAATGGGCGGGGCACATAGTTCGAAGAGCCGGTGGACGTTGGGGTCCCAAAGTGCTGGAATGGCGACACCGCACTAGTAAGCGCAGTGCTGGCCGACCCCCCACCAGGTGGACTGACGACATCAAGCGAGTCGCCGGGATTCGCTGGATGCAGGTGGCTCAGTATCGTGATGTTTGGAAGTCCCTACAAAAGGCCTATGTCCTGCAGTGGACGTCCATCGGCTGAGATGATGATGATGATGATGATGATGAACACAGAATATATCTTATATCCGTATTCCTACAGGAACGGGTACTAAACGGATTAAACAGCGCGGAGTCCGCCAGTTATGTCGCTTCTTCGTGTTTTAATTAATCTTTGTCAGGAGGCACGGAAGCGCCATTAGGTGGACTCTTGCTGAATGCTAAGTGAGACGCCACTTTTATTGCACCGTCGTAATTAAGTGATGTATCTCCATTTTATTTGTAGCATTTAATTTAATTTGGTTCATTTTATTGCTTTAGATAATCTAATGAGTCAACCAAGAGTAGTAGAGGATCACTAAAAAGAATGAACTTCACCCATCTGTTGAATGGATGAACATTCATCATATCATGATCATCATCATATCAGCCGATGGACGTCCACTGCAGGACATAGGCCTTCTGTAGGGACTTCTAAACATCACGACACTGAGCCAACTGCATCCAGCGAATACCTGCGACTCGCTTCATATCCTCAGTCCACCTGGTGGGGGGTCGGCCAACACTGCGCTTACTTGTGCGGGGTCGCCATCCCAGCACTGTGGGATGGGATTCTCAAAGTGCTGGATGTACATTAATCTATACTAATATTATTAAGCTAAAGAGTTTGTTTGTTTGTTTGATTGAACGCGCTAATCTTTGGAACTACTGGTCCGATTTGAAAAATTCTTTCAGTGTTAGATAGCCCATTTATCGAGGAAGGCTATAGGCTGGGCAATATATTATCCCCGTACTTCTACGTGAACGGGAATCACGCGGATGAAACCGCGTGGCGTCAGCTAGTTAATTGATATGAGTGCTAAGACAATTTAACATTAAGATATATGGTCATGGCTGGACAGATTTTTATGACTGACTTTTTACATTTTTCACCGTTTCAAATAAAATAAAAGAAATTTTTTCCCTTATTTCCTAATCTAATCTGTTGGTACTCGTAAGTGTCTACTTACTAACTGTTAGTTCGCTTGAACTAACAGTTCCATAAATTATTACATTTACTCTTATTTATTTATTTGTCCTTTTTTAACAATGTTAATGCTACATACATTATTTTATGCATTATTAATGCTGAAGCCTGGAAGCATTTGAACTTTTAATCCTATCGTACTCATCAAGCATAACAGGAAATTGCGAACTGGAGGCGTGTGATTGGACTCGCAGATTGGGTGTTAAATTGGACGGCCATTGAAGGCTCTTTGTCGGGAATTGTTCCATGCAAAACACATCGGTTTCACACTGGTCATATGACCAGATGAGCCTCTATACTTCAGCTTTTCTTGATGAATACTGTTTACCAACAATTTTTGGAGCATATAAAGAAAGATAAGAAAGGCAACTTTGATTGTGTTCATTAACTTGAGGCGTTGGTGTGCCTCGTGTGCTTTTACGAATTTAATTTAACGAAAATAATAACAAATTATCCATCCCTACTCAGTCTTTTGTTACCAGTCAGTCATTGTTGTTTAATCTTCAAGACACGTAAAGAAAGATTATATCACAATCAAGTTTCAAGCGTGGATAGAGAAGTAAATAGACGAATGCCAAATATCGTATTTCCTTAAAAGACAACACAGATTTAACATTAATTTTCGTGTCTTATCACGCGCGACGTTTACAAATTTGACAGCTTATTGTCAACTACCTGACCCGACAGACTTTGTCCTTACTGTAAATTTTGAGTTCGCAAAAATCTAAATCAAAATTCTTTTTTTTATAAGCACTTTTGAAATGTTAAGCATGCAAAAATAAACAGAGGAAATACTCTAATAAATGCAACATTTCTAATGTTTCGCGTATCTTCCTTAATTTGCTTTTAAAAGTACCATTTTCTGAGAATAATAAATACAAAGCAAAAAAAACAGCGAAATTGGTCCAGCTGTTATTTTTTTAATACTATAGATTAGTCGTGCTTTTTGATCAAAAAATATAAAGTAAATTTATATGTATACAGCAAAAAATTATAGCTTAAACTTATTACAAAGTATTCGTAATATAAGTTTATATTAATGTATTTCTTGAATTGTGGGTATACTGCTTAAAATGGTACAAAACTGTTCCAGTGTTGGGATATCAAAATCACCTCAGTATCATAATTTATCTTTTAATTTATAACGCGCGCAAACCAATCGTCTATTTACTTCGCTGTCTACGGTTAGAGTCTATTGCTCTAAGTATTTTTCAAGTACATTTTTACGAAGTAGAAATACTTATAAAAGTTTATTTTCACCAGTCCATTGTGAGAGTTGAATAGATAATATTTCAATGAGAAAGAATTTAGCGCTAGCGACTTTTAAAAAGCTTTTGTTTTTCGTAACGAGTTGAGAATATGAATGAGGCTTGGATGGCTTTTTGTGACTTATAGCGTTTATATTTATGTACGAGCAAATGTCTAATTTGTTTACGTAATTTTTTTTTTCTTCTTCTTCTTCCCAACTACGGCATGACAGTTTGCAAAAAAATTCTAGGAAAACAGAAAATGTTAGCATGTCATAGGCTGACTGAGGACTCGAACACAGGCACTCGTGATCCAAAGCTTCATAGCCTAACCACTGGTCCTACGAGGCAGTTATGATTGCATCATCACTTACCATCACATGAGATTGTAGTCAAAGGCTAACTTGTAGAGACTAAAAAAAATATTTGTCATAGGCCCAGGTCTATTCCTAGGAATTCACTAGATGTTAATGATGACCGGGATTGCCGTTATAAAATGCTTTCCGAAGCACTGAGGAGTAACGCTACCAACTTCCCAACTCCGGGCTAAGAGTTAGCACTGAAAATTGTAGGAAAACAGAAAAGCTCAGCATGTTATCCCTAACTGAGGAATCAAACGCAGGACCTCGTGATCCAAAGCTTCATAGCCTAAGTACTGGATCTACGAGTTATATAGGCACTTTGGTGTACAGTTCACATATTTTGTGTTACCAAATAGATGACATAACTTCTAGGCCAATTGAGAAGGACAATGAAATTATATCAATTATGAAACAATGCTTATTACGTGATAGCTTTTGCCTTCGGCTGCAATCGTGTGAACGTATGCTTTTCACTTTATTTTGGGAAACCTTAGATATTTTTAAGCCTTGACGTAAAAAATAAGGGTGTTATAAATTTGACGTATGGCAACATATATTTTATAGGAATGGACCGATTATATAATTAGGTATGTGTTTTTGCTTAAAACAATATTAATATTGGGCTAAATAATTACAAAATCAAACATTATTGAGTACCATAAGCTTGCCAAACTGTATTGAAGTCTGGTAGGTCTAAGTTCTATATCCCCTCTCTTGGTAGGAAAGAGGCCTGGCCCTTTAGTGAAAATTATGCTGAAGTTAGCCATTGACTACAATCTCACCTGATGGTAAATGATTCGAGAAAAGACGATAATCTTTGCCGGTAGGGGGGTAACTAGCCTCGGCCGAAGCCTCCCACCAGCCAGACCTGGACTAATCAAGAAAACCTCAATGGGTTAAAAAAATATTTATCAAAGAAAAATTTAAAATTTTGTCGACCTCTTGGCGTACTGAAAGGTCAGAGTTTGATTTTCACATCTAATCAATTTGCGGTTTTATTGTATATATTTTATATTTTTGATGTTTCATCATGGAATATAAGAAGAAAATGTTAATGATGTAATAAAAGTTTTCCCTCTTATATATTCCCTATTATATAAAATCACAGGGCATTTTCTGCAGATAAATAAGTTACATTAAATCTTATTTATCTGCAGAAAATGCCCTGTGATTACCATGAGGTGAGCTGCTAATTATCTATAATTTTTTTTATTATTAGAAAAGCACTGTCGGTGAAATGGGGGTTGGAAAATGAAGTGAAACTCCTGTATGTGACAAGGGAAATTGTGAAGAAGCTCAACTTTCAAACCAATCTGCCACTATCTTATTCATGATATTAGGGATGAAATAGGGGATGAAATACTGAATGAAAGTCCGAAAAGTGTGAAAGTGTTATTAGAGGGCTGAAAAGAAGTTAAAAAATAAAAACAAGGCTTAAAGTGCTAATTAATATTAATGAAAAAACTCACCTAAATTAATTAGCAAAGTTACACTAAAATCTAGATCAACGTTCAATGCACTGAACGATGGAAACGAGAATGACCGACCGACAGACAAACCTTATATAATAACAACATAAGAATTGCATAAACTTCTTGGATCCGTATTGTATGAAACTTAGCCTAGTGGCTTCAGTATAATTTAAACCTTAAAGCGTCTCAATAGAGTCTATATTTCTTACTCATTTTAAAATCTTTAATAGCTCTGAAGAACTTAATACGATTTATAATTCAAGCAATATTAAACTCTAATGACATAAACACAAAGTCCTTTAAGCAGTAACAGTATCATCATCTTTACTATGAGTAAGACAACTTCAGTACAAATATTTCAATTAATCAAAATTAAATCTTATAACAATACAGTAAGGTTTATTTTTATTTGTGTTGTGATGTATGTTATCGTTGTGGTTGAGAAAATTAAGGACAAAGTAAAGTGAAACATAAAGTTAACACATTACGGTTCAATATTCAAGTCGTAATAGTTCGCAAAATGATCGTTTGAACAAAGTTAGCGCAACTCTGGGATAACCCCAGCTGTTGTTTCGCGGTTTGCTAATATGGAAATGGACTCTTTTAAAATAATAACTACCACATTTTGAAATTGTGTTTTACTATGATTTCGTCATCATTTAATTTCAGGTAAGGTGATCCTGACCGTAGTCTTCTTTTTATGTTAATATCATGCCATTAAAATCGAAGAATTAGACAAAATATCGGTTCTAAGTTTAGAGAAAGGGTTTCATTTCAACTAATCCGATTTAATTATACACATAGCTAGATATCAGAATAGGTGGAAAGTAAGCTTATGAATAAAAATCAGTGGAATAATTTAATATTGTTTTTAAATTAAGAAAAATGGAGTCTTAAGGGATTTCAGAATTAGAACGACTTTTCATGTACGCAATGTACTCTTACCTGATGACTTCGAGGTTTCAACAATATTACCTTTTTACAAAGGATAGAAAGAGTAAAAAGATAAATTCATCTATAATTTTGTTGTGTTGTAGGTATTTACTGCATTTTCATCGCGGTGTATGTTAATTTACAAATATTTTTAATCAAGCCATCTCTATATTAAGCGGCGCTCATATCCTGGTAAGCTTTCATAATTTGGTTCATGGAAATTCGGAGGTTTTCAACTTCGGATTGATGTTGGGAAACTCGCCCCATGGGGGTTTACAAAACATGTAAATTTCTACCCCTTTTTATATTCAAATTACCACGGAAAGTACTTTTTCGTGACAATGATGTCGCGAACTTTGTGTAGTTTATATGAAAGTTCATAATATTATACCTATTCTTTTATCGGTTAGGTCAACACAGCGTCTTCGCCGGCGAAGACGAAGTCCCCGATATCTAACGTCACTCGGACGTGGGTTTTCTAACTCACGATCTCGGGGGCGTCCGGAGTGATTCACACAGATCACGGTTACACCCTCCCGAATGGCCCTCTAAGCCGAGGTCCGAGTCTTATAGGAGACGCCCTTAGACAGTCATCCTCTATCTTTATTTCAGCCTTCGGGTTTCATCAGGCGAAGCTTCTGCGCTCGCTCCGGTGACGCCGTAGTAGACCCACATGGAGCCATCGGCATTTACTCAACACGAAAAAAAAAATCGGTTCGAAGTTATTGTATTAGTCGTTGTATCTTCCACTGACAATATTAAGTCTAGGAAATATACAAGAAAATAAGCACCTTCTAGGTAAATACTTTACTATGGTAATATCTATACTAATATTATAAACTGAAGAGTTTATTTGTTTGTTTGATTGAACGCGCTAATCTCAGGAACTACTAGTCCGATTTGAAAAATTCTTTCACTGTTAGATAGCCTATTTGTTGAGGAGGGCTTATTATCCCCATATTCTTACGGGAACGGGAACCACACGAGTGAAACCGCAAGGCATCAGTTAGTTGCCTATAAACAGAGTAACACTTCACAGTGTGCATGGAAGGTTTTTTTATTTATTCTTTACAAGTTAGCCCTTGATTACAATCTTACCTGATGGTAAGTGATGATGCGATCTAAGATGGAAGCGGGCTAACTTGTTAGGAGGATAATAAAAATCCACACCCCTTTGGGTTTGTACATGACATCGTACCGGAACGCTAAATCGATTGGCAGTACCTCTTTGCCGGTAGGGTGGAAGCCCCAGCTGAAACCTCCGACCAGCTAGACCGGGATTAATTAAGAAAACCTCAATCGGCACTCGGGGATCGGACCCAGGACCTCCGTCTTGTAAATCTACCGCGCATACCACTGCGCCACGGAGGTCATCAAAGCTATCAATAAGTAACCAGCATAATTACAATACTACTTAATTTACCTAACTTTACTATCGTCGTTATCAACCCATATTCGGCTCACTGCTGAACTCGAGTCTCCTCTCAGAATGAGAGGGGTTAGGCCAATAGTCCACCACGCGGGCCCAATGCGGATTGGCAGACTTCACACACGCAGAGAATTAAGAAAATTCCGGATTCGAACCCACACCCATCGGAATCGGAGGCAGAGGTCATATCCACCTATCACGGCTATAACTTTACTATGCAGGTACATAAGTAGCTATCACTAACCTCAAAGAAAAAGACTCCATGCTTGAGCTTGACTAGAAAAATGCCTATAATTATTTTTTTTTAATAACCACTAGGTCAAATCTTGTTTACCGGTTCACTGACCTACATTGGTAATCAGATTCAACCGGACAGGTGATTCATAAAGTGATTGTTGTTGACTTAAGCAACAAGCTAAAAAGACATGACTGCCAAAAAACTATTACACATTCGGCGGCATTTACAACCGTTATATAAGAAAGAAGAAAGAAAGAAAATAAATTTATTCAAATTTAAAAGTTACAAACAGTATCCTTAACTAAAAACAGCATGTCTGTCTGTAACCCTTAAAAAAGAAAGGGTGTACAGCTCAGCATATGCCGTGTACTATACACAAGCATAACACACGGCGCTGATTTTCAGCTGAGACCCGTGTGACGCCACAGCTAACATAAAAAAATAAAAATGAGAACAAATTCAAGTGAATTAAATTCAATTAGAAGCAGCAAATATGTTTAAAAATAATAATTAAGTACCAATTAAACTACAGATGTAAAGATATATAGTGTTATGTGTTTAATATTGATTTATAAAAGCTACTATGTAACTTAGCCGTGATAGCCCAGTGGATATGACCTCTGCCTCCGATACCGGAGGGTGTGAGTTCGAATCCGGTCCGGGGCATGTCCAACTTTTCAGTTTTGTGAATTTTAAGAAATTAGATATCACGTGTCTCAAACGGTGAACGAAAACATCGTGAGGAAACCTGCATACCAGAGATTTTTCTTAATTCTCTGCGTGTGTAAAGTCTTAAAATCCGCATTGGGCCAGCGTGGTGGACTTAGGCCTAACCTTATTCTGAGAGGAGACTCGAGCTCAGCAGTGAGCCGAACTTGGGTTGATAATGATGATGATGATGATGACTGTTTAACTTGTCTTGTTAGTATGATTTATTTTTCTAATGTGCCTTACATTGTCACTTATCATTAGGTGAGATTGCAGGTAAAAGTTTCCTTATAGATTTCCGTATAGAATGAAAATCCACTCTCCCTTCGGTTTCTACATGCACCGGAACGCTGAATCGCTTTGCGGCACATTGCCGGTTGGGTGGTAACTAACCACGGCCGGAGCCTTCCACCAGCCAGACCTGGACCAATTAGGAAAACCTCAATCGGCCCAGTCGGGGATGGAACCCAGGACCTCCGTCTTGTAAATCCATCGCGCATACCACTTCGCTACGGAGGTCGTCAAAATTTATATTATATTTGAAACAGATAAGTTTGCATGCTTTCGTCTTTTTGTCATTTGTCATCAAGTGACGTCACACTCTGAAACTTGTTACTAAGTAAAAAAATATACCATGACCTTGTCCGTTTGTATGACTCAACATAACGCCGTAAATCCCGTAACGATTGAGCCACTAACCGAAAAACATATAAAGCATTACCCAAGATTATGCACTGAGGTTTATTATTGAAGCCCAAAATTATTTCATTTAAAATTGTACCTTATGTGTAATAAAATAAAGTTGTATTTTCTCTATTAATTGTGCAAACATCAGTCTTCCATACAAACAAGTGATTAATTCTGTCGTTTGAAAATGAACTCTATGATAATAAGCATACGGTTGAAGTAGTTATTAAAATTTAATAAAGGAAGGTCAACTTTCTACTGGTAAGAGTAGGGGCGAACCGGATCTCCGTTCACACTCACTATGCTTGGATGGGTACGTTTTGATATTTTTATGACGTCATTTGTGTCAATCGGGCAAAATGTCTGCTATACAAAATATTCTTGGCCCTGTAGTATTATGGGAATAAAATTATAGCCTTTGTTAATGAGTGAAGACGTATGTTTCTGATGGTGAAAATATTGAAGTGATAACCTCTTATGAGAGGGTAAACTGCTTCGTAACGTTACGTGTTACAGCGCCCATCTGTCTGGCTTCCCTTTTTCTCACGCATACGGCAGCAGCCTTTTTTATCACTTCTGTGTACAGTGATAGCCTCAATAGCTCAACGGTAAGAGCGTCAGATTCATCACCAGAGGGGAATGGGAATGTTGGTCATATAAAAAAAAATATGGCAAATATCCTTCTTTTTTTAAAGTGATTATCTAATTAACAGTGTAACAGCTTTATTTGTTGTTTCTCTTTCAATAAGAGCAACACAATAAACTACATCTCATATAATTTGTTTGTTATTTTAACAAAATAACATTATACCTATATTTATCACCTAAATTAATCTTTTCTTTCTAACCCATTAGTTTTTTGTAACAAATGGTCGTTCATTTTACATGCGACTGAAGCTTCTAAAATCCAAGAGCTAAAGTATCAAGACTAATACACTGTGACTCACTTGAATATGTAACAGCTCGCTAGAAACAGATGGCTGTTGCATCTTTGAATGCTTTTGTAGAAAAATATACTTATACTACGAGTATATTATAGACTTATACTTGTTTGTAAGTACGTATCTACTTAGATATAAGTAGACTATTTTATTCTGGAGGTCAGGGAATCGTTTTAGCTTCCTGTAACTTCGCTCATTTTACATGCAAATGGAGCTAAAGTATCAAGACTAATGTACTACGGTTTGCTTAAATATGTAACATTATCTGCGTATCTGTTGCGTCTTTAAGTTGCGTTTATTGCAAAATCTAGTTATAAGTAAGTTGATATAATTAACCGACTTAATAAAATAACAAAAAAAAAAAAATCCACCGAACATGAAAACGTACCCACATATCTAAAAACCTAAAAATAACTTCATATTATGTTCTACCTGCTGATCAATTTCAAGGCGAATGGATGAATGGAGCTTCAACAAACAGCTAAAGTACCAAGACTAATCTACTGCAACTCGCTTGAATATTGTATCTTTATGTCAGCCACTGACGATCAACAAAGCTCACATGATTGCAGCGCTAAAGGCTTGACGTCCAATAAAACTGATCGTCAGTGGCTGACATTAAATACTCATGTAGCAAAAATATATTTAAAAAGTTTTGTTACCTGCTACCTTCCAAAACCATCATAGTCAAAGATTGAGTTGTCTATGATTTTTACTTTTGGTAGAAGAATCCGCTGAAATCATTCAGGATAGGCAAGTTTCAGATTTTATATTTGGATAAATGTAAAAAAAAATATGTTGAAAAAATTGTTTATGCATTATTTTTTATTTTGATAAATAAAACAATTTATTCGTAGACTTAATTACTTTAAATAACAATAAAACTTACAATTACAAATGTTTCTTACTTCTACAATTACATAAAGTTTAAATAAACATAATAAAATAACAGTTATTTATTACAATATTTAGTTATTTCACAACAAAAATTAAAGAAAAAGAAAACAAACATTCATACAAACATACAATAAATTACATTCGCTCAATAAATTATAGTACCAATTTATTATTATTTTAAAATAATATAATTTACTTAATAAACTTATAATACATTTGATATACGTAACGAATAAATAAAATTTAATATTTACATTTATTACACATACATTTATTAATATTACAATTATGTAATTTTATTCACTCAATATAAAACTCACTAAAATGTTTTTTTATATTTGCTATAATTTCTCTCTTTCTTAGCCAATGTCCCGCGGTTTCGTCCGTAGTTCCCGTTTCCTTGAGAATACGGAAATAAAATATAGCCTTTAATTCTCACATATAAAGTAGCTTTCCAGTGGTAAAAGGATTTTCAAAATCGGTTCTGTGGATTATCCTGCAACACCACATACCCGCGTTTTCACCCGCGTGGTTCCCGTTCCCGTAGGAACACGGAGATAATATATAGCATATAGCCTTCCTCGATAAAAGGGCTATATGACACTGAAAGATTGTTTCAAATCGGACCAGTAGTTCCTGAAATTAGCGCGTTCAACCAAACAAACAAACTCTTCAGTTTTATAATATTAGTATAGATAATGGAAGATACTTCCGATTCGAAGAAGAAAATCTATATAAATCCTGAACAATACACAATCATTATCATCATTAGCCTATAATTCTCAGACCAATTATTGTATAGGACCTGCCTCGCTAGACGTTACTTTTCTGTCAAAGTATATGATCAGTGATCTAATGCAATTATAAAAACTGTCTCTATAGTATCGATGTTTCATAGTTGTAATCGTGTTCGTCGGTTATAGAGTAAAAACATATTTTTGCATAGGTGAATGGTGTAAAAAACGGGCATAAAATTCTAGTTTAGTATACCAAATCTAAGGTAGTTTTCCTCAGAATATGACAGACAATTTTGTTCCTGATTTTGGGCGCTATACTGGTTTTTCTCTAATTGGTCTGAGTCACCTAACTACTGTATGAGGTATCATACAGTAGGCAGATGACATTTCTCAGTTGATTTGATGTTTATTTTAATAGGTTGTTAATAAAGACCAAGTTAGTGAATAGTGCAGATGATGATTATGCCTCTAGCTTCCCAACTTCGGGCTACTCCTGAGAATTTATAAAAAGAAAGACAAGTTCAATATTCAACAACCTAACCTAGGACTAAACCAATGACCTTCTGATTTGAGGCCACATCGTCGTCATCAACCCATATTCCGCTCACTGCTGAGCTCGAGTCTCCTCTCAGAATGAGAGGGGTTAGGCCAATAATCCACCACGCTGGCCCAATGCGGATTGGCAGACTTCACACACGCAGAGAATTAAGATAATTCTCTGGTATGCAGGTTTCCTAACGATGTTTTCCTTCACCGATTGAGACACGTGATATTTAATTTCTTAAAATGCACACAACTGAAAAGTTGGAGGTGCATGCCCCGGACCGGATTCGAACCCACACCCTCCGAAATCGGAGGCAGAGGTCATATCCACTGGACTATCACGGCTCTCCACCCCACATAGTCTAACCAATAGACCATTGAGGTCTCCCACTATGCGAGCTTATTCACATCAAATTGCAGGTCGACCCACCCCAAACCCCAATATAATTTCTTGGCGGTAACAAGAATTTTCATATCATACGCTATATAAGGTATACCTACATATAAGTACACTACCAAAATTACTTTTTTTTTACAAATACTTAAGAGGGAAAGATTTTTCGGGGTAAAATGTTTTCAAATATTCCAAGCAAAAAACATCGTACAGGGATTTCTAATTTAGACATCAGACTAAATACATATTTTCTACATCGTTTTTTATTTATAAATGTTTTTTATATATATATATATATATATTATGTAATAGAAACTTTTATGAAACTTGCTTTTACTCGTGTTTTTTTAAACTTCTAGAAAATAACATTTTTTCTGGACGAAAGATTCTGTTTTGTCAATGTATTGTGAATTATATGTATGTAGAAGCCTTGTATTATTACACAGCCTTAAAATCGTGCTAATAAAGAGTGATAAACAAACTTTTAGAATTAGAATTCAAATGCTAGTTTTGTATGGATCAAACTCAATGAATAAAGTAATTAGTCTCTATTTTGATAGTCCAGTTGGATAAACACAGGGTTAACAAAATGTCCACTTATATTAGGGACATCTTATTGGGCGACTTGGTGTAATTTCTCCTCTCAGACTCTATTCTTTAGTGGAGTCATAACAAAGTAGTGTGATGACAATGATGATGATGATGAAGATGATGATGGCTTTTTTTGCATTGTTTGATATTTTCTACATTAGGCTTGATCGTAGCATTCGTAGCATCTGCATCATTGTTCGTAGACAACCTGTAACATAATATATTAGGGTAGTACCATACCTGTGGTATATATTTGGATACAAAATTGAGCATATTATATTGAGCATATTATTCATGTTTTACGCGTACTAAGCGGATTAGTTCCTCATTCCTTATACGCACTGCAAAGATGTGGAATGCTCAACCAGCTTCAGTTTTCCCCACCACCTACAATATGGGTATTTTCAAGTCAAGAGTGAATAGGCATCTTCTAGGCAAGCGCGTTCCACCATAAGCTGCATCATCGCTTACCATCAGGCATGATTGCAGCTAAGCGCTTGCTTATTCAAAATTAAAAAAAAAATGTAATACTGCTGTTGTTTGTTAGTAAACAGTGCATCGACGATGGCTTTAGTATAGATGCATGAATTTAAGGCTTTTTTATACTTTACAAGTTACTCCTAGACTACAATCTCCCCTGATAGTAAGTTATGATGCAATCTAAGATGGAAGCGGGCTAACTTGTTATGATGAAAAACCACACCCATTTCGGTTCTACACGACATCGTACTGGAACACTAGATCTCTTGGTGGAACGTCTTTGCCAAGTATTACATGTGGTAACTAGCCAAGGCCGAAGCCTCCCACCAGCCGAGACATTGTTAATATCGACTTGCCTACATATTATGGTAGCTTTGGGTTTCTCTGGGTGATCGATTCAGAAATGAGGAGATCCCCAGAAGAGACCCAAAGTCATTGATATAGCTCAGCGAGTCGCGAAGCTGAAGTGGCAATGGGCAGTCCACATAGTTCGAAGAGCCGATGGACATGCTGGAATGGCGACCCCGCACCAGAAAGCGCAGTATTGGTCGACCCCCCACTAGGTGGACCGAGGACATCAAGCGGTTTGCAGGGAGCCGCTGGATGCTGGTGGGTCTAAACTGTTTTGTTTGGAAGTCCATGCAATAGGCCTATGTCCAGCAGTGGACGTCCATCGGCTGTTAATAATGATGATGATGATACCTATTATGTGTGTAATTTCCTCGCCGTGACGAGTTTATTGATATCATGGTATGCTGCTATCATGGTGTGGGAGGGAGCGGTATTGGTCGCACACGCGGGGTGAGAAGTCATGCAGTCGGTGCCTTCTTGGCCTCTCCTCGCAGCTCGCATGTAACGGAAGAAACGGAGGATCTCCGGGTTGTCGGACACTGGCCGACGGAGTTCGTTGAGCTCTCTGTAACAGTGATGAAAAAAAAGAACTATAGTCGTCTCGTCTTTGTCGATTCGGCAACAGCGACTGGAGACTCTGTCAGATTACACGCGGGCTTCGATCATGCGCCCTCATGTGACTTATGTACCCTATTTTTGAGCGGAATGTCCTGGAGCAAACAGGACAAGTTAGGGTACCGTCCACATAATTATATGAGATATTGGAGGGTGGCTTGGCCTTAAGTTGTTCACGACGATTATCCAGATCCCGCCTCCGCCTATCTTCAAAACCAAAGGTACTCCGCTGAACATAGGACCTCCACTCTGACCGATCTTTTGCTAATATCTCCCAATGAGTAGAATCTATGATACAGTTAGCCAAATGCCTCTTCTGTTAAATATTTTTAGCAGAAGCTTCAAAATTGGATTTAAAATATATGAAAAACTTCGGGTTTGCCTCACAATATTTGTCAAGACAACTTAATTAACAAATCAAACTGTAACCAAAATAAGACCCTAGAATGGCAGAGAATGACCTTGAGTGGAGTCACGCACTTGTAGACGCTGTGTGTAGGGTTAAAGGCGCCTTTGACTGTTAATACTTCCCTTTTCTACTCAAGTCATTCTCCCCGCCTATCCCAAGTAATTACATGACAAGAGATGTGGACGGCTCGAACGCCACGAGCATACCGTACGACGAGCACCTTATAACGCAAGTAGATAAATTTAACGGCGACATTTATAGCACTTGAGAAAACAGCTACTTTGAAATCACAGACCGACACTACAATTTTATTTATTATTTAAATGTATTCACAAATCATGATTAATTAGAAAATACCACAGACGTAAATAAAACATTTGTATTTTCAAATTTTTCGAGAATCCTTTATCATTTTCTACCTTACAAGGCTTATAATAAATAAACCGTTTGCAACTCACGAGAATTGCGGCGGCATTTCGAGCATGTTGTAGGTATTTCATTAAACTGCCATAACATCAGTTCCCGGTGCTATTGTACCAACATACTGACATATATCACACGCAGATATGGCTCAGCGATTTTATTCCCCTATTTAGGTTGCTATTTATCCGCAGACAGAGGAGGGAATAGACAACTGACTGACGTGCCGTCGAGTCAAAAGATATACGAACTCGAAGTGATTTTGAAACCCACACTTTACTGGTCTACCTAAGTTTTCATTAATAAACGATTATTTTATACTAAGTGGTTATTTAAGCTTTCAACAAGTTGTGATTTCGTGTTCACTCTAAGTTCGTTAATTTTATGCAGAAAAAGCATTGAAATCGATGAATGATGGAATATTCACATTGTTTGTACCATACATCTCCTTAAAATAACGGCAAGCGTCATGACTCCGAATATCAAGTCGCCTTGTCCTACACGAATTGTTTTTTTCTTGAGAGAATGCGATAGATGTTATCTACCGTCCGATTCGATTCGATATCCATGTATCTATTTACTTCTCTGTCTACGTATTTACCGATACATCCCTACAGTCTAAACACGTGTTATTTGTGTAAATTGCATGGCGTGAGACGTCATCCAATTATTCGTACTCGTAGTACGAGTATAATATTGTACTAAAAGAGATGTATACTTCGGAATAGATATTCAATTAGTATAGTATCAATCCATATTCGGCTCACTGCTGAGCTCGAGTCTCCTTTCAGAATGAGAAGAATCTATGTAAACTTTCAACCCCCTTCAGATTTTAATAATAGCAAAGTATCCTTTAACGTATTACGCAAGTATTATGGTATTAAATCGTGCCAAGTTTAATTTGAACTTATTGAGTAGTTTCAGGGATCCACAAAAAAACGGAGAGACAGAAAGACAGACATAAAGACAAAAAAAGAAAAAAAAAATTTAGATTCAGATTTTAGATTCAGAATTTTTGATTTTAAAATTCTCCCTAAAAAAGTTTAAAAACATCTTTATGAAGAATTTAAATTTATAGAATTTGAGCCGTGATAGCCCAGTGGACATGACCTTTGCCTTTGATTCTGAGAGCGTAGGATCGAGTCCGGTCCGGGGCATGCACCTCCGTCTTTTCATTTATGTGCATTTTAAGAAATTAAAATATCACGTGTCTAAATAACATCGTGAGGAAACCTACAGACCTGAGAATTTTCCTAATTCTCTACGTCTGCCAATTGGCCAGCGTGCTAAACTATTAACCTAACCTAGCCTATTAGCCTAACTATTAGCCTAACCTTTCTCATTCTGAGAGGAGACTCGTGCTCAGCAGTGAGCTGAATATGGGCTGATAGTGATGATGATGATTATAGACTTTATATGGTTCTACGTCACGTACCTACTCAGTTGCGCTGACACCAAGTTGCTATATGGCGCATACTTGGCCGGACTGGAGTACATAAGACATATCAGCTGTTCCCGACAGGCTTCCAGCTTGACGTCACTCAGCGTCTGCCCGCCGATCATAGTGCTGTCTTCCGTCGTTGTCTCCGTTGGTGCTAGACCTGGAAATTATGGTATTACTAGCGGACGCCCACGTCTTCGTCCACATGGAATTCAGATTTTCACAAATCCCGCGGGAACCACTGACTTTTCTGGGATGAAAAGTAGCCTATGTGTTTATCCAGAGTAAAGTCTATTTCCATGTGAAATTTCAGCCAAATCTATACTAATATAATATTATAAAGCTGAAAAATTTGTTTGTTTGGTTGATTCTCAGGAACTACTGGTCCGATTTGAAAAATTCTTCCAGTGGTAGATAGCCCATTTATCGAGAAAGGCTATATAGGCTATATATTATCCCCGTGTTCCTACGGGAACGGAAATCACGCGATGAAACCGCGCGGCATCAGCTAGTCGCTTATACAGTCGCAGCGTAAAGGAGGGACAAACATACTTACACACTTACGCACACACAAACATTCGCCTTTATAGTATTAGTGTGATGTGAAAAATAAGTAATTTGATTAGTAATTATAACTGACTGTGACGTCACTCCTGTCTCAGTTGAAAATCAGTGCTGGGCATTGCTTCTTTGCAATGAACATCGTAATGGTGAGTTGAGGTGAGTTGTAAGCCGTTTCTGTTTGGTGTCACAGACAGTCATCTAAGATAGGTGTTTGTGACACTAAAAATGGATAAAAAAAAAAACATAGCCTGACATAAAATATAGCCTAGCACTCAGGGATAGTGTAGCTTTTCAACTTGGACTAGACCTGGACCAATTAAGAAAGCCTCAATAGACACAGCCGGGGATCGAACCCAGGACCTCGATCTTGTAAATCCACTGCGCACACCCCTGCGCCACGGAGGCCGTTAAAAAGATGTAATACCCTTGCTCTCAACTCCAGGCGGGATTAGAAAAAAAAAACATTATCATATAAGAAAAATCACAAATTGTATGCTTGCTAAGTTTCAATATCTTTGTAATCGGCTCACGTAAATTTAAATTTAGAACAGCACTATCTCATACTACTAGCTTAAAATATGCATCAATGAACCCTTGTTTGCTTACATAGGAAAATCCAGCTTAGATTCTGCAATGAATGTCAAATTTGAACTTTAGTGTTATAGTGGTACTGTTCAGTTTAGCTTACCCAGTCTTGCGAAGATACCGTCGAGACGTGAAAGTAGAGGCGAGTAGAATGGATCATAGTTGCTCAAAATCATAGAGGAAGCTGGAATTTTCTGGAAAATCTGAAATATTTACATTTAATTTAAAAACTGTTTTTGACTTGAGAGATCCGAGAAAGAATTTCGAGAAATCCGTTCGAAGATCCCACAGAAAATTACATATTTTAGACTCATCTCTTGGCGATGCAGCAAGAAAAATTATACTTAAAATTATTAATTATATATTGATTAAATAAGTGTTAGGATTAACACTGTATACAAGTGAAAGTCAGCCCTTGCGTTTAAAGTTTAAACCTTCTGGCTATTCATAAAAGCATTATATTCTTATTTTTATCTTACTTATCTTTCGTAAATTTAGAACCCACATATCAAAACATCTCTTACCTCTTCTACTTGTTCTGCATCTAACAAGATTTTACAATTTGCCATACATTCTTTCAAAACCATGCAAACAACGATGTTATTAGGAAACTATATCTTATCATCGTATAACCAGTGGATGTGACCTCTGCCTCCTATTCCGGGGGGTGTGGGTTCCGAATCCGGTCCGGGGCATGCACCTCCAACTTTACAGTTGTATGCATTTTAAGAAATTCAATATCACGTGTCTCAAACGGTGAAGAAAAAACATCCTGAGGAAACCTGCATACCAGAGAATTTTCTTAATTCAATGCGTGAAGTCTGCCAATCTGCACTGGTCCAGCGTGGTGGACTATTTTCCTAACCTCTCTCATTCTGAGAGGAGACTCGAGCTCAGCAGTGAGCCGAATATGCGTTGATAATGAGGACGATGATACCTTGTAATTGTTACTGGTTGTGGACATTTGATTTTTGTAGTAACTGTTCTTTGTTGGTAAGTATGTAACCTTCTGACCACCAGCGCCAAATCTGAAACAAGAACAAAATATAATAAGATGTGTGTTGTTGTGAATTTTTAATGAAAAACCCATCGATCGTAGATCGTTAGATGGGCCTCAAAGCATCGCGGAATTGTCATTGGTTTCGTACATTGAGTACGTCATCACTCGTAACACATTTCTCCTTATTCATGTTGTGGCTTGTGCTTTTACACTTCCAAAATTATTTTTTTTTTTATTCTTTACAAGTTAGCCCCTGACTACAATCTTACCTGATGGTAAGAGATGATGCAGTCTAAGATGGAAGCGAGCTAACTTGTTAGGAGGAGGATGAAAATCCACACCCCTTTCGGTTTCTACACGGCATCACGAAGGAAAAATTAAGGGATTAAAATAAAAAATCATTTTAGACATTAGTTTTATTATTTTTGTAATCACTTCTGAGTCCGCTAAAAATACCAAAGTTAGTGCCTTGAAAAACTCCTGGCCAAACTATCAGATGATAGTAAATAATGGTTAGGTATTATTAGCTTGGTTTCACGATTTTGATTAAAATTTCGATTACATAAAATTTTACAGTTATGATTGAAGATCTGTAGCCCGTATATCTTGAAAATCAATTTTGGCAGCAGAGCCAAAATTGATTCTTTTTTTCAACAAATCGCGCATACCCTGTCTCGTTACGCAGTAATAAATTTAGAAGGGAGATTATTATTTTTTATGCTCCCGCTTCATATTTCGTCGTTTTTAATGAAAAATACGCCGAGTCCCCGCGGAACGAACGTGAGGAGATCGAGTCTCGTAAAATGAATACGTTTTCACATGAAGGAATACATTAGAATACCGTTTTATGGGGCGGTGGTTCTGTATAATGGGAATGTTAACTTAATTCATCATCATAATAATTATCATTGACAACCCATATTCCGCTCACTGTTGAGAACGAGTTTCCAAGGTACTTCTGAGTGTTGGAAGATAAAGTACCATGCAATTTGTAGGACAATGTGGCTTTTAAGTTATATCACTATTTTTTAAGCAACAGTAAAAAAAACAGCTGGTGTAAGATGCTTCCATAACTTAGATATATTGAATTAAAGTCCAACTTCTCTTGTATACATTTTAATTCCATCTTCACCTTATGTACAGTAAATCTCGACATTGACATAATCATGGAATCTCGTAAACATTAATTGTTGTACATTTTCATTGATATTTCATTTACACTCAATGATTACTAATTTAATAATTAAATCGATAATCTGATTTAGTCGTCTACCATTTCATAACTCCCTCCCGCGTCACCATCTCCTTCTTTTTTTGTATGCAAAAAGGCAAAGGCATTACACCGTACAGCCATAGAATACTTTATTTATTAAAATTAAATACTCGGCCACACTGCCGGACGTGTCAATATCATTCTTATGAATTCCTTTTTGTATAACAATGTAATGTTCCGTATAAATTTAACTAGAAAAATCACATTTTAGACAATAATATTTCCGAAACCTTACACTGGTTAGTAATAATTTTTGAACAACTCCTTATGCCAATAACTAGGTCGTCAGAAATTGGTACTAACCACCTGTTTTTTACCAATTTATAATAATAATAATTCATAGTAGTAATTTATACTTAATAGCTACATTAAATAATATAAACCACGTAAAAACTGGAATTTGTTTAAACAATTCTGTGTAGTAAATATTACTTTTAGTCTAAAATATCAGAGTATTTTGCGAATGCGTTTAAGTGGGTAGATCACTAACTTCACGAAAAGAGTTATGTTCCCACCATAAAGTTCATAAAATACGTCAACACGAAATGGGTAGAAATGGAAAACCCTAAAATTCTTTCAAAACTTTGGAAATGGGGATTACTTCCATTAGCTGGTATATTTCAGGGGATTTATTTTGTGAAGTTTAATATTATGTAGATATTACACGAAGAAAAGCTGTTTTAAATTCTGAATAAATCAATTTGGGATAAAATAAAACGGTCTTTATATGTACGAAAAACGAAAAAGGCCGAAATTATGCTAAACGACGCTTAAGACTGAGAAGTTTTAGCAAATTTTAGTGGACTCAAAGGTGATTACAAATATAAGAAAACTAATGTCAAACAAAGGTTATGATTCACAACACTTGTCAGGACAACTTAATTAGCAAATCAAACTGTAACCAAAATAAGGCCCTAGAATGGCAGAGAATGACCTTGAGTGAAGTCACATACTTGCGGACGATGTTATGTAGGGTTAACGGATCCTTTGACAGTCGACTAACACTCCCCTATTCCACTCAAGTCACTCTCCCCGCCTATCCCAAGTAACCCGTAAAGAATTACACAACAAGAGATGTGGACGGCTCGAACGCCACGAGCACACTGAAGCCGACACTAGATCGAGCGACGTCACTGTCACAGACTACTATTTCCTACACTATTTATTAACAACATGTAAATTTAAAAGCGGCAAACGCGGCGATAACACAAACTTTTTAAAAAAGTCTTGATAATAACAATAAAATAGTATTCCGTTGTTACAATTTAAGTTAATTTAATCATAAAAGCTCGTATTGCGGTTAGGAAAACATTAAATTAACATTGAAATGAAGTAAAATTACATAATTATGTTAACAAAACCATTTGCGTAGTTAAAATACTGTATTTGTAAAATTTTCATACAATTATAATTATTGTGATAACGATGACCTAAAAAGAGTTTTGTGCATTAACAAAAGGCATTTATATGTATTTTTTTTTTAATTTAGACATATTATAATCTATTTACGTATACTGTATTACTTACAAGCAGAAACTCCCGGTTTCACCTGCGTAGTTTTCATTCCAATTGGAATACGGGGATAAAATGTAGCCTATGTTACTCCCTGATAACGTAGCTTCATTTTTAAAATCTGTCTAGTGCTATTTGAGATTATTTATTACATACAAAAATACAAAACTTTCATATTGATGCTGTAGATTTATTAAAATCTATATTAGTTACTTTTATACATATTTTTCAAGATACTAATTTGATTTAAAATGTCTCTCTATCAACAAAAAGATGGGTGAAGGCAAAGATATTTATACTAGAGATATGGCACTAACGGGTTTGTTTAGGCGTTGAAACTGAGGCGGACAAATGTGGCTAATTGTTAAATTATTAAACAACGAAAGTTATTTATACAAATAATACCTAAATACTGTTAACAAATAATGTCTTGTCGAGTTGTAATCAGGAAGTGTAATAACTATTACTGTTATTTATACCTACATAAACATATAACACAAAAATAACACAAAAAAGTGAAGGAAATTCTGAGTTCGGATCACTTTTGCGGTGATTTTGTAGAAACGGAACACATCTATAGTATAAAACATCGTTGAGTGAAGGTGATTTCTATCGCATTTGATACCTATTTAAAGTCTCACCTTGACATATCAATGCTAGATTGATCGTTGACGTCATTCCCATCCATATTCCCATACATGTCCGGGGAATACGCATACGTAGCAGCTGGGTTGGTTTCGTAACCCATAAAGTTCCCATTGTCGTTGTTATAAGCAGTCTCGTCTGTGTTGGCTGGCGGGTAGCTTGCTTGGCTCGATGCCGCGGATATTTGAGATATACCTGGAAGTATCATCATCATAATCAAACCATATTCGGCTCTCTGCTGAGCTCGAGTCTCCTCTCAGAATGAGAGGGGTTAGGCCAATAATTCACCACGCAGACTCAATGCGGATTGGCAGACTTCACACAGGCAGAGAATTAGACTGTATTATAGCATAATACAGTCTTTCCCGACTAGTTGGAGGGGAATGGGAATATTGGTCATATTTAAAAAAGATACGGCAAATATTCTTAAAAAAAAGGTATAGAAAAATATGTCTCGGTCGCTTTAAATTTTATTTGTATTTACTTAATCGTAAACTGGATGAAAGACGATTAAACACAAACTTTGGAAGATTCCAGAAGTTGATAAGATACGTTTAGACACTGTGTTGATTTAATCAAACAACTTGAATCAACTTACCTTTTCCGAGAATTTTGCCGAAACTCCCCAAAAGGCTCGGCAGGAACATCGCCACAAGTATACTTTTGAAAATTTGAACGCCGATAAGGAGTGGTAAGAAGAACTTTTTAAGTCCAAACGCTGAAAAAATATAAAAAATCATTTTAAGAGTATAAAAGGTTTACCTAATTTACTGAGTTCTTAAACAATATGACGACCTCTTTGAGGTTTGATTATGCTTTGCTCTTATAGCTAGAAGTCATTTTTTTAATTTGCTCAGCGAGGTAACAAAGATATTAGTTGTTATAATTTTGTTTGACCGCCCATACAAATCTAACGATCATTATGTACCTACGACGTCCTTAATTCGTACCATTTTGTATGGGGTGTTTTTCAGGGATCCGTGCAGTGCATCGAAATTATATTTATTATTAGCGATTACGCTTTTTCGGTTTCTATCACAGGATTAAATCAACCGAACATGTGTGACATATTAATTAATATACATTGCAACTTTATTGAGCGATGCATAAAAATATTTTGTAGTAAATCTTCTATGGAGAATATAATTAACTATCAACCCATATTCGGCTCACTGCTTTCTCTAAGAATAAAAGGGGTTAGGCCAATCGTCCACCACGCTGGCCCAATGCGGATTATCAGACTTCACGCAGAGAATTAAAAAAATTCTCAGGTATGCAGGTTTCCTTATGATGTTTTCCTTCACACGTGATATTTATTTTTTTTAAAATGCACGAGGCAAAGGTCAAATCCACCGGGCTATTATGTCTCGTCCCGTCGTAAATTAGATTTAATGAGCTGCAAGTTTTACAATTTTTTTTATTGAGCGTCAACTCAAACCTCAAATCGTTATTACACCATTCGATTTTATTTACTGCAGTTAAAAGTCACAATAACTAGTAAAAAAAGTAAAATATTTTTTTACTTACACCGAAATCCGGCAAGCCCCACAGCTTTAGGTAAATTAATTGATACAATATGTGTATCAATAAAGTTTTTTATCTTCTGAAATAATCTATACTCATAAGTATACGAGCTGAATAGTGCTCTTTCTTCGTTTTTAATTTCTAAGCTTTTCCTCGACCTTTTCGTTACGTTATTCGAATCTATCGCTTTTAGTTCTACACCTTCTATTAATTCATATCTATCTTTTTCGAAAGCTTCATCTAATGCTTTCTCTAGTACATTTTGTAGCTTCCTTTCTGTTTCATTTACGAAAACGTACTTTTCTGAAAATGTACTAACTGTATCTATAAAATCAGCTAAAATATTACTGCCTTTAGCATTAACGTTAATTTCATTACTATCACTACGACAGCTATGGCATTTACTAGAATCTACTGTATTACCTAATTTATTTAAGTCAGATTTGGTTGAGCTACTGATATGACTCGATTCATCTTTGTGGTTAGTCTGGCAATTGCCTGAGACTATAAAAAGGATTATATATAAAGTGACTGATATGAAGCCTTCTGGGAACCTCCAATCTTTTCTTTTATACATGTTTTTCGTTGATCCATTTGGGTCCATCTTGTAAGCCGTTCAACCTTCATCACCGGATGTTTCAATTTTCGTATTCAAAACGTTCTCTTCGTTCATTGGACAGGATGTCTGAAACAATAAATAAGAAGTCAGTTAGTTCAAACTTTTTCAATACATCAACTTCTACTTAGTAGTAAGTAAGCATTCTAAAGTAAAAAAAAATCTATTTTAGGATGTTTTATTTGCTCTCTTGATCTCGCGTCTTATTGAAGAATAGAGTAGACTTGTACTAGAAAAAGAAGAAGAGATAGTAAATATAAAGAAAGAAGAAGAATAATTTAAGATTCTAACAATCCAAAAAGGTAACTGTATTTTCAATCAATCAATCAAAGCCTTTATTACTTCTTAACAATAAATTACATAGTTATTTTAAGTTTATTTATCCTATACTATTTGTGTAAGTGAGTAAGTTTATTAATTATTACAATATTGTGTGTACATTTTCTTTTTTACAATTGTTTGTTCTTAAATAAGTGTTAGAAGGTTATAATTGTTACGTATGTTAGTATAGTAGTTTATAATTATGTTAAGAATCCCTCACTGGGTATAGGCTCAGACCAATTATAGAAGGACCTGTATCGCACTCATAGTCATTTTCTGTGGAAAACGAGCTTAGATTTTGTATATATCTTTTACTAAATTAGAAGTTTTTGCCCGTTTTTAAACACAATTCAATTACACAAAAAGGTATTTTTACGGCTCTTTCAACTATTTAACATCGATTCTATAGAGACAGTTTTTATAATCGCATTAGACCGTTGATCATATACTTTGACAAAAAAGTAACGTCTAGCGAGGCAGGTCCTATACAATAATTGGTCTAAGAGTATAGGCCTCCTCCAGCTGATACATTTTATTCATTTTTTTCTATGTAGAAACATAATTCCTAAATTATGTAGGTTTGCCATCCAAACATATATATATTTTTTTTGTATTTTAGAGACCCATCATGGCAGACAGCGTATTCGTAACATTAAATCAAAAGTTTAATTTAAAATTAAAGGGAGTATTCAAGTCTCAAGTCTCTAGAAATGTAAACAGTAATTGTTATCAATTGTAAATTATAATACTGTATGACTTTTTCAAAAGAGCAACTGTTGAGTTTCTTGCCGGTATCTTCTCAGCAGGACCTGCCTTCCGAACCGGTGGTAGAATCTTTACAAATAGTCAACTGACGTGTCAAAAGTGCTTGTAAACTGAGCCTACTTGAAATAAATGATTTTTGATTTGATTTGATTTAAGACCGATATTGAGCAATTTAAGACCTTTTAATAAAGTGTCAACTAGCATATTGAATTAATAACGTTCACACAACTGTCTATTGTTATTGTTGTAGATGGTTTGTAGGTACTTTGAATTATTATGTATTGTTACTATCGACGGGAAGTGATATCTATAGATTAGTTCCACAGTAAATGTGATTAAAAACTATACAGTATAGTGTTGTTCTAGTTTACGTGATTTCATTATTAGGCAAAAAATATAATATCCATTATATCAATCGTATATGTATCCATTCAGATTTTATTTACATGAGACAAAGAATTCATTTGAATTGTAGAATATTAAAGAAAGCAACTTACTTATTAACTAGCTTAATTGTAAAAATAATTTTATGTTACATTTGCTCGTAAAGTGTCTCTTATGTCAACAATTTCAATATCTTAATGTATCTCATTGTGCACTTGTGCGTTATCATAATTTAGAACGCTTAGTTTATAATCCGTTTAAAAAAATTAAAATCATAACAAAGAGTTTTCATGACAAAAAAATCTCAATCTCAAATCTCAATTTCAAAACCTACTCGGGTTTACAAACACAAAATTGAGATTCTATGTAACAAATGTCATCTGGTGTTTACTGGTGGATAACATACAGTATGTATGTATAATGACATATGTCAAAAGGTTTTGATGTTTATTTTAATAGGTTGATAATAATTATCAAGATGGTGAATAGATCAGCTTGATCCTATTTCCTATTTTGGTATTTATTATTAATCTATTAAAATAAACAACAAATCAATTGACTAAAATGTCATCTACATACTATAATACAAATTACAAATGTCATCCGGTGCTTACTGGTGGATATCACAGGACAGAAATTCAATAGCGACAAATGGGAAAAAACAGAACTCATAAAAGATTATAGTTAATATAACCCTAATAATTCTTGCTCTATGGCTAGGTACTTTCCTTTTACGTTTCGTTGCAGTGCTTTTCAATCTAACATTTCTGAGTGGAATTATGCATTTGGTTGTTAAAACTCTCTAAAACCGACGCGAAATTACCAACGGAATAGCAGTAGACGAGATTTGTGAATTAATATTCCTAGATTTTTAAAAGCGTCATAAAGATGCGAGTCTAGTTTTATGCTGATGCACATGAATGCTTATAAATATACTTATAAGTATCTACAAAAATATTATTAGTAATAGAGCAAGAATCTGTCAATGCCAGACCTTTGTGGTTTTACAAAAGCTCAGAAATGAAGCGATCCGCAGTAGAACCAATGTCACCGACATAGCTCAACGAGTCGCGAAGCTGGAGTGTGGAATGGGACGGGCACAATTCGAAGAGATATTGGACGTTGGGGCCCCAATGTGCTGGAATGGCGACCCCGCATTATAAAACGACATCAATCGAGTCGCAGGAATTCACTGGATGCAAGTGGCTCAGGATCGTGATGTTTGGAAGTCACTACAAAAGGTCTATGTCCTGCAGTGGACGTCCATCAGCTGATATGAATAATGAAGCTACTCGTAATTATAACCTCTAGCACTGTTCTAAGCCACTACGAGATAAATGTTACGTGTTTGATTAAAGGAGTTTGATATACGAGAACGAACCGAACAGTAATCCGATCTATTTCAAAGTTCAAACATTACTGCAGGTATTACATAATCCACAATTTTGGAATTTCCTGGACAAATTCAATACTTTGTTCATTTATCTTACACAAAAGTCTCTATTTTGTTGGAATCTCTATTAGAATTTTGATTTCATGGTTCGTCACTCAGGTAACTTGGAATTGGGTAGTTGACATATCAAATCCTACTTCCTACTAATATTATAAACGCGAAAGTTTGTATGGATGTTTGGATGTTTGTTACTTTTTAACGCCGCAACTACTGAACCGATTTGGCTGAAATTTGGAATAAAAATAGATTTTACTCTGGATTAACACATAGGCTACTTTTTATCCCGAAAAAATCCTTGGATTCACTAGATTTACCAAAACCTTATGATTTTGATGGTATGAGTGTTTGTTATTGTTATTTGAGTTCTTGCTTGTTGTTGTTTGTTCCACGCGGACAAAGTCGTGGGCGTCCGCTAGTTAAATATAAACTTTTTTTTTTTCAATCTAAATCGCTTTCTTCTCGGAATAATATTAATTAGCCACATCCGGTGCCTACCACTTGAGCACTATCTCCTGCGTACTTGGTTAATCTCACCATGAGATTGGCCGCTGTGGCCGAGAAAAAAAAAGAAGAAGAAATCGATTGGGAGCATATTATTAATTCATCATCATCATCAAAATCAAAATAAAAATCAAAAATCATTTAGGTATTTCAAGTAGGCTCAGTTTACAAGCACTTTTGACACGTCAGTTGACTATTTGTAAAGATTCTACCACCGCTTCGGACCATCATTGTCAGCCGATGGGCGTCCACTGTTGGACATAGGCCTCTTGCATGGACTTCCAAGCAAAACGGTCTCGAGCCGCCAGCATCCAGCGGCTCCCTGCGACCCGCTTGATGTCTTCGGTCCACCTAGTGGGGGGTCGACCAACACTACGCTTTCCGGTGCGGGGTCGCCACTCCAGCACCTTGGGACACTAACGCCCATCGTTTATAACGTATTATTAATTAATAGAAAAAAACTATAATACTTTTTTAAATTATTGAAATTCAATATTTTAAAACTAAACTCATCTAAATGTGCTTACATAAAATGAATAAGATTGATGATATGAAATTTTTATATGAAGGTCGTAAAAATAAAACTCCAATTGGTCTTAAATTGATGCACCCGTAGAAAGTCGTAATTTATTATTAGATCTTTGAATAGTGAGATAAAATTTCACGAGATAATGAAAAAGTATTTAGAATTTGTAATAAAATTATAATTTGAATTCTTTATAATGAAAACTACATAAAAAGTTCTGAAAATAACATAAAAAACCAGCTCTATACTTATCCTACCGATATTATAAACGCGAAAGTTTGTATGGATGTTTGGATGTTTGTTACTCTTTAACGCCGCTACTACTGAACCGATTTGGCTGAAATTTGGAATGGAAATGGATTTTACTCTGGATTAACACATAGACATTTTTATCCCGAAAAAATCCACGGTTCCCGAGGGATTTGTAAAAAACTAAATTCCACGCGGACGAAGTCGCGGGCGTCCGCTAGTAGCTCTATATTAAGCGTATTTGTTACACACGTTTTTGTGTGTATAGAGGAAGTTAGGGCAAAGTAGAAACCTTGACGTTTGACAGCTTATGGAAAGAGAAGTATTAGACATAATAAATAATTAAATCTGTTCTTCTATATGAATCAAAATGTATTTTAGTTTTTATTATAGTACAACAATAATGCTACATAAATACATTTCTTATTCAAATAGTTTTAATAACATTGGTAATTATATTAGCTTTTCCCAACCCACCGGGTAAAGTGGACACGACCATTGAGCAAAATAAACGGCCTCCGTGGCGCAGTGGTATGCGCGGTGGATTTAATGACGGAGGTCCTGGTTTTCTTAATTGGTTTTCAGGACGAAGTTCTCTTAATTGGTACAGGTCCAAGCCTAGTTGGTGGGAGGCTTCGGCCGTGAATAGTTACCGCCCTACCGACAAAGACGTACCGTCAAGCGATTTGGCGTTCCGGTACGATGTCGTGTGGATTTAAAATAAAAACTGTATTATTCCAAATGCTTATGTATAGTTATTTACATGATACCAAATCACATAAAAAAATATTTTGTGTCAGTTTGACAAATGTCCGGGATAATCTTTGAAATTTGAAGTGGAGGAGACTATTAAATAAAATAAAAACTACTTTTTATCCCGAAAAAATCCATGGATTACGCGTGATTCGTGAATAATTAAATTTCACGCATGCAAAGTAGCGATCGTCCACAAGTATGAAATTAAATTTTGATACATCTTAAAGACAGAATGAGCCGGAGTCAAGAGATAAGTATCTCATTCTATTTGGCGAGGGCTTGACTTTTTATAGATTACTCAGTATTTTTCTCAGAAACGGACCCGGTTGTTTCAACCAATTTATCATTCGGGTCCGGTCGACGCGGGTCGTGGATTGCTTTTGTTAGGTACCCTACGATATTTCATTTTTCCTCGACAATAACACAAGAGATCGATTAGGTTTTAGGCTTAACTAAGAATCTAAACTATACTAGTGGATGCCCGCGACTTCGTCCGCGTGGAATTTAGTTTTTCAACAAATCCCTCGGGAAGCATGGATTATTCCGGGATAAAAAGTAGCCTATGTGTTAATCCAGGCTATATATCTTAATACCAAATTTCAGCTAATTCGGTTCAGTACTCAAGGCGTGAAAGAGTAACAAAAATTCATATCATCAAAATCATCAGTTTTCGCAAATCTCGGGAAACCGTGAATTTTTTGGGAATAAAAAGTAGCATGTGTGTTAATCCAGAGTAAAATCTATTTCCATTCCAAATTTCAGCCAAATCGGTTCAACAGTAGCGGCGTTAAAGAGTAACAAACATCCAAACATCCATAGAAACTTTCCCGCTTATAATATTAGTAGGATAGGATTATAAAGAGAAAAGTTGTGGTGTTATGTAATCTTTGGATCTGCTGAACCGATTTTGAAAATTCTTTTATCACTAAAAGCCATGTTATCTGTGAGTGTCATAAGCTATCCCTATCCCCGCGGAAATACGCGATGAAATCGCGGGGCGTCAGCAGTGCTTAGATAAAATAACCCTCCTTAGCCAGTCGGGTAGTTAGAAACACTTTGTCCCAATTCTAGTATTAAAACTCATGGTGTTTCTACAAAGATAATGAGTAGGTATTCATCGGTGTAAACTGGGCCAACCTGCACTTTCAACTTAACGATAATATGAAAACTTGTTTTTATCGGAAACGCTGCGGATTTGCGGGGTCCATTTCACTTTATTAAATTTGCACGATAGATTCCAGTATCATAATAAAGTTTATCTATATATAAATAAGTAGGCAGACCAAAGTCGCGCTGGTCCGACGACATCGTCCAGTTAGCAGGCAGAAATTGGCTCACAGTCGCAAATAATAGAACTAAATGGTATCGGCTGGAGGAGGCCTATACCCAATGAGGGGTCCTTACTGCATAGTTAAATATATTTAATTAATCAATTAGAAATAAGACTAACCTACTAAAAACAAGTTTTTTTTAGTTGTAAGCATTGTTAAATTATAGAAATGTAAGGAATAATAAAGGCTTTGAAACTTGAAACTTGATATATAAATATATAAAAGAAAGTCGTGTTAGTTACTCCACTTATAACTCAAGAACGGCTGAACCGATGACCTGATTTAGCTGAAAATTGGCAGGGAGGTAGTTTAGAGCCAGGAGAAGGACATTTTTTTTTTAGTAGTAGGGGTAGGGTAGAGGTAGTTGGAAGTTTACATCAAGTTTCACGCGGACGAAGTCGCGGGCGTCCGCTAGTCTTGTAATAATCTTTAAAACATATCTTTATTCAAATTACCATTATATCCTAGTAAAATAATCGCTAAGCAGTACTTTTATTTGCAACTAGGATAATGATAATGACTGTCCATAGCTAAAGCCAGTGGCGGATTTAAAAATTTTTCGCCAGTAGGCTATAAATAGGTATCTACTCGTACATGTAAAGTATATTTTACCGAGGTTTTAGTAATTTTTATGCTTCCTTGAAGGCCTACAAATGCTATCTATATATTTACAGTGTTCAGTAACAATACAGACGTTAGAGTTTCGCGAGAATCAAGACTTGTTTTCTTTATGCGTATTAATAAGTTTTTCTTTATTTCTGTAATATGAAAATTTTTAGGCCTAATTCGCCGCCCCCTAAAATCTGCCGCCCTAATCTTCAGCTTGTTGGTAAATCCGCCACTGGATAAAGCCATAAAAGCTGAGATAATTTAGAAAATGTTTCTTTTTCAACTTATCCGAATTTAGAAAAGGGTTTTCTTGCTTAGCATACACACGTAAAACATCAGGGCGATCGTAAAAATATACTTTGCTTATGAGTAAACTACACTTCGAAAGATCAAAAGCCTAGTGAAGTTTTCGGGTCCACCAAAGTTTTATCGGTTATCGTAGATCAATGAGAGTACGAACTTTTGTGTGCTGCCTTTTATGGTAATACAAGCTGACGCCGCACGGTTTCACCCGCGTGGCTCCTGTTCCCGTAGGAATACGGGGATAATATATATTCTATAGCCTTCCTCGATAAATGGGCTATCTAACACTGAAAGATTTTTTCAAATCGGACCAGTAGCTCCTAAGATTAGCGCGTTCAATCAAACAAACAAACAATCTCTTCTGCTTTATAATATGAGTATAAAGTATAATAGATTTGCCATGCTCATGAAGTCGGTCTCGCTTATTATTATTTCAACTTCAGCGTTTTCTATGTGCTGTAGTTACTATCATTAATGTTTGCAGTGATCACTATAGAGATAATCATTATCGCCCTAAGATGGCCCTTGTTCAGAAAGGGTGATTACTATGTGAATATCACCAGATGGTAAGTGGTGCTGCAATCTAAGACGGGAGAGAGACTTGTTAGGAAGAGGATGAAAATCCACACCCCTTTCGGTTTCTACATCGTACTAGAACGCTAAATTGCTTGGCGATACGCCTTTGCTGGTAGCATGGTAACTAGCCACGGCCGAAGCCTCGAGTTAGCCAGACCTGGACCAATTAAGAAAATCTCATTCGGCCCAGCCAGAGATCGATCGCGCCTATACCACTGCGCCACGGAGGCCATGAAAAGATATAGATATGGAATAGATACACAACAAGTAAAAAGTACTAAATGTCAACTCAACTGTATTAAATGCACTATTATCTGCGTTATCATTAGACATCAACCTAAATCACTTTCAAGTACTAATTTATAACTGAATAAGCCGGCACCCGGAAAGCCCGTACAAAACGCTTTTCAAATACGAAATATGCAAGCGTTTGTTGCAAAACTACGTAGTTTGGGCTTTACATTAATTAGCATTCATTAGTACTTCGGTATAGTAACTTACCATGAAGCGGTTTCAGCGTGATACGAGTTGTTGGTATGAACATTTATATCAAAGCGCTTTTCGCTGGAATTCAGCATTCCGCTGTGAAACATTCTTGAATGCTAACAGGAGTTGCAATTCGAATGTTGTGTTTGTAACTAGTTTGTATAACAAGACAAGTCCACTAGAACTTGTGATATTTTGGATTAAAAGCCTGCGGTAGCCAGACCTACGGCATTTTATAAAGGCTGTACTTTTGTCTACTACCGGATATATTTTTTATGCAACTTGACTTCAATCAAGCCTGATGGAAAGCAATAATGAGATCTAAGGTAAAGCGCACTTGCCTAGAAGATGCCTGTTCGCCTTGCTTGTGAGTGTCATAAGTTATGTATCCATGTATTCCTACTGGAATAGGAACTATGGGGGTGAAACCGCGAGGCATTGGCTAGTATTACTATAATAGTGAATTATTAATCATGATTTACAGTCACACAATTTCTACTTTGTTATATTGATATATTACATAGTTAATATACTTCCAGTTGGTGTAAGTAGATGATTAATAGTAAAAATGCTGAGCATTTTCTCGCTCTCCATAAATTATGGTCACAAATACAAAAATGAACTGGCGTTTTTTGCGACCCTTCTCATATGTCATCCGTGACGGATGTTATGCTTGTTGACAGTTGGCTTGACGTCAAACCCAAGGGTAATTCGAGAAAGTCATGTAGACCCTGCAGGGTAATTATCTCGGTGTGCGATTGAAAACAATGCATTTATTACGTCTTTGCAATTTTCAAACATTCACACACAATTGAAAAGTTGGAGGTGCATGCCCCGAACCGGATTCGAACCCACACCCTCCGGAATCTGAGGCAGAGGTCATATCCACTGGGCTATCACGGCTCAACTACCACGACTATACTAAATAGATAATAATATAAGATATTATAAAAGATATTTCTCACGATAAAATCTGTGGAAAACTCGACAAGCTCTTATTAGTCAACAAAATCAATATACTTTTTTGGGCGAAAATTCAATAATTACATTGCAAAAGTGTTGAGTCGTGAAAATTGATAAATTTAGCTTCTTCGGCTCGAATAAATTCGATATTCTTACGAAACTCAAAAGTTACGGTATCGACAAAGGGCGTTTACTGAGATCATTATTTTCCAAGTAATTATAAACTTTCATAAAGTCGCCGACATAAAAAACTGCTCATGCATAAAATGCTTCACTTTTAATGTCAGAAAAAGTTTATTTTTAAAGATACTTTTAAACGAAAGCTATAAGTAAGGGTGTAGCTACCGCTGTATCAGCCATATCAATGACTAACTGACGCCGCGCGGTTTAATTCGCGTGGTTCCCGTTCCCGTAAGAATATGCGGATAATACATAGCCTATTGCCTTCCTCGATAAATGGGCTATCTAACACTGAAAGAATTTTTCAAATCGGACCAGTAGTTCCTGAGATTATCGCGTTCAATCAAACAAACAAACAAACTCTTCAGGTTTATAATATTAGTATAGATACGCAGTGGCATGCACTTCTTAGATACAAAAAAGCACTGCTTACCCTAAGGACTTAATAGGAATCTATGTTGGACCACGGAATACATAGTTAAACAAGGAATTTTTTCAATTTTTACTTATAGTGCATACCCTAGTTAAACATCTTATGCATGCCACTGATGACAAGAGGCCGCCGGAATACAGGGCCCCTTAAGTGTGAAAGCAAAAATTTGCAAGATTTAATCCACAATCTCTCGTCATCTAGTGCTACCCGAAAAAAAAAATGCTAAAGAGATTTTCGGGATTTGCTGCTCGTCTATTGGACTCCGAAACTAATTTTTATACAAGGCCCCTCTAAGGCAAATTACGGGAAATGCCTAGTCAAACAGAACCAAAACTAAGGGGGATATGGATTCGTTTTAGGGTTCCGCAGTCAACAAGATCAAACATTACCGCGTCAATCCTGTCGCCAGACGATCATGATCATCATCTAGTCTTACAAATCTAATATGTTCTCGCGACGCTTGAGTAAGTAAACTTTTAGCATCGTGGGCTCTTCTACCTATAAAACACTATTAATAAATAAAAAAATGTGTTCCAAGTTAGAAGCCAAGTCATATGAGCCAAAACTCGATGGGAAAGTATTTATATTCATTGTGCGTTTATTGTGCGTTGTATGTATGCGTCTCGATGGTCACATTCGCACTACGCCAACCCTAGGCGGGCACAGGATTTTAAACTAGGGTAAGCATCATTCGTACAAATTGTGCAAAATGGAAATTACCTTCTCCAATACAGGTTTGTATTGAGGCAGGCAGTAGCATTTTTGCATATATGAAGTGCTCCGATCATTACGATATCGTTGCATATTCTAATCCCGAGTTCCCGAGACATTTCACGCAGACAAAGTCGCTGGCGTCCGCAATTTTTTTTTTTTAAAAGAATATTATCCATATTTTTTATAATATGACCAAATATTCCCATTCCCCTCCAACTAGTCGGGAAAGACTGCTAGGAGTGGGTTCGACAATAGACCAACAGGGTGAGGATTGAACCACCACCCCTCTGTGATGAGTCCAACCGCTCTTACCGTTGAGCTATTGAGGCTTAGTTTGGTTCTAATTTAGCTTCCAAGAGTCGATCCAACAGGGAAAGATCCATAAAAGCTTGCAAAAATACCAATATAAGCCACGTTCAAAACATAAGCATGGCGGAATAACAGTTTATATTTTGTTATGCAAATTACTAGCTCTGCTTTCGACGCGCGTCTCTAGGGTATAGAAGCTTTTTTTACATCCCATCCAAACTTGCATTTTGCCGCAAAAAATCCGCATTTTTAATAGAAACCGATTTTCCTAGCGTTTTTTCCTAGAAACACGTCTTTTTTACGTAAGCGTGAAGTTTTTCACAATATCATAAAACCGTAGGTACCTACGTACGTAAATTTCAACTTGAATACCTACAGGCATCCTTTCGACATTGAAAGGACGGCTGGAAAGCAGTGGAGGAAAAATACCACAGATAGAGACTACTGGTAATCTCTGGAGGAGGCCTTCACCCTCCAATAGAGGGGTACGCACTAATTTTTTAAAACTTTATATAATATAATAAAGTATACTTCCAAAAATTTAAAAATTGTAATTTATTTTCGTTTTGTAACAAAATTATAAATTTTAATAACCTAATTCTACATATTATCTACTATAAGTTCACTATGTATAATTTACTTATGTGCGAAATAAAAGGCTTTTTATTTGATTTTATTTATTTATTTACCAACAGGCATTCCTGAAATAAAGGGTCTTGATAGACAGAACCCTAAAAAGCACTAACATTTATGAAAGCAAGGCACCAACAATAACAAAAGTCAAAAGGAATTAAGAATTTGGCCATTCACCATTGAATCCGCGAGAAAAATAACAGAACGATTAATCAACATTTTACCTACTTCCATTGGTTTTGTTTGTCGACATGACATAGCATTATATGAGCCTTTGTGTTCGACATCCAATGATTACAAAGTCAAATTACACCATTAAACAAGATTTAAATAGTTATTTTATAATTATGGCAGGCAGAAGGCAGAGGTCGTATCCACTGGGCTATCACGGATCTGTAATATATTACTAAGTTTAGATTAATAAAAAGTATCTATCGACCCTTTTTGGACATCCAGTTCACATCATCATCATTCGGCTCAGTCTTGAGCACGAGTCTCCTCCCAGAATGAGAGGGATTAGGGCTAATAGGCCACCAAGCTGACGTACCACATAAAAGTCAAAATTCATTTATTTCAATTAGGCTTAGTTTACAAGCACTTTTGAAAGGTCAAGATTATGTCATAATTTAATTTAATGTAATGGTGGTAATAATAGTCGAAAACTTAAACCTAAAGTTACGTGGGTTCCAAACGCGCCTTGGTCCGAGAAGAGCTTACAAAAAACTCAGCCAAGGTTTTTTTTTTTGTTAACCACCATTTTACAAACTTAAGCACACAGTCGTATATTACTGTTTAACACCAAGCTTTTTATCATTAATATAATCATAACACTATATTAAGCCTTTCCCAAAAGCTTGCGTTTAATAAACACTTTGAACTTTTTGAGAGACATTCCATACATACGTAAAGAATCAAGAAAATTCTCTGGTATGCAAGTTTCCTCATGATGATTTCTTTACCGTTTTAGACACGTGATATTTAATTTCTTAAAATGTATATAACTGAAAAGTTGAAGGTGCATGTCCCGGACCGGTTTTGAACCTACGCCATCCCAATCGAAGGCAGAGGTCATATCCACTGGGCTATTACGACTCCAGTTCATAGTAAAGATGTTAAGCAACCTCTCACCATATTGGTGTTAGTGTGTTGCGAATACTAATATCCTATGACAAAAAACGCTCCATAATTTAGAGTGACTCGTAGAATTTTCTAGAAAATAACAAAACGATCAATCAACGTGGCTTCGTTCGACATAATAATTCGTCGTCATGACACTGCATGATAATCTTCGTTTAAGACACTTTGTAGATACAAATGGGTCTGAAGAGTGCTTAAGCTTTACGCAAATTTTCCTGTTTTATTAATTACTAGCTGACGCCGCGCGGTTCCACCCGCATGGTTCCCGTTCCCGTAGGAATATGGGTATAATATATACCTAGTCTATAGCCTTCCTCGATCAGTGGGCTATCTAACACTGAAAGAATTTTTCAAATCGGACCAGCAGTTCCTGAGATTAGCGCGTTCAATCAATCAAACAAACAAACAAACTCTTCAGCTTTATAATATTAGTATAAATTTGCCGAGAACACAGATTAACACATGTTCGACTATTTATGGCGTACAACAGTTTACCTATGTATTATAACATGAAATAAAGCTAGGGAACTTTAACAACTTTTAGCAGACTCAGAAGTGATTACAAAAATAAGAAAACTAATGTCGATTCGCAACATTTGGCAGGACAACTTAATTTACAAATCAAACTGTAACCAAAATAAAACCCTAGAGTGGCAGAGAATGACCTTGAGTGAAGTCACGCACTTGTGAACGTTGTGTGTAGGGTTAAAGGATCCTTTGATTGTTAACAAACACTCCCATTTTCCCCTCAAGTCACTCTCCCCGCCTATCCCAAGTAAAGAATTACACAACAAGAGATGTGGACGGCTCGAACGCCACGAGCACACATGTGAAATATAAATGTATTATTAAAATGTCAAGATAATACTAACAGAACCCAGCGGTTTCACCTTCGTTGTATACGTTTATGCGTTCCCGTGGGAGTACTGAGATAAAAAAAATAATTATTTTCATCAGAAATAATGTACAATTCTATTGGTGGAAGAATTTTGGTCCAATAATTGACATTCATTATCATCATCATCATTATCAACCCAACTTCACACACGCATAGAATTAAGAAAATTCTCTGTTATGCAGGTTTCCTCACGATGTTTTTCCTTCACCGTTTTAGACTCGTCGATAATTTCTTTAAATGAACATAACTGAAAAGTTGGAGGTGCATACCCAATACCACCTAATTAATTGACATTAATTAGGTGTTATTTTGCTTGTGCGGGGGACCTAACGTTTTGGTTAATCTGTCAGCAGATCTAACATGCAACCAAACGTATTGTGTGAAGTGAAATAGACAAATGTCAACCAATAGCAGCGCAACCGGAAATATCGCTCTCTGTTTCATTGCGTTGGGACGAACGATATAGGCTGATACTCCGTTGGCATTGGTTGATATTTTGTCTATTTCGTTTCACGAGATAAAATAATATCGTTGGTTGTATGCTAGGCATACCAATGCGATAACAAATCCAATTAAACGGAAATCCGCCATATTGTTATAACTTATGATATCTTTGATAAGGGAGAAAAGCCGAAGCCAATGAAATCCTATTAATCAAAGATCAAAAGTTTCTCCCGGCAATATATGAAGCAAACATACTAGTACAAACAGCAGAACAGACTGTTAAAATAAAGTAATTAAGAAAAGATTTCTTCACTTGACCCACTGGTTGGTGCTTTCGCTAAGGCAAATTTGCGCATCTTGAAAGTGTGGAGCAATTTATAAAAGGAATGTTTAATACTGATTTTTATTTTAACTAAAAAATTTGTTGTTAAATATTTTTCTTTCTTTCTTTCTTTCTTTCTTTCTTTCTTTCTTTCTTGTTAATTTTATTTGTATTGAGAAAGAATACAATAAGGAACTTAAGCTAACTTATCCCAATATTTATACAAATCATGCCCACTTGGAATGGTGGCAAGAATACTGGTTGCATTTCCTGATCCTTCGCGCAAAACATGAGCCAGCCCTTCTGTTAAAATATCTTGGTAGCTTGACGTTAGCAATTTGATTAAAAAAAACATTTACATTTTCTTCAGAATCGAAAGAAGTATTTTTTAAATTTTTTTGTCTACTTAAAAAAGTTTCCGAAAAGTGTAGTGTACTTGCGAGTATATTGTGAAATTATTATGGTTATCTTCGTCAAATCAATGTTTTTTTTTTGTTTTTGACATTATTAGTTTAACCGAGTATTGGGTAAAATAAAATTTACCAGCAGGCTAATGTTTGAAATATGCTAGTTGACATATACGAAATTGAGATTCTATGTAACAAATGTCATCCGGTGCCTACTGGTAGATATCATACAGTAGGTAGATGACATTTCTCAATTGATTTGATGTTTATTTCAATAGGTTGATAATAAAGACTAAAATATCGAATAGTTCTTAGTTATTTATTAACTTCATGGTCTAACTATTTCATTATAGACAAGGTTTCGTCTTCGTGGGAAATATTTTTGTTTACTAGTTTTTTGTACGTCGCATTCCAATGAAAGGAGTCCTATAATGTGCTCGAGAAAAAAAAATAAACAAAACATAAATTAACTACGCAAACAGATTTTTGAGGAATACAATAAATTTTGTACACATGTTACTTCATAAGAAAACTTGTTCTTAAAATCAAAATAAAGTCTAATGTGTTCTTGTTTACTTTAAGGTTTTTTAGTATAATTACCTACACTGACATAAAAAAATCTGGGCCGCCATATTATAATACGTAGCAAACCAAACAATATTACGCTTATAGCCAGCGCTATGTTGTAAGTATGCGAGCTCCTCATGGTGTTACTTATAAACATCACAGTAAACTACATTATTCCAAGTATACTGCATTTATTTTACGTATGCACCCGCTGTAAGTAGTAATTAGCAAGTTCCTTTAGTAAGTAGCTAATTTTTCTCAGTGTAACAGATGGAACGTTCTCGCTTTCGCCTTTAACTTAAACGCTAACCAGAGAAACGTGGGGTGTTTACCGATGCAAATGAAGTCCAGACAGTCGCTTTCTACGACACACCTGTATGTTTGTACAGCTTATATACCTATATACAGCACTTGTCATTAAGCGTATGTACTTGGGCCTAAAAATAAGTCGAAGAAATAAGGGAAATATCAAAGAACATAATAAGGCTAAACTAACATTTAAACATATTAGCACAGCTAGCATATTCACTCATCATCATTATCAACCCATATTCGTCTCACTGCTGAGCTCAAGTCTCCTCTCAGAATAAGAAGGGTTAGGCCAAAAGTCCACCAAGCTGGCCCAATGCGGATTGGCAGACTTGACATACGCAGAGAATTAAGAAAATTCTCTGGTATGCAGGTTTCCTCACGATGTTTTTTCTTCACCGTTTGCGACATGTGATATTTAATTTCTTAAATATCATATGTCTCAATATATAATATCAATAGGGATTCCCTACCCTCTCAGGAATTCGAAGCAGAAGTCATATCCACTTGGCTATCACAGCTCTATGGTAGTAGTAAGTAGAATTATCGAGTTTTTCTAGATAGATATAAGTAAATAGCCGAGTGATTAGGGTAGGCATTGGCCGGGGATGGGCATTCCCTTTAAAAAAAACTTATATAATATCATCACTACATAGTTTAACCACTGCCATATCATGGCAATTCTACTAATATTATAAACGCGAAAGTTAGTATGGATGTTTGTTACTCTTTAACGCCGCAACTACTGCACCGATTTGGCTAAAATAATAGATTTTATTCTGGATTAACGCATAGCCTACTTTTCATCCCGGAAAAATCCATGGTTCCCGGTTCATAGTAGGGGAGCCCGGGATGCTAAATTTGAAGTTACTCGTGCGTTATGGACCGATTACATTTAGTAGATTAAATTATAGGAATAATAAATGGTGATTTACTTTTTGCGGTGGAAAAAAAAACTGCAGACCTCAAAAGCAAAATTTTATTACTTTGGCTTAGTTAAATTGTCAGAAAATTTTAGCGATTAATTAGGTTATTTCCTTCAAAATAAGTAAAAAATTAATCGCACTCTTAAATCGAGAACTAAAATATAAGGGTTTTATTTTGTAACTTTGAAAGCCTCCATCCATTGCGCTACGCTTAAATCGTCAGATTTTCGAAATGTGCAGTTTTTAACTATCAACTATCAATCTGAGTTAAGGTTGAGTATTTCTGAAGTTAATTTTTTTTGGTTGCCCTAAACTTACCCACCAATATTAAGTGTTCATACTTGGTGAAGGTACCCAACAACGTGCAAGGTATAGTCCCTTATCTGCCGCGCTCGAGTAACTGCAAAACCCCCGCTTCAGCTCCACTACTATAATGTCTGATTTTTCACCAACAAATCGACTTCAAGGTCACTGTGCTAAACACTCACTCTCTCCAGCCGACCAAAGAGTGTCAAATATCTTACTTTCGATTATATATGCTGTGAGTGACACGAATGACATACGATAGGTGTAGTGCGGTTGTGGCGTTATTAAATAATTACTGTTAAAAAAATAATAATACAAAATCAATTAAGAAAAAAAAAATACATAAATGTAGTTAGTTTTGATAGTAAATTTAAAATAAATACCGTTGAAGAATAAGCAAAGAATAAATAAAGCCATACTCGATGTGCACTGCTTATCAACAAATAAATTAGACACATGTCATTTCATAACATATTTATTTTAAACTAGCTGAGCCCCGCGGTGTTACCCACTTAAAATAAGTACACGTACACTTAAATAAATTTTAACAACAAACTTAAAAAAAAAATAGGTTTTGATTTAACGCGTAGGTACGTTTCTGTCTTTTTAATTAATTTTATTATTCCTTACCTGTATCACTTTTTAAAACAGTAATAAATAAATAATGTATGTGTGTTTAAACAATGTCTGTTTCTATCAACGCAGAGCCCAAACCACTGGAGGGATCGAACTGAGAAAGGATTTTGATCAATTATACCCCCAAGGGTTAAAATAGGGGCTGAAAGTTTACATCGATTTCGGAAGTTTACGGAAGCCGTGGGCGCCCGCTAGTAAATAATAAAATGTCACGGTTGAGAATTTCCACGCGGACGAAGCCTTTATAAAAAATATTTGATTAAATATTTCTGATTAATGGTGTACCATTATACAAATGGAACCAAATTGATAATGCCTACAAGTCTCTTTAGTTTCCTCGAAAAGGAAAAAGGAAAAATTATCATTAATCTTTAGTTCCTACGAAAAATATAACTGAGTCTGGTCAAAGCCAAGTTGTTTACGGACCATGAAGCCGTTTAATGTCTCAAATCTGCGAAGATTAAAAGTAAAACGCAAAAACGTAATAAAACGAAGTGAAAGTGCGACATTAAAATGGCGAATCCCGCAATTTTTTCACTCCGGGATTTGCCACAATCTGTCTCGTGATCCAGGATTACTGTAATGCTGGTCGCATATTGCATTGCTTGAACGAGTCATTAAAAAATCACGAATTGATGAAGGTAACAGGTAAGGTTACATAGTAATTATAATAAAATCAAACCTTGCCAAGTTGTCTTTAAGTTTTATTTTGTTTTTTGCTTTCAAAATAATAATTTACACAATGAAAAAGTTATATGGTGACAATTATACGCTCTTTCTTTTTAAATTAGGATATAAAATTCCAAAAAAATATCATTACAAAAAAGAAAAGGAATTTAAATTATCATAGTATCTGAATAACATGATTTAATTATTAGAGTATATTATTGAACCGAGGGCCTAGTGGCAGCTTATCATTGTTACTATCGCGTTAACGTAAACGCGTATTTGTAATTGGAACAGCGCCAACTAGTGGCACTACTGCACAACTGTATCAATCTATAGTAATATTATAAAGCTGAAGAGTTTGTTTGTTTGATTGAACGCACTACTCTCAGGAACTACTGGTCCGAAAATTCTTTCAGTGTGTTCGAGTGTGAGAGTGTTCGATAGCCGATTTATCGAGGAAGGCTATAGGCCATATATTATCCCCGTATTCCTACGGGAACGGGAACCACGCGAGTGAAACCACGCGGTGTCAGCTAGTTCCGTATAAATTCGCGTTTACGTTAACGCGATAGTGACAGTATAAATATATTGAAAAGTCCCACTAGGCACACAGGATATCACTTGATTTATTACGCAGGTTTATTATCTTTGATGATGATGGATGTCCACTGTCCATTTCCTATTTTAGTCGGTAAAAGTTTGACGTACCTCCCCTTCCTATCGTGTGAAAATCCTCACTCATTTCACCATGATAAAAAAATATTATAATTATTAGAAATACGGAAAAGTAATTGCAAATAAAAACTATTTTGTAAATCGGTAATTTTTCTTTAACATATCGTATCAATATCAATACCAAAAGAGTGGAGCAAGAGTGTTACTGTACTCTTTTTCAAAAAAGGAGATAAAACCTTACTGAAAAATTACAGACCCATATCACTTCTGAGCCACATCTACAAGTTGTTCTCGAGGGTGATTACCAATCGCCTCTCCACAAGATTCGACGATTTTCAACCACCAGAACAAGCCGGGTTTCGAAAAAGATACAGCACCGTGGACCACATTCACACGTTAAGACAGATTATACAGAAAACGCAGGAATACAATGCTCCTCTCTGCTTAGCGTTTGTGGATTACGAAAAAGCTTTTGACTCTATCGAAACCGGGGCAGTTCTCGATTCATTGCAGCGCTGCCAGGTCGATTGGCGCTACATACAAGTGTTGAAGTGTTTGTATGACGCGGCAACAATGACTGTCCAAGTTCAAGACCGTCGAACACATCCAATACCAACCCGAAGAGGAGTAAGACAGGGTGATGTTATATCCCCGAAACTCTTTACTTGTGCTCTCGAAGACGTGTTCAAGGTTTTGGACTGGAAAAGTCGGGGCGTCAACATAAACGGAGAATACATTTCACACTTGCGTTTTGCGGACGACATAGTAATATTGGCAGAATCGCTGCAAGATCTTGAGAAAATGCTGACCGACCTTAGCCATTCCTCCAGACAAGTGGGTTTAGTGATGAACATGGATAAAACTAAAATCATGCTCAATGAGCACGTCATCACGATGCCCATAATTATCGATAATGCCAGCATCGAAGTTGTTCAGGAATACAACTACCTCGGTCAAATGATACAACTAGGTAGGAATAACTTCGACAAGGAAGCTGACAGAAGAATTCAGCTTGGTTGGGCAGCATTTGGGAAATTGCGTCGGGTCTTCAATTCGTCAATACCCCAAAGCCTGAAGACAAAAGTCTTTAATGAGTGTGTCTTGCCTGTTATGACGTATGGAGCGGAAACGTGGACACTGACGATTGGCCTTATCCACAAATTTAAAGTCGCTCAGCGAGCTATGGAGAGGGCTATGTTAGGAGTCTCTCTGAAGGATAAAATCCGGAACGAGGAAATCCGTAGGAGAACGAAAATAATTGATGTAGCCCAAAGAATTAGCAAACTGAAGTGGCAGTGGGCGGGCCATATCTGTCGTAGAACAGATGGCCGCTGGGGCAGACGTGTTCTGGAGTGGAGACCGCGTACTAGCAAACGCAGTGTAGGACGCCCTCCAGCTAGATGGTCCGACGACATCAAGAAGGTAGTGGGAAGTGGCTGGATGAGGAAGGCGGAGGATCGTGTGTGGTGGCGCGCTCTCGGAAAGGCCTATGTCCAGCAGTGGACGAATACAGGCTGTTGATTGATTGATATCGTATCTTGTATATTATAACTAGCTGAAGCCGCGCGGTTTCACCCGCGTGGTCTCCGTTCCCGTAAGAATATGGGGATAATATATAGCTAATAGCCTTCCACGATAAATGGGCTATCCAAAACTGAAAGAATTTTTTAAATCGCACCAGTAGTTCCTGAGATTAGCGCGTCCAATCAAACATACAAAAAACAAACAAACAAACAAACAAACAAACAAACAAACTCTTTAGCTTAATAATATCAGTATACATTACATGATTATAATATACCAACTTAATTTAAAATCTTGGCAATCTATCTACAGAATTCAGCTACCATGATTACATAATGCGTTGTAATAATAATAAAATTCTAAAATAGAATATTAATTACTATTAATTAGCTTTGTCGTTAAAGATTATTAATTGATTAACGACTCAAAGGATTAAATGCGTTTGCGACGATTTTACAACTTATCGTTTTTTGTTTACTAGCAGATGTTGCGCGGTTTCACTCGCGTGGTTCCCGTTCCCTTAAGAGTGCGCAATATGTAATTTGGTGGTTATGACTATACAAAATACACAATTTGTAAAACTTTTCTCGATAGTTTATTTTTTTGAAAAATACATGTTTTCCTGAGATTGAAAGCAAAATGCTTTCAATCTCAGGAAAAGCAAACTTATTTTCTTAAATTTTTGTTTTGTATAGAAAATTATATATATATCTTGAACATGGCCATTTTGTTTTTCGTTATGTTGTTTAATTTACTTGCAATTAGGTAAAAATGGTTTTGGCGCTCATGTCATAAAATTTGCGTCGCGCGTCAATCGCTCCGTGCTTTTCACTCACGTGAAAGTCATAATTCGGCGTCTCGTTTGCGCTTTGAATTTTATCCATATCGTACCGACGCGCTGCGCGCTCTTAAGAATACGGTAATAAAATATAGCCTATAGCACTCGTTGATAGTGTAGCTTCCCAAAAGTGAATTTATTAAAATCTTTTCAGTAATTAAATGCAAACAAACATACAAACAATTAAATGGACTACAAATTAGCTATACGAAACTATGTGCGACCAGCCTAATAACGCAGGAGATTTAAAATTGAACATTAAAGCGTTCCCCAATTCTTAACTAATGGCAATCGATACAACAGTATCGGTCTTCATTCAACGCAATAAGATTCAAGGATTTATCACAATCAAGGCCTGGATCTCGCGATAATCCCACAAACGCAATAAAAACTTTATGGGTTTTATAAAATTAAAAGTTGTTTCGATTAAAAGACATTTTAATTACAATGTTTTAATAAACAAGCGATTTTGAGTTCTGGTACGATGTCGTGTAGAAACCGAAAGGGGTGTGCATTTTCATTCTCCTCCTAACAAGTCAGCCCGCTTCCATATTAGATTGCATTATCACTGAGATTGTAGTCAAGGGCTAACTTCTAAAGAATATAAAAAAAAAAAACTATCAATTATTATTGTGAGAATTCAGAATTATCTATGTGTATCATTAATGCTTTTCCTTTACAGGGTCTTAATAAATAAATAAATATACTTAAACAATACAATCATCACTATTTAGCCCCAAAGTATTTAGCGGATTTTATCATAATTTATAATAATAAAAATAATTTTCTAATAATAATATGAGAATAATTAGGATAAAGCAGAACCAGTGGAAATATCAAAATTAGCAACTTTGATGTGTAATATTTAATATTTGATTTTCGTTTGTATGATTTATTTTAAGTTTAATTTTTAATTAATTATTTAACCGTTTTCAAAAATTATTTAACACTAGAAAGCCTTTACCGAGTAACATTGGCTATATATTATCCCCGTATCCCAAGGGAACGCAATTCACGCGGGTGAAACGATAACGGGTAACTAGGCAACCTATTTGCAATCTGTCGCTGTGAATATCATTTATTTTTTATCACTAATAAATAACAGATAAGAGTATATATGTCAACCGCTAGATTGTAAAATACGTTAGTTTACAATCTCACTCGTGATATTATAATCTACAGTAATATTGTGAACTAAAAATACTAATTACAATTTAACGCGTTATTTTAATAATAAAATAATAATAATAAAATAATCTTTATTACCATACTTATTACTAGGCATACATAAAATCAATTTAATTTTAATTATTGTGCTTAAGCTATAATACAAAAATGAAACGAAAAAAAGAAACTAATTATTATTACTCGCCTACCTAGTAACATGGCAACTGGTCGCAAACTCAGCCTTATGCTGTGCATAGTGCACAGCGCTGATTTTCAGTTTGCTCCGTTACAACGGTCTAACGTGCACCGTGCTTACTAGTATATCATTTTAAAGAAAAAATAGAATAGCATAAACATTAACTCAAAAAAATACACTTTACAAAATCAATACTTTAATAATATACAATATACAAAAATAATACATTAAGGTATAAAATAATACATAATAATACATATATGTATAATCACATATATCTACACACATATTAAATACATACAAAAAAAAATACGAGTTAAATATCAATGAATTTATTATATTAACAAAGAAAATATATAAATATATGGAAAAAAAGGAGAAGTAGAATTGTGGAATAATTATCTCATAATTTATTATAAATAAATCCGTATTTTTATTATTATAAATAATATTAAAATAATTATAAATAATACCGTAAAATTTATTTATAATAAATTTACAGAATTATCTTTGTTAGCTAATAGGGTTTGGGTGAAAGTTTGTAGTTTGATGTGACAGCCGGGAAACTTGGTCTTGATTACGCGGTGTAAGTTGTGAAATCCGAGAATTTGTTGTTTCAATCACAACTATGCTTTTGATCTCTACCCTGATTACATAACTGACTTTAGTTTGTATGGTAACTTGATGTATCCTTCAAATTGCTTGCAGGAAGTTCATTCATCATAATACGCGACGCGCGACTTCAACTACGATAATTTTTTAACTGACTTCAAAAAGGAGGAGGTTCTCAAGTTTATGTTTTTTTTTTACCTTAAATGTTACAAATAATACATAGTAAACACACACACACGAGAGACGTGATAGCCCAGTAGATATATGACCTCTGCCTTGGATTACGGAGGGTGTGGGTTCTAATCCGGTCCGGGACATGCACCACCAACTTTTCAGTTGCATTTTAAGAAATTAAATATCACGTGTCTCAAACGGTGAAGGAAAAACATCGTGAGGAAACCACCGGACACACCGGAGAATTTTCTTAATTCTCTGCGTGTGTGAAGTCTGAATATTAAGTAAAAGTAAGTATTTTCGTTTGCTTATTTTATGTATTTGACTGATTTTATTATTATTAAAAAAATATTTTATTTGGAAAAATGGAACAGGATTTTATCTAACAATAATGGATATCTCTTTTCCAAGTTAAAGCATAAGAAACCAAACTATATTAAGCTTAGTTCGGATTTAGATTTGGTCACGTCTCGATTCTCAAAAGGTTCGCTATGGAATTTATATAGCAGATTACATCTGTTCCGTTATCTAAAATACTTCTCCTAATGTTTCTTTGGAACTATGGAAGATTTAGTGTATAATTATGTAGTAAGTACTAACTAACCCCGCGGTTTTATACGCGTAGTTCCCGTTCCCGTGTAAATACGGAGATAAAATATAGCCTATGACACTCACGAATAACTTGGGTTTCTATTGGTAACATAATTTTTAAAATCGGTTCAGTAAATCTAGAGATTAGATTCATTGATTCATTACCAACCCATGTTCGGCTCACTGCTGTGCTCGAGTCTCCTCTCAGAATGAGAGGGTTTAGGCCAATAGTCCACCACGCTGGCCCAATGCGGATTGGCAGACTTCACACATGCAGAGAAATTAGAAAATTCTTTGGTGTGTAGGTTTCCTCAAGATGTTTACCTTCACCGTTTGAGACAAGTGATATTTAATTTCTTAAGACTTGGAGGTGCATGCCCCGGACCGGAGTTTAAGTCCCACCCTCCGGAATCGGAGGCAGAGGTCATATCCACTGGGCTATCACGGCTCTAGAGATAAGATTACAATACCATAAATTTTATCTCTCTATAATATTAGTATAGATTAGAATATATTGTAATTTGTGATACCTACCTTTACATGAATCCTATATGCATGCTAAGCAAGCCTATAAATTGGACGTTTATAATATCCAGGTTAATCTAAATAATGTTATTTATAGCCAAATTTAGCTCAAATGCAATATTGGATTTCGATAAATACTCAATAAGTTTATTCAACGAATGAAATGAAATATGATTTGGATTTTGGGCTGGATTAAAGCTTATTAAACAGTCAACTATAACTAAATTTTTAATATTTACACAATATCGCCATGACAAGCAAAATAAAAACGTTACAATTTTTAATGTTTACATTTATTAAAAATAAATAAATTTTAACAAATCGACTTATTTATTAACATTGATTGCTTCAAGGAATTATGATAGTCGCCATACTGATTTACGAATTTAATTCTAAAGATGTGTTTTGGATTACTTAATAAAAGTACTTTTTCACTCAATAATATATTATGTGGTTCACCCAATGATTATTTTATACTATTGATATGTTACTTGCCTATAAAATCACCGCAAAAAGTGATCCGATGGACGTCCACTGCTAGACATCAGCCTCTTGCATAGACTTCCAAACAAAACCGTCTCAAGCTGCCAGCATCTAGCGGCTCCCTGCAACCCTCCTGGTCCTCGGTCCACCTAGTGGCCACCACCAGCTGATATAATGATAATAATAGAATATACTTACTTAAACAATACACACCTCACTAGCCCCAAAGTAAGCGTACAGCGTAGCTTGTGTTATGGGTGCTAAGATAGCTGATTTAATATCTTATAAATGTATATACTACATCTAAATACTTATATAAGAAAATAAAAAAGAAAAGAAAAGAAATATCTTTATTTTTAGGCAGTGCCACACATTAAAATAGTTAATTTAAAATATATAGCTTATAGCTAGAGCAATAAAAGAAGAACGCCCTGCAAAAAGGCCCTAACTCAGCATTTTGCTACATACTTCCTATCTAATAAAAAGTATGCAGCATTGATTTTCAGTTAGGACCCAGTTCAGGTGCCGCCACGTACACAGTTCAAATCAACGACCTTTTAATAACGTAAACTATTATTAATTAAGAACAAAATTAAAACTAAATAGGTAGGTACATTGATTTTTACAAAAATACAGAAAAAACATCGATGAAAAGAAATAATAATAATAACAATAAAAATATCACCTGCAATATAGTTACGTAAGTAGACCGGTATACTTTTCTTTATTGAAAACTCTTTTTCCTAATGGAGATAACTAAATACTTGTTATTTAATATTAAAACATTAATAGTTAGTATAAAACAACATATGAATTCGTTATTGAAAATTAAATATATAAATAATAAACACAAATAATAATATAATGTATATATCCAGACACCGGAAAACACCCATGTTTATCACACACATATATTCCAGTAGTGGCAATCGAACCCACGGCCGTGGATGCAGAAAGCAGGGTCACTACCCACAGCGCCACGTATATTTATATGTATAATTCTCAAAATGCAACTTACAAAGTACCTGTTGTATAACAATACAATTGCCGAATGATAATATGTTATAATTTATAATGTACACCTTTAATTTTAGCTAGTATTGTTTCAATTGTACCAATTGCGGTTTATTAAGAGAGCAATCGAAGCGTTGCGTATCTGAATACATTTTCAGTGAAAGTTGTGTTGCGCGTAAACGGCCATCTGTATTCATGACGTGATTACCGAAGCGGCAATCGATGTTTTTTTTTTCCTTTTACCCGTCCGCCGGTCGCGGAATTTGGAGTTCGTTGCACTTTTGGTTCAACTTTATTAACTTCATAGAGGAACAAAAGTTTTGGATATAGTAGGCGTCCTTGTAAGAATCTTCTTTTTTGACTGGTGCTTGAATTAGTAATGCCGATTAAGTATGAAACTAATTACAACTAAATTATATTTTCTGCAAAGTCGTTTTACTATCTATCTTTGTGATAACCTGATGAATAATAATAAAATGAAGGTCTTTAGACCTCCCTTATAATAAAACTAGTAAGAAACTGTGTAGATCTCGCTTACTTCTAAAATTGCAATTTTATGGTATATTTTGAATAATTTCAATTCTGAAAATGAAAATCTATTTACATTATATAATAAACTACAGAAACAGCTCAACTAAGAACAAAGCACTAAATTGCTTCTGACCACGTCCGATGAATAAATTATTTGACTGATCTATACCAAGATCCACAAACTATTTTAGCTAAATTGCTTCCGCTATAGTTAATCTTGGATACATATTTTAATACGGTTAACAAATAGTGTTTTAACGTCCTCAAATAGGTTGAACTTCCCAAAAATGGTTAATACTTGCTTTTGACGTAAGAATCTGAAAACCTAAAAATATACCTGATTATTATAAATGGAATTTCTATTTAACTAAATTCGTTATTTATTTTGCAGGTTTATTTACATATCATGGTAGTGACAATAAATGTTATGGTTAGTTCTATAATCCGCCATAAACGCATTGAAATAATAACAACTTGCAAGATACAAACAAATACTTCAATGCCTTGTTGTCACGTGCCAGTAATTTCACCATTTTATGAATGAAAGAATAGTCTACAAAAACTCAAAGTTTACGTTTCAAAGGTGATGATAGACGAATTTGAATTTAAAACCCAATGCTGCTTGGCAACACAAATGAACATGGCACGTTAATTCCGGACCAGCAGTTAATACCAGTATTACTAAAAATAAACAACTTTAATGATAACATTTATTTATACCGAAATAAAGCAAGGGAAGGACGCTTGAATAGAAACAAATTCATCTTATTGATGACACAATTACCCCTCGAGTCTGCGATGTTGTTATCTTCTCAGGAAAGGCATTACCTGAGGGTCTCAAGGGGAAATTTGGCGACAGGTGGGATGTACCCAGCGAATCTTATTAAGGTAGATCTCATCCTAACCACTCCCCTGACGCTGAGTTTTGCTGAGGTAAGTATTTGAGAGTGGTGTGGTTAGATTGTGACAGCTAAAACCACTTAGTTCCTATTATACTCGTAAGGATATAAAATGCGTCAGCTTGAGCGTTTAATAAAAGAAGAAAGAAAGAAAAAAAAAATTATTCAGATTTAAAAGTTACAAACAGTATCCTACCCTAAAGACAGCATGTCTGTCTGTAACCCTTAAAAAGAAAGGGTATATTATAATGATCGATAGTATAAAGCAACGGTTAACTATGTTAGTATAAATAAATTAATAAATAATTTTGTGGGGATCGGTATGTGATTTGGACTCCATTTAATCTAGATTGTAGAATATTTTAAATAAGCTTTTGGTCTTAGTATATTTTATTCCAACCACCTACTAGGTCTTGGCAAAACTTTCTAAGCTATGTTTATTTTACAATAGACATCGAATTTTGCTAATTCAAAGATATTAGCATTGTATTATTTTAGCTACAGGAATTTTTGAGTATACCTATTACGAATAGTACAATACAAATATACGAGTATACCTATTTAGGAGTATTAGTACTGTTATAGGTATTACAAAACTGTTAATGTCTTGCCCAATATTCAGCATATAATTATTCCAATGTAATTAATATTCGCACATATTCATTACATTAGATAAATGCTAGTTTGTTCTTGATTGTAATTAGCTAATGGATTGTGGCCCATTTAATGTCTTGAATCGACGAGCAAGCCATTTGATGTATGACCTATTATAATAAATTAGGAGGGTAATATTTGATATCAATTACTTTAATAACTTTATTATCAGTTACAGTTGCCTGATGACCTTTCTGGTACAACCTGTAATAAAGAGCAGCTGGCCCACTTGATCTTAATTGGAAAACCGTCACCTATAAATAACTTTATAGATAATTATTTTGAGAAAATAAACTTTACTGAGTGTTGATTGTACTGAGAGTACAATAAGACGAAACTGTAGAAGAGAAAGAATAATGAAAAATGGAGGAGGACATAAAACTACTTGTCCAGATTAAAGAAGGTTCAGGAATCTTCTAATCTAGTAGTCAGGCCACGGAAAGGAGCACAATATGACAAATAATAGCCTTAGAAATGCAAAATTGATGAAAAAGGGACGTGTGTCATGAAACTACTTACAGAGTAAAGAGGGTTCGAGAAGAGCTAAAAGAGCTAGTCAGGTAAAATGGGAGGCATTTTGAGGACTAGCTCTTCTTTAGATTGTACGGGAAGCACAATTTGACAGACTAGCCCTAAAAGAGGAAGATTGATTAAAAATGACACGAAACTACTAATTAAGTACGTTCAGAGTAATAAAAAGAAGAGAATATCCTAACTACTAGGCAACATTGATGGCCATGGAGGTGGTGGTTAAACTGTGATCACAATATGACAGATACTAACTTTAGAATTATTAGAAGATTAATAAAATCAGACGAGCAAATGAATCTACTTGTATAGAGTAAGGACGATCTGAGAACACGCTAACAAAAAAAAAGAAACAAGGACATGAAACTTTTATAAGAAGGTCTGAGAACACGTTAAAGGCAAACCAGGCAAGATTGATGGACATTCTGATCGGAGAATATCCTAACTACCAGGCAATATTGATGGGAGCATGGGAGGTGGTGGTTAAACTGTGATCACAATATGACAAATACTAACTTTAGAAATAGACGATTGATAAAACCAGACGAACAAATGAATCTACTTGTATATAGTAAAGTCGATCAGAGACCACGTTAACAATAGTTACCAGGCGAAAATTGATGGCAAAGGAACATGAAACTTTAACAAGGACATGAAACTCTTACAAGGAGGTCTGATAACACGTTAAAGGCAAACCAGCCAAGATTGATGGACATTCCGATCGAGGCCATGATTAAACTGCGAAAGTTTTCATTGCTTACGCAAATATTGTCATTTGCAAAGACCTAGTTACACCAACCTATATTAAAGGCATGCATGACACGGCGTGTGACCACGTAACCGATGGTTTGTCGGTTCGATCACCGAAACGTGTCACTAAAATGCACCGAACGACCTCGATACACATAGCGGAATACGAACGCGAAAAGCGTAGTTTACGCGTTTGATGTTGACAGGAGAATTAGTAGGTGATAATAGTTTCACGGATGAAACACCGTAGAAAAACAGCCGATAGCAATCAATCTGTCATTATAGTACGAGATCCGGTATAAGAAATATATACCTTCATCTGTTATTTATGTGGAATCAGAAATAAATGATAGAAAATATTCATTCATTGCAAATTGGTTGCCTAGCTACATTGCGGCTGTATAGTATAGAGTTAAATGATTTTTTGACGTGACAACGTCTTATAATTCGATGGACCCGGCCGATCCGCAAAAAGATGACGTCATTCGTCATTCCTTCGCTCTAGAGTTGTCAACTTTTTTTATAAGAAATAAAGTATTAAGTATTCTGGCCTATGAAGATTATAAAACAGTATTTTAGAAAAGCGAACATTTTCTTTTGAAAAATGCAACCATTACAACAGTATTTTCTTATGACGTTGTCACGTTCAACTATCGTCAGTAAACCGACTTTACAGATAACCGGTTTTTTTTATTAAATTTATGTATCGACTGCCCCTATTGGTTGATTTAAAAAATCGTGCACTAAAGAATTTAAAACGTAAAGGTTGCTTGCATATTGCAACTGTTGGTTTGCCAGATATAAGGGCCCTACTCACACATCTGCCGCAGGGGCAATCTTGGGTGCACGGCGGTTGTGGCGATATCGGGAGTATCTCTACACACTTGCCCGCCGTGCAGTGTTCCAGAATAAGCCGAGCTGAGCACACGTATTGAGAATGGCACCCATATTATCGACCACTCAAATGATTGGAGTAGCCTTGGCGCTTTCTGTGGTGCTACCTCAAAAAAAAAAGTAAAAGGTGATACTGGGTGAAGAAAAGAAGTGAGTTATGCCACATGAATATTATAAAAGAACTGGAAGTAGATGACTTCAGTAACTTTTTACGGATGGATTTTGACTCTTTTGAAGAGCTTTTTGCAATGGTGGCACCATTTATAGAAAAAAAAATACATTGATGCGAAATGCCTTTTTGATTCTACGCTGTTTGTACGTGCACTCCGTGTGACAGCTACTGACAAACTGACTGAGAAATTGCCCCAATCACGCTACACACGCACCGACGGCAGAGACGACTTAGGGATCAAGGATAGTCCCGCGCCCCTGTCGCCCTGCCGCAGGGCCATCCTCCCAAATTGCCCCGGCATGCCTACACACATCACAATTAAGGATGCAATTAAGGGTCATCCCCACTCCTACACCCTAGATTGCCCCTGCGGCAGATATGTGAGTAGGGCCTTATACTCAATTGAGTAATGTTACATAATGTCGGAATACCGAATGACATGACAGTGGTAAAAAGGCTGGATTTTTAACCGACTTCAAAAAGGAGGAGGTTCTCAATTCGGTCGGTATTTTTTTTTTATGTATGTACACCGATTACTCAAAGACGCTTGGACCGATATTCTTTTTTGTTTGAAACTGTATAGTCCCCATTTGGTCCCATTGCCATCATGTCAATATTTGATGATGGGATCCTGGAGGAATTGAGGGGAACTTTCGAAAATTATATGGGTGTCTAGTGTGTTGGTAAACTTTTCCATTTAGTATTTTTAGGCACTACAATTTCGTGAAGGTTTAAAATCGATCTGATGATGGAGCCATAAAACAGACGAGGGAACTTCTCGGCGATTTACAGCAGTTACCTTGTGTTTGGGCTTGATTAATTTGTATTAATGAGAACTTTCCACATAGATAGGTTGTGACTGTCATTTAGGGGTTTGGTGAGGAAGACCAAGGACAATTAAGGGAACTCCTTAACAGTTTACAGTACAACTACCTTCATTCATTTAGATCATTTTTACCAATTCCTACTAAAGTTATGTTAGCACATTCTCTTCTTCTTTCGGTTTTAGATTATGCGGACGCGAGCTATCTAAATATAACTGAGGACCAACTCAATAAACTTGAGCGACTTCAAAATCTTGCTATTCGGTTCATATTTAGCCTACGCAAATATGACCATATTTCTGAATTCCGTCAGAAGCTCAAGTGGCTCCCTATTCGTCGTCGCCGGGATCTGCATGTACTTTCACTTTTGTACTGTGTGTTGTTTAATCCAAAATCTCCTGTGTATCTGAAGGAGAAATTTACGTTTCAGGGAGTGCAGTCTGAACTGAGACAGTGTCGTTTACTAACTCTATGTTTACCCGTGCATAAGACGAAATTTTATAAACATTCTTTCGTTGTGCAAGCCATTAAGTTATGGAATGCTCTCCCTTTAAATATACGGCAATCAAAGACACTGGACATTTTTAAAAATGCCGTAAAGTCTCATTATCTGGTGCAGTAAAGTCGATCTGTATATATTATTTCTTTTCAATATAAGGTATTTATTAGTATATTTTGATATGTATTTTATTCAATATTGTAGGTATTTGTGTAATATTGTTTATGTATTAGGATGTAAATTATTTGTATGTATGTGTATTACTAATACTATGGTTATTTTTGTTTTACGCCACCTGCTGATGTCCTTAAGTTTTCCTAAACCGAAGGTTGCCTGGAAGAAATCGCTACTTAGCGATAAGGCCGCCTTTTGTATGCTGATCTCTTCCTAATTTGTTTTTTATTTCACTTGTTTTTGTCTTTGTGGTGTGCAAATAAAGTATATTTATCATATCTTACCTTGTGTTTGGCCTTGATTAATTCGTATTGCTGAGAACTTTGTACCTAGATGAGTGGTGTCTGTTATTAGGGGTCTGATGATGGAGGCCAAGGTCAATTAAGGGAACCCCTTAACGGTTTACGGTAGCTACCTTGTGCTTGATTAATTTGTATTGCTGAGAATTTTGTACCAAGATGGGTTGTGACTGTCATTAGGGGTCTGATGTATTCGTTTGAGATGAAATTTTACACTAAAAATGGAAAAATAATAAAAAATTTAATAAATAAAATACAACCGACTTCAAAACCTAAACCTAGCGGTGCTTAGCCGGTGTTGTCTTAATTTAAGCCATTTCTGTCAGGACCACATGAAACAACACTGTCTGCAAAATCTAAATCTATAAGATATTCTCATATGGCTTGAATTAATACATCACCGGCTTAACACCGCCTTCATACTGATCAGCAGGTAGAACATATTATGATGTTATTTTTCGCTTTTTAGTTTAGTGGGTACGTTTTTTGGTTTTGAAGTCGGTTGTATTTTTTTTATTAAGTTTTTTTAATCTACAGGTGGTGGTTCGACTCCCGCCCTCTGGACTTTTGACTTACCTACTCCTAACAGTATTTTCTGACTAATTGGAGGGCAACAGAACTATTGGTTATATTTAAATGGTCATGACCAAATGGTCCACCACGCTGGCCCAATGCAGATTGGCCGTCACACACGTAGTGAATTAAGACAATTCTCAGGTATGCAGGTTTTTCACGATGTTTTCCTTCACTGTTTAAGACACGTGATATTTAATTTCTTAAAATGCATATAATTGAGAAGTTGGAGGTGCATGCCCCGGAGCGGATTTGAATCTGCGCCCTCTGAATCGAAGGCATAGTTCATATCCACTAGGCTATCACGTCTCTAAAGCCTCAAATTATGTAAATACACTGAAAGCATGTGCGTCTATCTGTAGGTATACCTACACTTCGCCAAAGCTTCGCTTTCACTAGATAGCGTTTGTTTTTTTGTAACATCAATGTTTTGGCTGAGCAAAAAATACTTTGTCAAATATGCTACGCGATGTAAAAAAATATTTTTGAGATACAAAGCCAGGAATGTTATTGTAATGCAAAATAGGCTTTGTTTGGTCTTTTGAATGGATTTTCATTGGTTTATTTTTTTACAAGTTAGCCCTTGACTACAATCTTACCAGACGGCATGATGAATGATGATGCAATCTAAGGTGGAAGCGGGCTAACTTGTTAGGAGGAGGCTAAAAATCCACACCTCTTTCGGTTTCTATACGATATCATACCTACCTACCTACATACGTAGGTTGGTAACTAGCTACGACCGAAGCTTCATACCAGCCATACCCTCAATCAGCCCAGCCAGGGATTGAACCCAGGACCTCCGTCTTTTAAGTCTTCCGCGAATACCACTGCGCCATTACCTATCTTCATTTTAAATTTAAGCCAAAACTTGAGGTGTTAAAAAGTAACAAACATCCAAACATCCATACAAACTTTCGCGTTTATAACATTAGTAGCATGACGCTCCGCTCTATCATCCACTTAGTCCTTGTTCCCTTGGGAATATGGGGACGAAACCTATAACATTCACAAAGAATGTATTTCTATTGGTAAAAAAATTTTCAAAATCGGTTCCGTACATTCGGAAATTTTCCCTATAACCTCAGAAACTCACGAACTTTATGATATTATGATATACATCATCATTCATTATCAACCCATATTAGGCTCACTGCTTAGTTCGAGTCTCCTCTCAGAATGAGAGGGGTTAGGCCAATTAGTCCACCACGCTGGCCCAATGCGGATTGGCAGACTTCACACACGTAGAGAATTATGAAAATTCTCTGGTATGCAGGTTTCCTCACGATGTTTTTCCTTCACCGTTTTGAGACAAGTGATATTTAATTTCTTAAAATGCACACAACTGAAAAAGTTGGAGGAGCATGCCCCTGACCGGATTCGAACCCACACCCTCCGGGATCGGAGGCAGAGGTCATATCCACTGGGCTATCACTTGTATCACAGCATCATGATATTAGTAGAGATGTATTTGAATCGTATAAGCAAAGTGTTCATACTGTTAGTTATAAAAGGATATGTCACTCTAACGCGTCGAAACTGAGGAGCTACTTAATTGACTTAATTTCATTTAGTCGAAAATTATTTTTAACCGACTTCAAAAAAAGGAGGAGGTTATCAATTCGTCGTCGCCGTCGTACCAAGTTAGTGATGTATTCAAGCCGTTTGAATCATAAAATATTTAACTGGATTTTCAGACATTTCTTTCAGATACGGCTTTAATTACAACACTTACTTGGTACCGCGTTCAAGCTGATCAGCAGGTAGCACATAGTACGATGTTATTTTTTTAATGTGTTAAAAGACATTTACTTAGTCGAGGTTACTACAACAGGCCATTGGATCAGCTTCCACCTTCACACAAAAAGTAAAACTATAAGAAATTGTATTGTTATCATCAATTGTAAATTAGATTGCTGTATGATTTTTTAAAAAATAGCAACTGTTGAGTTTCTTGCCGGTTTCTTCTCAGCAGGCAGGTTCGGAAGGCAGGTTGCCTTCCGAACCGGTGGTAGAATCTTTACAAATAGTCAAGTGACTTGAAACTTGAAATAAATGGTTTTTGATTTGATTTGATTCGCTTTTTAGTTTTGTAGAAACATTTTTGTTAACTTAATAAATAATTTGCATGCTAAATTTGCAAGATACATTTACCATCTACATCTACCGACCACCTGTATATATATAATGCATGTATCTGCAAATAAATAAATTGATTGATTGATTGATTGATTTTGAAGTCGGTTGTATTTTTAACCGACTTCAAAAAGGAGGAGGTTCTCAATTCGGTCGGTATTTTTTTTTTTTTATGTATGTACACCGATTACTTAAAGACGCCTGGACCGATTTCAAAAATTCTTTTTTTATTTGAAACGGCTTAGCACCGCCTTCATACTGATCAGCAGGTAGAACATATTATGATGTTATTTTTCATTTTTTAGTTTAGTGAGTACGTTTTTAGGTTTTAAAGTCGGTTGTATTTTTTTTATTAAAATTTTTCAAACAAATAATACCGAAATATTATGTCAATAATATTTCGTCAAATACAATGTCAATTTGTGTGTTCAGAAAGTGTAAAAACTATATATACATAAATATATAATGTAAGTAAACACAAAATTGTGCATGTGTGAGTTCAGTGGAGTAGCTAAACTGTGATCACTTTTTGCGGAAATTTTGTAGGCACGTAACATATCTAATAGTATGAAATCTTTGCGAATAAGACACACCTCATGACCTTGTTCCAGCGCGGTTATAGGACTAAATATGAGAAACTGGTTCCACGTTGTAAATAAACTTTCCAATACATTTCGCATTATGTGAATGGAATTAGCTGTATTAACAAGTTCGGAGAATCTTTTCTATTTTAAATATATAAACGGTTAGAATGGGATGCCTTCACTTTTCTGTTGAATATGTGAAACCAGTGACCTAATTTTTTAGGGATTTCACATAAAATAAGAAAAAAAGATAGATACATGACAAATAAATGTATATATGTACGTGTTTTATTTAAAAACTAGCTGACGCCGCGCGGTTTTACCCGCGTGGTTCGCGTTTCCGTAGGAATATGGGAATAATATATAGCCTATAGCCTTCCTCGATAAATGGGCTATGTAACACTAAAAGAATTTTTCAAATCGGACCAGTAGTTCCTCACAACAAACAAACTCTTCAGCTTTATAATATTAGTATAGATATCGGCATGTTTGTTTTAACTTGCTCTGCTAGGAGGGTCAAGTTTATGAATGAATGAAATATACTTTACTGTACACAAAAAAGAATAATAACAAGTAACAAATTAACTTAAAAAACTACTTTTTATCCAAAAAAAAATCCTTGGATTCACGAGATTTACAAAAACATTATGACTTTGATGGTATGAGTGTATGTTACTCTATCACGCCTCGGCTACTGAACCGAATCGCCTGAAATTTGAAGTAGAGATAGATACTTTTTAGAGATAGATCCCGAGGGATTTGTGAAAAAGTAAATGGGGATGATGACTAGGTTTGAATATATAGATTTTTATGATACATTCGGGTAAATACTTTATACACAAAACTAATTTATACACAAAAAGCAAAGATTGTCTAGATATTTGCAAAATAAATGAGATTATAAAATTTCAAAATGTATTAAAAATCTTTTATCGTAATTAGATGAAAATTCTTTACATTAAATGTGACATTATTTAACATATGAATTATAAACATAAACGCACAAATAACAAAGATATTCGTAATTTTGTTTGAACGCACATACAAATCGAACGATCATTACATTACCTACGACGTCATTAGTTCGTGCCATTTTGTATGGGGCGCAAATCTGACCCTTTAAATCCCTGTAGCTCCGAAAATAATGATCGCAGATACCCTGTTCCTCTTACAAAATTGCTTTACTATTAGCATACTTTTAATTTATATACAATTTCAAAAACTGTCATCATTCCTATTCCACGCGGGCGTCTGCTAGTTGGAAATAAAAATTTGAATGAACGGTAGAACGGTAAGTAATGTAGAAACTATAGAATCAGTTCCGAACAATAAAAAAATCCTAAAATGAGTCGTGCCTCAAACCTAAGACTTTAACTTTCACATTCAAAGCAAACCGACCATAATAGTTTAGAAATACTAACAAAGTTTGATATCACGTCTTTGTCATTATAAGGAACTTTTACCACAATGGTATCCTAAAACTAGTTTACAACTATGTTAGAACGGGAAGCTTTAAATAACACATAAAACACAACCTAACAATTTTAAACCATATGCTATAAGCAATAGAGTCTACATTTTAACAAATAGATTAAGGAAGGCCTTTTATGGCATTTTCCTTATAGTGGTTTAAAAGACTATTAAACGTGTGTTTTGTGTTTTATGTCAAGAATTTGGGAACGGTTTAGGGATTCTGTAATAAGATTACAGAAGCCCAACAAATCGCGTCGAAGCAGTGTGTTGGGCTCGAGCTTTATTGGACTTAGATTTCTTCAAAGGGCTTTTCGTTTTCTTATCTACGGTATGAATATTAGATATGAATGCCCTTTCAAAGTCTTTGTTTCCTGATTCATATAATTTTAGCATCTTATTAGCATCATCAAAACGATTAGGATTCATTATGCGAAATACTCGGGACTTTCAAAACAGTCTCACAATAAATCTTTTATTTAATTCTAGTAAAGTGATACTAGCGCCTGTATTAGGAATCCCTATGAATGCGCCTATTCGTTAGTATTGGAGAAAGTTCAAAAAGCTTTTCTGTACCTTACAAAGTTCCTATTGAGTCACTTGGGTCATAACTCGTGGGAGACGCGGCGAGCTTACGATCAATTAATTACTATATGTACAGTCTATTCTTCCTCTAATAGTTTTTAGGGGAAGAATAGACTGTCCGAAACTTCATAATGACTAGTGTCGAATATTTGCTCCTAAAAACAACCTGAGTCCTCGCCGCCAAAAATATATGGTCGTTTCTTTTTCTCGAACAATTCTCCAATACCACGCACTCTGACCGCTCTAAATGTCCGGTTGTCGGAATTTCCACACTGTGACATTTTGCAGATAGGACCAAATTGTGCAGAGATATCTTGCAATTTCTAATAAGTCATAGTCAGACTATGGGCCTTGTTTATGAAATAAACGAGTAAAAAGAAATTCATCCCCACTTTATATGTAGGGGAGATACCCTGATTTTTTTTTCTAGATTTTATTTTACGACTTTGTTCACATTTTTAAAGTACCTACATATTCATGCTTTCTAGTAGTAATATTTTTTGCGCTAAGCCGCGGACGAACAGGCGGACAGACGGACATGACGAAACTATAGGGGTTCCTTGTTGACTACGGAACCTTACTAAAAGACTAATTTTTAGTAGACTCAAAGGTGATTACAAATATAAGAAAATAATGTCGAACAAAGGTTATGATTCACAACAATTGTCAGGACAACTTAATTAACAAATCAAACTGTAACCAAATAAGACCCTAGAATGGCAGAGAATGACCTTGAGTGAAGTCACGTACTTGTGAACGATGTGTGTAGAGTTAAAGGTACCTTTGATAGTCGACTAACACTCCCCTTTTCATCACTCAAGTCACTCTCCCCGCCTAGCCCAAGTAACCCATAAAGAATTACACAACAAGAGATGTGGACGGCTCGAACGCCTCGAGCACACTGAAGCCAACACGAGATCGGACGACGTCATATACGTCACAGACTACTATTTCCTACACTATTTATTAAAAACATGTAAATTTAAAAGCGGCGATAACATTAATTTTCGAGGCGATTTACTTGCATGCGGGGAAAATATCTGAAAACACCAAATTAACACTCATTCCAACACGACATACGATACTCGTATCCACTAACTGCGATTTTTTCTCATTCCACTTTCATCTTCTGCATTCCGATGCTGTGTACTCATCCGTCCAAAACTACCTTTCACTGCTTCACGTCACGTTCGAACGACTCTTTGAGCTAACATAACGCATTTCTTTATTTTTATGTTACCTTAGTAGGAAGAGTGTGTTTTTACACACATCTAGTATTTGAGACCTTTTTTATCCGTCGAGACTTCGAAAAGTAGATTGTCAAAACAGTAATCTTTATGACTGTCGTCGCTATCAACGACTCTATTCGGTTCATTGCTGAGCTCGAGTCTCCTCTCAGAATGAGAGGGGTTAGGCCAATAATCCACCACGCTGGCCCAATGCGGATTTTCAGACTTCACACACGCAGAGAATTAAGAAAATTTTCTGGTATGCAGGTTTCCTTACGATGTTTACCTTCACCGTTTGAGACACGTGATATCTTATTTCTTAAAATGCATACAACTGAAAAGTTGGAGGTGCATGCCCTGTGCCCCGGACCGGATTCGAACCTACACCCTCCGAAATCGGAAGCAGGGGTCTGATCCACTGGGCTATTTATGACTATAAAGGTACTTTTATATTTTTTTATACTATTTCTCTTTACTTTATTAACCGACTTCAAAAAGGAGGAGGTTCTCAATTCGGTCGGTATTTTTTTTTTTTTTTTTTTTTTTTTTTTTTTTTTTTTTTTTTTTTTTTTATGTATGTACACCGATTACTCAAAGACGCCTGGACCGATTTCAAAAATTCTTTTTTTGTTTGAAACGGTATAGTCCCCATTTGGTCCCATTGCCGTCATGTCAAGATCTGATGATGGAATCCTGGAGAAATTGAGGAGAACTTTCGAAAATTATATGAGTGTCTAGTATGTTCGTAAACTTTTCCATTTAGTAGTTTTAAGCACTACAATTTCATGAAGGTTTAAAGTCGATCTGATGATGGAGCCATAAAACAGACGAGGGAACTCCTCGGCGATTTACAGCAGTTACCTTGTGTTTGGGCTTGATTAATTTGTATTAATGAGAACTTTCCACATAGATAGGTTGTGACTGTCATTTAGGGGTTTGGTGATGAAGACCAAGGACAATTAAGGGAACTCCTTAACAGTTTACAGTAACTACCTTGTGTTTGGCCTTGATTAATTCGTATTGCTGAGAACTTTCTATCTATATGAGTTGTGTCTGATATTAGGGGTCTGATGATGAAGACTAAGGTCAATTAAGGGAACTCCTTAACGGTTTACGGTAGCTACCTTGTGCTTGGGCTTGATTAATTTGTATTGCTGAGAATTTTGTACCAAGATGGGTTGTGACTGTCATTAGGGATCTGATGAATTCGTTTTAAGATGAAATTTTACACTAAAAATGGAAAAATAATAAAAATTTTAATAAAAAAAATACAACCGACTTCAAAACCTAATAACGTACCCACTAAACTAAAAAGCGAAAAATAACATCATAATATGTTCTACCTGCTGATCAGTATGAAGGCGGTGCTTAGCCGGTGTTGTCCTAATTTAAGCCATTTCTGACAGGACCACATGAAACAACACTGCCTGCAAAATCTAAATTTATAAGATATTCTCACGTGGCTTGAATTAATACATCACCGGCTTAGCACCGCCTTCATACTGATCAGCAGGTAGAACATATTATGATGCTATTTTTCGCTTTTTAGTTTAGTGGGTACGTTATTAGGTTTTGAAGTCGGTTGTATTTTTTTTTATTATAGCCAGCAACATGATTTATGCGAAAAGAACCTAAGCTGATCGTTATGTTCAACCTTATGGATGTTGCACAAGACTGGCAATTCCAATCCTACTAATATTATAAACGCGAAAGTTTGTATGGATGTTTGGATGTTTGTTACGCTCTTTAACGGCGCAACTACTGAACCGATTTAGCTGAAATTTGGAATGAAAATAGATTTTACTATGGATTAACACATACTTTTCATCCCGAAAAAATCTATGGTTCCCGAGGGATTTGTGAAAAACTAAATTTCACGCGGACGAAGTCGCGGGCGTCCGTATAAGATATACCTATAGGAGATGTTGGAAATTGGGCCACTTTCAAAACGATGCAGATATGAAAAATGTACTAAAAATCTTGTTTATTTTACTAAATTATTCCATTTAGAATTTTAGCCGAAATAATATTCGTCTACAGGTAAAATAAACTAATTGTATTATTTGCACACCGATCCAGCTTTGTAAATGCATATCGTAATGATTTATATACATCTTCTTTGATGCGTCGTATTTCACTGATTGCCTTTGCAAACGCGTTAATTTCATAGGGATAAGAATTATTGCCCACCTGTATTAAGTAATTTACTTAATTGATTAGGCAAACATAGAGTTTTTTGAAAATTGCCCTCATGAGTTCTCCTTAATTGTCCTAATTCCTAAAAATGCGGATGAAGTCGAGGGCGTCCGCTAGTATATGATATAGAAAATATATTTTCAGATGTGTTACTCAAAATATTGGGCTTAGAGAAAGAAAGTGTAAAGAGCTTTTAAAAGGCTACTTTTAAAAGTGTTGTAGTAATCTGAGGGATTAGGTATTTAGTTTAAAAATGTTTTTTTATTTACGCAAAGTTGAATAAGAGAGCTTAGATTGAAGCTAAACGTAAATACGTAAACGTAATACGTAAACCGTACGAATTATATTATAATTATGCATGCCAATAAAATTTTTGAATTTTTTTTAACTTTTCTCTACTTTTTTAAGTTAAACTGAAAATTTAAAAATCCAAGTTTTTTTGTCATTAAGCCAATTCGTATGGTTTACGCGTAAATAGTCACTTCCGAGAGCTTATTGGACACTTGTAAAACTGAGATAAAAATATAGATCGAAAATCGTGTTTCGAATCGAAATTCACAACGCAATACGATTTTCCATCTATATTTTTACCTGTCAAACGGATAAAAACGGAACGCTTGGAGAGTTGAGTTGACGATTGAGGGTTTTAACCCTTGAACGGTCAACAATATGGATGAGTATCTGAAGCCTTGAAATCTGCTATCTTCTAAAGCGACCACAATCCAAAGTCATCCAAAGTCTGTCAGGGGTTGTCTATTAGAGATTGCTTATAGCAAAAAGGCCTTTGCATGCTCGTTTATTTAGTTTTAATTTTTTTTTTAATTTTTTATTATTTATTTTGTGTGCTACAAAGATTTTCCTCTTTTTCTAATTTTCAATTGGCTTGTACTTATGTATGTAATGTACTTACCTCTGGTTGGCATACTCGTAGTCTTCATAAAATAAGATGATCTCGGGCAATAAAGGTTATACTATTTACCTGCCAGTGTACACAATACGTTCGTTATTAGATCTTGGACGCAAATTTGATTACTGGACGTAGGATGGATGCAAGTTGGACGCTTTTGTTTGAGACAAGACACGTGCTGAGAGGAAAATAACAGAGTGTTCCTATTCATAATCTTTTCCCACAAAATTATTTCAATATTTATTGAATAAGCCGATCGTGAGAGAGTATTAAACGAAATACTATTGTTTCAGACATTTTCCACGGGGACATTTGTGGTGAATTAAATTAATTAAGTGTTATATAATGCTCGACTTATTTATTGTCATGTATTAAATTATTATTTACTGATATCTATCAGTTTGTAAATTGGGTGAAAAGACACAGGAATATAAGTATTCCTGTGTCTTTTCACCCAACTACCTACCATAAAAACCTTAATAACTTAATTGTTATTAAGGTTTTTATGGTAGCAGATCATCAGTCAGCTAATAACAACGTCTATCAATCCTCCAAGTTTATAGCTTACTTTTCAATATTTAATTTGGAATATATGAAATCATGTGTTTCAGCAGACAGATTTTTAATAATGCCTCGCCATTTTATCTTCGAAGGTGTTTTCTAAAGGGTGCTACTATGCTATGTAGAAGATATAAAAAAGTATGTTTATATTGAGATGATAGGGCAAGCTCCATAGTTGCCTACCTAGTAATGGTAGAAGTATTGGCTGAGTAACTTTCAGTTTTCATAAAATACTAGCCAACGCCCGCCACTTCGTCCACCCTTAGATGTCTTTAATCCGGCCCTATCGCAAAATCCGTCCTTAGTGGATATCTACTAATATAAACTACCTCCCTGCCAAATTTCAGCTTTGTACATAAAACGGGTTTCGAGATTTCGTGATGAATAACCTTTTGCATATATATATATATATATATATATATATATATATATATATATATATTATGATATATATTTTTATATAGTAAAAATTATGCAAGCAATTCGATCTTGTAGTTTATAATACAATGAAGAATACTTAAACTTCCTAGAATTCCGTTTTTAAAAAGGAAACATCGTATATATGTTGAATACTTTGTTTTTTTGTCGGTGAAGTAAAGTGTAACATAATAGCCGTATCGTCTCCGAAAAGGAAATATTCGTCTTGAAAAATAGGAAAGCTTTTTAGTTGTTTGTCACTTTGAGCAATGAACCCCGACGCCTTCCGGAGCCCATAGCTACCGGGTGGCTTAAGGCGCGCCCATGTTTACAAGAGGAAATTTACATCGTATTATTTTACCACAGGCTTGTTCCTTCGGTTTCTACATCAATGTCATGTTTAATTCTATAAACTGAGTACTGAGTAATTTTATTATTGGACTTACAATTTTTGAAGGCCATTGAAAATATTATCATTGCGTAGGGAATGCCGTCGCTTGTTTTAGAGAGGAGATTTGGAGCTTCAACTCTTTAAGCTGCCCCAATGCGAGTTATTGGACTTATAATACTTTTTTTAGTTGTTTGTCACTTTGAGCAATGAACCCCGACGCCTTCCGGAGCCCATAGCTACCGGGTGGCTTAAGACGCGCCCATGTTTACCAGAGGAAATTTCCATCGTATTATTTTACCACAGGCTTTTTCCTTCGGTTTCTACATCAATGTCATGTTTAATTCTATAAACTGAGTACTGAGTAATTTTATTATTGGGCTTACAATTTTCGAAGGCCATTGAAAATATTATCATTGCGCAGGGAATGCCGTCGCTTGTTTTAGAGAGGAGATTTGGAGCTTTAACTCTTTAAGCTGCCCCAATGCGAGTTGTCGGACTTATTATGCTTTTTTAGTTGTTTGTCACTTTGAGCAATGAACCCCAACGCCTTCCGGAGCCACCCATAGCTACCGGGTGGCTTAAGGCGCGCCCATGTTTACCAGAGGAAATTTACATCGTATTATTTTACCACAGGCTTTTCCTTCGGTTTCTACATCAATGTCATGTTTAATTCTATTAACTGAGTACTGAGTGCCGTGATAGCCCAGTGGATATGACCTCTGCTTCCGATTCCGGAGGGTGTGCCGAATCCGATCCGGGGCATGCACCTCCAACTTTTCAGTTAATTAAAGAAATTAAATATCACGTGTCTCAAACGGTGAAGAAAAAACATCGTAAGGAAACCTGCATACCAGAGAATTGTCTTAATTCTCTGCGTGTGTGAAGTCTGTCAATTCGCATTGGGCCAGCGTGGTGGACTATTGGCCTAACCCCTCTCATTCTGAGAGGAGACTCGAGTTCAGGAGTGAGCCGTATATAGGTTGATAACGTAACGTTTACATTTAAAATGTTTGCGTTTCTGTATGAACGTAATACCAGTACAACGAAATAAACTCTCTGTTTTCGTTCGTTCGTCATTTCGATAAGCAGTGACAATGGTATTGGGAAAGCACTTTAAACAACACATTGTTCCCTTAATTTAAATAACATACTTCTTGTTGACATACATAATGGCCCTGGGTTCGGTGCACGACCCACAGACGTGTTTCCCTGCGTGAGATCTTTATATTCGGATTTTTATTTGCACCATTAATGTCACTTGTTTTAAAATTGCGATAATTTTATTCCTATTTCCTTGAAATAACCTCTTTAAAGATCGCAAAACTGAGAAATCACTGCCAAAATGTTTCCTGAACCTTAATATTTCGTTACAATAGCCTATGGACGCTTTGCATTTTGCCATTTTCTAAGCAATGTTTCCACTTTAACTCCTTCACGAACTACATTTTTCTGTGATTTAAACCCAAAACTGTATAAATAATGTACGCAATAAAACAAATTGGAGAGTGTTCAATGACTCGTAAGAATGCCTTCGGGATTTCGTTGAGTATGTAAGAACACGATTTATTCAGATAATGTTGGATATTAAACGGAATGAGGTTGTGGTTGTAACCATTACTATTTATAGTTAACACCCTGTTGGGTTTGTGGTGAGACGATGTATAACGTATTGTGTAATACAAAAATGAGCGTCGATTTTCATATTTTTTGGGTCAAAAAATTTAGGTGTTTTTTGTTGATGGTATCAGCTGGCCTATTCGCTATTGTGGTAAATAATCAACCTTGTAAAATAAGCAATAATGGTTGATATCCTCCAGTAAGCACGGGATGACATTTGTTAAATAGAATCTCAATTTTGTATATGTCAACTAGCATACGTCAAAGATAGTGAATTAGCCTGCTAATCATCTTCAGCGTAATTATGTACATAATTATATCGGTGTATTATTCAAAACGTATGCCACCACTTGTTAGTGATTTTTTTGGTTTTTTCTAAATTCAAATTCGAATTATTTATTTGCATCAAAACATATGCGTACAAGATGTCAATAATTTAATAGTAGACTATATACAATGTTTTGCCTTTACTATGTAGCTTGCAAATAGCTTGCTCAGCGTTACGTCTATGCCAAATGGAAAATGGTTTAGCTAGTGGGAGATCCGCTTATTTAATTTTACTCTTTTTAAACTGTTAAACACCAGAAATGGCCGAATACATTTGTTTTTTTTTATTCTTTACAAGTTAGCATTTGATTACAATCTCACCTGATGGTAAGTGATGATGCAGTCTAAGATGGAAGCGGGCTAACTTGTTAGGAGGAGGATGAAAATCCCTTTCACCCTTTCAGTTTCTACACGACTACGTACCGGAACGCTAAATCGCTTGGCGGTACGCCCTTGTCGGTAGGGTGGTAACTAACCACGGCCGAAGCCTCCCTGGACCAATTAAGAAAACCTCTATCGGCCCAGCCGGGGATCGAACCCAGGACCTCCGTCTTGTAAATCCACCGCGCATACCACTGCGCCTCAGAGGCCGTCAAAACAAACTATGTCTTCTCAGCAAAAGCAAAATTAAATTTAAATTACGTTCTAATCGCTTTTGAATTCTTGTAAATGTAATCTTGCTCTACAAAATCTTTTCAAGTCGCCCAGGAAACCAACTTAACAACCCTGTACATACATAATTGTGGTCATTTGGCAAGGCTTCGCTCCCGTAAAGCCACTGTATCTACATAATAACGAGTTTGGCGTACTGCCATAGGACATAAACTTTGAACAACTTCAACACGGCTTTACAATAAGAAGCTTTTAGTACCAATTACTTGAAAACTGCCTCATTATTTGAAAAAAACCACGTAGCAGTATATTTGAATAATCCCACTATTTAAGTCTCAAATAATACTTTAAATTTAATGGTATAAACAAATCTTAATTAAGCTAAAGCCTGATATTATGACCTCTGCCTCCGATTTCGGAGGTTGTGATTTCGAATCCGTACGTATTGTTATGCATTTTCAGAAATTAAATATCACGTATCTCAAACGGTGAAGGAAAAACATCGTGAGGAAACCTGCATACCAGAGATTTTTCTTATTTCACTGCGTGTGTGACGTTTGCCAATTGCATTGGGCCAGCGTGGTGGACTATTGGCCTAACCCCTCTCATTCTGAGAGGAGACTCGAGCTCAGCAGTAAGCCGAATATGGGTTGATAATCATGAAGCAAATCTTGGCCACTGGATGCACATACATAAATTAATTCTCTTTCTACAAACGCTAACGCTTCGAAAACCAAGAAAATGTATGGGAATGACATTTGTAATGATGGGTTATTCAATCAATTAGATTTTTTATTTATTTATTAGTCACTATTAAAGCAGTATCTGCAAATAACCCCAATTGAAAACCTTAAATAATCCTTTAAGTTTTATGGGATAAGGTTATCTTGGCCTCTGAACCTATTACATAAATTATTGATTTTTTTCTACTATTAACGCTTCGAAAACCGAGGAAATTATATGGAAATGACATTGGTTATCGATAAGTCACGTGATACTATTGATCAGTATGACCTTTAGATGTTGTCAAAATGTAGTAATATGTATATCTATATCTATATTAATATATAAAGCTGCAGTGTTTGTTTGTTTGTTTGATTGAATCCGCTAATCTCAGGAACAACTGGTCTGATTTGAAAAATTCTTTCAGTGTTAGATAGCCCATTTATCGAGGAAGGCTATAGGCTATATATTATCCCCGATTTCCTACGGGAACGGGAACCACGTGGATAAAACCGCGCGGCTTCAGCTAGTGATAATATAATAAAGCCCGCGACTTCGTCCGCGTGGAAATCAATGTAAACTTTCAACCCCTATTTCACCTCTTTATGCGTTGAATTTTAAAAATTCTTGAATCATATTTTATTTTGTATTTTTAATGATTTATGAACAAAATTTTAAAACTGTAACTCTAAAAATGAAAGACTTTTCATACAAACTTTCAGCCCCTATTTTGCCCCCTTCTATTTTTATTTTAGGGTCAAAAAGTACCCTATGTTTTGCTCCAAGATCTTATTTACCATTACATCAAAATTCATCATAATCGGTTTACCGTGAAAAGGTAACAGACAGGCAGATAGACGGACTTACTTTCGTTCCTAATAGTCTATACTACAAATAATAATAAATAATATTTTAAAAAATAAAAATAAATAAATCCAATGTCAAATATAATAAACAACTTTGATATTTTTTAATAATAAAACATTGCAACTTTGAAATTAAAAAAAATAAACCTCTGGCCTTTCATGGCGTATTCTCTCTACGAAACAAATGTATAAAGCCATTAGCCTAATGCAACCATAAGCCATAACCCACATAATAGAGATACGTATGTGATAAACTTTTACGAGATATAAATGAAAGATGATTATATCAACTAACTGCCTTTTAATGCCACTGTAAAGTAAAAGGTCGCCTTCTCTTAATAAATCACTTTCTTGGTATCGTATTAGTTTTTTATTTGCTCCATAAAGTATCGATAATGTGATATTTTTTGAGACGCGACTCTAAATAAAGGAATATAAGCTACTAGATGTCGCCGCGCGGTTCCACCCGCGTAGTTCCCGTTCCCCTAGGAATACGGAGATAATATATAGCCTGTAGCCTTCCTCGATAAATAGGCTATCTAAAACTAAAAGAATTTTTCAAATCAGACCAGTAGTTCTTGAGCTTAGCGCGTTCAAAAAAACAAACTCTTTAGCTTTATAATATTAGTATAGACTGGTAGACGCCGCGCGGTTCCACCCGCGTGGTTCCCGTTCCCGTAGTAATATGGGGATAATATATAGCTTATAGTCTTTCTCGTTATATGGGATACCTAACACTGAAAGAATTTTTCAAATCGGACCAGTAGTTCCTGAGATTAGCGCGTTCAATCAAACAAACAAACAACCTCTTCAGCTTTATAATATTAGTATAGATCGCTTGGAAACTTCATTCATAACACTCCCGATGGCGTGTAGCGATGAATGCAAACCCACGACGATTTCACACCCGCGCAGTCTTTCCCCCCGTCACCCGCAGATCATGGGATTGTCATCAACGAACTTGCCAGACTGAAATGGATTGGTGGCTAGAATATTGGTAGAGTAGTTATAATACGGGCTCAAAGTCACTCAGCGGGCGATGGATCGAGCTATGATTGAAGTTTCTCTACGTGATCGAATCAGAAATGAGGAGATCCTTCGTCGAATCAAAGTCATAATGATGAACGCACATAGCTCAGCGAGTCGCTGGCCAAGGTGCTGGAATAGCGACCCCGCACCGGAAAGCGCAGTGTTGGTCGACCTCGATGTTCTCAGTCCACCTAGTCCCACTAGGTGGACTGAGAACATCTAGTCCACCTAGTGGGTGAATTGCAGGGAGCCGCGGGATGCTGGCGGCACGAGACCGTGGTGTTTGGAAGTCCATGCAAGAGGCCTATGACCAGCAAGCAGTGGACGTCCATCGGCTGATAATGTTGATGATGAATTTTTCATGGGCCGATCATAATGAATTAATGATAGTTTAATTTGAATCATAAAATATTGCTTAATCCACGCAAATTATACATTAATAAAATATAAATAAAATAAAATGTGTTTGAAGTTTTGGGACATACAAAAAATAACAGGGTAAATCACAGCGTGCCGTGAAAAAGAAGAACAACGAATTTCAAAAACACACAATTAGAAAAAGTAGCATCGTAGGTGCTACCTACAGATATATTTGGTTTGACAGCGATGTCAAGTCATCAAGAAAGCCGTTTCTGAAAGAACCGCATAAAGTAACTGCCTGAAAAACCTAAATCTGTTTGATACGAACGGTAGTTTTATGTACATGTTAAGTGGTCTTCATCATAAGTTTGACTTCACCAAATTGAGCTTTTCGTACGCAAATGCGCTAAGATACTATATAAAAAAAATTGTACATTCTAGTGTGCCTATAAAAAATTACAATGACATAAAACCTCTTCATTTTCAATACCTGCTTACGAAAGAGATTTGAAAGTTAAAAAAAAAAACGAAAATCAAACAAGTTAAAAAAATGTATAATATGAATGTATTCATTCATATTTAAATCCTACTAAAACATTTGTTTATGTAAATTAATACCCATATCTACACTTTCTTTAAAGGCTTAAACCGGACATTTGCGGTCGAGGTTCGCTTTTGTGGTCAGACGGTGTTAGTGTGTCGCCGACATTATTATACCTCCTAAAACACTGTTCTACACACAGATTAAAGAATAACAGGCAGATAGAGCGAACGGAACATGGCAGTGTTCTGGGCTGGTAGGAGGTTTCGGCCGTGGCTAGTTACCACCCTACCGACAAAGACGTACCGCCAAGCGATTTAGCGTTCCAGTACGATGACGTGTAGAAACCGAAAGGGTGTGGATTTTCATCCTCCTCCTAACAAGTTAGCCCGCTTCCGTCTTAGATTGCATCATCACTAACCATCTGGTGAGATTGCAGTCAAGGGCTAACTTGTAATGAAATAAAAAAAACATGTTGCAGTCATTCCAAATTCAAATTCAAAACAATACATCCTCGAGTCAGTTACGTCACAAAGCGTCGCATCAGTAATTTTCAATATTATTAAAAAAAACAGCGTCTTAAGTTTCTAAATATTTTAAAAACTGTTCACAAAATCTAAAAATAAGATAGTGGTTTTTTTTATATGTATTTATTGGATTATTAGTCTACTGTGATATAAATTTACGTAATTGTTGTTAGCGTTAAATTGAAATACAAATTAAGTAAAAAGTTTGCATATATGCCGATGTCAAAGAGACATGTGACGTTTGTTTTTTATGGGTTTCATTGGCCTCACCGCGTTGTAAAGACTCATTCTGTATTATTATTTATTCTGTGTTTTTACAACAACAGTTATGTTATTAAGACTGTTGAGAAATTAATTAGCATACGCTAAGTTCGTGAGTTTATAAATTAATGTCTGGCGAACCGAGTTTCGCTTTGTTGATCTATACTTCTATACTAATAATATAGAGAGGTTAAGTTTGTGTGTGCTGTATTATTTTTTTTTTATTTTTTACAAGTTGGCCCTTGACTACAATCTCATCTGATGGTAAGTGATGTAGCAATCTAAGATGGAAGCGGGCTAACTTGTTAGGAGGAAGATGAAATCCACACCCCTTTCGGTTTCTACACGACGTCGTACCGGAACGCTAAATCGCTTGGCGGTACATCTTTTTCGGTAGGGTGGTAACTAGCCACGGCCAAAGCCTCCCACCAGCCAGACTTAGACCAATTTAGAAAACCTCAATCGGTCTAGCCGGGGATCGAACTCAGGACCTCCGTCTTGTAAGTCCACTGCGCATACCACTGCGCCGTCAAATTATGAAAAAGATTGTATATGCGGATGTCAAGGAGACGCGTGACATTTGTTTTTTTTATGGGTTTCCAAGTTTCAGCACGCACTTACTAACTCACTCTGGTTACTCTTTAACTATGGGCCTTATAAGAAGGTTCAGAGTCACACAGCGGGCGATGGAACGAGCTACGTTAGGAGTATCTCTGCTTGATCGAATCAGAAAAAAGAACCAAAGTCACCGACATAGCTCAACGAAGCTGAAGTGGTAATGGGCGGGGCACATAGTTCGAAGAGCCGATGGACGTTGGGGTCCCAAAGTGCTGGAATGGAACCGCGCACTAGTAAGCGCAGTGTTGGCCGACCGCCCACCAGGTGGACTGACGACATCAAGCGAGTCGCAGGGATTCGCTGGATGCAGGTGGCTCAGTATCGTGATGTTTGGAAGTCCCTACAAAAGGCCTATGTCCTGCAGTGGACGTCCATCGGCTGATATGGTTACTCTGTGACCAAATTAAACAGTTTGTGTGTATAGTATGTATGTTACAAAAACATAACTATCTCATGCAGGTCTTGTTACCGGAAGACTGAACCTACATAACAAAGTGACTTCGTTTAGAAACGTGCGTAAGATGACATCTTAACTTTTGCAAATCACCCGACTTTCTTCTCGGTATTTCCGAGTTAAATAAATAAATAAAATACTAGTTCAAAGCCGTGTCACCATTTGCATAATTTGCACAGTTTATGGCTAACGTTAGTTAGCTAAAGTTTTTTTTAATAAAATGAAAGAAAATACCTTAAAACTTTAAAGCCCTCAACTGTATGATTTAAATAAAACTAAAATAACATAAAATTGAAAACTTTAAAATACTTTCGAAGTCATGAAATTATTATTATTAACATTCTAAATCAAGTCATCAATATTCCCTTTTAGTGCGCTTTCATTTGAAACTCCACTCGAGTATATTTGCAGACATTCAGTTATTCTACTATCACCCCCCACAACTTTTAAACGGCTCAACCTATTTCCTTCAAATATGTCTAAGAACACTCACAAATAAGTCAACTTTCATACAAAACAAACTAAATTGAAGAAGAAAGAACCGTTCGGGACCTATGGTGCCACAGACAGACAGACACTTCTCTTTTTGCGTGGGGGGTTAATTATAACACCCCTCTTTTTCGTCGGGGGTTAATAACGACTTTTATAAGAAACTCTTTCCTTTTACATTTTACAATTAATTAAAACAGCAAATTTGGATAGATTTATTTGAACTGCATCTTTAAGAACCATCGCGTCAGCTTTCAAACTGAAATAATCGGTCAATTCATACTGACAAACTCACAGACACACAGACAGATTTACAACCTCTACCAATTTGCATCTAAATATAAGGATGGCATAAAAAATCTTAACTCATTTTTTGCTATGTTCTTATTTTCTCAGCTTATCACCCAAGTTATTTATTTGACGACTCACGGCTTTTAACTTGGTGCTCTAATAGCTTGCCAGACATACGTCACTTTATGAAGGCTGAAAATTTGTTTGTGTATGCTCCTACCATATCCTGAGCTGGGCCATTTTCTGGGTTATGCCACACATCGTAGGGTATTGTCTTGGATGACCTGGTGTACTGGAGATATTGTCATGTGTGGCAATATTTCGAAATAAATTTTTCTTTCTTTCTTTTCCGCCTTTCTTACCATAAATATTATAGATAAACCTCATTATGAGGAGAAAAATTGCATTTTTGGGCATTTGCAAAGGAGTTTCTATGTGTTTCCTAGGTTGATCCTAAAGGAAGGCAGCGGAGATAGTGGATAGATGATGTCAAAGAGTAGCTCAAGTTAACCTACATACACACAGCCTAAAAAAATTGCAAAAGATCGGTAAAGATTTCTACACATGACCGCCAAACTTTTTTTTTTTAACTCCAGTTTGCAGAAGGCATCCAGTGATAATTATTATGATAAATGACAAATAAGTACGGTAACCAATTATAGGGTTTGGACTCTGGTAGTTCTGTAAGGTAGCATGTTTATTAGTGTTAATTGTAAGAGCGTTAGTTTCAAGAGCCCAGACACTAAACCGTTCAAGTAAAAAGTACTTTCCTCGGCATAAGATGAGAAATCATGGCTCAAGTCCCTGTTGCTCCGTGGCAATCCTTGAAAATCCTTAGAAACATACCAGCAAAGATCAAATTCCAAGGGTTTATAATAAGGGTTTTTTCTAAGAAGCTGATGACCGGAGACAAGATTACTTAAGATCCCGTAGAAAATATAAAAAAAATACGTTTTAAACTTGGAAAATTGAGAATTTGGAATCTTGAAACATGCTTACCTCCCAATGCCACTATGGTCCAAACTCCACAACTGGTTAACGTACCTTCTTACTTAACATGCGTCGATAAAGGCTGGTAGATCGGCGCAAGCAATCAGGCTCCTACGTGATTCCGCCTGGCCGATCAACCAGCATTTATCGGTACAGCCAGTCACTAACTTTGACGTAAGTTATTCCGATAAAACCCATTGTTAACTAATATTCAGCTTTAATAAAATGAGGTAAGTCTGGCATCGCAGGCTTTTAGTGCACTAAGTTATAGCGCGAATGGTCTGTGCTGGTTACGGCGACTTACGGTGGAAATTACACCAAACTTGTGTTACTGGTTCAACTAGTGTTCTCAGACATAATAATTTACTAAAGCCTGTTTAAAAGTAGCCTTTATATAGGTTAATATGTCAAACGTTCTTCGGGAGTACCAGGATATCATAACACTGATATTATAAAGGCGAAAGTTTATGTGTGTGTGTGTGTGTGTGTGTGTGTGTTAGTGTTTCTGTAAGTGTGTGTTTGTTCCTTTACGCTGCAGCTACTGAAGCGACTTGGCTAAAATTTTAAATAGAAATTTGTTTTATTCTGGATTATTAAATAGACCATATTATCCCAGAAAAATCCATGGACCCCGCGGGATTTGTGAAAAACTGAATTCCACGAGGACGAAGTCGCGGGCACCCGCTGGTAATATAATAAAGCCTGTATACAAGTAGCATTTATATAGATTATACAATATTACATGTCAAACACTCTTTGGGAGTACCAGGATATCATAATATAATAAAGCCTGTTTAAAAGTGGCCTATTTAAAGGTTAACATGTCAAAGAATCTTTGGGAGTACCAGGATATCATAATATAATAAAGCCTGTTTAAAAATGGCCGCAGTGTTAACATGTCAAAGAATCTTTTTGGAGTACCAGGATATAAGGACATGAAAGAGTAATTTATGTAGGTGATATTGAAACGTGGGTAATTAGGATATAGTATGGGTGATATAGCAATATTACTAATTGCTTCGATGGGTCAGTGGTTAGCCTATGTGACTTTAGATCATGACGACCCAGGACTCAAGCCCAGAACCTCGTGATCGTATTCTTCTTTTTCTTCAATTTAGAGTCACCATAGTATGTCAAGGCAGTATAGTTTTCTCTTTAAAATATTGTAAAATGAGAAGAAAATGTCCTAGCACTTCAACCTGATATATAAAGAAATTACGACGAGTACTAGATAACATACTGCGTTCAATACTCTGTAATGATTGATAAATTACTAAATTAACGACCGCAATGCAGCTAATAATCTAGATTGATATAGATCTTCATACTTATCTAAAGGTTTTCTGACCTTAAGCGCTTATGCAAATTCCTAATGACGCTATAAAATACCATAGGTATTTTTATGGTTAACAGGTCAATAGTTCAAATAGGTTCAAATCTCAAAGACCTACCTTAAGAAATTATTAGAAAAAAAATCAGCTCGGACTTGGGAAGTCAGTGACATGTAGGTATACGAATATATATGTGGTGTATATAAGGGAGGTTATTTTTAATTTTATTCTTTACAAGCTAGCCCTTGACTACAATTTCACCTGATGGTAAGTGTTGATGCAATCTAAGATGGAAGCTAACTTGTTAACAGGAGAATGAAAATTAACACCCGTTTCGGTTTCTACACGACATCATACCGGAATGCTCCTTGGCGGTATGTCTTTGTCGGTAAGGTGGTAACTAGCCAAGGCCAATTAAGAAAAACTCAATCGGCCCAGCCGAGGATCGAACCCAGGACCTCCGTCTTGTAAACCCACCGCGCATACCACTGCGCCACGGAGCGCCGTCAAAAGAAAGGTTTGATCCCCTCACCTTCCCCCCATCTGGTTCCACCACTGTTTCCCTTTAAAATCCGTTCCTTATCAGACAACTAAATAAATATCTTCTTACTTTCAATTAAGTAAACCAAACATAGTAAATATTAAACAACAAAAAAAAATACTCACATTCTAAACCGGAAGAAAGTATCCATTGTAAGTGCTCTCACCAAAACAAAAAAAAAATCCAATCGAATCCGAAAGAGAAAACGCACCCAGTTTGATAACACACTGTTTATCGGATATAGGATATGGGACACAACACTTTCATGTGATTAAACACTGGAGCACTGGCCAATTGGAGCAAATATTTGCAACGAATGGTCACGGCCACGTCAATGGTACCACGGCCACAGTTTCATCGCCACTGCCACGGTCGGCAGTGCTGCGTTCTCCCACCAGTTTCACTGGGGCAAAAAAGTCGTATGCCACGCGTGGGTCAGAATAAATTGGCCGTGACGGCGTGTGGATTGCGGGTGACCATGTTTTTGTTTGATATGAAACCTTTTTATTATCACACTTATGTTATAAAGGCGAAAGTTTCAATGTAAACATCACTCTCGCTCACTTACTTCGTCTTATATCTAAGTACTCAGCAAAAACTGAATCGATTTGAGTGAAATTTGGAATACATACATAATTGATTATTCTCTGAATTAGAACATGGGGCACTTTTTACGCGAACAGAGTCGCAGACTACCTCTAGTGACTTTATTAATTTTACTTTTTAAAACTACCATATATTGTAGGAACAACTTTTTTGTATTAAAGATTAATTTTAATGTAATACAATCGATTTCCAAATTCGAGATACGTGATAGCCCAGTGAATATGGCCTCTGATCCTAATTCCGGAGGGTAGTGGGTTCGAATCCGGTCCGGGGCATGCACCTCCAACTTTTCAGTTGTGTGCATTTCAAGAAAATTAAATATCACGTGTCTCAAACGAGTAGTTTTTGTTTCTATAACGAACATACAGACAGACAAAAATTTTACTGATTGCATTTCTGGCATCAGTATCGATCACTAATTACCCCCTGATAGTTATTTTGGTAATATATTTCATGTACAGATGAATTGACCTCTCTACAGATTTATTAGAAGTATTCAATGGGCAAGAATCAAGGAATCAACCTTTCAGATTTGAGTGTGACCCCTTAACTGTAGAGTTATTGAAGCCTTAATTTATTAAGAGACCATGAATTATTTTCTAGGTTAAGGATTGCGTAAAGTAATAGTTTGACTTAACAAAGTTTCAACTTTCACTCTCATTGTTCTTTAATTTATTATTCAACAGTGTTCCGCATATATTATGTGCATGCGCATGGCATGTGAAAACAAAATGTCTACTCGCTCTATGAATTTATCATTAGTAAAAACTTATCATAAATTCATAGGTTTCACATGGAAAGTCCTGACGTCTTGGAAAATTGAGTATAATGTTATTAGTAATCGAGAAAACATGGAGAAAATCATTAACTAGGTACCTACTGTGATTTCCCTACAATGGGGATGATGGCTAGGTTTGAATATATTGACTTTTATGATACATTCGGGTAAATAAGGTCAAAATTAACTAATTTATACATAAAAAGCAAAGATTGTCTGGATATTTTTAATATAATTTCGATTATAAAATTTCAAAATCTATTAAAAATCTTTTTCATAATTAGATGAAAATTCATACAGTTTTAACTTCCTTACATTAAATGTGACATTTTTTAATATGTGAACTATAAGCATAAACGCACAAATAACAAAGATATTAGTAATTTTGTTTAAACGCACATACAAATCTAACGATTACATTACCTACGACGTCATCAATTCGTGCCATTTTGTATGGGGCGTTTTTTAGGGATCCGCGGCAGCGCCGCAAATCTGACCCTTTAAATCCCTGTAGCTCCGAAAGTAATGATCGCAGATACCCTGTTCCTTTTACAAAATTGCTTTACTATTATCATAATCTTAATTTATATACAATTTAAAAAACCGTCATCATCCCTATTGATGTTTTATAGATACAGTGTTTTGTCATGGCATGGCAACGTCATTATCAACATGGTACCTGAAGTTTGGCTTTAATTTCGTTAAGCCGTATATTGTTTCACACGTATCACGTTCGCCGGCCATTGTTTCGATGTTTAATCCAACAGTTCACCGATTAACTCGCGTTAATAAATTTATGGTTATTATGTAAAAACCACGTATAATATTACGGTTGTGCTACGCACGGTTAAAACAGTATAATTTTTTTTTTCCAAACGACGCCAATGATAAGTAATGGAATTGGAGAATTGGATATTAATTATTCTTTGAAAATTGGCCTCATGTGTTAATTATCCTAATTGCCATACCGAATGTTCAGCTCTGTGCCATTTAATTTGGGCCCGAGTTTGTATGGAGATTGGGTTTCTCTTTTATAAGCCTAGAGCCTTCTTCGATAAATGGGCTATCTAACATTGAAAGAGTTTTTCAAATCGGACCAGTAGTTACTGAGATTAGCGCGTTCAACCAAACAAATAAGCAAACAGCTTTATAATATTAGTATATATATTTACTTATGGATTTGGCTTAACTCCAGACAGACAGGAAGTATCTATTTATTGCCACAAACAATGATGAAAGTTAACTATTCATCAAGCTATTTCCCTCTATAGAGAAGTCAACAATAATGCGTGAGAATATTACAGAGTAAAACATTCCAATACGGAACGATTACTTACGTAAAAAAAAAGTAATACTAGTTAATGACCTTCAAGGCAAGAAAGTAACTTTATTACCTTTAAGGAATTTTTGCTTCTAAATTTTGGCTCAGACCAACTCAGACCATAGGACCAGCTGTCCTATTCACTATTTTGGTCTTATCAACCTATTAAAATAAGCATCGAATCTATTGTCAAAATATCATTTACCTACTGTGTGATATCCACCAGTAAGCACCGGATGCATGCCCTGAATTGGATTTGAACCTACGCCTTCCGAATCGAAAGCAGATGTCATATCCTATGTGGGCTATCACGACTATATAACTAATAATGGACTGATTAGGAAACACGGCTAAAACTCACGTGATATAAGGTCGGAGTATGCCCAAATAGTTTCGAACCCATTCGGAGCCCTTAGTCATGAGCTGGTTCTTACAACGTGCCACGATCCAAACTAATCGGGATTAACTACTAATTAATTTTAATCGGTATCTTTTTCTTTTATTATCACAAATAACAAACTTGGAACAAGATAGCGTTAGTTCGGTTTGCTTACAAGACGATGAGTCTAATGAAGATGACATTAATGAACCATCGGAAAGTGTAACGTAACCTTCATTCCCCTCCACTCAACCCATCTATCAGCGCGCGATGCGAGCAGCTGCGCACCGCGCCGTCGCTTCGCAGTTTGGATCGTGCCGCTTTGCAAGAACCAGCTCATGACTAAGAACCCCGTATGGGTTCTAAACTAGTCGGGCATACTCCGACCTTATATCAAGTGAGTTTTAGCAGTGTTTCATAATCAATTAACATGAATAACACTCACGATAGTTTAAATTCTAAAATATTACTGGATTGTTGTTGTATCCAGCATAAAATAATCGGTGTACATACATAAAAAAAGGAAAAATAACGACCGAATTGAGAACCTTTTTGAAGTCGGTTAAAAATATGTTAAAATAATGTATCTTGGATTGAGGATGTAGATTTTGTATCCCAATTCAAAGATTTTAGACCGTTAATTATTGAACTACCTCACTAACCGATGTGAGGCGTTGACTGGCAAACTTCAGCCTTCAATATGAATTGAGATATATCTGGTTATTGTAGATTCTTACTCCATAATATACCAGCGAAGCGCAGAACCGGTTGTCATTTCAAAAAAAGAATAGAAATCGCGAAAGTGTACAATTGAGTCGGCTCCAAGCGCTGCAGTTCAAGGCAGGTGAACGCACTTGACCGTCCGCCAGTCCGCTGCCAAGTAGTACACCTTGCCTACTTAGAAACTTCAAATACTTTATATCATCAAATAGTCGACGGCAATCGGTTCCACCCGCGTGGATCCTGTTTCCGTGAGAATACGGGGATAAAATATAGCCTTACTCACAAATAACGTGGTTTTCTAGTGGTAAAAGAATTTACGGAATTATTTAGTAGATCTAGAGAAAGTAAATTCGTAAATTTCAATAATTAAAAATCTATACTTAATATTATAAAGCTGAAGAGTTTGTTTGTTTGATTGAACGCGTTAATCTCAGGAACTGGTCCGATTTGAAAAATTATTTCAGTGTTAGATAGTCCATTTAACGAGGAAGGCTAAAGGCTATCTATTATCCCCGTATTCTTACAGAAACGGAAACCACGCGGGTGAAACTGCGTGGCTTCAGCTAGTATTTTAATATAAGTAATATATATCTATGTTTTTTTATGTATATCAGTCTTTGTACACTGACCATAAAAATTTCGATCTTCTTTTAAAATATGACATGACGTATTACTTATAAACTTGTATTTGTGGACATTTCCAAGTGACCAAGTCTTAGGTACATACCAACGAATGCAAGCTCATTGGAGAGTGGCCAAGTGTGAGGCCTTGTTTTAACAAGCGTTCCAGTGCACAACTAAAAAGGTGAAAGGTTTTTGTTTTAGTATTTTAATTTTAATAAAGTTTAGTACCTATTTTTTACCTACGTAGTTTTAATTAGTGATTCAGTTAGTTATGATGGTACCCGAATGGCAGACTCTACCTTCTACATCCATTGCCGTGGCTTTGATTTTCATAACTGGAAACATCTACAGGGTGTCCCGTAAATAGTACGATATACTTTACAGGGTGATAGCTGACATCAAGGCCTATTAAAATAATGCAATATATTTTAGCCGAAATTTAACGATTTTTAAGTTATATTGATTTTTGTACAAAATACAAAAATCCCTACCTTCATTTTTTTCAACGTGACCGTTAAAAAAAATCGTTTAACATGAAAAAAATAATTAGTCTCGTTTTTTAGAAAAAACTTACTTTGCAGTAGAAAAAATTAAACTTTCATTACATGAAATAAATATTTATCAGCACATGGTATGACTAATCTGCACTGTGAGACCCGTGAGTAATATTGTCAGAATGCATTTTTTTTACAAGTTAACCCTAGATTACAATCTCACCTGATGGTAAATGATGATGCAATCTACGATGGAAACGGGCTAACTTGTTAGGAGTAGGATGAAATCCACACTCCTTTCGGTTTCTACACGACAGCGTACCGGAACGCTAAATCGCTTGGCGGTACGTCTTTGTCGGTAGGGTGGTAACTAGCCACGACCAAAGCCTCCCACCAGCCAGACCTGGACCAATTAAGAAAACTTCAATCGGCCTAGCCGGGGATCGAACCCAGGACCTCCGTCTTGTAAATCCACCGCGCATACCACTGCGCCACGGAGGTCGTCGGACTGTTACACTACAGTACGGGGAGTAACGCCATCTGTCAAATAATTTCAAAAATGTGTAAAGTTAGCCAATTTTTCGTATTTTCCCGATTTTACTTTAGCAAAACTCTTACAAGCTAATAAGATTTAAGTTCATCCATTGTGCGTACATTTAGGAGGGAAGGAAGTAATAAGGGTCGTAATAAGTCACGACCTTTTCATTTTGACCTTTGTTTGGAGAGGCGGCTATCAATCTCGTTCATTTCCATAATTTTTTGTTATTATTTCAATGGATTTAAATTTTCGAAGCTCTGATTCAATTTACTTGATTATAAGGAAGAGAAAAATGTGAAATACAAAATTTTGTATCACGCTGTTATATTGAAAACGGCTCGATAGATTTTAATGTTTCTGTATATTTTGGTAGATATGAGAATAGGTTGTAAACCATCGTTTTTGTTCTGTCTTCCATTTTTTATGAAAGAAATTTATAAATGGCATAATAATGTTCCACCTAGTTACATCTATTACTAAACGAACGAATTGCAGCAATTTATGTGATTTTCGTGATATTTTGGAGGTGTTTTTGTTTTTATTCATTATTTTCGTAACCCATAGCATAAAGTTAGATTTTATGATTTTATATTGTAAAGAAAGCTACATGAATTATATTATATTTCACAGTAAAAAAATATATGCATACGTATTTTTTTATTTCACTTTGAAAATTTACTACATTATGTAATCCATGCGACCACTCCCGTTACTTTTAGGTATGCGACCACTGTAGGGTGAACTGTCAAATGATTCTTTAACCCTACACGCAACGTTCACAAGTGCGTAACTCCACTCAAGCTCATTCTCTGCCATTCTACGGTCTTATTTTGGTTACAGTTTGATTTGTTAATTAAGTTGTCCTGACAAGTGTTGTGAATCATAACCTTTGTTCGACATTGGTTTTCTTATTTTTGTAATCCTCTTCTGAGTCATCATTATAATCATTATCAACCCATTTTCGGCTCACTGCTGAGCTCGAGTCTCCTTTCAGAATGAGAGGGGTTAGGCCATTATAGTCCACCACGCTGGCCCAATGCGGATTGGCAGACTTCACAGACGCAGAGAATTAAGGAAATTCTCTGGTATGCTTACGATATTTGCCTTCACCGTTTGAGACACGTGATATTTAAATTCTTAAAATGCACACAACTAAAAAGTTGGCGGTGCATGCCCGGACCGGATTCGAACCTTTACCCTTCGGAATCAGAAGCAGAGGTCGTATCCTCTGGGCTATCACGGCTCTCCTCTGCTGCCTCTTCTGAGTAATCTGCTAAAATTATATTATCGCTTTTCAGCCCGCCCACTGAACCAAAGTAACTTGAATTACGTAATACATTAAGACTTGATACTGTCAACTCTCGTGGAAGGGACGATTGTGAGGACAATCTTCAAACACTGTAGGCTTTGGGTCGCCCTTTGTCATAACAATGCCTCACAAGAGGGGAGTAATGCGGCAGATAATTTGAAGCCTCTTTGCGTTTGTCATACAAGGAGCCTAGACAACTTGATTTATTTGACATTTTTGGTATATTTTTAGCTTGATTTCGTGCATCTGTTTTTTTTAAACTAAAATTATAAATAGGATTTTTTGTTTTTTACTCATTTTAATCATAAATTCTCCAACATTAACAACTCATATTTGGCTCTCTCGAGTCTCTTCTCAGAACGAAAGGGGTTAGGCCTGGCCAATCCACCACGCTGGCCAAATGCGGATTGGCATGGCGGACTATGAGGCAGAGGAGACTCATGCTCAACAGTGAACCGAATGTGGGTTCTTAACCAGCCATATAAAATTGTCTAACACACAAACTTTCTTATTTGTAATATTAGTAGGATGGAACAAATGTCAAAATCAAGGTAAGTCCATCGTTTTCGAACTTAATCGTAAAAACCATCTGGTGAAAGTTGTCCATCCGGTGGTAATTTACCAAATTGCCAGGTTTGGACGCATGTGAAAGTGATTTTTTTTTTGGTTCCACACAAAACACCGTCTGTATACCTACCTATTTGTTATTGAAGAGAAATTTCTTAAATGCGGGTAGGCGAACAAAAAGAACAACTTCTTGTTGTTGTTGTGTATGCGGTTACGGATCGTGAGATTTTAGGTTCGAGTCTAGGGTGAAGTTACAAAATATTAAATATTTATTTCATCTTAAAAACTCTCAATGGTAGCCTGGATATTTTTTTAAAGAATATTTGCCATATCTTTTCAATTTGGCCAATATTGGGAATATTGGAAATGCAGTCTTCCTCTCCAACTAGTTGGGAAAGATTGTATTAGGGGATAAATATATATTCTTTCTTTCTTGTTTCTTTATTACCATTTGACAGTGATATTACATTATCGCCCTAAACCCGTCAAGTCACATTGAAGAGGCGTGCGACATACTTATATCCTCTTCTGTTATGAAAGCAAAGTAATGGGCTATAAAAATAGGTTGATCATGATGAAACAATAAACGTTTTAATTGGAACTTTATTTATTATGAGGCTTGCAGGCCTTATATTATGTCAGTTTCAGGCTTAAGCACTTTGGGATAGGCTTAAGATGTGTTTTCTGAAGTACCCACTCGTAAGAAGAAGTAAGCTTTGGCATTACCTTGGTGTATAAAAGAAAGAAACCCTTCAAAGCATCTTACGTAAGGGTTACTGTAACATATAATAAATGTATGCAACTTACAAGCACTGCGTGCGGGGCGCGGGCGCGGGGAAACGAAACAGAAGTCGTACGACACTTGCGTTCCGTGACGTTGTGCGGGTAAGACGCATACTGTGTAACTGCATAGTGTTTTATTCTAACCTAACTTATTACGGCCATAAGAGTAACCTGTACAAGTGGCGACCCTGCCAGGATACTAAACTTCAAGGTTAGTAAGAATGCGCACAATGCGCACAATAAAAGAAATGCATAATGAAACTTTAATGCAGTAATCGAGAGGTAAATCAGTAACCGGTCAGCTTTGTTGTTTAACATCATAATCTGTTAAGTATTAAATATTCTCTATTACTTTTTACTATATAAAATCTACAGATAGGTCCCAGGTAGATGGTATATATTAATACCTACTCGGTTGTGTATTAACGGTACATAAAGGAAAATTCAAATAAGTTTTGTTTTGAGGAATAGTGGGTACCTAATTATAAAATAACGTAATAATAACGGAGTTATACAGCAAAGCTGAATTTGTTACATTGGTTAGTACCTACCTAAATATTATATTTCTACACCCATGACACATCGTGTGTAAAGGTACCAATCGACATATTGTTGACAGAAAGTACACAGGATATAGGTAGTTAGGTAAAATAATTTATAGTGATGTTAAGAAATTCACAAGATAAAGAAATATTACCTAACCAATTTACTTTTTGCTAAACAAAATTGTGGGTATTTTGAACAATGTGTGTATACACGAATAAAACTAAATATCACATTTCATGTTTCATGTATGTTTGTACATTTTGCGAAGGCCCCTTTTTGCATTACGCCACTTCGCACCTACCCCACAGTACAATCGACGACGGCCGTCGTCAATGATAATTTTATACTATAGATCGGTTATGTCCCTATAAAATCACCGCAAAAAGTGATCAGAATAATAGGCTACAAAACTGTGCGCACTCATGCGCAATTATGTCTTTAATTTCATTATTTATTTGTACTTATATCTAGTTTTACACTTCCTGAATTCCTGAATGTATTATTTGTTTTAGCAGTGATAGCCCAGTGGATATGACCTCTGCCTCCGATTCCGGAGGGTGTGGGTTCGAATCCGGTCCGGGGCATGCACCTCCAACTTTTCAGTTGTGTGCATTTTAAGAAATTAAAAATCACGTGTCTCAATCGGTGAAGGAAAACATCGTGAGGAAACCTGCATACCAGAGAATTATCTTCATTCTCTGCGTGTGTGAAGTCTGCCAATCCGCATTGGGCCAGCGTGGTGGACTATTGGCCTAACCCCTCTCATTCTGAGAAGAGACTCGAGCTCAGCAGTGAGCCGAATATGGGTTGATGACGACGATTATTTGTTTAAATAACGTTCGTTGTTGACCACAACTAACATTGAGATGTGGAAATTTCCTCTTTTGAGCGCCTCATTTTTCATGACCTAGTAACACACAGTATTTAACATCATTGGCCGTCGTAGGTAGTTTATTAATCTTCAAATTATTTGCACTGAACTTGTGATACCTATATGCCTACCTAAGTTATAACTTAGTTTCATATTTGATTGTAAGACCTAAATATATAAAAGTGTGTATTACTCACTTTATTTATAATTACACTTTATTTATAATTAACTTACTTTCGTTATGTCAACAATATTAGATTAAAATGGGTGTAGATAAGAGGAAGTTTGGTAAATCAAACAGTTCCTAAAAGATCTTTCAATAATAAGATCTAGAGGTAGTTCGGCGAAAGTCGGAACAGTACCTATAAAGGATGTTAACTCCTTAACCAAGCTAAGAGGAAGCTAGAAAACTAAACGGTTCCTAAAGGATATTTTAATGGCTACTAGAATAAAGTCTATCTATCTTGATCTAATGGTAGTTCGGCTAAAGTCGGAACGGTACCTAGTATATCAACTTTTTGGTCGGAGTTCGGCAAAAAAAAAAAAATATCCTGTAATGGTTATATTGAAATATACCTACTATGTGGCCAGTATGGATAAAATATAAGATGTAAAGGTAATTCGAAAAATCGAATAATGCGTATCCTAACAGGTACACCAAAAAATGTCGCACTTATCACCTTTAGAATCTTTAGATTGCGACGGTGATCCAATTTCACTTGGGTTACGTAGGGAAAAATGGAAGCGTGCACCTGGGTTGTACCTCATAGCGGCCAATGTTACCACGCCAGAAACAAAAAGAGCTGTGCTCTTACATATGGGTGGATTAAGCTTGCAGGAAATATATTATGATATACCCGGGGCCCATATAGACACTGCTGACGAAAACTAATGACAATTGTGTAGTAGCTATAAATAAGCTTGATGAGTACTTCGCTCCTAAACAAAGTTGTGTAGTTTATGAGCGCCATTTGTTTAGTAGCCTAACAAACAAGAGGAAGGAGAGAAATTTAAAAAATTTCTTGTCAGGCTCAGACGTCAATGTTCTAAATGCAAATTCATTGCTCCTAAAGAACACATGATCGATCAAATCACTAAGAAATGTGAATCGGCCAAATTAAGGAAAGCGATTCTGACTCTTGGTGACGAGGTGACTCTAGATAAGATTATTACAGAGGCGAACGCCTTAGAGACAGTAAACCGACAACTTAGTAACTTCAACTCATCTGGACCAAGTAAAGATATGTCTATAAACATGGTGACTGGCAATTTAAAAAGAGTTTGAATGCAACTCCCTGATCTCGCTGTGGTGGCAATCATTCAAGCGATGACAAGTTTAGCCCAGTCCGAAACAAAAAATGCATAAAATGTGTGTATTTAGGACATTTCCGCAAACTGTGCAGAACTAGATCTAGAAAAAGGAATATTAGCGAAAATAGTGAAGATAGAAATTCCAAGAAGAAAAATCTAGAGATTTTTCTAGAAAAGAATAAGTGGATTATATTTTCAACGTTTGATACCATTAAGAGTACATTGGGGACCGTAGAAACAGTTAATAGATTCGGGTGGTAAATGTAATTATTAATGATGTAACATTATTAATGATGTTACCTGGAAATTTAAAAAAAATAAAATGGTGTTCGTGTTGAAAACCAACTTAGAAACCGAACAAAGAATTTATGGCTTACGGAAGTCAAAAGCCTCTTTATTCTCGGGTCCTTCGTCTGTACCATAACAGTCGACAACAGGTTTCCAAGTAGCAAAAGCTTTTTATGTTATAAATGACGCCGCCACTGAGCTTGGGGTTTTAAAGGTTGGAATAGATGCTTGGAGGCCGTTGGATCAGCTTCCACCTTCACACAGGAAGTAAAACTATAAGAAATTGTAATGTTGTCATCAATTGTAAATTACAATGTTGTATGATTTTTTAAAAAAAGCAACTGTTGAGTTTCTTGCTGGTTTCTTCTCAGCAGAACCTGCGTTCCGAACCGGTGGTAGAATCTTTACAAATAGTCAACTGACGTGTCAAAAGTGTTTTTTTTAACTGAGCCTACTTGAAATAAATGATTTTTGATTTGATGTAAATACAGTCAAACATAACTATGTTTCCTAAGTTCAACGATGTTGAAAATCATATGCCCATAGACATTTCTATCAAAACAGTTGCTCAAACTTGCCGAAGAGTTCTCATGCCCTTGAATGGAAATATAAACTAGAATCAACAAGACAATGCAAGAGCTCATGGATTTAGACATTATAGATACTGTAACGAACCATTAGATTCGATTTCACGATAAGTGCCTGTTTTAAAAGCAAATAGATATGTTTGCATCTGCGTAGACATGATACTAGACTTATAAATGTTTTGCAGGTTTTAAAAGTTAATCTTGGTCTGCTAAATGAAGCCAAAGTACTTACAAGGTTAGACAAGTTGAATTTCTTGGACATAAACTGATAAGTACATATAACCAATAGAAGCGTTCCAAGAACCTGTACATTGAAGAGGAACAAAGCTTTTTAGGATTTGTTAATTACGTTGGTAAATGGATTCCAAACTCAGCAACGTGGACTGAAGCTTAACGCGAACTGTTAAGACTAAAACTAGGAAAGAGTGCTGATATTACTTCTCATTGATGTGATCAACATTCACAAGCATTTGATGGTTTGAAATGTATCATGAGTCAGATTAGAACTTTAGGTTATTATGACCCTCTTGATCGTACTTAAGACTATGCTGATGCCGTCTCATTTGGTTAGGGGCTGTGCTCGCTCAACTTAATAATAGAGGGCGCGTAATAATGCATACGGTTACAATAGTCTCACTGATCGCGAAAAAACGCTATTGCTAGACCGAGAAAGAGGCGCCTGCATTAATCTGAGCGGTAAAACATTTTAATATGTATCTGTTTGGTAAGGATAGTTTCGAGCTTGTAAATGTCTTTAGAAGTAATATTTGGATCAGCTGGCCTATTCATTATTTTGGTCTTTATTATCAACCTATTAAAATAAACATCAAATCAATTGACAAAATGTCATTTACCTACTGTGTGATATCCACCAGTAAGCAATGGACGACATTTTTATATAGAATCATTACATAGAATCTCAAATTCGTTAATGTCAACTAGCATACATCAAAGAAAGTGAATTAGCCTGCGGACTCCAAACCGTGCGCAAGAATAGAACGATGGGTTCTACGATTGCAATCGTATAATTTTAAAATCGTCTATACACCCGGTAAGAAAAATAATCTATCGATCTAAGTTAATCAATTTCCACTACCTTTTGACGTCGAAAGTTATTTAAATTTAGTCATTGACCAATCACTGCCAATTGTAATTACCATGCGCGAACGAAATTCTCAAGCAATGTAGGTACAATGGCACAACCCATTCCGTCATAGGAAAATCACCTGCAGAACTCTTTTTCAGGCGTCAGTTTAGAGATAAGTAACCTTCTACTATAGTATTTACAGAGTTAGATTACGAAACCAAAGACGGAGATACGCTGAACAAAATGAAGGGTAAAGGAATATGCTGACAAGGAAAGAGGGGCAGTTTGTCTAGAAGCGAATGAATCCGTGGGCAGTTGCCCAGAAGCGAATGAAGCCTGATTGTATCGACTGTATTATGTTTTATAGATTTGATTGTAGATTAGTATTGAAAATAATGTTTACTTTTATTTTTCAAATTTTATTTTGTAAAGGGTAGATGTAACATATAATAAATGTATGCAACTTACAAGCACTGCGTGCGGGGCGCGGGCGCGGGGAAACGAAACAGAAGTCGTACGACACTTGCGTTCCGTGACGTTGTGCGGGTAAGACGCATACTGTGTAACTGCATAGTGTTTTATTCTAACCTAACTTATTACGGCCATAAGAGTAACCTGTACAGTTACTTTTAAGGATTTCTTCCTTTTAAGGCAGGGTTTCTTCCTTCTCATACATATGCTAATGCTTAGCTGGCTGAGGAGATAATAGCTCTGTAGCTATCACTATCATTAATGTTTCGTTTTATTTGACCTGATGTTAAACAATGATACAGTTCAAGATGGAAGGGGGCTTACTTAACTACACACAGAAGTGTATGGATACCCTAAGGGTGCAATATAACAATGGGTTCAGGATGCTGTTACCTACCCCTACTGCTTGACTCTTAAACGTTTGTATGGGAAATAGAAAAGGGCAGTTTTTAGGGTTTTCCCGGAAACTATTTGATTTTTTCTCACCTTTTAAACCTTCCCTATACCTCCACGAACATTTCAAGACCAAGATAAGATAAATCCGTTAAACCGTTCTCGAGTTTTAGCGAGACTAACGAACAGCAATTAATTTTTATATATATAAATTAGAAAACGGAAGTCATCCCTACTAGCAAGACTGCGGGCGAGCTCCAATAGGATCTTGAACATGTTAGCAAGCAAGACTGACTCGCCGATCCTGCAGAAAATTATTTCTGTTTTGGTGCGGTGAGATTGTTTATGTATTTATTTTATTCTCTCAAATGTAATTGTGTATCTACTAACATATTTTATAAGATAACTTAATGTAACTAACCAATTATTTATCATTACTATTATTAAAAGAATTACAAATATAATCTACCCATTCCTGTGATGTTTTCCACGCAGCATCGTACCACAACGCTACAGGTCCGTTTTTATCTACAAACACATTGCATTACAGACAAGTAGCGTGGCAGACATCCACAGACAGCGTCTATTCACACAGCAGGCATAGCTAAAGACACTAAAGTTATTTTCATGAAAGAAGTCCCCCAGACGCGGCGCTAATGGTTTAATGGCGCTGATTGTCATTTGGTAATGGTGGTCTTATTGTCATTTGTGTAAGACGCTGTCAATTTTAATTTAGATTTCATGAAAAGCACTCATGAACCACACAGACAAAATATTCTTTAAGCGAATACTGGCCGGGCTCGGCCCGTGTCTGTCAACGTCTGCGCGGCCGCGTTACGATAGATATAAATATGTGTTACGTGTTAAATATACACTGTTATGAATATTATTTTGTCTGCCATGGCACGTGTCTGGCACGCTAAAGGTCTGTAGATATAAACGGACCTCAAACCGCTTGGCGGTTGGCCAATACCTACCACCGGACCAGACCAATTTACAAAATATAAAATCCTAAACTGAGGATTTGAAAATCGAACCCAAAACTCTTTAATAAGATCGACAACATTACCAATTGCGCCAAAGGTTGTAGAAATAATTAAAAATAATTGTTAAAAATATTTAATGATTAAAAATATATCTAATCGTTAATGACCGTGACTGATGGCTTAGAGTACTGGTGGGAGGCTTCGGCCGTGGCTAATTACCGACAAAGACGTACCGCCAAGCGAATTAGCAGTCCGGTACGATGTCGTGTAGAAACCGAAAGGGGTGTGGATTTTCATCCTCCTCCTAACAAGTTAGCCCTCTTCCATCTTAGATTGTATCATCACTTACCGTCAGATGAGATTACAGTCAAGGGCTAACTTGTAATGATGGACCTGGCAATGCATAGCTTTAAGCAATGTGTTAAAAACATTTGCTTAGTCGAGGTTACTACACCATCGATGAGTTCCTTAATGATAAAGTTGCTTGGAGGCCGTTGGATCAGCTTCCACCTTCACACAGGAAGGAAAACTATAAGAAATTGTAATGTTGTCATAAGTTGTAATTATAATATTATTGTATGATTTTTTTAAAGAGCAACTGTTGAGTTTCTTGCCGGTTTCTTCTCAGCAGAATCTGCCTCCCGAACCGGTGGTAGAATCTCTACAAATAGTCAACTGACGTATCAAAAGTGCTTGTATACTGAGCCCACTTGAAATAAATGAATTTTTGATTTTTTTTGATTATGAATAAAAAAAAAGGACTCTCCAAAGCACATAGCTGTAACACCTACATAAAGTGCTTAAGTGGTAACAGGACAAATTTTCGAAAGAAAGAAAAACCCAATAAGAATTCACCAGGTAATATATTCAGTTCCGGTGTTAGAAAGTGAAATGGTTTAGTCACTTGCGGTTTTTATTGTAAAACACCTCACGAATTCCGTTCGAATGATGCGTAATGAAATTAAGTTACGTAGACTATATATTTCAGTGTTTACGTAATGAAATTGAGGACGGAGGGATGAGATCACGGTAGTTTAGTTAAAGTTTAGGTTTTACGTCTGGTTTTGGTTCACAATTTTTACGGAATTTCGTCATCAACCCAAATTCGGCTCACTGCAGAGCTCGAGTCTCCTCTCAGAATGAGAGGGGTTAGGCCAATAGTCCACCACGCTGGCGCAATGCGGATTGGCAGACTTCACACACGCAGAATGAAGATAATTCTCTGGTATGCAGGTTTCCGCACGATGTTTGCCTTCACCGATTGAGACACGTGATATTTAATTTCTTAAAATGCACACAACTGAAAAGATGGAGGTGCATGCCCTGGACCGGATTCGAACCCACACCCTCCGGAATCGGAGGCGAGGTCATATCCACTGGGCTATCACTGAGGTCATATCCACTGGGCTATCTCTAAATTTAATGTTATTAAATGTAAATAAATACTATATGAGCTCAATAAAAATGTGGTTAATTTTTATGCCATTGTAGTGGACCCACTAACGGCCTCCGTGGCGCAGTGGTGTGCGCGGTGGATTTACAAGACGGAGGTCCTAGGTTCGATCTGGGCAGACTGTGCTTTTCTTAATTTGACCAGGTCTGGCTGGTGGGAGGCTTCGGCCGTGGCTAGTTACCACCCTACCGGCAAAGACGTACCGCCAAGCGATTTAGCGTTCCGGTACGATGCCGTGTAGATACCGAAATAAGTGTGGATTTTCATCCTCCTCCTAAGTTAGCCCGCTTCCAACTTAGACTGCATCATCGCTTACCATCAGGTGAGATTGTAGTCAAGGGCTAACTTGTAAAGAATAAAAAAAAAACCCAAGCAGAATTTTTTTAACCTCCTTTACTCACTAGAACTGCAGTCAGTTCTATATTAGAAAAAAAATCCAAAGTTGCTCTAGTAGGATCATACCAAGTTTATATGGGCAGGGAGAACAACACAGATGGTGAGAGTTGGTGGTGGAGGAAGTCCGCCAAAAACTTTTTTAATCCATCTCCCGATTACTATATCTAATGAAACCATTTTGGGGCACATCGCTTGGATGGTTTCAAAGCGTATCTCTTTATGTATAATTATATCGGTAGAATTTATTTGTGTGTTAAATAGGTATTCCTCCTATCTCCTATAGGTATCTGTTTACTCATTGAAAAGTATTTTATATCAAATTAGCTGACGCCACGTGGTTTCAATCGTGTGGTTCTCATCCCCTTAGGAATACGGATAAAATATTACAGCCTATACTATAGCCTTCCTCGACAAATAGGTTATCTAACACTGAAAGAATTTTTTAAATCGGACCAGCAGTTCCTGAGATAAGCGCGTTCAAGCAAACAAATCAACCAAACTCTTCAGCTTTCTTAGTATAGATTAAATATGTATTTATTGGCATATTTATTTTATATATAAAAGAGAAACTTGACCCATCTGTTCACTGAATGTAAACAGATGGGTGAAGGTCCTCTTATATTGGGACCCTCTACTATACTATTTTACTATTCTTCCTAGATAGATTATACTATTCTTCCTAGACACAGAATATATATTGAATTGACTTTGAATAATATCACATAGATCTAGATTCCGAGGTTAAGAGTTTTTATCTCTACTATATAACGTTTTTCACGGTTTTGCATTCGTTGGAAAGGTCTCGGGCTTCGTAAGGTTTATAGCAAAGAAAAATCAGGAAAAAGTAGGGGAAGGGTAGGGGTAGGGGTACGGTAGGGTAGGGTAAGGTAGGGGTAGGGTAGGGGTATGTAGGGGTAGGGTAGGGGTAGAGTTGTGTAGAGGCAGTTGAAAGTTTACATACGCGGGCGTCCGCTAGTTTGATATAAAAGCACTTCCACAAATTGAGAACTGTTGTCATTGTACTAAAAGCAACAAGATGGAAAATCAGCCGCATTCAACGACAAATGATAGAAAATTATTTCATAGAACGCTCCGTGATGCATCATACCTATAATTTTATGCGGAACCCGCTGGCTACCACTGTTACGTGATCAGAATACCGCTGAACCTTTCAAATAAGGGTGTTCGTAAACTGAGCGATGACTCGGCGATGATAATTTCTCTGGAACAATAACAAACTCAACCGATAGAGCCACTAATTATAAACAGAATCTGACGTTTAAATAGTTTTTGTAAGCTAAACCTACGTAATTAAATTAAAATTTTAATATTCAAGCGCTAATTGATTTCTTACGTCCGTATCCTTCACCGTTAATACAACCACACATTTAAACATTTTCTTTAACATGCTTTAGCTCGGTATTTGTTGTATTTTAGTGGAACCTTACTGAAAGAAATAAAACCCAGCACCGAGTTGGTTTTTTAAAAGTTGGATTTTTGCCAGGTGTATATTGTCTCCGAGTTCAAATGCTGACTGTGAAATAGTTTTGGGCTTATGACGATGATACTCACTTCCGGTATATGACAATTTTATTTTTCGACTTAGCTTCAATCATAACATCCATTTATCTATACTACAGCCTTTCTTGATGAGTTCTGTTTACCAAAAATCAAATTAAAAATGAGGGCATAGATCACTAGTGATTTCACACCTGATAATAAGTGTCATTAACTTATTCTAAAACTCATGAATATAAATTTGATTAATAAGCTTAGATATGGTTAATACATTTTATGAACATACCATATATAATTTTAAGTAAATAAGTTATGAAATGGCATGTGTTTTCTGCTTTCATTTCTTTCTTTGTTGGTAAACAGTGCATCAAGAAAGGCTGTAGTGTTGACATGTCATTTTGTTGTTGCTCACAGTGTAGGTTTCCTTATTTCGATACTGCTGCGGGAGAGTAATAAACTCTCCTTATTTGGCAAATTTATCGTCCCTGAAGCGTATTCCCACTATATTAAACAATAAATATACCTATTTTGTATTTCCTGAGATATCAGATCTGGGCTACGTTGTCGCTATACAAATATTCAAGCCAAATCCTTACAAAATAATTTGTAAAGAAATATGTAAAGTGACGCGTCTCCTTGACATCTACACATACAAACTTTTATCATAATTAATATTTGAAAATTTAACACTTACAACAATTACGTAAATTAATAAAATAAACAATATTATCCAATAAAAAAATACTCCGTCCTATTTCTTTAGTTTTTGAGAACAGTTTTTAAAACATTTAAAAACATAAGACGCCATTTTTCTTGAATAATATTGAAAGTTACTCATGCGACGCTTCGTGTCGTACTGACTCGAGAATGTATTCGTTTTTGAATTTTGTATTTGTGAAGGGTACGACACCGTCGTGCTCCGTGCTCTTCGTCTGCCTATTATTAAATAATCTGTGCCCTCAAAGACTTTATTTTTAGCTGCTGATGCTGATGTTCTATTCCGTTTTTTGTATATTTAGTTATTAGAACCAATTTTTTTTTAATTATTATATAAAGTGAGTTTGGCTGGCTTGAATGGCTTGAATGACTCTACATACAACTTTCATGATTTATTTCCTTACTACTAGATACATCCAAAGTCAGGCAAGCCATCCTCATACGGTTTTGTGTTAAACATAAAATTCTTTGAAGAAGTAGTATAACTTATAACAAAATTTAAAGGCGGTCACACAGAACGTAAAAGCGTTCGGCAGTGTTGTAACTCAATGGAACTTTGCTCAAGTTAGGAATACCAATTATACAAAGTGTGGCTTCGCCTTTGTGAACATGTTCTTTTCATTCTGAACTTGCGGGTACTTTGGCCAATACTTTGCAGGAATTTTATAGACAACTTTAAAGTTTTAGAGATGTGTGAGCAAAGTAACGTTTAGTTTTTAGCCCGTCGATCACCTATTAAAAAGTGAATGCAAAATCAGCGACCAAAAAACGTCACCACTCAATGAGTGCCAAACACAACTTCTTGGCACTCAATTTAAGTACATAGTAACGTTTAGTTTTTAGCCCATCGATCATTTATTATAAAATGGATGCACAATCAGCGACCAAAAAACGTCCCCACTCAATGAGTGCCGAACACAACTTCTTGGCACTCAATTTAAGTAGTCGCATTTGCAAATTGAACCTTAAACTGATTCTTTAAGGTTGAATTTGCTTAGGTATAAATTTTCTTTATCAATAATTCTGAAACTGCTAAAGCAAAATTGGCCAGTTTTTAAGTGAGACTTTCTATATGATTGTGGGTCCTTTTATTACAAGAGGTCAATGCCCAGTACCTACTATTAAATTACTTTAAATAGTTAAAAAAACTAAAAAACACGCTTTTAGCACGCACTAAATAAATTTTATTTATTTCTTTTTATTTAGATAGAATTATTCACTTATTTAGATTTTAATAAAATCCGTGTATTTTTTAAATTTTAATGGGGTACAAAAATGGACCTAAAATGGACCATCTCTTTTTAGGCAAATCAGTTCAGTAGTTGCGGCGTTGAAGAGTAACAAACGTCCAAACAAACATCGATACAAACTTTCGCTTTTATACTATTAGTAGGAAGTAGTATTTAGTTAATAAGAATATATGGCAGAAATATACTCGTCATTTGGAATATAGCCTGTGTCATTGACTAAATAATAAACGAGGTATCGACATGGTACGATGAATCTTCCATAGAATTACGACTGACACACTAGTCATTCGTTAATGCTGTGTGATAGTAGACGTGCGATCGCTTTTATCGATAAAATATGTCGATAATATTTTCTACTGATTCAATATTTAGCCTGTTATACTTGTTGAGATCGATGATAGCTTTAGCAGGGTTGCTCATGGTCTGTACTTTGAGTGTTATAAAATATTTGGAAAATAAAGGAAATATTGGTATATACTTTTGACGACATGGACTCATGCATGGACTCATCAACAATAAATACGATTGTCCTGACTTAGTATGTAAATTATCACTAAATGTTTTGTACGCAGGTCAACGTCGGGTGCGTGCTTATAATTTATTCGCTGTCAATTTCTGTAAAACCAACGCTGGAAAGCGCGCGCCTGTGCGTCGACTTGTGGACACATACAACAAGTTATTTGACGATGTAGACGTATTTGCCATGTCCGAACCCCAATATAAAAAGCCATCCACCCAATATAAAAACCCATCTCAATCACTCTTCAAAAATTAAATATCCCTGTACCTGAGTAGTAATAGTGTCTTAATTCTTATTATTAGATCTCTTATTATAATTATTATTATATTTTTTTTTCTTACCTATTTGTGTTTCGTTGTATTTTTAATTATTATTGTTATAATTCTCTCTTTTTTTATATAGATTTACGTTTGTTTGTTTTTTTTGTAATTGATTTGTTTGTGTATTTTGTGACGCCATTATTTTCGTATGTGTATTCGTGGATGCTGTTATAAGATGTATTGTTGTTTACATGTTTAAACTATTTTTACGTTTACTTTTAGATTTAAGAAATAATATGTAAATGTTAACTATCCCTAAGAAATAAAAATAAAAAATAAAATAAAGACATGACAACACTCAACTTGACCGCTCGTGTAGTATATCTCGCTCAGATAAAACAACATATGAAGAATATGGTAATTGACTCATATAAAATTGAATATAAATAATAAATAAACAATATAATTTCGTGTAGAAAATGGATTAAAGGTCCGAATATATAGAAATTAATAAATAAAAGTTAAGGATTTCTTATAAAACTTAATTTAATATGATGTATTTTTCAAATACGATGTACGTCATACGTCAAAAACGCTGTCATCCATTTTGTGACGTCACAATGTTACTTGTGTAATAAACGTCAAACTAATTGTTAACTAATATTTTTGTCAAACGCTCCGTTTGTATAGGATTTCTTACCATGACGTCATGAAACAATTGAAATATAGACCATCATGACTGACAGGCGTTTTGGCTCGTATTGTCAAAAAAATATTCAAAATTTAAAATTTTCATTTAATCTAGTAGTAAGATAATGAACAATTAAAAAAAGTGTCAACTAGCCTATTACACAATCAAACAGAAAAAAACATACAGTTAAATACATACCCCTCACGTGGCAACGTCAATTAATTGAATGTTGTGTGCACTTGTCATAGATGTACGTATAAGTCAATGTGAGCTAGTTATATATTATTTGTGTATGTCTCTATATGTATATTGTAAGTGTACGTAAATAAATAAATAAATTAACAAAATTACAGTGTCACTGTCACATAACTTAAATTCAAGTCGTCAACTTCTTCAACATCGATAAAAAGGTTTTAAAATTAGCACAACACTACGAGTAATTTCGCCAATACTATATTTCACGTGTATAATGACTTACATATTTTGAAAGCAATATTACTGCTGTCGAAATACGAAAATAATATTATGATTGATGTGTCATTTCACTTTACTTTTCATTGCTTTTTGTGTGTTATTTACTGTTTGAAGATTTATTAGAGCTTATCGGAAGTTGAGAGCTGTGATAGCCCAGTGGATATGACCTCTGCTTCCGATTCCGGAGGGTGTGGGTTCGAATCCAGTCCGGGGCATGCCTCCAACTTTTCAGTTGTGTGCATTTTAAGAAATTAAATATCACGTGTCTCAAACGGTGAAGGAAAACATCGTGAGGAAACCTGCATACCAGAGAATTTTCTTAATTCTCTGAGTGTGTGAAGTCTGCCAATCCGCATTGGGCCAGCGTGGTGGACTATTGGCCTAACCCCTCTCATTCTAAGAGGAGACTCGAGCTCAGCAGTGAGCCGAATATGGGTTGATGACGATGTCATTTCACTACACTTTTCATTGCTTTTTGTGTATTATTTACTGTTTGAAGATTTATTAGAGCTTATCGGAAGTTACAATACCTTGAAGTGATATTTTGATGAGAAAATTACTTTTTGATTAGGGACTTTCGATAGTGAACTATTATGTGTTTTGTAGTGAAACTTTTTTACTACAACTATAAAAAAAATTAAACCATTGTTATTGTTAAACAAGCTTTTTAAAGTTAAATCACCATCAGTTTATTTTTAAACACTGTAGCCAAGACCACTTTTTTTATTCTTTACAAGTTAACCCTTGACTACAATCTCACCTGATGGTGAGTGATGGTGCAATCTAAGATAGAAGCGGGCTTACTTGTTAGGAGGAGGATGAAAATCCACACCCCTTTCTGGTTTCGGTGGTAACTAGCCAGGGCCAAGGCCTCCCATCAGCCAGACCTGGACCAATTAAGAAAACCTCAACCGGCCCAGCTGGGGACCGAACCCAGGACCTCCGTCTTGTAAATCCACCGCGCATACCACTGCGCCACGGAGGTCGTCAAAAATGCTACCTATAGAATTGCTACCATAGCACCATATGTCGCTAGCACCCGAAAAGTTGTATAAGCATAGATCAACTTACAGGCCGTTTACTATACAGCCCCCCCTAGCCAAGTGGCATTTCGATTCTCTTTCTACAATCGCTAACGCTTCGAAAACTAGAAAAATGTATGGGAATAACAAATCTTGATCACGTGACCTGTCGATAGCAAATGTCATTCCGATACTAGTTTCCAAAGCGTTAGCGATTGTAGAAAGAGAATCGAGTGCCACTTGGCTAGGGGGGCAGGGGTATCACACTGCCGACTTAGCTAGGAAGGAGGAAGAGTGCAATCCATTTAAACAAAAATTAATAAACCTATCCAGAGGAATCATTACGAACCTTTATTTGAAAACATCTGTAATCATAAATTTTATGTATGCCTACTCTAGCTAAAAACCATAATCACGCCACTGTCATTAACCCAGGACTCGATCCTTCATCATTATCAACCCATATTCGGCTCACTGACTGAGCTCGAGTCTCCTCTCTGAATGAGTAATAAAATAGTCCACCACGCTGGCCCAATGCGGATTGGCAGACTTCACACACGCAGAGAATTAAGAAAATTCTCTGGTGTACAGGTTTCCTCACGATGTTTTCCTTCACCGTTTGAGACACGTGATATTTAATTTCTTAAAATGCACACAACTGAAAAGTTGAAGGTGCATGCCCCGGACCGGATTCGAACCTTCGCCCTTCGGAATCGGAGGCAGAGGTTATATCCACTGGGCTATATCGGCTTTTCTCGATCCTTAAAAAGACCTTATCATTTGTAGTCGCAAAGACTAAGAACTAGTGCGTAATTACTATAATCATTTTGTACAATCAATGTTATTAACATTGTTTGCATGTCAATGTCAAACTTTTCTACTAAACACATTAATTTATTAAATATAATTTATTTAAAAAATAATTATTAGTAATATTTTAGAAGTCACGCAAGTAATTATAAAATTTAATTAAACATTATGACTTCTTTACGATAACGTTGGTACATACCAACTTCAGAAGGAAACGTGTAAACGTAAAATGTTTGATTTCCCTTGGGAATAAATAGCTTCACTTTTTTTGTCTGGTGGGAAATTTTCTTTGATGTACGCTAATCTCTGGGGGAAATGTTAGAGTTCGTATGTGAGGGCTTTTGTCCATCCACAACCACATTTAAGGTAAACATCGTTCTTATATTCAACACTAGCTGACGCCGCGCGGTTTCACCCGCGTGGTTCCCGTTCCCGTAGGAATACGGGGATAATATATAGCAAATAGCTTTCCTCGATAAATGGGCTATCTAATACTGAAAGAATTTTTCATATCGGATCAGCAGTTCCTGAGATAAGCGCGTTCAATCAAAAAACTCTTCAGCCTTATAATATTAGTATAAATTAATTCAACTGCCTCATTGTTACTGTGATAAGATGTCCAAGTCAAGTGACGGCCTCCGTGGCGTAGTAGTATGCGCGGTGGATTTACAAAACGGAGGTCCTGGGTTCGATCCCCGGCTGGGCAGATTGAGATTTTCTTAATTTGTCCAGGTCTGGCTGGTGGGAGGCTTTGGCCGTGGCTAGTTACCACCCTACCGACAAAGACGTACCGCCAAGCGATTTAGCGTTCCGGTACGATGCCGTGTAGAAACCGAAAGGGGTGTGGATTTTCATCCTCCTCCTAACAAGTTAGCCCGCTTCCATCTTACTGACTGAAAGACTGAACTTACTCTTAAAAAAAAAAAAGTGGCAGGTCGATTCTCTTTTTGTCGGTCGGTTGTCGGTCTAAAAGAGGAAAATAAGAGTGCACCTGTGTTCGTACACACTTGTACACATTAATATTTCCTGCGTAAATGGCTAATCTCAACATGAGATTGGCTGCCGTGGTCGAAAAAATTCGGTCTTTAGCATTTTAAATATTCAACATTATCATCGTTTTGCTTTTTTTATTCTTTACAAGTTAGCCCTTGCCTACAATCTCACCTGATGGTAAGTGATGTAATCTAAGATGGAAGCGGGCTAACTTGTTAGAAGGGAGAAGAAGATAATCATCATTACCATTAGGCTCACTGTTGAGCACAGTCTCACTCAGAATGAAAGGCATTAGGCAAATAGTCCACCACGCTGGCCCAATGCGGATTTGCAGACTTCAAACGTATTTCTTCTCTTAGTCTTTACCTTTGATTCTTTTGCCGTCTTTAAATAAAGATAAATTAAATTCAGAATTTATATTTTGCTCAAAATTTGATCCTTCAAAGAAATTCCAAGCAAGGTTCTCATAGCCCTCCGTCGTTTTAATTTAAATAAAGAACAAATATTTAGCATAATAAGACAATATTGTCTATTACAAAAAAATCAATAACTTTTCGAATACTAACCAACCGTTGTTTACCCCTGCTAACGATGTTTTTGTCATCTAAATGCAAAACACTTTGGTGCTAAATAATTTGAATATCAAAAGAGATTGATTAGGTGTCCTATTAGAGCGAGGCCTTACAGTATAGTTCGTATATATGAAAGTAATACCTACTAATTTCTATCATTTCAAATAATAAATACATTGATTAAACAAATAAAAAAACCCGACTGCATAAAGTATAAAAAAACTGAAAAGAAAAAAAACAAGCTCAGTCCAGAAGTGTAGAAAGCAATTAGAAAACAGTCAAGACCTATTATATAATGTAGAAAAAAATCATTTATCCAATATCTAAGGTCCCGACTGTTTTCTAATTGCTTTCTACACTTCTGGACTGAGCTTGTTTTTTTTCTTTTCAGTTTTTTATACTTTATGCAGTCGGGTTATTTTATTTGTTTAATTAATTAATTTATTTCACACTTTTTAGTTACGATAGATGGTGAATTTCGGATTTATTTGTTACGTTTGTTACAAAGTACGATAATTTACACGTCAAACCGCGGTTAAGCAAATATTCAAAAAATTCTACGGAACGCTCGGTGGGTGAATCCGACTCGCACTTAGCCGATTCTTATAATCAATATATTTAATTTAGTTTATTTTATAACTTCACTTTACAAACCTGCTTGCACCTATAGTAATCCGCCTCGCGTATTTTGTATAGTCAACTAATAAATAACGATTTTGTAATTGTAGATTTTTTAAACATGGTCATGATATACCATTTCAGAATACTCACAAAAAGCTCTTGAGTTTGATACCTATGCAATATTAGAAAAAAAAATTTTTTTCACCTCCAGTCTATAGCGTCTCACAGTCGTCTTGTTATTTTTTTTTAGTTTCACCTATCTAAGAACACTTGGGTTATTGAGACAAATCTTACGATATCCTAATTAAGTATATCCGTTCAGTGATTTGGAAGATATGAGGTAATAAAGAATATTACATACATATAAGATACGCGCGAAAAACATAACCCTTCTTGCGGTCGGGTAAAAATACAATAATACGCAAAAAAAAACAGTTTTAACGATTGTTGAACTCTGTGAGTCAAATATTGTCCGTATACTTTATCACAGTAATATTATAAAGGTGAAAGTTTGTGTGTATGTTTGTTCCTCCTTTACCTGCGGCTACTGAAGCGATTTGACTGAAAGGACATGTCCCAATTTAGTATGGAAGCTGGGCCTTTATTCCGAGTGTCAACTAAGCAGAACAAATTATTTTAATCTTAAAAGAACATAAAATAAGGTGCTTAAAATCCAAAATTAAAATATTTTTGGAACCCGTATTTTCATTAAATTAATTGAATAAAATGTATTTTTTTCATTAGCTGACAACATTAATTAAGAATTTTTATCATGGCAACATGCTTGTAACTCACACCCTGACAGATTGTCAGTGATCTTCGAGTAGTAGCGTTCGTTTAGGGCGTTTTTAAAACAATTTAAGCAATTTAAATTGCTTAACTCGTAGACGATTTCTTTTTAACATGTGTATTTAATACATTGCTTATTATTGTCACCAAGTACTATTGATTAAGGGTCCATTTGCACGAGCAGCAACTACTGTCGATTGCCGCCGAGTCGTCGCCAACTGCAATCGACTGCAGTCGTAGCTAGCAGTTGCCAAGTTGGCAACGTGCTGTTTGTGTAAACGAACCCTATGTCGTGCATATTTCATACATTACCCCTCATTTATGTTATGTCTACCAGTATCTGAAGTGGATAGCCAAGAAAACAATGTTAAGCTAAGTTTCGCGTGTTCTCCCTTGATTATCCATTTGATCATTTATTATGTAATAATCTATAATTTCCCTTTTGTTCCTTTAACTGATTGCGTGCTTGTGTAAGGGCGATTGCTATCAATAATCGCAAGGTTACGTTGGAGGTCTTAAATTTTGATTATTAATATACGTTTTTGTTTTGTTTCCACTTAAGTTATAGTGCTTTAGTAATTCTTTACACTAGCGTTTATTATTATAAATATCATCCGGAACCTTGTGTTCCTACCTGTGTGGGTAAGTTCGTTATCAACCCAGATTCGGCTCACTGCTGAGCACGAGTCTCCTGTCAGAATGAGAGGGGTTAGCCAGGTATGCATGTTTCCTTTCGATGTTTTACTCCACCGTTTGAGACGCGTGATATTTAATTTCTTAAAATACACACACTACTGAAAAGTTGGAGGTGCATGCGCCGGATACGAACCCAGACCCTCCAGAATTGGAGGCAGAGGTCATATCTACTGAGCTATCACGTATCATAGCCAATTATGGAGGAGACTTTGGCTCTGGAAGGTATAGTATAGGTTTCAAGGGTCCTTCAGCCATTCAAGTATATAGCCTATTTTTTTTATAATAAAAATAATTTCCTAGACATAACCCTGATCACCAAACACTTCTACTTAAGTGTTGTACCCTTTAGAAAACCCGTTAAATCTAACTTAACTAAAGCTACAGTAGATCTAAAGCTCTCTAGCACAAAGGGTTCGTCGACTAAAGACGTGATTCTTCTAGATATCTCCTAGAAAATATAAAAACTGCGTTTTATACTGTACTCAACTCAAAGTCCAAACTAACTTGACTAACATACTTACCTGTGGTAGGAGGATGAGTTAACAATTTAGCTTTCATTAAATTTGTTCTATGCAAACCTGTGACAGTCGCTAATTTGAGAGTACGCTAATCTATTCGAATCGTTCGACTAACTACGAGTATCTATGTAAATTACAAGACAACGATCGTGTCCGATCATACATTTTGCTATTCTCGCTGTATATTATGGCTATAGCTTGGACTAACGATTAGTTGACCTAAAATTGCGCATGCGTGTCTCTATTAGTATAGGACTCAAAAGTGATTGCAAATATAAGAAAACTAATGTAAAACAAAGGTTATGATTCACAACATTTGTCAGGACAACTTAATTAACAAATCAAACTGTAACCAAAATAAGATCCTAGAACGGTAGAGAATGACCTTGAGTGGAGTCACGCACTTGTGAACGATCTGTATAGGGTTAAAGGTACCTTTGACTGTATACAAACACTCCCCTTTTCCACTCAAGTCACTCTCCCCGCCTATCCTAAGTAACCCATAAAGAATTACACAACAAGAGATGTGGACGGCTCGAACGCCACGAGCACACTGAAGCCGTCCGTACCGCAATTCGTATGGCAGAGAAGACTGCGTGGAGTCGAAATTACACAAATTAACTTATTACACACTGCGTGAGTTCTCTCTCTTCTATAGATTACCTAGATAAAGTATGTAATGGATATAATATTCATAATATTGTCATTAGCTGACAACATTAATTAAGAATTTTTATCATGGCAACATACTTGTAACTCACACCCTGATAGATCGTCAGTGATGTTCGTTTATGGCGTTTTTAAAGCAATATAAGACTTTTTTTGTTTAATGCTTCTCTGTCTACGATTTAATATTTATTTTTAACTTGTGTCTTATTAACATTTGACAATATTACATGACATTGACAGCTTCACCTATAATTGTATCATCTATCATCATAGAATGCGTGCCTAGGGCGCCTGCCACCAGTCAGACCTGGAGCGATAAAGAAAACCTCAATTGGTCCAGCCGGGGATCGAACCCAGGACCTCCGTACTATGAATAAATTAGTCCAGCGCGCATACCATCGCGAAAGCCGTTACTGTAACGTACATTAGGAGAAACGCTAGTATGAACAGGCGTTAGAATTAGCGTGACTGTGTTATCTAAATCTGAGAATTACCTGCTGATATGCCTTCAAAAACACTACAAATTACAAAAATGTATGTAGTAAGTTCTTTCTAAAGTGTACTTTAATTTTTTTTGATTTTTGATCTAATATCGCCTGCGAAAAGTGTTCTTTTTTATTCTAAATCATTGATATCGCCTGCGAAATATGATTAGCATATATTTTGCAAGAATTACCTGCTGATATGCCTTCAAAAACACTACAAATTACAAAAACGTATGTAGTAAGTTCTTTCTAAAGTTTACTTTATTTTTTTTTTATTTTTGATCTAATATCGCTTGCAAAAAGTGTTCTTTTTTTTATTCTAAATCTACGATATCGCCTGCGAAAAGTGATTAGCATATATTTTACAAGCAAAATTTTAGAAGGACTAATAAATAAATAAATTTCTTAAAATGCACATATCTGAAAAGTTGGAGGTTCATGCCCCGGACCGGATTCGAACCTACTTCTTCCGAATCGAAGGTATAGGTCATAATATCCACTGAGCTATCACGTAATATCATAGGTAACTACGGTAGCCAATTATAAAGGAGGATTTGGCTCTGGAAGGTATAGGATTAAGGGTGCTTCAGCCATTCAAGTAGGTTTATTATAGCCTATTTTTTATAATAAAAATATTTTTTTTCCTGGTATAGTAAATTTACTACTGTATTATTTAGTACTTGTACTAAATAATACATTTCAGAATTCAGATAATATTTGTAAATTGGGTTTTGTTTTTGCCAAGATTACTTTATTTTTGTATCACCTAATTCGATTCATCCAATCCTTGTCTAATTCAGACAATAGAATTCCAAATGAGTATTGATGTAAACGAACACGTAAACTCAATTGTTCAACAATTTGATGAAAAATTAACTTAACGAACACAAAAGAGGGGAACGAACGTATTTTAGTCCAAAATCAACATTTATTTCGTTAATTCCGAATGAATTGACGTGTGAAGTCGAGATAAAACACTCAGATTCGTGTTTCGTGAACGCTATTCGTAAAGTAAATACGTACTATTATAGTATAAGAGCCGAAGAAGAGATTCTTGGATTTACTTGCGCGGTAGAGAAACTTTGAATACTTTGTATAGTGTTGAGTATCTCCACCTAGTACAAGCTGTTAATATTGATGGATACGTAATACGTTTAGAGCAACCGAAAAAAACCAAGTTGAGAAATACTCAATCAGCACGTCATAGGATAAATGAATGTAAGTTAATAGCTAAATGTATGTAAGTTAATCTAACGATTTGAACGTAGCATGAGGGAATGGGAATATATTAGTGAATAGCTACGAGAGCGGTTATTTTTTATTTTAATAGATATTAAAGTAAGTCGAAGTAAAAAAAAATTGTCTTTAGAGTTTGTATCCCCACCGCTGAATGATTTTTTTTTTCAAAAGAGCAACTGTTAAATTTCTTGTCGGCTCTTCTCAGCAGAATCTGCTTTTCGAACGACAGGTAAAGTTTTTACAAATAGTCACACTTGAAGTTTCAAAAATGCTTGTAAACTAAGCCTACTTGAATAAAGCCAATAAATCAATTTCGATTTTTTTTGTAGCGTTGAAAGTATATACCTAATCATTTATTCTTTTTGTCTATCAAATCTACGGCGCTTCAATAACTGCAAATTAAGCATCCCGAGCTCCGCTACTATAAAGTAAATACATACTATTGCGTAGTGCCCTTATCTCTTTCGTGCAGATGGTTAGGGAAGCCTGGTTGTATTGAGGCGAATTTATATTCCAATTTATAATGATGTCCTTAAGACTGTGATTTTGGATTGTGTGGTTCCGAGATTCAGAGTATTGTAAATGGTTTTCAAAAAAAAAAAACTAGCCAACGTGGCCTCGATTCACGAGGTCTTCGGTTCATATAATAGTGAATAGGCCTGTCCCGGTTATCATTAACATCTGGTAGTCGTTGTTAGAAAGTTTTACAATAAGATCTTATGCCCACCAAGACACATTAGAGCAGCGAGATTGGTCTAAGCTTTTGTATGGAGAATAAATAAAAACTATTAATATATAACAAAAATCTGCTTTATGCATCGATATCCTATTAAAAATGGATGCACAATCAGCGACCAAAAAACGTCCCCACTCAATGAGTGCCAAACACATCTTCTTGGCACTCAATTCAAGTAGTCGCATTTTGCAAATTCTTGAAAGGTAGAGTTTGATCTGAATTTGGGATTTTATTTAATATTGGACTATATTTAAAGGCATTTAAGTATAATTTTCTTTACCAATAATTCAAAAACTGTCAAAGCATTTGGCCTGTTTTTAAGTGAAATTTTCTACATGGTTGTGCGTCCTTTTATTTTAAGAGGTCAATGGCTTTATGTTAAATTTTGGAATTGTAATATACAAATAAAGGTCAAGTGAGAGTCGGATTCAGCGGAGTCCCAGTAATAGCGTCCCGGTTTATTTTTTAGGACACAGATCCTAAGCAGAATTTAAACAATGAAGTGAAACTTTCAAAAACGGTTGATATATTTATAAAGAAATCATTACAAAATATCTTCATTTATCTGCTATTTATTTCCCAAGGTGCGCAATTTGACCCACCACTGCAACGGCGGGCCCGGCTTTGATGATTCCATCCCTGATATGTTGACCTACTCTCTCCTGCAACAAACAAATCTTTATTACCTACTGAAATCAATACTCAATGATTTGTAAATAGGATCATCATGTCAGCCGATGGACGTCCACTGCAAGACATAGGCCTTTTGTAGGGACTTCCGAACATCAAAATCAAAATCAAAATCACGATACTGAGTCACAAGACATAGGCCTTTTGTAGGGACTTCCACACATCAAAATCAAAATTAAAAACACGATACTGAGCCACCTGCATCCAGCGAATACCTGCGACTCGCTTGATGTCGTCAGTCCACCTGGTGGGGGGTCGATCAACACTGCGCTTTGTAGTGCGGGGTCGCCATTCCAGCACCTTGGGACCTCAACGTCGATCGGCTATTCGAACTATATTACAACTATAAATTGGATAATTCTACTGATATCAATAAAACGCGAAAGTTTGTATGTTTGTCCCGAAAAAATTTATTGATGAGATTTGCAAGAAACTGATGATTTTTGATGGTATAAATGATTGTTCTTCTTTCACGCCGCGACTACTGAACCGAATAAAACTCAATTTTGAAATAAATATAGTTGCCTGGATTAACACATAGATTACTTTTTATCCCGAATATTCGTAGTTCCCGCGAGATTTGTGAAAAACTGAATACTCGCGGGTGTCCGCTAGTTCCGTATTGTATTATTTAAACTAATATTATAAAGCTGAAAAGTTTGTTTGTTTATTTGTTTGAACGCGCTAATCTCAGGAACTACTGGTCCGATTTCAAAAATTCTTTCAGCGTTAGATAGCTCATTTAACGAAGAAGGCTATCTCGTATAGACTATCCTCGTATTTCTACGGGAACGGGAACCACGCGGATAAAACGTGAATACATATCAATAAAGTTGAAATTGTAGAACGTTCAAAGAGCAACAAAAAAGTAGGTATTCAGTCATTTTCGTATCTAAACGGAAAACCGAGTTATTGCAAAAAAACTGAATTCAATGCCTTTTCCAAGATGGCGGATCGAGCCCAGGACCTCCGTCTTGTAAATCCACCGCGCATACCACTGCGCCACGGAGGTTATCAAAGCTTACCTACTGAATCAAGAGGAACATAATATGGTAGGTACTTACAGCTTTCTTCCAAAACTTCCATTTAGGATTAGGAGAAGGCGCAGCTATAGACATGGATAATCCCAATAAAAATACAACGAACAAACAGAATATCTTCCCAAAGTTCATGATGAAAGCAAACTAATGGATCTTTACGAGTAATTACAAAATTAATTCTCTCAAAGACACTAGTAGTCTGATTTATGGATGAGATGGACACAGATTATATACACGATTAGCCACTTATGTTTATCGTCTCATATGACTTCGTCCACTTTATAATTTTTATCGTCCATTTTTAATTGATAAGTAAACAGTATAATATTGTTTTAGATTAAGTATTTATTTACTAGACTGCCTTGGTCCAATTTACTTGTTCGATTGAGAATCATCAAGCCCATATTCCAACAAGTTTTAGAATGAATTTCTAGGAAATAAAGTCATCTATCCATTACCTTGGGGAGGAGGGTACTTAAGTATTATAGAAAATATGACAAACTAGCGGACGCCCGCGACTTCGTTCGCCCTTAGATCTCCTTAATCCGGTCCTCTCGCAAAATCCGTTCTTGGTGAACGTTTACTACATATGAACTACTTCTCTGCCAAATTTCAACTTTGTACGTCAAACGGTTTTCGAGATATCGTGATGACCTTTCGCATTAATATATTAAGATATGTAAGCTTCATGCTCTGACGGTAAAGCTACACAGTTAAAATATAAGTTTTCATTAAATAGTGACTACGAGTAATAGTGACTAATTGAGCTATTTTTAAATTTTCCTCAAAAACCAATCCATCCAAGCAACTTTACCCAAATCCGTCAAAAAATCCACTACGCACGTTCCACGGCCCTTGAGGATCCTCAGAAATGTTAATCCTATAACGTTTAGATGGAAAAAAGGCCTACTTGAAATAAATTAATTTTTGATTATGATTAAGCAGTTTTTGAATCTAGTTTTTATATCATTATTATGTTTTGACGAACATTCTGGTGCTAGATGTAAGATGAGCCAATACAATAAGTTAAAAAACTCTATATTATTGTACTCTATACATATATATAACATTGTTTCTAAAGTTTATAATCTAGTTTTTGTTATTAAAGTTAATCTACTTTGTTTTGATCAATATTTCTTGGGATTCAATATTTTATTTAGAAAATGAAAATCATTACTATCGGTAAAAAGTAGATCAGGTTAATTATTCTATTGTTGATATCTATTTCTCTATTGACATCTATCACATGTCTACATGTCACATGAAACTACTGGCATGTCTCTCAATAAGTTCAAAGTTTTTATTAAACGTAAGCTTATAGAAAAGTCGAATTATAGTGTTAATGACTTGAAGACAAAATTGCTTGGAAATGAAATGTACTACATGACAGGCTACTTATACACCTATTGTTAAATGGTGATAAACTAAAAAAAGATAAACCTGACTGAGTTTGTTGTGGGCTCTTCTCGGACCAAGGCGCATTAGAAACCCTCGTAACTTTAAGTTTTTGAATAATTATTATCACCATTATCTTAAGTATAATATTATTACCTGATGTTTCGTAAGACCTTGTAAACTAAGCCTATTTGAAATAAATGAATTTTGATTTGATTTATCTATCTATTATTGAGTGTTTAAATATTCTTTATAATATTAAAAGATATAGATAATATTGTTAATGATTATAACCACAGAATTATGCTTTCTTTTCTTCCCTAAAATTTAATAGTAGTGCATTGAGCAATAACTACTTTATTAAAAAGTATATGAGCAATGTTCGCTATAAAAGATTTTGCTATAGAATAAATTAAATATTGTTAGTTTATCTCGGAACCATTTTTTTACTTAACAAGTTAGCCATTGACTACAATCTCACCTAATGGTAAGTGATGATGTTATCTAAGAAAAAAGCGGGGTAACTTGTTAGGAGGAGGATGAAAATCCACACCCCTTTTGGTTTCAACGCGAAACGTTTTTGTCATATTTCCAAAAGAAAAAAATATACCTAATTACAATAAAAATAGCCTAACTCCTCTCATTTTAAGAGACGGCTCGTGCTCAACAGTGAGCCAAAATGATGATGATAACAATCAAAATATTAAAGTAAAGAAAACAGTTTACAGATTGAATGTTTCCATAAGTTTCTATTTTTTTTTATTCTTCCGTGTTCCTTTGTTTTTTATACTACCTTAACACGAAACAATATCGTGGAAAAAGGCAATTATGCGGTCTAGCCGGAAAACGAATCTATTAAGCGAAATATCATTGGTTACAAACATGATTGATTGTTTATTTAAATGTTAGGGAAAATACCTTTGCACCGATACTTTATATAGTTACCTATAGACTTATCGCGTATATTACTTAATTACTTATACAGGATGCTCGGGATTATTTATTTCAAGTTTTGACGAGTCCATTTATAGAAGCCTAGCATAACTAATATTTTTTTTTTATGTTTTCTAATAGTTTTTATGTTTTTATACAAAGTAATTCAAATAATTCCGACTATCCATGTAACACACACCTTTATCTAACCTTGCAATAAATTTTAATGTATACATCATTATTATAAGGTTACGTATACGTATGATAGCCACAAACGGTCAATTATTCTCACGTTTCTCTAGCACCCACGACTATAAATTGATCGTGTGTTGGTCACTGCGTACAAGACTTGTGTACGCCGCGTGGGTACTGCCGTTTGCTTTTCAGAAACGTGAGAATAATAATTAACCGTAAATGGCGACCTAATGGCGAGAAATATTAGTAGCTCCGAAAATATTACTTTTAGAACACAATGTTCTTTGAACATTTTTAATTAATTTTCGGTAAAGATAATAACCCCAGAGGTTGATGGGAAATACTTCCGAGCACCCTGTATAGGATGACTAAACAATGACTAACCAAACAAGTTGTGCTATGACAATACACTGTATCATCAGATACAATGTTTTGTAACACTCACAAATGAGGTTTTCAGGCATGGTTTAATCTTTACTAATATTATAAAGCTGAAAAGTTTATTTGTTTGTTTGGTTGAACGCGCTAATCTCAGGATCCACTAGTCCGATTAGTAAAATTCTTTCAGTTTTATATAGCCCATTTATTGAGGAAGGCTATAGGCTATATATTATCCCCGTATTCCTACGGAAACGAAAACCACTCGGGTGAAATCGCGCGGCGTCAGCTAGTATTAAAAAAATGAACTGTCTTTAAAGCCACAATAACTCAACGGTGAAAGGGCCAGACTCAACAGAGGTCGTGAATTCGATCCCCGCTATTATAAGATATATCTGTTTGCATAGATTAGGCTCTGAAACTACTTAACCGATTTGAAAAATTCTTTCACTGTTGGAAAGCTACATTATCCCCGAGCGCTATAGTCAATATATTATTCCCGTATTCCTACGGAAACGGAAACCACGCGAATAAAACCGCGCAGCGTCTGCTAGTATCCTATAAAATTGTACAAATTAAAGCATTTTTTTTATTGTTTACTAGTTAGCCCTTGACTGCAATCTCACCTGATGATAAGTGATGATGCAATCTAAGATGGACACGGGCTAACTTGGTAGGGAGAAGACGAAAATCCACACCCCTTTCGGTTTCTACACGGCATTGTACCGGATCGCTAAATCACTTGGCGGTACGTCTTTGTCGGTAGGGTGGTAACTAGCCACGGCCGAAGCTTCCCACCAGCCAAAACATAATAGCATAAAAAAATTATGGAAAATCTATAGGAAACTACACTCTGTATCTGTAATTTACATATGTGAGTAGGTATTTCTTTACTTATTACGCTGAGATGAAAGTGTATTCAATATAATGCAGGTTTTGTTCCAGTCATGGTCCAAGTTTTGTATGAACACGGTAGTTTCAAAGTGATCACGTATTAACTGAGTTGAAACTTCAGTAAGTTTTATTTCTTGTTTATAAAAATACTAGCGGATGCCCACGACTTTGTCCGCTCTTAGACCTCCTCAATTTGACCCTCCCCGCAAAATCCGTAAAAAAAAATTCATTTATTTCAATTAGGCTTAGTTTACAAGCACTTTTAAAAGGTCAGGTTATGTCATAATTTAATTTAATCTAATGGTGGTAATAGTAGTCGAAAACTTAAAATTAAAGTTACTAGGGTTCCAAACGTGCCTTGGTCCTAGAAGAGCCTACAACAAACTCAAGGTTTTTTTTTTGTTTACTGCCATTTTAGAAACTTATTTTAATCTAAGCACACAGTCGTATAATACAGTTTAACGCCAAGCTTCTTTATCATTTATATAATCATTAACATTATAATAAGACTTTCCTAATAGCTTGCGTTTAATAAACACTTTGAACTTTTTGAGAGACATTCCAGTGGCTTCATGTGGTAAATTAATTAGTGGACGTCTACTGCCTACGAACTACCTCCCTTTCAAATTTCAACTTTGTACGTTAAACGGTTTTCGAGATATCGTGATGAATGCGTGCAAACCTTTCGCATTTACATATTAAGATTAACCCAGGATCCGTGGAGCATTTTTACAATTGATTACTATCAAGTTAATTTTCCAAGAGTAGCTTCATCTTGATGAGACGCTCAAATTTTATATTTATGAAAATTCTTGATTCTGGTAGCTAACTGGGTTACCAGGTAATAAAAAAATCTGAGCGTCGGAACGAGATAATGTACCACGCAATTTTCAGGACATTGTGGCTGTTTAGTTGTATATCTATAATGCTCTCTAAACTCTTGATTCTGGTAGCTAACTGGGCTTAACATGAACAAAATCTGATCGTTAGAACGAGGTAATGTTCTTCGCAATTTGTAGGAATATGAAACTGTTAAATTGTATAACTATAGGGAACAAACAGTAAAAATAGCTGGTTAGTAACAACTTTTTATAACCTCGTTATTAATACAAGTTGGGGGGAAGGGTGTTTACCAAAAGTTATTACTAACCAGCTGTTTTTTGACTATTGCTTGATTAATAGTTATACAATTTAACAATCTCAATATCCTACAAATTGCGTGGTACATTAACCTCGTTCCGACGCTCAGATTTTTTTATTACCTGGTAACCCAGTTAGCTACCAGAATCAAGAATTTTCATAAATATAAAACGCTTACATTTTTTTCCATGTTAAGCCTAGTTAGCTACCAGAATCCAGAGTTCTCGTAAATATAAAAGTTGAGCGTCTCATTCAGATGAAGTTACTCACGGAAAGTTAACTTGTTATTAATTAGTGTATTAAGAAAATGAAAAATCAATAATAATAAAATTAGTAAAGCTGGATTTATATTTCTCTGACGTCTTATGTCGTGACACATCAGCGGGTCTAGTGGAAGTTTGATACTGTCACTATCGCGTCAACGTAAACGCGAATTTCTAAGGAATTTAAACAGCGCCATCTAGTAGCACTACTGCACAACTGTTTCAATTTCACGTTTACTTCAACGCGATAATAAACTAAGAAATAACACAGAACTGAATCGGTATGAATACATTTTTTAAAGCAACGTTTACACATAAGTGTAAACGTTGCGTAAACGTCGTTTATAAAATGTATTGATACCGATTCATCAAAGTCCATCAACAACACATAAGTGTTGTTAATGGACTTTGATGTGCTGCATGCAAAATGTATGATACCTATTCTGTTTTGATACGTCACGACACGACACGTCAGACAAATATAAATCCGGCTTTAGTCAGCCGAATTGCCGACGCAGCAAGTTACGCTTATCAAAACAAAGACTCCTTAGTTCGGATTAATGGCGTATAATATAATTTAATGTATTTACACAGAAGATAGCAACTCTGCGTTATCAACATTATTGCTAGCCGGGATTTACGATCGGCTTGTTTAATTACCAAGATTAGTTACGATTTGGCTTCAAGAACTTCGATTTGTAGGTGTGCTCCAAATAGGTAGATTTTATCTTCGGTTTTTGCGGAAATTTCGTAGTGTAACCATTTTCATTGTACCTGCAACTAAAAACAATTTTAAGCCACGCTGTTGTTAATATTTTATTTTCATTTATTTTTAACTAGCGGACGCCTGCGACTTCGTCTGCGGATTCAGGGATTTCAGCTTTTCACAAATCCCGCGGGAACCATGAATAGTCGTCATCATCAACCCATATCAGTCACTGCTGAGCTCGTGCCAAGGCTAATAGTCCACCACGCTGGCCCAATGCGGATTGACAGACTTCACACACGCAGATAATTAAGATAATTCTCTGGTATGCAGGTTTCCTCACGATGTTTTCCCTCACTGATTGAAACACGTGATATTTAATTTCTTAAAATGCACGCAACTGAAAAATTGGAGGTGCATGCCTCGGACCGGATTCGAACCCTCACCCTCTGGAATCGGAGGCAGAGGTCATATCCACTGGGATATCACGGCTCATGAATGTTATTATGCATATAAACCTTCCTCTTCAATCACTCTATCTATTAAAAAAAACATACATAGGGATATAGGGACAGAGAAATCGATTTTGTTTTATACTATATGTACTAAAGAGCAGACGCCCCCCGTTTTCGTGAGAATAAAACGCCTATGACACTCATAAATAATGTGGCTTTCTAGTGGTAAAATAAATCAAAATTAGTTTAGTAGATCCAGAGATAGCCCCCTACAATACGACAAACTTTACCTCTGTAATTATTATATTTATAGTTACTCATCACGAAAATCGAAAACAGCTTAATATACAAAGATGAAATTTGGTAGGGAGGTAGTTTGTATTTAGTAGACGTCTTCTAAGAACGGATTTTGGGACAGCGCCGGATTAAAGAGGTCTAAGGGTGGACGAAGTCGCGGGTGTTTCCTAGTATTAGTATAGAAGGACTCGTTGTAATTTGTAACGTCCTGGGTCCAAAAAAGTAGGTATCCTTTACAAAATGTTTCCAAAGTCTTCACTAGACTGCTTCAAAGAGTCATCCTTTTCACATAGAATCCTAAAACGTGTAAATACTTACATAACTGTGGAACAAACTTACCATGAAATTGACAAGTAATGTGGTACAGACACGAGTATGATAATTAATTGCGTCGTGTAAATAGCATAGTTAATGATAACAATAATAAATTGTTATTAATTTTATCTAATATATAAAATTCTCGTGTCGCGGTGTTCGAACTTGAACTCCTCCGAAACGGCTCGACCGATTTTGATGAAATTTTTTGTGCATATTCAGTAGGTCTGAGAATCGGCCAACATCTATTTTTCAAACCCCTAAATCCTAGGATAGGGTAGTGGTAGGATAGGGGTATGGTATAGGGATAGGGTAGGGGTAGGGTAGCGGTAGGGTAGGGGTAGGGTAGGGGTAGGGTAGGGGTAGGGTAGGGGTAGGTTAGGGGTAGGGTAGGGGTAGGGTAGGGGTAGGGTAGGGGTAGGGTAGGGTAGGGGTATGGTAGGGGTAGGGTAGGGGTAGGGTAGGGGTAGGGTAGGGTAGTGGTAGGGTAGGTTTATGGTATAGGGATAGGGTAGGGGTAGGGTAGTGGTAGGGTAGTTATAGGGTAGGGTAGGGTAGGGGTAGAGTATAGGTAGGGTAGGGGTAGGGTAGGGGTAGGGGTAGGAGTATGGTAGTGTAAGGTAGGGATAGGGAAGAAGTGCAAATAAATAAATTAATAAGTCAAAGCGAAGCTTGAGCGAGTCCGCTAGTATTATTATATAAATATTAAATACTACTGTCTGTTCGTGTTTTCTGCAATGTAAGATTTGATCTGAAGATATATAAAAATTGGCAAGTAACGCCGTGATATACACTACAAATAGAGGGGATAATCTGAAAACTATACAATTTAGAAAAACCTCATTATTTAAAGTAGGTACGGAAGACGTGATAGCCTAGTGGATATGACCTCTGCCTTCGATTCGGAACGCGTAGGTACGAATCCGGTCCGGGGCATGCAACTCCAACTTTTCAGTTATATGCATTTTAAGAAATTAAATATCACGTGTCTCAAACGGTGAACGAAAAATATCGCGAGGAAACCTGCATGCCAGTCTGCCATTTGCATTGGGCCAGCGTGGTGAACTATTGGATTAACCCCTTCATTCTGAGAGGAGACTCGTGCTCAGCAGTGACCTGAATATGGGTTGATAATGACGATGATTAGTGACATGAAATTATTAATTTTATTTTTTGTATGTCGATGAAAGGCACATCCTTGTTCAGACACATCAGAAAGTAAATCCATGATTTTTCCTACTAATATTACGTAAATTATTATAAAATGATTAAGATTATAAATAAAATCATACTGAAAGAAATGATATACTTTTTAATCATAGGTAGGATTTTCTTTTATTTTTTATTCTTTACAAGTAAGCCCTTGACTACAATCTCACCTGATGGTAAGTGATGATGCAGTCTAAGATGGAAGGGGGCTAACTTGTTAGGAGGAGGATGAAACCACACCCCTTTCGGTTTCTACACGGCATCGTACCGGAACACTAAATCGCGTCTTTGCCGGTAGGGTGGTAACTAGCCACGGCCGAAGCCTCCCACCAGCCAGACCTGGACAAATTAAGAAAATCTTAATCTGCCTAGCCGGGGATCGAACCCAGGACCTCCGTTTTGTAAATCCACCGCGCATACCACTGCGTCACGGAGGCCGTCATAAATATCAATAATTACAAATCCCTCGGGATCCATGGTTTTTTTTCGGGATAAAAAGTAGCCTATGTGTTAATCCAGACTATAATCTATCTCTACGTCAAATTTTAGGCTATTCGATTAAGTGGCCAAGGCGTGAAAGAGTAACAAACACTCATGCCATCATAATCATAAAATTTTCGTATATCTCGGGAATCCAAGGATTTTTTTGGAATAAAAAAGTAGCGTATGTATTAATCCAGAGTAAAATGTATTGTGATTCCAAATTTTAGCCAAATCGCTTCAGTAGTAGCGGCGTTAAAGAGTAACAAACATCCATCCAAACATCCATAAAAACTTTCACGTTTATAATATTAGTAGGATAGTAGGATAAGTATGTTGTTATAAATTCACCTACAAATGTATTTTCCTCTAAATCGAAAACTAAAAGAAAAACTCCCTCAAATATAAACAAGTACAGCTAATGGGGATGATGACTAGGTATGAATATATTGATTTTTATGATACATTCGGGTAAATAAGGTCAATGTTAATTAATTTATACATAAAAATCAAATACCGTCTGGATATTTTCATAATAAATGAGATTATAAAATTTCAAAATCTATTAAAAATCTTTTATCGTAATTAAATGAAAATTCATACAGTTTTAGCTTTCTTACATTAAACGTGACATTTTTTAATATTTGAACTATAAACATATAACAAAGATATTAGTAATTTTGTAAGTTCGCACATACAAATCTAACGATCATTACATTACTTACGACGTCATTAGTTCGTGCCATTTTGTATGGTGCGTTTATCAGGAATCCGCGGCAGCGCCGCAAATCTGACCCTTTAAATCCCTGTAGCTCCGAAAGTAATGATCGCAGATACCCTGTTCCTTTTGAAAAATTGCTTTACTATTAGCATACTTTTAATTTACATACAATGTAAAAAAACTGTCATCATTCCTATTCCATTTCCAAAAACTATGTTGTATAAATGGAAATAATCTTATCTCTATATTTTACCTGAACCTACCTTTATACCTGAACTGGGTCCTAACTGAAAATCAGTGCTGCATACTTTTTTTTATTGAAAGTATGCGGCAAAATGCTGAGTTGGGGCCTTTTTCTAGGTTGTGCCACATATTACAGGGCATTCTTTAGTGCTCCACTGTTTGAGTGGACGTTAAGCCATAATGTTATAATTTAGATTTAATGTGATATGTGGCATTACTTAAAAATAAAGATCTTTCTTTCTTTCTTTTCATATTTATTTATTTAAAAAAAAAGTCCCGCGATACTCTGAACTGCAGTTCAGCGGGGATTCACTTTATCTCCAACTGAGAATGACCCCCGTCAGCCAACCGACCTTTTAGCGAACTACAAACACAATAACAACTATGAAACAGCTCATCTTTGTTTACTAACTCTTATTGTCTGCTGCATAAAGGATAAATTCTAGCATCATTTAGTTCAATGAGCGCACGTATATTTTGGTCAATTCCCTACTATTTAAATTGAGGAGTTCAGATCTAGTGTCATTCACATTTCGTCGCCTTCTGAAGTAATATCGAAAGTTATTACGATTTCAGAAAATGGACTTTTCAAAGATTTTTTTCTTTGTCTTCGCCTGCCTTTTGGCTTTGACCTCGGTGAATGCTGCGCCCAGTCCCAAATGGAAGATTTTCAAAAGAATTGTAAGTTGTTTATTTTATTTTTGTTTAAAATTTTGTCAATATGTGCGACTTTACTTGTGCATTTTTGTCTTAGTCTTTCCCGGCTAGTTGGAGGGGAATGGGTCATATTTAAAAATATATGCCAATTTTTTTTTTAATATATAATTTAACTTTGTCTACTTCTCATCTAGATTTTAGTTACTGTATTATTGGCAATGTAACGACATTTGGTGTTTACTTTTTTATAATATAATTATTATATTTATATTTTGTCCATATGTGCGATTTTACTTGTGCATTTTTGTCTTAGTCTTTCCCGGCTAGTTGGAGGGGAATGGGTCATATTTAAAAATATATGCCAATTTTTTTTTTTTTTTTTTTTTTTTTTTTTTTTTTTTTTTTTTTTTTTTTTCTCTGTGGGTAGGCTTAAAGAAAGTAACACATTTAAGTAATCTCTTATATTTTCAATTTTAAAATATATACAAGTGTTATTAAATATTTACATATGTACCTGTGAATAGCCTAGGCTTGCCAGCTCCTTTTGGTTATATTTGCACAGGCTTTAAGCTTCTTTTTGTGACAGTGTGCTATTTCACATATCCTAACCTCACTTTTGGTTTTTTTGTTTTCACTGTTACTAAACTTTGTTTAACATGGAGTCTCTAAAAAGTAACATAAACGAAATCAGTGAGCACTTCAACAGAAGAATGGAAGAGTTCCAAAAAGAGTTAAGAGCAGCAATCCCAGCCACAAGTCCAACATCAAATTTAAACTCTCAGTTTCTAGCCTTCCGGACATTTGTGTTGACTGCACTGGAAAATCTGCAACTACAGCTTGAGCTTCTTGGCAAACAACAGGAAGATTTGGAGATGCATTCCAGGCGAAAGATTCTTCTAGTGCACGGAGTTCCAGAAGAAGAAAAAGAGGTTCTAGGAGTTAAAATTTCGACCACCTTGTCTGAGCGCCTTGGGCTGCCGGAGTTGACTCCAGAAGCAATTAGCCGCAGTCATCGCATGGGTCGTCCGGGTGATAAGCCACGGGCTGTTGTTGTCAAATTTAAGGACTTCTCGCTGAAGAATATGGTTTGGTCATCGAAATCTAAGTTGAAAGGCACAGGGGTCACTTTGTCAGAGTTCTTAATTAAAAGCCGCCATTCAATTTTTCTGGCGGCTCGACAACGATTTGGCGTAGCCAAGTGCTGGACAAAGGATGGAAGCATTATAGTGCTTGACCAGACTGGTAAGAGACACCGCATCTCGTCAATGAAAGAGATGAATGCTATCCCGACGTCCACGCAGAATGCCTCTGTGCCTATTGCTGCTCCTTCAGCCACGGGTGATGCTTCTCGGGACACCAAGGGTGTCAATGCCAGGTTGAAGAGAACGGGCAGGAGATAAGCCGTGTATAGCCGTCTTTCGTATTTCGTGAGCTGTGTTTCTCATTGATCCGTTTTATTTGGTATTATGATTTAATTCACAATTTTAGTTTATGTTTAATTAGTTTGTTTCATTCAATTACTTATTACTTATTAGTTATATTTAGAAAACGCAGGTAAAACTTTAATTTTGCAATTATATTTTGACGTCTGTAATTTTAACACATCACACTGACATTGACAAGAGATAGATCTGTCAAAGATTATTAATCAAAGTCAAGATGACAGTTTGTCTAAGTTTATACCACATATGTTGCTATATTTTTTATAAATCCTCTGAGACTAAAATAGACAATCATATTCTTACTTTAGTTTGCTGTAAATTGTAAGATTGTAGATCTGTTTGTAGTTCTTGTACTAGCTTAGTTTATTTTTATTTGTAATTTTGCTGTAACTGATTTTTTTTTTTTTTTTTTTTTCTCTTGTACTTTAATATACTTTGTTTCTCTTTTTATTTTTGTAAATCTGTGTAAATGTATATATTTCCTGTATATCTTTATTTGGCTGCTGGCGGTTTAGGATAAATAGGTGCATTTTTTTTTAGCATTTTTAGACACTTATCATAATTTATTTATTATTATTATAACTATTTTATATATAAATATTTTTGTATTTGTTTAATATTTTTAATTATGTCATGTACCAGTTTAGATAGTGATATATTTTTGTCTATGTCGTCTAGTGATAATAGTTTCCACAGTACATCTTTCCTTCCACTCGATGAAACCCTTGATTCTCACTTCTCGGATTGCCAGAAAAACTTTAATGTTATCCACATTAATGCACAAAGTATCCCGGCTCATTATTCTGATATGCTTGCGTCTTTTGATTCCCGTAATATTCATGCCATTCTTGTTTCAGAATCGTGGCTTAAATCTTGTTTACCATCAACGTCCTACTCGTTGCCGGGTTTTAGGCTTATACGCAATGACCGCGTGGGTAAGGGTGGTGGTGGAGTGGCGATCTACTTGCGGTCTTATATTTCTTTCTCTATTGTTGATTCGTCTCCACAACCTCCTTCACCTGATGCGGCTGAGCACCTGCTGCTAGAAGTTGTCCTATCGCAAACAAAAATTCTTCTTGGCGTGTTCTATTGTCCACCATCTGTTTCTAATTACTTTTACTCATTTGAAACTTTACTGGAACAAGTAGTCCCCTTGTATAGTCACAGCATAATTCTGGGGGATTTAAATACATGCCTAATTAAAGATGACTATCGCAGTAAGAAGTTAATGACTGCAGTTGAATCATGTAGTTTATCTGTCCTGCCACTTACTGCTACACATTATTCTCCTGGTTGTACTCCATCTCTTCTTGACCTTATTATTGTGTCTTCTCCTGATTTCGTCTTCAAGCATGGTCAATGTCCAGCTGAAGCATTTTCGTATCATGATTTGATTTATCTTTCCTATAAATTACGTTGGAGTTGGTAAATCTTCCCCTAATAATCCTATCAATATTGATATCGAACATCTGAATAAACATTTTGCTACTTCCGATACGATTGATAGTATTGATAAAGAACGTACACTTAACATTCTTTCTTCTGCTTCAACTCCTAATCATTTACCCTTTTTCTTTGAGTCTTTCACTGAATGTGATGTTAAGAAGAGCATTTTATCGATCGTCTCAAATGCTGTCGGTTCTGATGACGTGAGCCGTAATATGATCATTCCCATCATTGATATTGTTATCCCAGTTCTTACCCATATCCTAAATTATTCCATCCACTCCAGTAAATTTCCTGAGGCATGGAAGAGTGCTCAAATTATTCCATTACCTAAAAAAATTACCCCTAATTCCTTCTCAGACTTTCGACCTATTTCAATTTTGCCTTTTCTGTCAAAAGTCCTTGAAAAATTGGTTTTCCGACAGTTGAGTCTTTTTCTTAGCAAGCATTCCATTCTAAGTCCCTTTCAATCCGGTTTTCGCCCTGGTCATAGTACGGTCACAGCTTTAGCAAAAGTTACTGATGATATCCGCTGGGCGATGGATAATAGACAACTCACAGTCTTAGTTCTGCTAGATTTTAGTAATGCTTTTAACACTGTTGACTATGACATTTTGTTGGGTTTATTATGCTCTCTTAACATATCTCCATCGGTGGTTGACTGGTTTCGGAGTTACCTCAATGGCCGTAAACAGCGTATTCGCGTTCACGATTCTTTCTCATCTTGGTGCGATGTTTCGGCTGGGGTACCTCAGGGTGGCGTGTTATCTCCTTTACTCTTTTCCATATTCATTAATTCTATCACTCAATGTTTCACTTCTCTCTACCATATGTATGCAGATGATGTGCAAATATATCGCTCGTCAACTCTTGAGAACCTTGGCTCTGCTGTGTCTGCTATTAATAAAGATCTAAATGCAATTTCAGTATGGAGCAAACAGTATGGGCTTAAGGTTAACCCTATTAAATCAAAAACAATTATTATTGGCAGTCCTAGTCTAATCTCAAGAGTTGTTTGGGGCGACGTACCACCTATTATTTACAACGGTGTCATGATACCGTATTGTGATTCGGTTAAAAACCTTGGAGTTGTTATGGACAAGGAATTATCGTGGTGCATGCATATCAAGGAGTTGAGTAGGAGGACGTTTGCGACGTTGAGTTCGTTACGACGCCTACGTTCTCTTCTTCCAATTCCTACCAAAGTTATGTTAGCAAATTCTCTCCTACTCTCTGTTCTCGATTATGCGGACGCAAGCTATCCCAGTTTGACTGAGGACTATCTTAATAAACTTGAGCGACTTCAAAATGTTGCAATTCGGTTTATATTTAGCCTTCGCAAATATGACCATATATCTGAATTTCGTCAGAAACTCAAGTGGCTTCCTATTCGCCGTCGCCGGGATCTGCATGTACTTTCTCTTCTGTACTGTGTGCTCTTTAATCCAAAATATCCTCCTTATCTTAAGGAGAAATTCACATTTCTGGGAGTGCAATCAGAGCTAAGAACATGTCGTGCTCTTACTCTGTGTATGCCTTTCCATAGGAGTAAATTTTATAAGTGTTCATTTGTTGTTCGTGCTATTAAGCTATGGAATGCACTCCCAGTCGACATTCGGAAATCCAAATCCCTTGACATGTTTAAAAAATCCGTTAAGACATATTATCTTAGTCACTAGTTACATATTTTATTTTATTAGAATATTTATCATACGACATAATGATATATTTATATATTAGTTTATTTTATGATATTTATAATTTTTATATAATTTGTGTATTATGGTTTATGTATTAGTGTGTAGTTATTTGTATGTATGTATATGTACAATATTATTACGTACACACCACCTACAGTTGTCCTAATAAGTTCCTAAGCCTAAGGTTGCCTGGAAGAGATCGCTACTAAGCGATAAGGCCGCCTTTTGTATTCTACTTTTTCTTGTGTTTCTGTTTTGCTTGTTTTCTTTTATTTTTGTGGTGTACAAATAAAGTGTATTAAATAAAAATAAAAAATAAATTTAACTTTGTCTACTTCTCATCTAGATTTTGGTTACTGTATTATTGGCAATGTAACGACATTTGGTGTTTACTTTTTTATAATAAAGTCATTTACCTCTTATAATAAAAGGACGCACAATCATGTAAAAAAAATCCACTTAATAACTGGCCAACTTTGCTTTGACAGTTTTAGAATTATTGGTAAAGAAAATTATATCTAAAGGCCTTTAAATATAGTCCAATATTCAATATAATCCTTAACAAATTTAACCTTAAGGATTGACTTTAAGGTTGAATTGAGTGCCAAAAAGTTGTGTTTTTCACTCATTGAGTGGGGACGTTTTTGGTCGCTGATTGTGCATCCACTTTTTAATAGGAGATCGATGATTATAGTGGATACATATAGTTTACCAGTTATAAAAGACCAATTTTCAAAAAAATCTCAATTTTCGTTTTTTTTTTCTTTACAGGAGAAAGTTGGTCGAAATGTAAGGGATGGACTCATCAAAGCCGGGCCAGCCGTCCAAGTCGTCGGTCAAGCTGCAACCATCTACAAAGGATAAACGATCTTAATGCTATACAATAAAAGTTCAATTCAACTCGTCAGCCATACGACTTCCATAGTCAAGTGATACCCCTTAGCACTATTACCCTAAGGACCATTTTAGCATAATTTCACTAGTCTTAAGTATAAGCTGTATTATTAAAATGTAAATAAAATATTTATTTATACAGAAAATTAAGTCGATTTTGTTATTACGCCTTAAAAGCGATCCTTCATTGAATAATGAATAATGTAAGAGCCAACACTTTGAGAGCAGTAATTTCTAAGAGAACAGCTCCTTAGCCAAGTGGCGCATCGAATCTCTTTTTACGATCGCTAACGCTTCGAAAACTAGAAAGATACATGGGAATGACGTATGCTATCGACAAGTCACGTGATCAAGATCTGTCATTTTCATACATTTTTCTAGTTTTTTTTTTTTTATTCTTTACAAGTTAGCCCTTGACTACAATCTCACTTGATGGTAAGTGATGATGCAGTCTAAGATGGAAGCGGGCTAACTTGTTAGGAAGAGGATGAAAATCCACACCCCTTTCGGTTTCTACACGGCATCGTACCGGAACGCTAAATCGCTTGGCGGTACGTCTTTGCCGGTAGAGTGGTAACTAGCCACGGCCGAAGCCTCCCACCAGCCAGACCTAGACAGATTAAGAAAATCTCAATCTGCCCAGCCGGGGATCGAACCCAGGACCTCCGTTTTGTAAATCCACCGCGGAGTGGAGTTTCTAGTTTTCGAAGCGTTAGCGATCGTAGAAAGAGAATCGACGTGCCAATTGGCTAGAGGGGCAGTATTTTAGTCCGTTCATTTAATACTTACATAAAATACATGTAAAGCAACATAAATAGGTACAAATTCCCATAAATAAGGTAAGCAGAAAATAGGTCGTCGTCATCAACCCATATTCGGCTCACTGCTGAGCTCGAGTCTCTTAGCCCAGTGATTACCTCTGCCTCCGATTCCGGAGGGTGTGGGTTCGAATCCGGTCCGGGGCATTCACCTCCAACTTTCTTAGTTGTGTGCATTTTAAGAAATTAAATATCACGTGTCTCAAAACGGTGAAGGAAAACATAGTGAGGAAACCTGTATACCAGAGAATTTTCATAATACTCTGCGTGTGTGAAGTCTGCCAATCCGCATTGGGTCGGCGTGGTGGACTATTGGTCTAACCGCTCTCATTCTGAGGAGAGACTCGAGCTCAGCAGTGAACCGAATATGGGTTGATAATGATGATACATCTAAATCATAATATTTAACAGTAGTTAAACAATGAGATGATTAATTAAATATTAAGCTTGACTAATATGTTATAACAAGACTAGTCAATAATTATGCATACCTTATATTACTACTAGCTGATTCGGCAAACGTTGGCTTATTAGTTTGGGGTGGAACACCCTTATACGCGTAACTTAGGGGTATGAAAACGAACGAACACTTTGATACGAGAAATTTATACGAGTATTTTATCACAATACTATATCTATACTTCTATACTAATATATAAAGCTGAAGAGTTTTTTTAACCGACTTCCAAAAAGGAGGAGGTTCTACGTTCGGCTGTATGTATGTTTTTTTTTTTTTTTTTTTTTTTTTATGTATGTCCAGCGATAATTCCGTCATTTGTGGACCGATTTTGAAAATTCTTTTTTTGTTTTGAAGGGTTTGATTCCAGAGTGGTCCCATTTTTTTCATGTCAGGATCTGATGATGGCATCCTGGAGAAATCGAGGGGAACTTTCGAAAATCGTAGGGACGGCTAGTGCGTTTGTTAATGTTTCCATAAGGTATCTTAAACCACTACAATTCTATGAAGGTCTGGAGTTGGTCTGATGATGAAGCCGAAAAACAGACGATGGAACTCGTCAACGATTTACAGCAGGTACCTTTTGTTTGGGCTAGATTTATTTGTATTGATGAGAACTTTCCACCTAGATGGGTTGTGACTGAATTAAGGGTCTGGTATTGAAGACGAAGGACAATGAAGAGAACTTCTCGAAGGTTATTAGTATCAGTTTTGGTTACACTCAGTAGGTGTGCTAACACTAAAAATTAAAAAATTAAAATTTTAATAAAAAAATTCAACCGACTTCCAACTCAAAAATTAGCCTAAACTAAAAAGCAAAAAATAACATCTTACCTATGTGCTACCTTCTGATCAGTTTGAAGGCGGTGCCAATCCAGTGTCATGTCTTAATTAAAGCCGTTTCTGAAAGAACCACAGAAATTTTGTTTGTGGCTTTAATTAAAACATGACACTGGATTGGCACCGCCTTCAAACTGAACAGAAGGTAGCACATAGGTAAGATGTTATTTTTTGCTTTTTAGTTTAGGCTAATTTTTGAGTTGGAAGTCGGTTGAATTTTTTTATTAAAATTTTTATTGATTGTTTGTCCGATTTGAAAAATTCTTTCAGTGTTAGATAGCCCATTTATCAAGATATATTATCCCCGTATTCCAACGGGAACGAGAACCACGCGGGTGAAACCGCGCGGCATCAGTTAGCTTAGACAATATTTTTCGAAAAAGCTTAAATCTAGTTAATGGAAACTATTTGATTCTATAGTCTCTTATTAAGAGATGGAATTAGAGTAGTAGTAGGTGAGTCCGGGATGCTAAATTTGCAGTTACTAAAGCGGCATGGGGACCGATTAGATTTGGTAGATTAGATGATAAGAAGTATAAAAGGTTATTTACTTTTTGACGTGACAACGTCTTATAATTCGATGAAGCCTGGACACTCAAAAAAGATGACGTCATGCCTCGTTCCCTCGCTCTAGGGTTGCCAACTTTTTTATTAGAAATAAAGTATATTCTGGTCTATGAAGATTATTAAACAGTATTTTAGAAAAATGAACATTTTCTTTTGAAATAATGCAACCATTTCATCAGTATTTTCTTATGACGTCACGTTCAACTATCGTCACAGAAAACCGATTTTCGCAAGCAGTGAGAAAAAAAACTACAGACTTAAAAGGCAATTTTTATTACTTTGGCTAACTGAAATTGTCAGAAATTTTTTGCGATTACTTCCTTCAAAATAAGTAAAAAATTATTCACGTTCGTGCCATGAGAAATGAAATATATTATAAGTTTTATTTTGTAATAACCTTACCTTACCTTTAACTAATAGAGGCTTGTTAATACTTACCACGGTTAAAGCAAGCCCCCCGCTCCTGTAACGCTATCCAAATAATCTTTATTTTGCGGAACCCCGGACATGTCCCTAATACCCTACTGCAATTTGGCTCCTGACCTAATTCCGGAAATTTTTTAGATAAGCAGTTCCGTGCCATGCTTTTTATTCTAGAAAATAATTGGAATACTCAATCTCAGTCTCAATAATCAAAATGGATTTTTATCTTCTTCATAACAAGTTAGCCTTCTATATTAGATTGCATCATCACTAACCATCACGTGAGATTGTAGTTACGGGCTAAATTGTAAAGAATAGAAAAAAAATAAAAAAGTAATTATGTTGATAGTTTAAATTTATCTCTATATGTTCATTAAAATGGGATTTATCCCCTAGGGTTTTTGACTATAAATTATAACAGGGTTTAGGGTAGTTACATTAATTATAATTAAACATGGTAGCATACATCGGTTCATTTAAAATTTATTGCGCATTAGTAATGTAATATCTTTGGTCCAGCTTTCAGCTTATTCAAATCCCTTGGAGTAGTGGCGTGCACAAAGTGTCTAACTGGGGTAGGCAATACACCTGTACAAATTATACAAAATATAAAATTCTTTCTCCAATGCAGGTTCGTAATGGGTCCTCAGGGTCCTGAATAAAAAAGTAAAGGTCAAAGTGAAATGTTAGGAAACTGATGATTTTGATGGTATGAATGTTTGTTATTCTTTCACGCCCCGACTATTGAACCGAATTACCTGAAATTTGAAGTGGATATAGATTATAACCTTGATTGACACTTATGCTGAATGTGACGTGGGTAACACCGCGGGGTGCAACTTGTTTTATTATAAATCAAAAATATTTTAAAATATTATATTAGAATTCATAGTTAATTAGAATTGATAGACACGGTGTTGTGGTGTAACTTTTTTGAAACGGCTTTATCGAATTATATGATATTTTATATCCCTATCAAATTTATATCCCTTAAAATGCACACAACTGAAAAGTTGTAGGTACATGCCCCGGACCGGATTCGAACCCACACCCTCCGGAATCTTAGGTCATATCCAACGGCTATCACGGTTCTTTCTATTGATTAGAAATTAATATATAAAAAAATAATTACATATATTTCGAGACTATAGGATACTGGTTAGGTTGAAACTTGTATGATGTATCACAAGCTTTCCTAGCGCGTGTATGTTGGTAGGTACACTAGATAGCAATCTTCATACCTCCTCTATCGTGTGCTTTAAATTGCATATTGTTGTACAAACCAGACGTTTCCTTAATCGCGACTGTAATTTGACGTGGACTTATGATTTGCATTAGCGCGTATGACCACGGTAGCGACTATTTGTTTCAAAACGTCTTGTCTTGTCTTCTCCCCATAATTTTTCAATCACGATTCTAGTATTTTTGCAAGACATAAAGTTCTCCAGGTTGAAGGTTTAACTTGTTTTCAATAAAAAACCTGTCTCAAAAACTCACTCTCTATAAATCCACACAAATTTTCAAATAACCGTTCTGACGTGACGTCACAGTCAGGGACTCCCCCCAAATCAATTAGCCGCAGCAAAAAATTAATTGGAATCGGTTATGAACCGTTTTAATTGACATATTTACGAAGCAGGAATCACTTTTATCTCTAACCGAGGGAGTTCCCGCGTCTTCGCAAACCGTTATCACTCAACCTCTTTGTTTATACAGCTGTTTATTTGCTCTAACAATGTAGCTCATATTGCTATAATAATAAAGTCTATAACCTTCTGTATTGAATATCCCAACTGTAAATATATGTTTGTAGCTGCGACTAAATATATAAACAGTAAGCTTTGGGATACATCACATATTCAAGCAAGCGTTTGGGATATCGTGTCCAGTTACAACAGAAAAATCCATCAAAATGAATTTTGGAAAAATTTTCTTCTTCCTGTTCGCCTTCGTTATGGCTTTGACCACAGTTTCTGCAGCACCCAGCCCTAAATGGAAGTTCTTTAAAAGACTGGTAAGTTATTTTTGTTTCTCTCATTTACTTATTTACATCGCAAGTAACAGTCAAAGTAACGTCATAAATCAAAAAAAAAAAAAAACATACATACAGCCGAACGTAGAACCTCCTCCTTTTTGGAAGTCGGTTAAAAAGTGACGGTCTTATTCTCTGAAAAATAAAGTCTTCTCTACTATTTACTACTTTTACTGTTACTTTAGCTTTACATGAAGAAACTGGCTATTAGAAGTTTTTCTTTGAAGCTTGATTAAAAATTTAAATACTTACCTACAGCTGGACATAGCACCTCCTCCATTTATGAAGTGGGCTAATAAATATCCAGTCAACTTATATGAGTTTTGGAGGACCAAATCTTCGACTGTTTAATTACTGTTTCTTAATGAAATATAAATGTTAGATTTTACATTACCCATATTGATTATAGGTATATCTATGTTTGTGAAACCCAATCCTCGACTGTTTAGTTGCTGTTTCTTTAATAATTATAAATGTTACATTTTACATTATATTAATTATAGCTATATTTAGAATAACTACTAAAACCATCCCTAACATAGTTTCAACAAACTATGCAAAAAACATAGACATTTTTTCGTAGAAAATGAGTAATGTTAAGTCTAGCCCTGGGAATATATTATATTTTTATTAACAAATTTTAACTGGTATTTATTTTATCTTTTTATCTGCAAACCACACTGCCACTTACCATCAAGTGAGATCGCAGTCATTTAAACATTTTCAAAAAAAAACCTAGTATTTTTTTAAATAACTGCAAACCACAGTCTCACTTATCATCAAGTGAGATCGCATTAATTTTATTTCAGAAATAAAAAAGTAATAATATTTTCTTTGTCTTTTACAGGAAAGAGTAGGCCAAAACATTCGTGACGGACTTATCAAGGCCGGCCCAGCTGTTCAGGTCGTCGGCCAGGCCGCCACAATCTACAAAGGATAAACAACCTTAACACCATTAAAATAGGGTTGAATTTTGCGCTAGCAAAACTAGTTATAAGTTAATCAGCATTTACTCGCCAAAGCCAACAATGTAAAATAATAAGCACTCGAACTAATCGTAAGAATACTCATAATTGTAAATTAATTGTTATGCCATTTTTATAGTATTATTTATTGTACAAAATAAATTACATACAAAGAGTTTCCAAGTATTTTTTCATCTATGTCTATTCCTTATACAAAGTGGTGCCAGGAATACGACCTTAAATTAATACACAATCGCTAACAGTCAATCAAAATACGATTAGGTGATTAAATTAATTATTGTATAATAAATAAAAAAACTAAATTTTCAAACAAAAAATATTCGGAAATAATCTAAAAAATTCACAACATCCTTCATAATAATATAAAACTAACCTCAAGTGACCTATAGGTAAAAGCGGCAACATCGCGTCTCCTAGTTTTTGGTTATTTGGCGGTCCGTTTGTAGTGCGTAAAGTTCTTTCATGCACTTGTAGGTACTTATCTACATAAGAATAATCACGCCGCGCCGGCGGGCGGGAGCGCCAAAATTTAATTAATTTGTATTTTGTACGCCGCACGAGACGAGTAGATATTGTTGTTAAATGTTACTCATCAAAACTCACACATTTTAAACATGATAGGTATAGGTAGGTACTCGTACGTATTTACAGTACTTAGCTTGAATTTTTAAATGCTGGAAATGTCCACCATTGATTAAAATACACATGTTACAACGTCGCGAGATATCGGTATAATACTCAGTAGCAGTATTACCGAAACGTGGCATTATGTTTCAATACCAAAACACACTTCACAATAAAAAAAACTACACAAATCACAAGAAATGTTTGATTTGTATAAAACAATGCGCAAGGGTAGCAACTGGCTATCACACACTGAGTCACTATTCAAAAGACGCCGCCCGCGCCCGGAACCAAATCTAGCAAAAACACTAAATGTATTTCTATCCTATTCCCACTTAGTAAATCTTCCAAACACCTACAGTTAGCTAAAAACAAATGATATTGAATGAAAGCCCTTATAGGCCAGGATCCGGTGAATATTTTAACAGTTGATGACTGTCAAGTTAATTTTCCGTGAGTAGCTTCGTCTTGATGAGGTCGCCCAACTTGTAAATTTTCGAAAATTATTTATTTTGGTAGCTAACAGAGTTACTAGATAACAAAAATGTCTGAGCATAGGAACGAAATAACTGACCACGCTATTTGTAAGACAATATGGCTGATAAGTTGTATAACTATTAATTTATACAACTTTTCAGCCATATTGTCCTACAAATTCAATGTTATTTATGCCTCATCAAGACAAAGCTACTCACATAAAATTAACTTGGTAGTGATCAACTGTAAAAATGTTCCCCGGATCCTGGACTATTAGTGCCCAATTGACAACGTCGCAATTTTCGTTTGTTTACATTAAAAATAGGTACAAAATTTGTGGTGCCGAATAATTATTGTAGGTAAGTATGGTAAAGATAATAAGAATTTTTATTCTTATGTGCAATAGGTCTAAATTTCAATAGGATTTTTGTTTTTTGTAAGTTACCAATATTTTTTAAAACGCACATTTTAAATTGTTATTTTGGTTTATCAAGGTGAATGACCTAGTGAATTTTCGTGAGGTATTTGTAATACATTTACAGCGTGTTCAAAAATTGTTTAAGTGAAAAAATTATCCTGTGGCTAAACCACTGCATAGAAATTAATAAAAATTGGCGTGCAGACTACTTACACGATACCCCATATGTGGTTGAAATTAAGGTCGTAATCGTTTCACCACTTTGTATATTATAACTAGCTGCCGCCGCGCGGTTTCACCCGCGTGGTTCCCGTTCCCGTAGGAATACAGGGATAATATATAGCCTAAAGCCTTCCTCGATAAATGGGCTATCTAACACTGAAAGAATTTTTCAAATCGGACCAGTAGTTCCTGAGATTAGTGCGTTCAATCAAACAAACAAACAAACAAACTCTTCAGCTTTATAATATTAGTATAGACTAGCGGACGCCCGCGACTTCGTCTGCGTGCAGCTCGATGTAAACTTTCAACCCCTATTTCACCCCCGTTGTATTTTCGCATGTTTTATATAACTCAAATATGATCGATTTATATTTAAAAAAAAAACTTCCTTTAGAAGTTTGAAAAATATTGAATTGCATTATTTTTAGTATTTTAGTAGTAGTAGTAGTAGGTAGGTACACATACCAATTATTACAAACGTAACTTGAAAACAAATCAAGGACTTTCCATAAAAGTTTTCAATCCCTATTTCGCTCCCATAAGATTTTATCAATGGACAAAAAGTATCCTAAAACCTTCTTCGTATTGTGCTAAGTTTTATTTGAATTTAATCAGTAGTTTTAGCGTGATGTCAACAAAAACACGGGTAGACAGACAGACAAAATCAGCTTCAGTATCGATTATACATATAATGCCCTCCAACGAAAGTTTTTAAAATATCTTGATTGTACAGAATTAGACCTGTTACAGTTTTATTATACGGTATAGAATATAATAGATACTTTTTTTTTTTTTTTTAAAAAGAATATTTGTCATATATTTTATAATATGACCAATATTCCCATTCCCCTCCAACTAGTCGGGAAAGACTGTGCTAGGAGTGGGTACGACAATAGACCAACGGGGCGGGGATCGAACCACCACCCATCGGTGATGAGTCCGACCGCTCTTACCGTTGAGCTATTGAGGCTATTAATAATAGATACGTATATAGGTATAGAATAAAATAGATACGTCGCATTCATCTGGTTAAATTAGCAAACTAATTAGACGACTATAGCTTGGCAACTTCGTTCGTAACACTCCCGATGTTGCGCGGGCCAAGGGACCTGTAGCGATGAATGAAAAACCCACGACTGATGCACGTCACTTCCCCGCACGCACGATTTCACACCCGCGCAGTCTTTCCCCTGTCGCCCGCATATCATGGGAGTGTTATCAACGAACTTGCCAGACTGTAGGCTGTTCATTAGACGCCGCCATCCAATTATAAGACTAGATTTCAGTTTTTCACAAATCCCTCAGAAACCATGGATTTTTCCGGGATGAAAAGTAGCCTATGTATTAATCCAGAGTAAAATCTATTTCCATTCCATATTTCAGTCAAATCGCTTCATTAGCCGCTGCGTGAAGGAGGAACAAACATACATACACACTTACATACACAAACTTTCGCATTTATAATATTAGTGTGATTATGATTGCTATTCTACCCTTACAGTAGAAAGAAAAGCTCAATATTTCATAGCCCGACACGGGACTCGAACCCAGAACTTTGTGATTCCAAGCCACATAGGCTAACCACTGGACCAGGGTATTAAAAACTACAGTTATAATTATTACAAGACTCAACTCAACTTATAATTATTATAAGAAAACTAATGTCGAACAAAGGTTGTGATTCACAACACTTGTCAGGACAACTTAATTAACAAATCAAACTGTACCCAAAATAAGACCCTAGAATGGCAGAGAATGACCTTAAGTGGAGTCACGCACTTGTGAACGCTGTGTGTAGGGTTAAAGGATCCTTTGACTGATATCAAACACTCCCCTTTTCCACTCAAGTCACTCTCCCCGCCAATCCCAAGTAACTCATAAAGAATTACACAACAAGAGATGTGGACGGCTCGAACGCCACGAGCACCCTGAAGACGTCCGTACCCCAAGTCTTTGCAACGCGGCGATAACATAATATGAATATAATGTGGAATGTATGAGTTTTATTACTATTGCATTGCAGGACAGTAAAGTTTTCTACTACAAAATGTTTTCCACTTGGTTACGCAGTCAAGGTCAAATTCCAATATTTAGTATCCATTAAAGAACGCGAAAATCTAAGGAACTTCTGTGCTTCGATAATCTATACTAATAATATAAAGCTGAATAGTTTGTTTGTTTGAACGCGCTAATCTCAGGAACTACTGGTCCGATTTGAAAAATTATTTCAGTGTTAGATAGCCTATTTATCAAAGAAGGATATAAGCTATATATTATTCCCGCATTCCTAAGGAATCGGGAACCACGCGAGTAAAACCACGCGGCGTCAGCTAGTACTTCGATAAAAATGTTACATGCATTTCACTTCATGTACTAACAATATACTTATAAAGATATGTACATATAGATAATGTTGATAAATAGAATACATTCACTAAAACGTACATCTACGACTAGAGTACAGGACACCCACTAAAAAAACACGTAAACAGTCAAAGAAGAAACAAAATACAACAAAAGAAGGAACAAAAAACAAAACTTAACTTAAAAATATTATGATGAAGAACTCACCGATAGATGACCGGTGAGTTTTTTTTTAAACAAAATATGTCGATATCAGGTAACAAGAGTTCTTATAATGTGAATTAATAATTATTAATCATTATCAACCTTTTTTAATAGCCCATTACAGTGGCAGGACTTCCTTCTTATCATTATCAACCCATATTTGACTCAATGCTGATCTGGAGTTAGGCCTAACCCCTCTCAGAATGAGAGGGGTTAGGCCAATAGTCCACCACGCTGGTCCAATGCGGATTGGGAGGAGAGGCGACTCAAGATTCAGCGTTGAGTCAAATATGGGTTGATAATGAGCCGTGATAGCCCAGTGGATATGACCTTTGCCTCCGATTCCGGAGGGTGTGTGGGTTCGAATCCGGTCCGGGACATGCACCTCCAACTTTTCATTTGCGTGCATTTTAAGAAATTAAATATCACGTGTCTCAAACGGTGAAGGAAAAACATCGTGAGGAAACCTGCGTACCAGAGAATTTTCTTAATTCTCTACGTGTGTGAAGTCTGCCAATCAGCATTGGACCACCGTGGTCGACCACTGGCCTAACTGGGGCTAAAGGCAATATTTTATCCCTGTATTCCCACAAAAACTGGAACTAAAAGGATAAAACCTCGGCGCGTCTATTAGTTGCAAATATAAGAATAGCAAAACCAAAAATACAAACAAACAAAATACCACTGTGTAATTTTGGAAACCCTATTTTTGTTGTTTTGAAACTCAAAGATCACAAAAGTCCCCGAAGAATTAAAAAAAAAACACAACACAGTTTCAAGTTCGCGGGGAATCACTGAGCTTTGGAAAATCTAAAGAAAGCTTTCGCATTACTGCTTTGCGGCCAACGGCAAGTGAAAGCTGCATCTACATTGCAAAACCATGACCCGTATGCCTTACAAAATAAGAGTTAGATTTGGTTACGTTTTGATTTTTAGAAATACATTTATATATTTGTTCATACGGAGTATAAAAGGTTGTACCGAGGATTTTAAACTTCATTCCAAATCTTTACACCGTCGCTTATTTTTCATTTAGTTGGAAAAAGTAGTATTTACGTCAAAATGAACTTCAATAAGATTTTGCTCGTATTATTTGCGTGCTTTGTGGCGCTAACTGTGGCGAATCCTGCGCCAAAGTTCAGACCGTTCAAAAAACTGGTATGTACCCTCATTTCTCTTGTTATAATGAAGACTAGCTGTGCAACGGGGTTTTACCCGCGAACAGTATATACTAATTATAGTTCTTAGATTTCTTTGAGCTGAAGGACTACTGAAGGATTACTTACACGCCAAGCTTACACGATAATATTCGTTTAAACAAATATTTAAGGTCGTAGCTCATTAGAGCCACTTGGGACCCGACTCGCACCGCCTCGTCGTTAGGCGCGAATTTGTAGTTGACAGGTGAACCACGGGTGTACCTACTCTGGTTGTCACCACTGACCCTCGCGTGGTCAACGAATTTCCGAGTAGACTATCGGCGTTTGGTCCTATGTGTGCATTGCATGCTTATGCATCAGTGATGTCAAATTTTACAATACGTGAATAGGCCCTCATAGCTGTCAGTCTTAATGATGATAAAAATGAAAGAAGAAACAAAAAAAGAAAGCTTATTGGGTGCACGAAATGTTTAAAAAAAAATAGAGGGCGAAAAAAGGCTGAATATTGGATCTCTCGCAGGCATTGGGTGCGGGTCGGGTTCCGGTTAGCTCTAATGAGCTACCACATTTAATTTTGGATATGTTGGTACTATGATATAAAATATTATCGTTTACTGTGAATAATAATTTAAAGTATTTAAACCTAATCGAATATAACAAAACGATGTGCGGTGATTTTTAAGCTATTGCATAGCTTTTATAACGTTTCAACCGAATAAATAAATTCCGTAACGAAAATAAACCTAACACCCAAGCCGTGCATCAACACATTTCGACGTTGTCATAAAGACTCAACTGGACAAGTGGTGTGAAACTAATTTAAAAAGAGCTTAGTCACTATGGTGACTATGTAGCTCTTAATACTTAAATGTAATGTAGAGCAAAAGTCACGAGTGCTTAAAATGTTGGATTACGAGCCTAAAATGTTGTACAATGTGTTACGAGCCAGTTTGATGTTTTACTAACCATCAAAAATTTTTTTATTACAGGAAAAACTTGGACAGCGCATTCGAGATGGTCTCATCAAAGCCGGTCCAGCTATCGAAGTTTTAGGACAAGCACAGACTATCTACAAAGGATAACTTACCTTAACTTTATCAATATAGAGACGCTTATTGTATCAGCCACCGATTTGAAATGCATTCTTAGTTATAATAAATTAATTTATTTACACAAATATTCTATTTTACTTACGTTTTCCTTGTATGTATGGATAATGGATAGTGGGGATGATAACTAGGTTTGAATATATTGATTTTTATGATACATTCGGGTCAATGTTAACTAATTTATACATAAAAAGCAAAGATTGTCTGGATATTTGCAAAAACAATAAGATTATAAAATTTCAAAATCTATTAAAAATCTTTTATCGTAATTAGATGAAAATTCATACAGTTTTAGCTTCCTTACATTAAATGTGACATTTTTTAATAAATGCACTACAAACATAAACGCATTAATAACAAAGATATTAGTAATTTTGTTTGAACGCTCTTACAAATCTCACGATCATTATGTACCTACGACGTCATTAATTTGTACCATTTTGTATAGGGCGTTTTTCAGGGAACCGCGGCAGTGCCGCAAATCTGATCCTTTAAATCCCTGTAGCTCCGAAAGTAATGGTCGTTGTTACCCTGTTACTTTTACAAAATTGCTTTACTATTACCATACTCTTAATTTATATACAATTAAAAAAACTGTCATCATCCCTATTTCTGTTTTTTGTATTTTCCATCTTGCGTCTCCATGTTCCATCCCAAATTACACGAGGTTGTCACCACCCAACTTCCTAGCCCCGGGCTGGTGATTTGATTTCATGATAAACCCAGTATTCGATCCCAAGACGTCGTGATTAGAAATCACAAAGGCTAACCAATAGACCAACGAGCCATTCTAATATCATCATCATCATCATCATTATCAACCCATATTCGGCTCATTACTGAGCTCGAGTCTCCTCTCAGATTGAGAGGGGTTAGGCCAATTAGTCTACCACGCTGACCCAAAGCGGATTGGCCGAGTTCACACACGCATAGAATTGTAAAAAATCTCAGGTATGTAGGTTTCCTCACGATGTTTTCCTTCACCGTTTGAGACATGTGATATTTTTTTTTAAATGCATACAACTGAAAAGTTAGAGGTGCTTGCCCCGGACGGGATTCGAACCAACACCCTCCGGAATCGGAGGCAAAGGTCATATCTACTTGCCTACCACGGCTCAATACTTATATACTTAGTCATAATATTTTGTATGACAGAATTAAAAAAAATTCTACCCCCAATAAATCTTTCTGTGGGGATGATAAGCCTGAAACACGTATATTTTGATTTACAGCTATGGCAGTTAGCATCAAGATAACTTTGAAATATTACTTTTTTTTAAACAAATATTTAAGTTACATTTTCTTAGATTCCTTTTGTTCTTTTTTTTGCTGTTCCTTTTGAATTCTTCAATTTTTTTAACCACTCATATAATATAGCAATAGTAGCATAAAAACAGTTACCCTACCACCCTTACCTACCCCTGTTGATTAAGCCGTTTTTGATCAAAGATTTTATACTATAGATATGTCTCTATAGTACGCGCGTTAACAACTGAGTCTTAGGGCCATAAATCATTTCTCTATATCTATCTCGCTTGCACTTATGGGTCTTATGGAGCCGTCTAGTGAAGGGTGTAACAATGAAAGACATATTATCGATAAGTAAAGTTTATTATCGTATCTTGTTCACAAAATTTGTTCTTGGTATACAGGTACTGCCTGATTGTGATACTTCCGTCTTGATTCGGTCCACTGTCGCTCTGCTCACACCACAAACAAATGCGGCCATTTCACGTGGTTTGTTGAAATTTAGAGAAGCCACTTTATTCGGATCACTTTTCAATTCATTGAGAAACAGGAATACGTTGTGAATCAGTGTTCGAGCTTGAGGGCTAATATCGCCATGTAATTTCTTCAGATCAACGTTAGAAAATAAAGTATCCATAGTGCGCAACGAGTAACACATGAATGTATTTATTTAATTGCAGTAAACACATTTATAGCAAAAAAAATACGCAATGCAATTACATTAGAAACCGACCAATCAGAATCGTCCAAATCATTATTGACTCATCATTAGCACGTGCGCAGGTAGCCGTTTATCGATAATTAGGGTGCGCAGGTAGGCGCGCTGCACATTCCTATCTTTTTTGACTTTTATGACCGGACGACTCAGATCATAACGCGCATACTATAGCGCGTCAAAACTGAGGCGAACAATGGCGGATAATTGTCTTAATTAATTTAGTCTCATAGTAAACTACGAAAGTTATTTAAACAAATAATACCTAACTATTGTCTACAATATCGAGTTGCGCTCAGCGGGGTAGCAGTGGTACCTATTTGTGAAAAACAAAAAGGGATGAAGTCAAAGTAATCATCTAGTATATTATAAAATATGGTAAAGAAAAAGAAAAGACGATTGCACACTTCTTAACAAGTTTACAAATAAAACCACTTATCGGATTTTATCTGACACATTTTCTTTCTTTTATATATTGAACCTACTTAAGTATGCTCTTTCAGAAGCAATAGTGAGTGCCTAATAAATAAATAATAATAATTTATATTATCAGCGTTTGTGCGTCACAGATTTTAATTATTTGTTTTATAAATTTCTTGTCAAAGATGAATAATAATAATAGGACGTACTTGTAAATACTCATAGATTAGGGTTTCTCAAACTTTCGACTCCACGAACCCCTGTTAAAAAAATCCGAGTGACAGCGAATGTCTTACTAACTAATGAACCAAACCCCCCCCCCCCCCCCTGATTGTTGAACAAAATAAGGTTCTTAAAGGTAACACACACAAAACAAATGTCAAATATTAATGCGATGGGTGTGCTTGTTTCTTGTCGCAAATGGATTCAATGTTAGGAGTAATTTTGGACAATTTTAATGTTCATTTTGACTCGGTATCACTTATCAAGCCACCATTATGTAAATCTTGTCGAACCCCCTGCCCTCATATGTCAGACACCGTCAAAGATTTAATGGTTGCTTATTTTCCAAAACTACACCATAGTCCTATCTCTATAACTAAATACTTATATGTTTTTTATAAATGTTTTAAAAGACATAACGATCTCATTGGTCCCGTAGCTTGCTGGTTAGGCTACGGACAACGAGGACCAGAGTTCAAATCCCTCGCTAGGCGACCGAAAAAATACGATACGAAATTTTTCTTCTAAGAAATTCTAATGGCAGCCTGGAGTTGGGAAGTTCGCGATTGTACACCCCGATCCTCAAGAAACCCACGTTATTTGTGAGTGTCATAGGCTATATTTTATACCCATGTTCCCAGTACAGAAACTACAAGGGTGAAACCGTGGGTCCTCTCTCTCTCTTGGATTAAAAAATAAATACTCTTTCTTCGCAAGTTCTCTCGTCAGGGGTTGCCTGGTAGAGATTATTTTTAGTAATAAGGCCGCCTTTGCATGCTAAGTTTAATTTATCTTTTTATTGTTTTATTTTATAATTGTATTTTTGTGTGCAATAAAGTATTTCTTCTTCTTCTTAAGTAAATAAGTAGACGGAATATAAGCGATAAAACCATCTTTTGAATTCTACTTAATTGCTTTTTGTCACTAATGTATGTTGGTAAGCATAATAAACGCAAAATGAGAACAGATAAGTAACATACAGTAATATCACATTTATTGACTTCGAAGACCTTAAATTATTGAATACATAGTATCGAAAAGGCAACTGCTGACATTATATTGTTTTTATCTTAATATAAACTAATCATCTTTCTTTCCTCCGTTCCAAATGTTCTGCGCGTCGCCAATGACGTCAACAGCGGGTTTGGCTGAGATGATGGCGTCTCTCACTCTCTGGCCAGCTCTCTCCTGGAAAAGATAATTTATTTTATAACATGTAAAAAAATATTTAAAAAAATAAAGTCACCCGCCGCGTCTATCGGTTTTTTTATTCTATGACAAGTTAGCCCTCAACTGACTGATCTCATCTGATGTTAAGTGACGATGTCTAAGATGGAAACGGTCTTGGAAGATGTACATTATACCTCTTACGGTTTCTACGCGGCATACTACCGGAACGTTAAATCTCTTGGCGGTACGGTTTTGAAGGTAGGGTGGTTACTAGTCACGCCCGATGCCTGCCACTAATCAGTCAATTTAAAAATATAAAGTCTTAAACTGACCAGTATTGGGTATCGAATCCAGGACCTCTCTGCGAACCACAGCACTACCAACTGTGCTAGAGAGGTCGTCAAAAATCAGATTTTTAACATTTAGATTTGTGACAAATATTTCATTGTATTTCAGTTTGACGGGCTCCGTGTGTGGTGTGTGCGGTGGATTTACACGATGGAGGTCCTGGGTTCGATCCCCGGCTGGACCGATTAAGGTTTTCTTAATTGGTCCAGGTCTCGCTGGTGGGAGGCTACGGCCGTGCCTAGTTACCACCCTACCGCCCTAGCGTTTTGGTACGATGTCGTGTCGAAACCATAAGGAGTATTGGAATTATTGAATGAAAGTCTGTCAGGTCCAACAACTCCCACTAAGAATGTTACCAATAAACCCTGAGTAGCAGAGAATGACCTTGAGTGGAGTCACGCACTTGTGGACGATGTGTGTAGGGTTAAAGGCGCCTTTGACAGATATCTAACACTCCCCTTCTCCACTCAAGTCACTCTCCCCGCCTATCACAAGTAACCAATAAAGAATTACACAACAAGAGATGTGGACGGCTCGAACGCCACGAGCACTGAAGCCATCCGTACCGCAAGTCGTTGCAACGCGGCGATAACAGTTTCCACCATCACTTACTATCAGGTGAGATTGTAGTGAAGGGGTAATATGAACTACTAGTACGTGGGCGAAACCGCTGGCTTATGCTAGCTTAAAGGGGATATTATCAATTGTGTAACATGTGTTTAATATTTATTAAGATGAAGTTAATGATGATAATTATATAAATTGATACCAATAATAATAAATTAATGAGGGTATTTAAGAAAAAATATTTGCTTACAAATGAATATTCTATTTATTAAATATGACCAATATTTCCATTCCCCTCCAACTAGTCGGGAAATACTGTGCTAGGAGTGGGTACGACAATAGGCCAACGGGGGATCGAACCACCATCCCTCGGTGATGAGTGCGACCGCTCTTACCGTTGAGCTATTGAGGCTTTATAATAAAAGTTATTATTGATTTTAAAAAAAATGCAATCAATTTAAATGAAATATTTACCAATTCCTTGAAGAAGTTCTCTGGTGCAGCCTTTACGTTGTTCAAAGCCATGAAGCAGGCGAAGACGAAGATGAAAATCTTGGAGAATTTCATTTTTTATTATTAAATTAATTATTTATTAATAAACAATAATTAAACAGACACTAGTCTTCGAATGGCAACATACGGTTACAAACGGTATTTATATCGACATGTCTTACAAATTAATTTTCTGTTACACAACTGATTTTTATACAAATATATACTTTATTGCTATAGTGATAAGTATCACAGCCACGTTTAGTAACTGTATATGGGATCAAAGGTCTTTCGACGGGTCCATAGCAGATATGCAAGAAAAGTGATTCCCCCTTGTACTGATTATAATACGAGTATTTGCTTATTATTGTCTGGTGTTAGGCGGAAAATGTTATAAACAAATAATTACTATATGTTTTATTTCGTTGACCTTTATGCGTGATTTGGTTAGTAAGAGGGAGTTCCCGAGTTTCATAATACTAGCGGACGCCCGCGATTTCGGCCGCGTGGAAGTCAATTTAAACTTTCAACCCCTATTTCACCAATTTAGTTGTTGAATTTTAAAAATTCTTGAATCACGATATATTTTTTATTTATTTTTATGATTTATGAACAAATTTTTAAAACTGTAACTCTAAAAATTTTCCATACAAACTTTCAACCCCTATTTTATCCCGTTGGGGGTAGAATTAATCAAAATCCTTTTTTAGCGGATGCCTACGTCATAGCATCTACCTGCATGCCAAACTTCAGCCGGATGCGTTTAATGGTTTGAACTGTGCGTTGATAGATCACTATGTCAGTCAGACACCTTTGAGTTTCATAATATATTTAGATACATAGATTTGTTGTGACCTACTTTATATATCTATACTAATATTATAAAGCTGAAGAGTTTGTTTGTTTGATTGAACGCGCTAATCTCAGGAACTACTGGTCCGATTTGGAAAATTCTTTCAGTGTTAGATAGCTCATTTATCAAGGAACGCTATAGGCTATATATTATTCCCGTATTCTTACGGGAACGGGAACCACGCGGGTGAAACCGCGCGGCGTCAGCCTGTACTAGATATTTTATACTAGAGATTAGCGCATCAAAACTAAGGCGGACTAAATATGCTTAATTAATTATCTTGATTTCATCTAGTCGCTTAGAGTTATTAAAAGTTTCACTTACTGCTGAGCTCGAGTCTCCTGTCAGAATGAGAGGGGTTAGGCCAATAGTCTACCACGCTGGCCCAATGCGGATTGGCAGACTTCACACACGCAGAGAATTAAGATAATTCTCTGGTTTGCAGGTTTCCTCACGATGTTTTTCTTCACCGATTGAGACACGTGATATTTAATTTCTTAAAATGCACTCAACTGAAAAGTTGGAGGTGCATGCCCCGGACCGGATTCGAACCCACACCCTTCGGAAGCGGAGGCAGATGTCATATCCACTGGGCTCTTATTAAACAAATAATACCTGAATATTGTCTAATATTAAATATTAATAATAATATTAAAAAATGTGAGCCGTCACGGGACGCCTGGCAGATGTGAAACATCGACATTATTTTGTATGAGAACCTCCTCCTTTTTGAAGTCGGTTAAAAAGTTAAACAACACTGTATACACTACGGAGTATACACTATATCCGAGCTCAGTGTAGTGAACACTATATCCGAGCTCAGTGTGGAGAAAATCGCACAGTCGATTGCGCATGGCGACGCGTCGCCACAGTGTACACACTACTGCATATAGACTGTATATATATACCATCACATAGCGGGGCGACGCGTCGTCGGCGTGCGTCGCCACGCCAGAAATTAGTTTTACGTGCGCCTATAGATGTTTCACATCAAAAATAGTTTCAATGGCATAAGCGTGAAAGTGTAACAAACAAATAAACAAACTCACATTCGCATTTATAACTTTAGCTTGTGTTATGTAAGTATGTTTTCAAGTTCCTTTTTCCCAATATTTTCCCACTCAGGCATGGTTTATACATCTTATCACGACATACCAGTTTTTATGATTATTGATTTCCGATTCGCCAGGCTTCTGTGTGCTCTAAGGACGGTACAATGCTACAATATTTACTGTTGCTTTTGTTTATGCGTGAGTACATAACTGTATATATAATCGTCGTCATCAACCCATATTCGGCTCACTGCTGAGCTCGAGTCTCCTCTGAGAATGAGAGGGGTTAGGCTAATAGTCCACCACGCTGGCCCAATGCGGATTTAAGATAATTTTCTTTCTTTTCACGCAGAGAATTAAGATAATTTTCTGGTATGCAGGTTTCCTCACGATGTTTTCCTTCACCGATTGAGACACGTGATATTTAATTTCTTAAAATGCACACAACTGAAAAGTTGGAGGTGCATGCCCCGGACCGGATTCGAACCCACACCCTCCGGAATCGGAGGCAGAGGTCATATCCACTGGGCTATCACAGCTCATTAGTATATATAATACATACATATATATACCTACGAATATATACAGGGTTACTTTTAAACGTATAGCGTTCCCTGTAAGGGGTGATAGTAGGGATCATTAGCTATCAAATTAAACTGGATTATGAAAAGAGTACCGCTTTCGAAAAATGAGGCTTTACTCTTCTTTGAAATGTGGGTTACTCTACTTCAAAGTGGATTATGAAATAAAAATTACGTATTTAGTAGGTGTTTTTGGTGTTTTTATGTTGGTAACAACCTATTACATAATAATAATACAAAAAAGAATACTAAAGTTGTACTGTTTTGAATTATGACTTCAATCATTCCGGTAATGATTGATAATGTTACTTTGTGTATTTGCCATACCTGACGTAAAGTGTAGAATCTAGTCGAGACATACGATAGTAGTGCGAAGTATACGATACGACATGATATCCCGATATTTAGCGCTTGAAATTTAGTATTCTCCGATATATATTATATATAAATATTGTTACATTGTATATATGTATATACGGATATTTATTACCAACAAATTCTATACCAACGTCAAATATTTGTGGTTTTTGTGGTTGTCCATGTAATTGATATTTTTGTAAACTTTGTATTTTTAATAAATAAATGTTAAACCATATATACCTACGTACCATATATAACTAGAAAAAACAGAGTTGGTCGACTCTTACCAGGTGAACTGACAACATCAAGCGAGTCGCAGAGATTCGCTGGTTGCAGGCGGCTCAGTATCGTGATGTTTGGAATTCCCTACAAAAGGCCTATGTCCTGCATTGATCATCCATCGGCTGACATGATGGTGATGATGATATAAATATTTAATAATAAAATGTATATTATGACTTTATCTCTTTCACTCTATAACTTTATCTATTAAACAATTTTATTTTTCCTAGCGTATCGTAATTATTCAAACTATAATTTTATATTGTTTCAGTAATAACGAAAAGTAATACAAATTATGTAAACAGCAGTATGACTAGGCCGGGAAGGGTGAGGTTTTACCCAAAAAACTCCGTCTTTCGGAAATCTGATTTCATAGACCGCGGCTGCGTGGTCTTCATTAAGGACTGTCCTGCTGCATATAAGTATTTATGCGTTTTTTATATAATTTTCTAATTATTTCGATTAACGGAAGATGTATTGAACCGTGATCCTTCGATTCGGAGGGCGTAGGTTCGAATTTTTTTGCACCTCCAATTTTTAACTTTTATTTTTTTATTTATTTTCGATTTTTGTGTGCAATAAAGTATTTTTTCTTCTTCTTTTCAGATAAGTGCATTTTAAGAAATTCAATATCACGAGTTTCAAACAATGCAGGAATAACATCGGAAGGAAACCTGGATACCTGAGAATTTTCTAACTCTACGTGTGTGAAGTCTGTAAGTCCGCATTGGGCTAACGTGGTGGAGTATTAGCCTAATCCCTCTTATTCTGAAAGGAGACTCGTGCTCAACAGTGAGCCGAGTATGGATTGTTAATGATGATGATTAGCGGAAGATATGTGATGAGAATTGGAAAACCATTTTTTTTGCCAGTTAAACCTTAGAGTTAGAGTAGTACACGTAAGAAGCCATAACCGCATGTATTTTATAATTAACTAGCTGACGCCGCGCGGTTTTACCCGCGTGGCTCCCATTCCCATTGGAATATGGGGCTAATAATATATAGCCTATAGCCTTCATCGATAAATGGACTATCTAACACATAAAGAATTTTTCAAATCGGACCAGTAGTTCCTGAGATTAGCGCGTTCAATAAAACAAACTTTTCAGCTTTATAATATTAGTATAGATTAATTCATCATCATCATTATCAACCCATATTCGGCTCACTGCTGAGCTCGAGTCTCCTCTCAGAATGAGAGGTATTAGGCCAATAGTCCACCACGCTGGCCCAATGCGGATTGGCAGACTTCACACACGCAGAGAATTAAGAAAACTATCTGATGGGCAGGTTTCCTCACGATGTTTTCCTTCACCGTTTGAGACACGAGATATTTAATTTCTTAAAATGCACACAACTGAAAAGTTGGAGGTGCATGCCCCGGGCCGAATTTGAACTTACGCCCTCCGGAGTCGGAGGCAGAGGTATATCCTCATATCCACTGGGCTATCACGTCTCTCTATAGATTAATCTATTTATTTTTAAAGTTTTACAATTGTATTTCTTGTATGCAGGCGGGATATAGTATGCGCACGACACTACGACGGCTACTATAGAACCTTCAACAACTATTGTGAACTGGAGTATGAGAACTGTAATGGTTGGAGACGTGAGTATCACACTAGACAACTAGCTCGCTAGATGGCCACGATCACATTGTCGTTGGCCGTGGTCACAAAACCTTAGGCTTTAGACTATTAGGCTGCGGGCAGATTTGTCAATAACCACAATATCTATAAATATAAAAGAAAGTTGTGTTAGTTACTCCACTTATAATTCAAGAACGGCTGAACAGATTTAGCTGAAAATTGGCAGGGAGGTAGTTTAGAGCCAGGAAGGACATAGGATACTTTTTACTTTTTTTTTGGGGTAGGGTAAGGGTAGGGTAGGGGTATGGTAGGGGTAGGGTAGGGGTAGGGGTAGGGTAGGGGTGGGGTAGATGTAGTTGAAAGTTTACATCGAGTTTCACGCGGACGAAGTCGCGGGCGTCCGCTAGTAATATATATTAACAAGTAGATACAGGTATATGTAGGTAGTTGACTCATACCAAATTTAATATAAACAATATTAATTCGCCATCCTTGATCCTTACAAAAACGTCAAGTTTGTGATGATGGCTATTAATGTACCTAATTATGTAACACTTTTTGTTTTTTGTACATTAAAAAAAAAAAAAAAATACTACATATAGTACTTGCTTACATGGAACAAGGGTCCGAAATATTTATCCCTTGGTCACGCCATCACGCGTGAACGGTTGAACCGATTTCATTATTTTTTTTATGTGTTTGTTATTGTCAGGAGAAGGTTCTTAAGATAGAAAAAGAAATGGTAGGGGTAGGGTAGGGTAGGGTTAAGGTAGGGGTAATTGAAAGTTTAATTCGAGTTTCACGCGGACGAAGTCGCGGGCGTCCGCTAGTTAATTAATAAAAGTTAGGTATTTCTTATAAGACTTAATTTAAAAGTGATGTAGGTATATATAATATAATATTAATATAACATCAGGTGAGATCGTAGCTAAGTTCTCATAAAATAATAATAATAAAATAATTATTATAGAAGCAGGCGTTACGTTGCAGAAGTTAATCATGAATCATGAATATATAATAATTTATTTATTTTGCTATTATCCGCGAAAAACCGACGAACCCATGCGGCAACGTCACCCAGGTTCGACAAAATACTCTCTACTTACTTCACCCCGAAATCGGAGCATCCTCAGGAGATGTTGACTCTACAACGTGCAATTGCAAACTTTGCTATATTATAATATTTGCAAATAATTGTTTTTTTACAGAATGGAGTATGGTGAAACGCGAAAGGTGTTAATTGCTCTTCGTAAAGCGTAGGCGTAGAATCGGACGGAATGAAAAATACACAAAAACAATAAAAACTTATAATATTTTGTAACGGACATTATATTTTTATTTAACCTACAACCACCAAAAACGCGCATTTGTGAATACAAAAAAAAGGTGATTGGGTTATATTCCCTGCATGGTTTATGGAATGTATGTAGTTAACTAAATTTGTCCTGCCCCCCTAGCCAAGTTGCATGTGGGAATGACAGATCTTGATCACGTGACCTGTCGATAGCAAATGTCATTCCCATACATCTTTCTAGTTTTCGAAGCGTTAGCAATCGTAGAAAGAGAATCGACATGCCACTTGGCTAGGGGGGCAGGTCTTGTACTCGTATAGTGGTAGGCTTTAGATTCTGTGTCACGTTTTACAGACAAATATTGCTAAAGTAAAGACCATTTTATATTAATACTAGCTGACGCCGCGCGGTTTTACCCGCGTGGTTTCCGTTCCCGTAGGAATACGGAGATAATATATAGCCTATAGCCTTACTCGATAAATGGGCTATCTAACGTAGTAGTTCCTGAATTTAGCGCGTTCAATCAAACAAACAAACTCTTCAGCTTTATAATATTAGTATAGAATATGTCATACGGACGTATATATTTAATGTTAGCCCCTGCATTCTATAAAGTTACAGCGATGTGACATCGCTCATTTCCATGGCAACTATGTTGATAGTGACATTTTATTTTTGGCATCCCATAAAGTTGAACTTCTAATAAAACATATTATAGGAATTAGAATTACATCGACAAGTATAAAATAGTGGAATCACTCCCAGGTGAGACAGCGTTCAAATGACTCGTCATAAAAAATAATAGATTAGTTAAGAAAACGTCGAGTTTCAGCACCGTCCATCTCTTAGATAACGAAGATTATCTGGAACCAATGTAAAGTATTTTAGGTTACGTTCATAATAATTACTAGCGGACGCCCGCGGCTTCGTCCGCGTGGAAATCAATGTAAACTTTCAAGCCCTATTTCACCACTTTATGGGTTGAATTTTAAAAATTTTTGAATTACATTATATTTCGTATTTTTTTTATGATTTATGAACAAAATTTCAAAATTGTTACTCTAAAAATGAAGGACTTTCCATACAAACTTTCAACCCCTGTTCCACCCCCTTCTCATTTTATTTTCACAATTAAAAGTATCCTATAACCTTCTCCGTATTATGGTCTTAAAACGTGTCTTAAAAAAAGTTTTTTTAAAATTTATTCAGTACTTTCAGCGTGATGCCCGAATAACAAAAAACACGGTCAGACAGCCAGACAGAAAATCGAAAAACAATATTTTTAGCTTCAGTATAAATTATATAATGCCCCCAACAAAAATTTTCAAAGTATCTTCAATGTACAGAATGTACCGAATGCGTATTATAAGTATAGATTCTAGATGGCGCTGGCTTCCTTTATGCCACGCTAACGTTTGTTGTTACAAATGGTATAAGTAAAATCTCAAACTGCGAATTAATATAGAAATTGAACAGTTATATTATAATTATAGACAGTACCTACTCAGTTATAAAAAAATAAATAAAAAAATAACGTGTAACACATGTTTAGAGTAACTACGCACGCGGCAGGTCAGAAAATGCTTTTGGCATTTTATTATAAAAGAGCAGCATTTTGTTAAAAAAATATAAAATTTTTCAACTTCACAAATGATTTTTTGTACAATACATTTCATAAATGACGTCGGCTTATTGTTATTCCAGTTTCGCCTGAATTAATTCGAGAGGCAAAATAAAATAATGTTTTATGAATGCATCCTGTAAAGGTTGTAGCTCATAAGAGCCACCTGGGATACAACTCGCACCGCCTCGTCGCTAGGCACCGCCTGGACGCTAGGCATCCATTTGACCACGGGTGGACGCCGCGTTGTCACCAGTGAACCTCGCGTGATCAATTTCCGAGTAGTCTACAAGCATTTGACCTTATACTACAGCCTTTCTTGATGAGTACTGTTTAACAACAAGCAAATTAGAAATGAAGGTAAGAAACGCATGTCATTTCATATTTTATTTATTTTAAATTATGTATGGTTAGTTTATGAAATGTTATTTAAAATAAATTAACCACATCTAATTGTTCAAAGATTATAATCAAATTTATTTTCATTAATTTAAGAACAAGTTAATTATAATTCTTACTATGTGTGAAATGCCTAGTGATTTATATCCTCTTTTTTACTCATCTAACTGTACTCATCAAGAAAGGCTGTAGTATACGTGTCATACCTAGCTATCATCGAGTGGTTCCACTCGCAATCCGCGCCTGGACACCTCGCGAGCGAGGCGATTCGTTGATGGTACGAAGTTGATGTAGTGAGCGCATGCCCATAGAAATCTATACGAAGATTACTAACCACTCGAGGCGTGGCGGTGCGGGTCGAGTGCTGGTTGGCTCTAATGAGCATTTACCTGACTTCAGTATAATATAGAGTTCAAACCAGTCTAATGGCGGCTTAGTTTTGCACAGGTATTTTTGTCCTTCACTAATGGATTCACATGGAGGACATAAAGCGAGTTGCAAGGAGACGCTGGATGCTGGCGGCTCGAGACCGTTGTACTTGGAAGTCCATGCAAGAGGCCTATGCCTATGTTGATGGTGGTGATGAAATGCAAGAAGCCTATGCCCAGCAGTGGACGTCCATCGGTTGATAATGATGATAGTGGTGATGAATGGACCATTCATCACCATCACCATCCCGGGACTTTTGTCTTCCAGTGAAAGTTCCATTAAAATCGGTTTATCCGTTCCAGAGGATACCCGATAGTTGAGTGATAGAAAGAAAGGCAGACTAGCACTTTTTTTTTATAAAATGTAATTTTATTATTATGTGTATGCTGTATTTGATGTATTATTTGACGGCATCTTTTGTGGTTTATTGTTATTTGTGGTTGCCTATCAAAATAAGACTTACTCGAATTGCTTTCTGAGGGTCTAGTAGCAGTTTGATACTGTTACTATCGCGTTATCGTAAACGCGAATTTCGAAGGAATTGAAACAGGGCCAGCTAGTGGCACTACTGCACAACTGTTTCAATCCCATATAAAATGGCGTTTACGTTAATGCGATAGTAACAGTATGAAAATATTGACTCGCACTAGGCACACTGTTATTGATTGCCATACTATTCCTTTTGGCATTGCCGGTAAGATCGTAGGATATATCTTTTCAATGTGTGTGTTCATGGAAGTAGAACTGTGTTTCGTGAGTGTGTGTGTGTTTGTTATTGTCATTATCATGAAAACTTACCTTTAGAGCCTTTGCAATTCTTATATTCCATATCACATAGATTACTAAAGTTCGTTTTTTCGTTCATTTCATTGGTGGCACATATTGGTATTTTTCTGTGATTCGTAAATATTTGGAAATTTAAGTATCAAATTGTTTCGTTTGACCGTATATAATATTATCATCATCATCATCATCATCATCATCATCATCATCATCATCATCATCATCATCATCATCATCATAACAGCCGATGGACGTCCACTGCTGGACATAGGCGTCTTGCATGGACTTCCAAACAAAACGGTCTCGAGCCGCCAGCATCCAGCGAATCCCTGCAACCCGCTTGTGTCCTCGGTCCATCTAATCGCGGATAGACCAACACTGGACTTTCTGGTGCGGGGTGCGGGATCAGCATACAAAAGGCGGCCTTATCGCTAAGTAGCGATTCCTTCCAGGCAACCTACTACAGGAACTATGTGACTTCAGGTTCGCGTCCGTGGTTTATTAAAATATTAAACCGTAAAGGGTGTGGATTTTTCATCTAACTTCTAACAAGTTAGCCCGCATCCATCTTAGATTGCATCACCTTGCTATGAAGTGAGATCGTCGGGCTTCTGGAGCGAGCTCAATTGGCTGGAGTGACTCCTGCGGGGACCAACACCAAAAGCACCTACGTATAAGGGCCAACTCTAGTGGCCAAGTGCGGAAAAGGCCCAGGAAAGAAGAAGAAGAAGATAGTCAAGGGCTAACTTTTAAATAATAAAAAACAACCTTACAATCGCTTAAAAATAGACTTGGTTACTTACCTGGTAATGCTAAGACATTTTACATAATCTTCCATACATTCTTCGTAAGTCTGTTCCATAGAGGTTTTGTTATATGGAATGTCCAACATTGGACGACGTGTTTCTTGGGGTACCAGCGATAGCATTTTTGATATTTTTACTAATAAAAAAAATTAAAATATTATTGAAGTGATAACTTCTCATGGTAGGGTGAGCCGCTTTGTAACGTAACGCGTTACGGCGCCGCACTTTCCTTTCTCTCACGCATATGGCAGCAGGCTTATGTTATCACGTCTGTCTAGCGTCCCGAGATGCATTCCTTTTTTTTGTTTAGTTAGGTTTTTGTTATACTATTCATTACGACTAGGTATATTAGAAATTAGATGCTGAAGTGGCAATGGACAGGGCGTATAGTTTATAGAGCCGACGGACGTTGGGGTCCCAAGGTGCTGGAATGGAACCCGCACCGGAAAGCGCAGTGTTGGTAGACCCCCCCCCCCCCATTACGTGGAAGTCTATGCAAGAGGCCTTTGTCGGCAGTGGAAGTCCATCGGCTATTAACGATGATGATGATGATGATGAGGTATTTTAGATCTCCTTACTAAGTTATTGATTGTCTTGTTGGTCTAGTGGTTAGCCTATGTGATGTCGAATCACGCGGTCTTTGGTTGAACTGGGAAATACTGCTTTTTATCTATATCTTGGAGAACACGTTAAGCACGTCTTGGTCATAATCATTAACATATGATGGAAAGAGATTCTCGTAGCCGTAGTTTTGCACCGCCATTGGTTGAAGTATCTATTTCTATCATCCTGAGCCCGCCAACTCGCAGTGGAATAGCGTAGTGGGTTAGCTCCATATCCCCTCTCTTGCAAGGATATACACAGAGTATATCCAGGGCTTGGGCCATTTTCTTGTTTATGCCACACATCGCAGGGTAATCTCCAATACACCCAGGACAATAGTCCTGGTTCATCATTAATCATCATTATCAACCCATATTTGGCTCATTGCTGAGCTCGAGTCTCCTCTCAGAATGAGGAGTTAGGCCACATAGTCCACAACGCTGGCCCAATGCTGGTTGGCAGACTTCATACACGCAGTGTATTAGGAAAATTCTCAGGTATGCAGATTTCCTGACGATTTATTTCCTTCATTGCTTGAGACACGTGATATTTACTTTCTTAAATTGCATATAACGGAAAAGTTATATGCAATTTAAGAGATTCCCTGAACGGGATTCGAACCTATATATATCCTATATATATATAAAGTTGATGCAAACGCATATTTCATTTTCTTTTCTTTATCTTCAAATCGTTGATGAATCGTGAAACTTTACCGTTAATATTTAAATTTCAATTAATTTACACTTACTCAGAAATATATAACAGAAAAGAATTGTCGTCCTCATTATGTCGGATTTTTCCAATATTTCAAGATATGTGTTTTATTATTCCATAACTAACTGCCAATTAGACACTAAATATTTTAATGATGCTATAAAATTTGTGCTAAAATACAAAAGTGACATATACCATACTTTTCAAAAAAACCAAAATGTCCGCGAAACGCGATGTAAACTTATATAATGATTTATTTATTTTGCTATCATCCGCGAAAATTCGGCGAACCCATGCGACAACGTCACCCAGGTCCGACAAAATACTCTCTACGTACGTTTCACCCCGAAACCGGAGCATCCTCAGGAGATGTTGACTCTACAACGTGCAATTGCAAAGTATACGCCCCGTTGTAGAGTCAACATCTCCTGAGGATGCTCCGGTTTCGGGGTGAAACGTACGTAGAGAGTATTTTGTCGGACCTGGGTGACGTTGTCGCATGGGTTCGCCGAATTTTCGCGGATGATAGCATAATAAATAAATCATTATATAATCATGATGAACTTCCGCAAAGTAACGCCTGCTTCTATCCAATATTTAAAAGCGATGTAAACTTTTAGCCCCTTCTATTCATAATTTTGCATATTTTGAAAAGTTTCACAAAAATATCTCAAAACATGAATGATTTATATTTTAAAAAAAACTTCAAACCTTTTTTAACCTTTTAGGGGTAGAATTTAGAAAAATCTATATTATTTTACATCAATCTCCTACCTAAACAATCAGCGACCAAAAAACGTCCCCACTCAATGAGTGCCAACACACAACTTCTTGGGACTCAATTCAAGTAGTTGCGTTTGCAAATTCAACCCTAACCTCAATCCTTAAAGTTGAATTTGCTCTGAATTTGAGATTTTATAGAATATTGAACTATATTTAAAGGCCTTTAGGTATAATTTTCTTTACCAGTAATTCTAAAACTGTCTAAGCAAAATTGGCCAGTTTTTAAGTGAAATTTTCTACATGATTGTGCGTCCTTTTATTATAAAAGGTTATGTTACTTTAATACTTTTCTAGTAATCACATATCAATTTTTAATAATGTAACTTGAAGAAAATCTCTGTAACAAAAAAATCAACTGACTTCAAAATCATAAAAATAAACTAAAAAGCGAAAAATAACATCGTATGTGCTACCTATTCTGATCACACAATAAGCCGTGATAGACCAGTGGATATGTCCTCTGCTTCCGATTCCGGAGGGTGTGGGTTCGAATCCGGTCCGGGGCATGCACCTCCAACTTATTAGTTGTGTGCATTTAAAAAAAATTAAATGTCTCAAACTGTGAAGGAAAACATCGTGAGGAAACCTGTTTTTCATAGAATTTTCTTAACTCTCTGCGTGTGTGAAATCTGCCAATCCGCATCGGGCCAGCGTAGTTGACTATTTAGTACTAGTATTATTAGTAGTATAATAATTTCTCGTAAGAAATTGATTAAAATAAATAAATAATAAATAAAATAAAAAGCCTTTTATTTCGCACATAAGTAAGCACATATACATATTAGTGTTAATAAAATTTATAAAAAAATAAATTACAATTTTTAAATTTTTGTAAAAAAATTTTGTGCGAACCCCTCTATTTGAGGGTGAAGGCCTCCTCCAGAGATGACCAGTACTCTCTATCTGTGGCTTTTTTCCTCCACTGTTTTCCAGCCGTCCTTTCAATGTCGTCTGCCCATCTACTTCTAGGTCTTCCTCTTTTTCTAGCACCTACAGGCCCTGTCCATGCCGTTAGCCGAGAAGTCCATCTATCGTCATTTATTCTTGCTACATGGCCCGCCCATCTCCATTTTAATCTCATAGAATAGTTTAGTACGTCTATTACTCCTGTTTTTTCTCTTATAGTAGAGTTGCGAATTTTTTGAATTTTTCGGATTTTCATCATACTTCTTTCCATGCTCCGTTGGCATTAATTTATTTTGTTCTTGACATTTCGCGTAAATTTCCATGTTTGACAGGCGTATGTGAGAGACGGTAAGAGACAGGTGTTCATGACATTTCTCTTAATTTTTGTTGGCATTTGACTTTTGAAAATTTCTTTAAGGCTCCAATATTTCTTCCATGTCCCTTTTATCCTTCTTTCAATTTCTTGCTCGTTACTTTTATTATCAAAAGAGAGTTGCTTGCCCAGATAAATGTACGAATCGACAAACTCTATCGAAGTATTTTCAACTTTAATTTCATTTTTTAATGCATTTGTCATCAATTTTGTTTTTTTGAAGTTGATTTCTAGGCCAGACTGTCGGCTCGATTGTTGCAGCGTGTATATCATATGCTCTAGCTCTAGGCTGTTTTCAGAGAGCAAGACTAGATCGTCAGCGAATCTCAAATGGTTTATATAATTTCCGTTTATATTTAAGCCCATCGTATTCCAGTTTAACTTGTTTATAACGGTCTCTAGTACTGCAATGAAAATCGTTGGTGACAGCGGGTCCCCTTGTCTGGTTCCTCTTTTAATTGGAATAGGGGTTCCTGTTGACTCTAGCCTTACTCTACTGGTGTTGTTTTTATAAATGTTTTTTATCACTCTAATGTATTTGGCCTCTACATTTTGTAAGTACAGAGCTTCCCATATTGATGAATGGAGTATAGAGTCAAACGCTTTTTGGTAATCTATAAACGCTATGTAGAGTGGTCGTTGGAACTCTTGGTACTTCTCAATAAGTAGCTCTACCGAGTGAATGTGATCTACTGTAGAGTATCCTTTTCGAAAGCCTGCTTGTTCTATTGGCTGATGTGAATCAAGTGTAGAGATTATTCTATTTTTTATAACTGAAGAGAAAAGTTTATATATCGACGGCAGAAGGCTTATGGGTCTGTAGTTGCTTATGTCGTTGGGATTGCCCTTTTTATATAACAATATAATATCTCACTCTGACCACTGCTGAGGCGTTATAGAGGTGTCTAGTATTTTATTGAAGAGAATCATCAGAGGTGTGGCAAGAATGGTATAAGCCGCTTTTATAGCTTCGTTAGTTATTTTGTCCGGCCCTGGACTTTTCTCTACTTTAAGGTGCTTAATTTCTCTTATTATTTCTATTTCTTCTACTGGATTTATTTCCGTGGTGTTAATATGTTTTTCCTGAGACATATGAAAATGTAGAGTACTTGCGTTTTCTATCTCTGGGGCATCATATAAGGTTTTGTAAAACGTAGTGGCTATATGGAGTATATTTTTTCTATTTTGTGTGACTCTATCTGATTCGCTGAGACCCTCAATCCACGACTTATGGGGTTTTAATGCTTTGTATGCTCTTTTTAAGCTTCCTGATGCATTGAGGTGTCTTTCTATGGTTTGGTGTCGGTGGTTATTGTAGTCATGTCTTATACACTTGCTTATAAGTTTGTAGAGAGCACTTACTTCGTTTTTCAGTGATCTTGATTTAGGTTTGGTCTTTTGTAGGTCTATTCTATCTATTGATTAAAATACTTATTATAATTTTTCAAAAAAAAAAGATACATTTTGAAACTATAAAATACACTAAATTATTGTTTAATTTTTTGGATTCTTAAGAATAGGTCACTTTATGTGCAGAGTGTATAATTAAAATTAATCAGCAATTCTGGTGTTTAATTACCTTGTTTTAATTATTCTCACCACGTTGTTAGGATTTGATGATTTTTGTGTTACATCTACGCTTTAAAAACCGTTTAGGCGTGTCGGGACACGCAAAGTGTAGGGTTATGTAGATTATTTTAGCACTTTAAACCCAATACACAAGCACACAAATACCGATAGCGATATTCCCCACAATGGAAAACAAGAAAAAAATCATGCTGTTTAAACTTTGTTTGGAACCTCAAATTTTTTTTTTTATTTTCTTTTAGGGCTCCCTCACACGGGCCACCGGCCAGAGCAAGAAAACGCCGCTACCAGCATATTTCCTGTAATTTTTTTTATATTTTATATGGACTCGCCACACACGGTTGACGTCGGTGGCCGCCACACGCTACAGTCTACGCTGCTCGCTTCTTGTGGCCCGCACCGGCCACTAAACGCCGACACAAAACGCCACCACACGCCATAAGATTCTGCATCTTCTGCATGTTGTTCTCGTTCTTCATCAAAAGGACCAGCCACCGACCACAAGTGGCTCCTCTTGCTTCTTGTAGCGGCGTTTGTGGCAGTCGCGTGTGTTCCGTGTGCGGGGACACTTAATCACTTTATAGTCCTAATGAATATACATACTCATGCCCAATTTCAGCCAACTACTTATCAGGCTCGGAGTTAACTTGTTATTTTCGTGCTCCGAGTACGTTTTTTAAGTTCGACTGTAACTCTTAAAATAGTAATTGCGATGAACGGACGGACAGACAGATGGACATGGGGAAACTCCATTGGACTTCGGAACCCTAAAAAACCAAGGTGTAATTGTCGTAACATTGTTCTAACTGAATCTAAACTATCTCTAATTTAAACGTCGCTGTATGATGCTGCATATATATCTATACTAATATTATAAAGCTGAAGAGTTTGTTTGTTTGTTTGATTGAACGCGCTAATCTCAAGAAATACTGGTCCGATTTGAAAAATTCTTTCGGTGTGGAGGAGTCCATTTATGGAGGAAGGCTATAGGCTATATAATATCCCCTTAGTGCTACGAGAATGGGAACCACGCGGGTGAAACCGCGCGGCGTCAGCTAGTATGATAATATAGCAGTAACAGACTCAGGAGAACAATGTTTGCCAATATTGAGACTCAGTCATAAAAAACAATCAACGCCCTGAGATAATTAATTTTATTAAAAAAGAGATTAAAATTAGGTCACCTAAATCACATTCTCATTTTATAACAGGCGATTTACGCTTTGGGCTCATTAAAACGTAAATCACCGTTTACATTACATTACATTATGTTCAAACCTTATTCTTAGACTTAAAATTAGAAGAAGATCTATATTTACATCGTAAATTACACAGATTAACAAACACTGAAACAACTGAGGAACTTTTTACACCACACTATACATGGATTACGCTAAAACAGTACTTAGAAATGTTCAAGGTTTCAAATAAAAAAAAAGTTCAAATGCTTTGCATTTCAACAGTTTCATGCTATTTGAAACAGGACTTTAGTCAGAAAATTTGCGAACATTGCGACGTCTTTGTGTTTGTTGTCACCGTTTGCTCCAATTGCAAAGCAGTCAACTCTGTGTCCATTTTCCGGTTATTAGTCCTCATATTCTTCTTCATTGGACCTTTCTTTCTGCAGCAGCAAAGGATCTCCTCGAATTCCTTCCGAAAATTGTCATTCAGCCACCCATATAGCAAAGGATTGGATATAGCACTCGACATTCCAAACATGTGGCAAATCGCATACGTTATTGTTAATGGTTGTTCTTCGAGAATGGGTTGCGAACTAAAATCTGCTACCATGTTGAAGACGTTCAATGGCAACCAACTAATGACGTACGTTACAGCTATTGCTACAAGGATAGCTGGAGTTTTCCTCGTAGGCCGTCTCCTTCCTTGCAATCTTCTGTGAATTTGTACATGGGCAATTACCACTACTAAAACTGGCAAGAGATATTGGAATATTAGGCTAAAAGCTGAGTAGATGGCCCGCCCTTTCTCGAAAGGCCAATCTTCGATACAGAAATGTATGAAGTCGAACCCTAGTATGCCGACTTTATGGGTTTTTAGACTTCTAAATATGTAGAGGGGTGATGCAAGGGCGAACGCGGTGACCCATATGAAGAACATTGTGACGAGAGCACCCATTGTTTGCAATCCAGGCCGAGTAGGGTACACGATCAGCTGTGGACAAAAATATTTGTTATTGTAATGGCAATAAGGTTCTAATTTGATGATTTCGCAATGTAATAATTATGATTAGAGACCAATAAAAGTTATAATCATGTAGCGAATAGGCTAAAGTAGATTTTTAATTTTTCTGTTACATAAAAAAAAATTGGCTTTCCATTGCCAAATTTGAATAGTTTTTGCGAATTGAAAATGCGAATTTCTATGCAGTAATACTTGTAAATATCTTCTGTATTTCACGCTTTATGTCGATAATATTGTAAGGAAGTTTTGCAAAGGTTAAAGCATAATTTATCCGGAGTTTTTCCTTAAATTTTTATTGAATAAAAGTAATATCAACTTCATCATATCATCATTTCCCCAACGTTCATTAGCTCTTCATGATGTAAATGTACTTACATTTACATCATCATCATCATCATCATCATATCAGCCAATGGACGTCCACTGTAGGACATAGGCCTATTGTAGGAACTTCCAAACATCACGAATCTGAGCCGCCTGCATCCAGCGAAAACCTGCGACTCGTTGAGCTATGTCGGTGACTTTGGTTCTACTGCGGATCTTTTCATTTCTGATTCGATCACACAGATATACTCCTATCAAAGCTCATTCCTTAATATTCTGATAAACATAATTAATCAAAATTTTCACTAAAAAAGGAGTACTGTTTTGACTTGTACATAAACACTACGTCTATCAATCAATTTAGATGCATCCAGTCCAATAGTCGTTGTTTACTCTGACGCGTACATACATGTTTATTCTAAAAGCGTAGATAATAAATTTCAATTACAATGTGTCATAGTTTGCTCAACATTTTTTCCACGTCCAATAGACCACCGTACTATCAGTTGTATTGAGTGGCGTTATCAACTGTCTAGTGTTTGGGTATTCGGTTCATTACACGAACTCTTCAATGATAAACTGATAATGGAGTTCATACAAAATCAATATGTGCATTGGAAATAGATATTTTAATCAGATTCTCGCGTATGCTACCCAGTTCAGTTCATTGTTTTCATTAACTCGTTTGGGGATTTGCTAAATAAATGTACACTTATAATAAATCTGTAGTGAGGTCAATTCTGTATATGAAATATATTTCCAAAATAACTATCAAGGGGTGATTAGTGATCGATACTGATGCCAAAAATGCAATCAGTAAAATTTTTGTCTGTCTGTATGTTCGTTATAGAAACAAAAACTACTCAACGGACTTTAACGAAACTTGGTACAGTTATTCTTCATAGTCTTGGGCAGGTTATAGTATACTTTTCATCACGCTACGATCAATAGGAGCAGAGTATTAAAGGAAATGTTGCGAAAACAGGAGAAGTTACGCAATTTTTTAACCGTCCGTCGCGTGGTAGGGTAGGGGTATGTTAGGAGTAGAGTAGGGGTAGGAGTAGGATAGGGTAGGATAGGGGTAAGGTAGGGGTAGAGTAGGGGTAGGGTAGGATAGGGGTAGAGTAGGGGTAGGGTAGGAGTAGGTTAGGGGTAGGGTTGAGTCCCTAATCATCCCCTGTATGGTAGGGTGGATTGGGAGTAGAGTAGGGTAGTAGTAGTACTGTGAAGGAAAAATGTCGTGAAGAAACTTGCATACCAGAGAATTTTCTCAATTCTCTGCGTGTGTAAAGTCTACCAATCCGCATTGGGCCAGCGCGGTCGACTATTGGCCCAATCCCTCTCATTCTGAGAGGAGACTCGAGCTCAGCAGTGAGCCAAATATGGGTTGATAAAGATGAAGATGATGATGAAATTAGATAAGTCTCATGACATGATCAAAAATAACTGAGGTATACAGCTTGTCACTGCAAAGTGATTTTACAAAAATAAAGACGATTGATTATAAATGTATCAGAAGATTAATCATGTCTTATCCGGAGTGGGATAAGTAATTGACTGAGCCTAGACCTATAAATCTTAAGATCAATCAATTAAAATGTATACTCAATCGACGCGAATCTGACATGTTTCAATGCCACCCCAAAGTAAGGGTCGTACTTGATCTCTATCTATACTACAGCCTTTCTTAATAAGTACTGTTTACCAACAAACAAATTAAAAATGTGGATATAAATCACTAGTAATTTCACACCTAATAATAATTATATTTAACTTGTTCTTTAATGAATGAGAATAAATATGATTAATAAGCTTACAACAATTAGATATGCTTAATATATTTTGTATATAACATTTTATAATCAAACCATACATAATTTAAAATAAATAAGTGAAATGATATGCGTTTTCTACCTTCATTTTTAATTTATTTGTTGGTAAACAGTACTCATCAAGAAAGGCTGTATTATACAATTATATCGCTTAATTTATTTTAACTACAATCTGAATACAAACAAAATACATATTCATTATGTTCCTAAGCGTTTTGATGCATATGATTTGCTATTTAAAATAACCGGTCAAGTACAAAACGGACTCGCGCACAAAAGGTTCCGTACTATGCGTATCTATAAAAACGGTAAAATAATGTTTATTGTATACGGGCCCAAATATTTATCTATTATTGAGTTTTTTAATAGTTAGTTCAGCGATTTGGCTGAAATTTGGAATAGAATTAGATTTTACTCTGGATTAACACACAGGCTACTTTTCAGTCCGGAAAATTCTATGGTTCATGGTTGCTCGCGGGATTTGTGAAAACTGAATTCTACGCGGACGAAGTCGCGAGCGTCCGCTAGTTCTTTATAAACGCCAAACAACAACGCACGCTTTGCTACGATACTGTGTGTAGTGGGAGTTTTCAATATTTTCATACTGTTACTATCGCGTTAACGTAAACGCGAATTTATATGGAATTGTAACAGTTGTGCAGTAGTGTCACTAGATGGCGCTGTTTCAATTCCTTAGAAATTCGCGTTTACGTTTACGCGATAGTAACAGTATCAAACTGCCACTAGGCCCTCAGAAGCATCTATAGTGTGTTGACTCGATATAAACTAAGCAAAATCACAAATACCTTTCACAAAGCTCAATAAATTATTTTTTTAATTTAAAAATTACATGCCAGACGGCAGATGTTATTCTATAAGGTTCGTTGGCTTAACTTCAACTAAACTCGATACAGAATATTGATGACTTCAAAGTTAACTAGAACGGGCTATTTGCGGCGTTATTACAAACCATAAGCGTAAACACATGGGCCGATCAAAACAGAAACGGACGAAAATTTAAACGAACTGAAATTTTGTAGTACGAGAACCGGCATAAGAAATTATACCCTCATCTGTTACTTAATTGGGATAAAAAAATGATAGAAAATATTCTTTAGTTGAGGTCTAACTGTTGCCTAGTTAAATAGTGGCCGTATAGTATTAAATTACTATTTTTTTCAATTTATTTAATCTCCTTCCCTAATTCTACCCCCAAGAGGGGGTAGAATTGATCATTTTTTTTCTTAGCAGATGCCTACGTCATAAGATCTACCTACATGTCAAATTTCTGCCCGATATGTCCAGTGGTATGGGCTGTGCATTGATAGATGTTAATAGATCACTATGTTATTAGATGAAAGGCTTAATTTAACTTTATTAGTTTGCTTTTGATCTAGTTCATGGTTTCCTAGATTTTGTATGAAAAATATGTTTGGTCACACTTTAACTAGACAAACTATGTGTCACTCTGAAAAATATCTATCATTTGTTTCTCATCACTAATGAATAACAGATGAGGGTATATATTTCTAATGCCGGATCTTCGACCATTAGTCGTTACAGACATGCCCCTCTACTAATAAACGTTGTTTAAAATTTGTATGTTTATGTAGTATGCGCTAAGCTTCGTGTCCGATCTGACATTGCAATGCGAACTACGTGATAGTTATTAACCCGGCTATAGTATGTTTTCGTTTGCGCAACATCATGTTTCGTGTTCAGTTCAGGCTTGAAGTTTGGTTCGGTATATACAAATCTTTAGTGACTGATACTTTGATAAATTGATATTTCATCGTTTCAGATAAATTTATAAATAATAATTATTAATATTTGTGATTGATACTTGAATGTAAAATATGTTTTAAATCTATCTAGCGCAAAGAGTAAGAGTGAATGAAGGAGAGACCTTTTTGGAAATTGGTTATTTTTTTTTTTAAACTACTATTGCTAAGTTTCTTGCCTGTTCTATGGGTACAATAGAATCTTTATTTACAGACAGACAAACTTGACGTACCTTGGCACTCAACTTGGTAAAAATGACAATGGCCAATATTTGGTCAAATGCTTTATAAAAAATTGTGGAATTCCAGAGAAATTAATTTAATCCCAGTTTGTTTGTGACTAAGTCACACGTAAATTAGATGTAAGTAAACAATAAACCTATCTGATGCCTACGTCTAAAGAAAATGATGTGATGAAAGTAGATGGCGCGAAGTATATAGCTTGGTTTACACAGACTAAGCAGTCTCGACCAATGTTTGGTCTAAAGCTAAAATGGTGCATACCAACATACAACACACCTGATATCGATCCAAAGCAATCGCAGTAATGGACAAAAGTATACTAATATGGATATACTTTGGATGGAGTCGTAGCCTATACAGAGGCTTGGCCAATTTGGCAACGGCCAATATTTGTTCAAAGCTATATATTGGGGTAGCAACACAGCAATCTTAATCAGAGCCTGTATACGGAGTAAACAACGTACCTGATATAGATCCAACAGTTGACACAAATTGGATATAACTTGGATTGCACCTTCACAAAAACTAGGCCAATCTAGCAATGGCGATTTGATCAGTGTCTAGTGGGAGTTTTCAATATTTTCATACTGTTACTATCGCGTTAACGTAATAACGAATTTATATGCAATAGAAACAGTTGTGCAGTAGTGCCACTAGATGGCGCTGTTTCAATTCCTTAGAAATTCGCGTTTACGTTAACGCGATAGTAACAGTATCAAACTGCCACTAGGCCCGCTGCATATAAGTCACTATGCAGAGGGCCATTGTGATCATCTAACATAGTTATTTCAACGAAATGATCTTGTCTACGCCACTTTATATCAAATGGCAGTGATTTTTCGTTTTACAATTATCTAACAAGAATATTTTGATGAAATTAAATAATCTTACTAATTGCTACTACCACTTCTATATTAGAGCATCAATCAGCGGTAAGAGCGGTCGGACTCATCCAAGGGGTGGTGGTTCGATCCCCGCCCCGTTATTCTCTTGTCGTACCCTACAGTCCCGACTAGTTGGAGGGGAATGGAAATATTGGTCATATTTAAAAATATGGCAAATATTCTTTTAAAAAAAAATCGTATTGTCACTTTATGTAAAATGAAGATACTTTATGCCATTTCGTTGTAAATATAATGTTAGATGATTGCATAAACGAAAGTGTGTTGAAAAACGTTGTAGTGATTCATACCAACCAACCAACGGAATAGTCTTAATCAGAGTTGGTACCTATAAATATACAATATACCTGATATCGATCAGTGCTACAGTTGACAGCTTGGATTAAAACTTCATAAAGGCTAGGCCAATCTAGTAACGACCAATATTTTAACCAAACCCAACAACCAAATTCAACGGCCAATATTTGATCAAAGCTACTAATGTGATGGTAACGTAAGAGCCGTGATAGCCCTGTGGATATGACCTCTGCCTTCGATTCCCGAGGGTGTGGGTTCGAATCCGGTCCGGGGCAAGTATCGCCGTTGAGGTTTTTATATATTTGGTTATTGATATGAAGACGATGGTGATTGATATATTTATTCACTTTACTAATTATAACAATTGTATATAGATATAAAATAAAAGTACTATCAAAGTGATGATGCGGTGTGGAATGGAGAAACGGTAAAGATGTAATGAATGGGCGAAACAATATATCCACGCATGCGCGGTCGAGGGAATTCTAAATATGAAATGAATCTGGAATGTGAATGTAGATGGCCTAACCTAAAGTGGGCGAACGAAAGAGTTCGTTCGCCACACCAGCACCTCCAACTTTTCAGTTGTGTGCATTTTTTAAGAAATTAAATATCACGTTTCTCAATCGGTGAAGGAAAACATCGTGAGGAAACTTGCATACCAGAGAATTTTCTTAATTCTCTGCGTGTGTGAAGTCTGCCAATCCGCATTGGGCCAGCGTGGTGGACTATTGGCCTTACCCCTCTCATTCTGCGAAGACTCGAGCTCAGTAGTGAGCCGAATATGGGTTGATGACAACTAACGTGAAGATTAATAAACCAGTAAATAACACACCTGATATCGATCCAAAGCAATCGCAGTGATGGAAATAGTTGACACGAATATGGATATAGCTTGGATGGCACCGCAGGCCTTGCAGAGGCTTGGCCAATCTGGCAATGGCCAATGTTTGGTCAACAGCTCCATCAGAGTGAGTGGAGTGCCAACGCAGCAGACCAGCGCATCGGACACCGCTAGGTTGACGATGAACATGTTTCTGGCAGTTCTCATTGCTGGCTTTCTGACTACCTGGAAAAGAAAACAACTTTTTATCTTTTTCTTTACTTGTTATAGTCTAGGATCCGGGGAACAATGTTACAATCACTTGGAGTCATCATTATCAACCCATATTCGGCTTACTGCTGAGTTCGAGTTTCCTTTCAGAATGATTTTTGGGTTAGGCCAACAGCTCCATACAACAACCAATATATTTGAAGTACTTAAATGTAATTTCCTTCGCTGTGGTAATCACAAAAATATTATGAAGGCGAAAGTTTATGTATATATTTGGAGATTTGGCTGAAATTTGGAATGAAAATATATTTTACTCAGGAACATGATCTATTTTTCATCCATGATTCTCACAGAATTTGTGAAAAATTTAATTCCACGCAGACAAAGTCACAGGCGTCCGCTAGTTTCAGAATAAAAAGTGGTTATACTAAGAGTGAGAGTGACGACTGGGAATATAATTTCTCATATTATGTCGAGTAAAATTACACTTTATACTTTAGTGGTTGAAGGTGTGAATTCTTGAAATCTGCTACCTTTCAAAGAAACCTAGGTCTAAACTCCATAATTAGCTACCTTACTTACCTATGGTAGACTAATGAGCTGACAAACATTCAGTTTTTATCAAATGAGGCAGGTCTAGCTGTCGCTAGCTCTTAGTCTATAGCCTCTGTGTTATTATAAACTCCGCATCATTTTCTACCGCTAATTTCAAGTTATTATAGGTAAATTAAAACCCACAAAACAACTCATTCAAGTTCGACGAACATGTTAGTTCGAAGTTTATTATGTATAACAAGCAAGAAAATAATTAGTCGCTTATTACAAATTTAATGACCTCCAAAATATTGTTAAGGGTAATTGAACTTGGAAAATTAACAGACGTATAATTTCGGAAGGTAAAATTTGTTAGCAAAGTTATTTATTAAGGGAAAATAACATGTAGGTATCTAAAGGTTATTTTATAAGAGAATTTTGTTTTAATAATATGTTAAAATACTAGCGAATGTCCCGTGGTTTCACCCGCGTAGTTCCCGTTCCCGTAAAAATACGGGAATAAAACCTATGACTCTCACAAATAACGTGGCTTTCTAGTTGTAAAAAATTTTCAAAATCGGTTCAGTAGATCCAGAGATTACTTAAAATACTTTTTTTTATATATTAGTATTTTATTGTATTCTTTCTCCTAAGAAATATCCAGTGATTTTTATCCCGAAGTTTGGGCCTCAGAGAGCATGTTAGGGCCATCGCACAAGCTGGCCTATTCACTAATTTGGTCTTTACTACCTAACCTACTAATTAAAAAAAACATCAGTCATCAGAAATGTCATCTATCTACTGTATGATATCCACGAACTACCAGGATACCATAGATGGTGAGAAGTACCGACTACCGCTTGCTTATTCGTTTACTGGCTATAGAAGTTAAAAAAACCAACATACTTACAGAAATGACCACGAGTGCATTTCCAACTGCGCCGATAACTACCAGGATGCCATAAAATGTGAGGAGTAGAGCTCTTGTCGGGTCATCGACCTTCCTGTTTTGCGAGAACTTTTCTAGCAGCACATTAGGGTTCTGCACACCGCGGGATGCTTCGATCAGTGCCGACGTTAGGTTGACATTGAACGTGAAGTTCAAATTGGGGTCTTCCCCCTGAAACAAAAAAAAACGCATGTCAAGTATAATCAATCATACTACACTAGTCGATACCCGCGACTTCGTCCTCGCTTTGAGCTCGCTTCGCTCGTTAATCCGGATCTGTCACAAAATCTGACCTTAGCGAACGTCTATTAACTATGAACTACCTCTCTGCCAAATTTTATCTTTATACGTCAAGAGGTTTTGGATATTTCGTGATGTGACCTTCGCTTTTATAACACAAGTTAGCCTTTGACTACTATCTCACCTGATAGTAAGTGATGATTCAATCTAAGATGGAAGCGGGCTAACTTGTTAGGAGTAGGATGAAAATCCACACCCCTTTCGGTTTATATACGTCATCGCACCAGAACGATAAATAGCTTGTCGGTAGGGTGGTAGCCACGGCCGAAGCCTCTCACCAGCAAAAGATGTAGAAAGTAGTCAACGATGTAGAAAAACACACTTTTAACAAAATTATTTTCTTTCGTCGGACAAAAGTAATGGACCTTTTTACGTATCTTTATTCATGTTTTATTTCTTTTTCTCCTCTCTGTGTTGTTTTATGCAATAAAGCTTTTATCTAAGTATTTATCTAAAGTATCCAAGCTTTCCACTCCAAATGACCTAATAACAACTGCTTACTATTTATTTTTTCAATTTCAAACGATTTAACAAACCTAGTTTTGAACCGTCAAGCTCTTGTATAATTTTGGATTTATATAAAAAAAACAAAGTCAAGCGTGAGCCGGACTTGCTAGCCGCTGGTTCCGTACAGGTCAGAAAATATTTTTGTACAAAAGCCATGAAAACACCAAACATTTCTATTGAAAATATGTAAAATGGATTGAGAGACAAACACAACCATAGAAAGCTGTTGTTGACGTTGGTCGCAGATAGAAAAATGTGTTTTCTGGTGTTACCAACTACAAATAAATTTTTCCACAACAAATTCAATTTTTACGATCGGAATCGATTTTCCGATTTTTCCTTAACTTTTAGAATAGAATAGAATAGAATAGAAATCATTTATTTGTTAGCACAACACATAACTACATAATAACTTAAAACTAATACATATATATATATAGAAAATATGTTGCGAAAAAAAAATGGACCTGACTCAGCTAAAATGTGTTGTGAGTACATCAGTACCCGTTTTTACTATAACACATTGTTCTTTTTGTTATTCTTTACAAGTTAGCTCTTGACTACAATCATATTTTTTACACTTTCTGAACATACAATTTGACATTGTATACGATATTTAGGTATTATTTGTTTAAATAACGTTCTTTGTTGACCACAACTAACATTGAGATGTGGAAATTTCCTCTTTTGAGCGCCTCATTTTTCATGCGCTAGTATACACCTAACAGTATTTAACATCAATGCACGACATAGTACGCTAAATCGGTACGTCTTTGCCCGTAGGGTGGCTTCCATAATCCATGCCTGGACCGACACAGAAAATCTCAATCGGCCCAGCCGGAGATCAAACCTAAGACCTCTGTCTTGATCCTATGGCAACAGGAAGTAACGTCAAAGGTTTTAATTCCCTTACGAGCGTCAAAATTGCGGTATCTTTTGACTGCGTTAGTTTGGGAGTTTGAATTTTTACAGTCACAAGGCTATGCAGATTTAAGTCTTAGATGCTACTTTCAGCTTGATACATTCACGAGTTCTTAAGTAAAAGATCATGGCAAACATACTTAACTATAAAACATACATAGCTATGTTAGGAGTATCTCTGTGTCTGTGTGATCGAATCAGAAATGAAGCGATCCGCAGAAGGACCAATGTCACCGACATAGCTCAACGAGTTGCGAAGCTGAAGTGGCAATGGTCGGGGCACATAGTTCGAAGAGCCGATGGACGTTGGGGTCCCAAAGTGCTGCAAGGCGACCCCACACTAGAAAGCGCAGTGTTGGCCGACCCCCCACCAGGTGGACTGACGACATCGAGCGAGTCGCAGGGATTCGCTGGATGCAGGTGGCTTAGTATAGTGATGTTTGGAAGTCCCTACAAAAGGCCTATGTCCTGCAGTGGACGTCTAACGATGAAACATACTCGAGTATAATACACTAGCAGACACTGCGCGGTTTCACCCGATGGTTCCTTTTCCCGTAGAAATACGGAGATAAAAAGTAACCTATAGCAATTGAGGATAGTGTGGCTACCCAAATTATTCTTTTCTATAATATTATTATTAATATTTGTATAGAAGTATAGATGACATTCATTTTTCGTGCTACAACTAAGGGCAAAGTTGTTTTCTTTTAAGATAAGGGACCCTAAAATTGCAGGAAAAAACAACTTGTTTTTATACCTATTTCGTCTAAAAATAAATGTTACAAACAACCCATCAAACGCCCTATTAGATGTGTTTATGGGAACCATGTTCGCCAAAGCTTTCATGTATTTGCTATGTTGTTTTCAGAGGATTTTATGTAAAGGCGTAGTTGACATTTTTAAAGCTACCAGCGTTGAAAAGCGGTGCGTAATGTGGGTTCAACGGGATAAATAAAACTTTATTTTTACGACACTAGGGTTTAAAATTGTTTGCATGTTTACAGTTATAAACATAGATGATGGAGTGTATTAAACAAAGTGGGAAAAACTGGCATACGTTCAGCACACCTGTCCTTTAAATGGCAAAGTGTATATTTTCCTGCATTTTCCCGTGACATTTTCATGCACAGTTGGAGAACACGGCAACTGAAACGAGCAGCGAATAACGTGCAGTAGCTTTCTGTATCCATGGCCGTGGGTTCGATTCCCAGGATTAGAAAATGTTTGTGTTGTAATATTTGATGAACATGGTTTTTTTTACCATTCAAATAATGTCACTACATCGTTTTTCACCGTATTTTTAACCGACTTCAAAAAAGAAGGATTCTCAATTCGACTATATGTTTTTTTTTTGCAACTTCATGTTTTAATTCAATTACTGTGCACTTTATTATTTAACATAGGATAACTAGATTAATTTTGGTTAAGTATATGTATAATTGTATATTGTAGTAGTAGTGTATTTAGTTATTTATAATCTAAAAGTGTTAAAATTATTGTAAAATTACGGAGCGGCATTATCGCTCTGTGCTAAAGCCCCACAAAAAAAAATTAAAAAAAAAAAAAAAAAATAAACTGACACAATAATTATTGTCATTTTACGTAAAGCGGCATTAGTATAGTAGTGACAAGTAACGTTAATTATTGATCGTAAAAACAATTCCTATTAAAAAACAGTGTAGTCACTTCGTTACAAACATAAAAGACAAAGTAATATAAATGATCACCATAATGAAAATACGATGAAAAAAAATTTTAGTCACTTATAATTACACCTAGACCGAGATACCCTTGCAGACATAATAACCTTGCTGATCCTCAATTGAAAATATTATATTTTTTAATAAATAGGTATTATTTAGCAATGCTGTTCGCTTGACAGTAACTTGAAATTGAGTAAGTATTTTCCTCGTAAATTATTGTCATAAAAGTGCGCTACCGATATAAATTGTAATATTCCAAAACCTATGACAATGGAAATAGGGAAAGAAAACCTAAATCGTTTTATTATTAATGACGAAGGGAAAAAATGAGAAAAACACCCTATAGAAGGGCGGTTTCAAAAATGATTAAGCATTTTCTTATTTTGACGGCCTCCGTGGCGCAGTGGTATGCGCGGTGGATTTACAAAACGGAGGTCCTGGGTTCGATCCCCGGCTGGGCAGATTGAGATTTTCTTAATTTGTCCAGGTCTGGCTGGTGAGAGGCTTCGGCCGTGGCTAGTTACCGCCCTACCGGCAAAGACGTACCGCCAAGCGATTTAGCGTTCCGGTATGATGCCGTGTAGAAACCGAAAGGGGTGTGGATTTTCATCCTCCTCCCAACAAGTTAGCCCGCTTCCATCTTAGACTGCATCATCACTTACCATCAGGTGAGATGTAGTCAAGGACTAACTTGTAAAGAATAAAAAAAAATTCTTGCTTCTCTCATCCGATTTTTGTATTTCACCGTATATATTACCCTTTTCTGTACCAAATTAAAAAAAATCCTATTATGAATTATTGTATAGCGAAATTAAAAGTTTTTTAATATCACCAGTGATATAACTTGGCACAGCCGCCGCAAACTTTGCGTTTAGTTCGATGAAAATAGTAATATTATGAAATATCCACTGACATATAAATCTACTTATTAAACTTTTACAAAATCAAAGAACGAGCATTCGCCACTTCTCCCTTTGAAAATCCTTTCTTAGCGGAGGTCTATTAACTATAAACTACCTCCCTGCAAAATTTCATCTTTGTACGTCAAGTGATTTTTGAGATTTCGTGATGAATGAATGAGACTGCATCGTCATTTAACATCAGGTGAGATCGCATTCAAAGACTAGCTTATTATTGAACTAGCAGACGCCGCGCGGTTCCACCCGCGTGCTTCCCGTTCCCGTAGGAATACGGGAAAAAAATATAGCCTATGGCACTCGGGGATAATGTAGCTTCTCAACAGTGAAAAAATTTTGCAAATGGGTTAGGTACTTTCAGGGGATATTCAATGCAAACGAACAATCAAATATTTCACCTTTATAATCTTCAAAGTCAATGTCGAAATATGGCAGAGAGGTAGTTCGTAGGTAGTAGACGTCTATTAAGAGAGGATTTTGCGAGAGGGCCGGATTAAAGAGGTCTAAGGGCAGATGAAGTCGCGGGTGTCCTTTTTTTTTTATTCTTTACAAGTTAGCCCTTGACTACAATCTCACCTGATGGTAAGTGATGATGTAATCTAAGATGGAAGCGGGCTAACTTGTTAGGAGGAGGATGAAAATCCACACTCCTTTCAGTTTCTACACGACATCGTACCGAAACGCTAAATCGCTTAGCGGTACGTCTTTGTCGGTAGGGTGGTAACTAGCCACGGCCGAAGCTTCCCACCAACTAGACCTGGACCAATTAAGAAAACCTCAATCGGCCCAGCCGGGGATCGAACCCAGGACCTCCGTCATTAAATCCACCGCGCATACCACTGCGCCACGGAGGCCGTCAAAAGTCATGTCAAAGGCCGTCAAATGTCCGCTAGTATTAGTATATTTAGCATAGATAAAATGTTTGTAGATATCTAAAAAGTTAAGCTTAGGTAACAGTTTTGTAAAGTTCTAAGACCAAGAACTCATCTTTCATAGATATGTAGCTCTTATTTTTGATGACACACACACTCTAAAAGAGCTAAAAATATTGTTGTTCGATACGGCGGGGTAGGAAGTGCCTTTGACCCAGTTCCAGTTGTCAGCGAGAACGAGGAATCTAAATCTGTACCATACAAAGAAAAGCTTCGTTCATGATTTTTCAGTTCCATTGGAAGTGAAAATCAACCTATTTTGAAGGCCCAATATGTACGCATACGTACAGTTTTTGTTTATTTTTTTATTATTTACATTTAAGCCCTTGTTTACAATCTCACCTGGTGGTGAGTGATGAGCGGGCTAAATAATACCGCTTTCATTTCATCGGTAGTCAAGGGCCAAAGTGTAAGTGTAAGAGGGTGTAAATCCACACCCCTTTCGGTTTCTGCACGACATCGTACCGGAACGCTAAATCGCGGCGGTTATTGCCGGCAGGGTGGTACTTTAGTTGGACTTTAAAAACGACATGTCTAATATTAGTAAAAAAAAGTGTGTCAGCTCCGACTCACATATGGAGTTTACTCTTTCAGATCGACTGTCTAAATACACTATACACTATATACGTCTCAACACTCTCGCCTGAAAGTGAAAGGTGCGCAACCGAGGAGCAGCACGCACAGCGGCAGCGCACGGTGAAACGTAAAAGACGTAACGCTGTCATTTGTTCATCGAATTTTACTGCTCACATTTTTTCATATCGCGGGCTATACTCGTACCTGTATTAAAAATCGATTCTCAACCTCCATTGCCACGTCACCTAACAGATCTCAAACATAAAAAAATCACAACCAAAGTGATGCACGTACATACGTTATCAACCCATATTCGGCTCACTGCTGAGCTCGAGTCTCCTCTCAGAATGAGAAGGCCAATAGTCCACCACGCTGGCCCAATGCGGATTGGCAGACTTCACACACGCAGAGAATTAAGAAAATTCTCTGGTATGCAGGTTTCCTCACGATGTTTTCCTTCACCGTTTGAGACACGATATATTTAATTTTTTAAATGCACACAACTCAAAAGTTGCATGCCCCGGACCGGATTCGAACCCACACCCTCCAGAATCGGAGGCAGAGGTCATATCCACTAGGCTATCACGGCGCTCTAGCACGTACATAAATATTCTTTAATTAACTTTATGTTCACTACGCACAAACAACTTTCGCATACATTCAGTATGTATGTACAAATTATTTCGAAGCACATAATATATTCCCACACCAACGACTTGCTAACGTACTGACGTGCGTTGTACATTTTCTTCTATAGTTTATAATTATTATAGCATTACATTATCCAGAAGCGAATAGACGGGCGGAGTCAATTTATAAAAGTTTTTAAGACAAGATATCTAACACGTGCTGTTGTCAATTAATTATAAGTTCTCATCGGGTTTCTGTAAGTATTAGTAACTAGCGGATGCCCGCTACTTCGTCTGCGTGAAATTTAGTTTTTCACAAATCCCTCGGAAACCATGGATTTTTCTAGGATCAAAAGCCTATGTGTTAATCCAGAGTAAAATCTATTACCATTCCAAATTTCAGCCAAATCGGTTACGGTTAAATTTTGTAGTTGCGGCGTTAGAGTAACAAACATCTATACAAACTTTTGCATTTATAGTATTAGTAGGATGCTCGCGATTTCATCTCCGGAAAATACTATATAATATTCACCCCATAAGGGGTTACATAGGAAATAAATATATGTAATAATTTATCACTTCAACGAGTGAAACTTTTAAAAATACTTAATCTGTACGATTTTCGTGAATCATCATCATCATCAACCCATATTCGGCGCACTGCTGAGCACGAATCTTCACTCAGAATGAGAGGGATTAGGTCAATATTCCTGGCCCAATGCGGATTGACAGACTTCACACACATAGAGAATTAAGAAAATTCTCAGGTATGCAGGTTTCCTCACGACGTTTTTCCTTCACCTTTAGTGACACGTGATATTTAATGCACATAACTGAAAAGTTGGAGATGCCCCGGACCGGATTCGAACCTACGTACTCCGGAAGGCAGAGATCATATCCACTGGGTCATCACGGCAATAACTCTCACGGTTTTCTTTCATGAATAAATAAATCTTTTAAGAAACTTACATACTCTTATATACAGCTGAATAAAGATAGTCTTCCTTTTTGGAAGTTAAAAAATCGTAAATAACATTAGTTGCTGCATTGCTCTAAAATAACATGCTAAAAACATGCTATTAAGTATGCTCCATACGAGCATGCTTTTTATGAGTTTACATTTGCTAGCAATGATCATGCTATTTTTAGTAATGCTCCGAAACAAGCAAACATTCCAATTACACATGCTTATTTGTATCTATCGCTCTCTGTCTTTAGTATCGTGTTAGACAGGGAGCGATGAAGGTGAAGAGAATACAGAATAGCAATGCTGATCGACTAGCATACTCAATAAGCAAAACCTGTTTTTACGCGCTAAAAGCACGTCCCCTTCCAACCGCACATCAACTAGCAGGCTCAACAATCTTTTAAGCAAGCTCGAAATAAGCATGCTCATTACTAGCAACGTTGCGATACACATGCTAATAAGTAGCAACTGCTCAATAGTAGCATGCTTTCGTGCTTGAAATGAGATTGTGTAACAGTAGCTTAATATAAGTAAAATAGATTTAAAAAACTATCAATTAAGTAGCAAGAGTGTAACAACTAACACCCTACACTAGATAAACGATAAAAGCTTTAACGATAAGGTTAGAGTAGTCGGCATACAGTATCCCCTTACTTTGTAACTTTCCCGAGAAAATACTTACTGACGGCCTCCGTGGCGCAGTGGTATGCGCGGTGGATTTAATGACTGAGGTCCTGGGTTCGATTCCCGGCTGGGCCGATTGAGGTTTTCGTAATCGGTCCAGGTCTAGCTGGTTAGCTAGCCTAGCTACGTACGTAGTAGCTAGCCATCCTAACGGCAAAGACGTACCGCCGAGCGATTTAGCGTTCCGGTACGATGCCGTGTAGAAAACGAAAGGAGTGTGGATTTTCATCCAACGCTTCCATCATAGATTCATCAGCTGAGATTGTAGTCAAGGGCTAACTTGTAAAGAATAAAAAAAAGGTAAGAACTGTATAATATCTTATTACTTAAAGGCAGACTGCATTTTAAATGGAACAAGTTGTAAACTAAGATTTAATTATCTCTAGTGCCAGTTGCGAAGAGCCTTCGTTACGAATAAACGTGTTTTCTAATATAAAAGAGCTGTCTGTGTAAGACTGTATTAAATTTTTAAACTGTTCTTAGAATAGATCCTTAGTACAGTTAAAGTTCTCTAAGTGTTAACAACAAAATTGTGAAAGGTAGTGTCTTTATGAAAGCTATTATAAAGTAAAGCCTTTTGTACTTTGTAGTCACTTTATTTAAATGAGAGATAGAGTATTTCTTTTACTATTGTAATATTACAGAACTTACACTTTCTGTTTTGCTCAACTAATTATAACTAACTAGCTGACGCCGCGCGGTTTTACCCGCGTGCTTTCCGTTCCCGTAGGAAAACGGGGATAATATATAGCCTATAGAAAAATAGGCTATCTAACACGTAAGAATGTTTCAAATCAGACCAGTAGTTCCTGAGATTTGCTAGTTCAATCAAACAAACCAACTCTTCAGCTTTATATATTAGTATAGATTTATTATTTAGCGCTCGCGCTGCGCCTGCTCAATGATCTAACTGGTAACAATTTAGAATTGGACATTTTTCACTCTCCACCGCAGATGCTTATAAAAACCATTAAATTATTATTAATGAAGTAAGTATTGATGTTTTTCGGGCATTTCATTTTTATGTTTTGTTAAATTTTCAATTATTGTTATTGATTAATGTTTTTGTTTTTAAATTATTAATGTTTTCTTTCTTTTTTTTTCTCTCTTTTATGGTTTTTTTGTTATAGTTTGTAATTATCTATTATAATAATGTATGTATAGCCTGGGAAGACGAATTGGGCAACTGTAATGTCTTCCCGGGTATTGATTAAGTAAATAAATAAATTATAAGCGCACAAGTTTGTATTTATGTTTATTACTCTTTCACGCAAAAAGTACTGAATGGATTTAGCTGAAATTTTAAATGGAGATAGACTTTATTCTGACTAGGTTCGGATTAGGTACATTCTGGATTACCAGCCACTTTTCATCCCGAAAAGCTAAGATTATTTAAAAACAATTTAACATTATTGTAATAGTATCGATATAGGTTCATCTATTCCCGTTTGTTTTTATGGGATTATCTGTAGAGTTCCTAGAAGCTATGAATAATGTGGGTAGTGAACGGGACAGTGAACGATCGCCTGTCAATTCAGTTTATAGCAGCTGTGTAAAGTTTATGGCAGATAAAAAAAATACCTTTTTTAATTCAAAAAACCAGGAAGGCAAAACAAACGTTTTTTTTAATTTATTAAAAAAGAACTGGTGTGCGTGTGTGCATTTTTATAACTATGTATATTTTAAATAGTCTGTGTTCTTTACAAATAGTGTACTTTTTATAGTAGACTGTACTATAAAAACCTTACTCTGTACACAGCCTTGTAGGGCTTTGTAGTAGGTATCAGTAAGGTAAGTAATGCTGCATAAAGCAGCAGCAAAAAGCAGGAGGTTGGAAAAAGCATTTTAAGAAGAGCTTTATCTTGCAAAATTGCTTTCTCTTGGAAAAACACTAATTATATAAATCTTAATATTTTTTTTTTAAATTTATTTTGTTGATAAGATATAATAGTTATTTAACATATTTTATTATTCTAGTTATTATTTAAAAGTAAATGCTAAATCTAATTTTAATAAGATACTTAAAACTAAGGTAACCTAAGAATTTAATATTATAAAATGAAATAATAAAAAAAATTACAAAAGGTGAAAACAATTTCTATAAAGTAAATCCGTCAGTGATGGGGTCCCCAAGGAAAACTTTCTTTAATTTCTTCTTGAGGACTCCTTCACTGATCTCCCTTTCTTTTTTGAGCCACTCAATTTTATTATATATTTTGGGCACCATGTAGCCTTTAATACTCCTTTAAAATCTTATTTAAATACGAATAGGTATTTTATAGAGATATAATACTTGAACATACCACTTCTTTTTGACTTTAACGTAGGCAAGTAAAAAAAATCACTACAGTTCGTTTCATATAGGATGGTGAGGGTGACAGTTCATCGTTGAAAGTCGCGAATCACGGTAGTAGGTCATACAGTCACCGTATTCATTAGGTCCCAAAAAAATCAAAGTGACATTTTTTAATGCATACCCTTTTATTTTGTTTGAATGGTCTTAAAACATTTAAAAATACAGTTTTGCGTACTTAGGATCACGACAACCCGTGCCGACTTGCAGCGAAACATTTCTATGGTTGTGTAAATGTTGGGTCAAATGAAAAACAATTGAAGGGTATGCGTTTTGAAATTCGAAAAAAAAAATTCTCCCTTATAGCCTGGGACACCCTAGTATCCATGCTATCTGAAAATCACTTTAAAATTGAGATAGCAATCAAACGCTTCATAGAATAAAATATAAAGACCCATTTCAATTCTTTTGATTCATATAAAAAGAATATTCCATTTTTAGGTTCAGTAATTAACAAATATGTCAGAGACAGTGGAAAAATGACAATAGCCTCGAGCTTTCCTAACCTCAGTTCTCATTTCCCTTTCAACAACAGTAATTTTTTGCTTAACCGCCTACGTATTCGTCTCTGATAAACCCAGTTTCTGACAAAACACCGATATTTTGTATCGTTTACATTATATGCAACTAGCTAACACACGCAACTTCGTTCGCGTGAATTTTAAATTTCAGAAATCCTGCGGAAAATCCGTGGTTAAGGATTTTCCGCGATAAAAAGTCGTCTGTATGTTGCTTAATAACCCCCTCTATCTTCGATTGAATTCTAATTTATTTAAGTCTAAAATTTGATAAGATTGATATTAAAAAAAAAGTGAGGTTAAAATAAAGATTACGAAAAAAAAATCTATGACCAAATCATCACGAAAAAAAAAATCTATGACCAAATTAAATCGGTTCAGCGGTTTTAAACATCATTATCATGTTTGGCTCACACTTGAGCACGAGTCTCCTCTTAGAATCAGATAGGTTAGGCTAATAGTTTACCACGCTGGCCCAATGCGGATTGGCAGACTTTACCTAAAGATTTAGAAAATTCTCAGCTATGCAGGTTTCCTACACCGTACGAAACACGTGATATTTAATTTCTTAAAATGCACATTACTGACAAACATAAGTCCAGACAAACGGACAGATGGACATTTTTTTCAATTAATTGGTTGTGTCTTGCATCTTGTACACAATCACTTGAGAAAACACAAATATTTTGCAATCACAGACAGACACTTCAATTTTATTTATGTAGATGTATTGATTGTTGGCGTCAGAACTTTCGTAGAATTGTTAGCGTCAGAACTTTGGTAGAATATTTCGCGTCAGAACTTTGCGGTACAGGATTTATGTCCACAAAACTGAACGCAAACTAATTCAATGTTTTATTTAGACAAATATTTCAAACAATTCTCTATTCTATTGTAAACCACTAGCAGAGCATGGTTATATAGGCAAGCTTTAATTTAACTTGCAATATTTGGTTGTTACAGCTATAAGTCTGAATTTTCCCATTTTGTAAAAAAACTAACAACGCAATACATAGGTATAACTTGGTCACCCTAAGGGTTTTTTTCAAAACTGTTCAATTTTATTTTAGATAATTAGGTGGTGTGCCTACGCATTTGCGTTTTATCAAATAATTACGGGATACCCTGTATTTTTATCGGCACTCAATGTATGAAAAATTATACCCCCAATCACTAGTTACTGAGCTTTAAGGCAATACTTTTATGGAACTTATAAAAATACTGTTAAAGTTCAAACTTAAAGGGTCTCTAGTAAATAGCTACCACAAAGTCAAGTGTGCCAAATAGGAACATAATTTCTCATAATATCTTGAAAAAATGGAAAAAAATAACATTTTTAAATTTTTTTATTCTTTACAAGTTAGCCCTTGACTACAATCTCACCTGATGGTAAGTGTGATGATGCAGTCTAAGATGGAAGCGGGGTAACTTGTTAGGAGGAGGATGAAAATCCACACCCCTTTCGGTTTCTACAGGGCATCGTACCGGAACGCCAAATCGCTTGGCGGTACGTCTTTGCCGGTAGGGTGGTAACTAGCCACGGCCGAAGCCTTCCACCAGCCAGACCTGGACAAATTAAGAAAATCTCAATCTGCCCAGCCGGGGATCGAACCCAGGACCTCCGTCTTGTAAATCCACCGCGCATACCATTGCGCCACAGAGGCCGTCATTAGATATTATAGGACCTTCCAATGTCACCAAGGTCCCTTAAAGTAACATGGGTTCTATCATCCTTTGAAATATTGTTGTACCAGCTCATTCATAGTCTTTACAACTAATACATTTTTTTATGATATGCGCTGATGTTTTAGTTCGTGTAATCCCAGCTTTAGAGTTATGAGTACGCGATCTTTGATATTCTCTACTATTGTACAATGATTAATCAAAAGAAAGAATGATGTTACGTAATTCAATAGAAAATTATTTCAATTGAATTTCAATTTAGGCTAGAAAAACTTAAACTTAAATATAGTATTAAACCTATATGGTAAAAGTACTGTTACACATGCTAAAAACGTGCTATTAAGTATGCTCATTAGTTCATGCTTATCATCAGTTGACATTTGCTAGCAATAAGCATGCTATTTTTAAGTATGCTCCTGAATTACACGTGCTAATTTGTATCTATCGCTCTCTGTCTATAGTATCGTGTTAGACAAGGAGAGATGAAGGTGAAGAGAATACAGAATAGCAAAGCTGATCGACTAGCATACTCAATAAGCAAAATTGGACCAGTAGTAAACAAACAAACTCTTCAGCTTTATAATATTAGTATAGCTTTAAGAGACACCGTTTATTATCCTTAAGAACGAAAATAAAATATAAATAAATTAATTAAACAAATAAAAAACCCAACTGCATAAAGTATAAAAAAACTGGAAAGGAAAAAACCAACTCAGACCAGAAGTGTAGAAAGCAATTAGAAAACAGTCGGGACCTATTTATATGCAGTTGGGTTTTTTTATTTGTTTAATTTATTTATTTATTTCACACTTTTTAGTTACGATAGATGGTTAATTTCGGATTTATTTATTACGTTTATTACAAAGTATACGATAATTTATAACCGAGCCAACCGAGGTTAAGCAAATATTCAAAAAATTCTACGGAACGCTTGTTGGGCGAATCCGACTCGCACTTAGCCGATTTTTATAATCAATATATTTAATTTAGTCTATTTTATAACTTCACTTCACAAACCTGCTCGCACCTAAGTCATCCGCCTCACGTATTTTGTATAGACAACTAATAAATAACGTTTTTCTAATTGTAGATTTTTTAAAACATGGCCATGATATACCATTTTAGAATACTCACAAAAAGCTCTTGAATTTGATACCCATATTGCATTATTTAGAAAAATAAAGCTGGATCGAAGGACTTTACGTGATCTTCAAGACACAAGGGTGTAACACCACAAATGTCGACGAAATGCTTAGGTACCTTTCGTTTAACATATTTTATTCAGCTAAAATGTGAAATGCCCTTCTGGCGTGTTAATGTTCCTGTCATCTACATTTTCAAGACGAGAGAAAGTGTCTTCCAACCAAGCGCGTATCATAGATCATGTAGGTATATATAGAAAGGGGAATCAGCCCATACCGTTGTATAGGCCGGCCCAGGGAACCCAGCTAAACCCCCGTATAAAAGTATATGGAGATGATATTATGATGTACTAGCAGACGCCCGCGACTTCGTCCGCGTAAAAATCGATGTCAACTTTCAACCCCTATTTCACATCCTTCTATTTATATTTTTGCAAGCTTACTAACGTATACCTAGTAAATAGTCCACTAATCATTTTACATTTACAAATATAGCCTATAGCACTCCTCGATAACGTAGCATTCTACTGGTGAAAGAATTTTTGAAATCGGATCAGTAGTTCCGAAGATTACCCCATTTAAAGAATTTTACAAACTTACAAACTTTACCTCTTTATAAAATTAGTATAGATAAATAAGGATCTGGTTAATTAATTGGCTTGGCTTAATAAAAGTATGTTTATTGAAGAAAAATACATTTTTCTTCTAGGGCAAATTGTTCCCCGATGTACCAAAGCGGCGAAGTAACATTTGAAGCTGTTTTTTTTCTGTTACTTACAAATATAAAAAACAAGAAAACGAACAAACAAACTGATCAAAAGTCTTAAAAAATATCGTTAAACTCGGGCTGTATGGTCAACGATCTTAGCTTATCCCCGTTGTGGACAAATTAAAGATGAATTAGAAATGTCGTAAAACGTTGTAGCAAACTTTTTTTTATAAAGTAATAATTTCATTGTTAAAGTAGAATTATCCAGTTTTTTAGATTTACTAATTGCCGGGTGGGTAGGGAAGGCCTGGGCCGAGGATGGGAATTCCCCTGTTAACTTACAAAAAAAGCCATTCCGAAGTTCTTTCACCATATTACCTATATAGTAGAGGAGCCGAAGAGGGGATTTTTGCAGTTACTCGAGCGCGGCAGATAAACATAAGGGACTATACCTTACACTTTGTCGAGTACCTCCACCGAGTATGAGCCCTTAATATTGGTGGGTACGTTAAGGGCAACCAAAAAAAAACTAACTTCATAAATACTCAACCAGCACGTCAGATTAAGATAAGATAGGTGAGTTGATAGCTAAAAACTGCACATTTCGAAAATCTGACGATTTGAGCGTAACGTAATGGAATGGGAGGGTTTCAAAGTAACAAAATTAAACCCTTATATTTTAGTGCTCGAGGTACGAGTGCGATTAAATTTTTACTTATTTTTAAGGAAATAATCTCCTAATTAATCGCTAAAATTTTCTTACAATTTCAGTAAGCCAAAGTAATAAATAAAAATTGTTTTTAAAGTCTGTAGTTTTTTTTTCCACCGCTAAAAGCGGAAAAAGTAAATAACCATTTATTCTTCCTATAATTTAATCTACCAAATGTAATCGGTCTCAATGACGCTCGAGTAACTGCAAATTTAGCATCCCGGGCTCCCCTACTAATATGAATGCTCGTGTGTTGTAATAACCAGAGGTACGCAATATATGCGTGAGATTACAGTTTATGGGGGCCAATATGTTGCCAGTTATTGACGTCAACGTTTGATAAAGGCGGCGCATTCCGCGACGTTATTGCGTTTAGATGATGCGGATGGATGGCGCGACTTTCTTTTTTAGAGATCCGTATGCAAAACGTATCTGCAACAAGTTCAAAGGAGGAAGCCCAAATACCTGGGTCATATAAGGGGAATATAACCAGCTCCAGCTTATTAACCAGGGAAAGATGAAGAGAAAACGAAGGCCTGGTTGTAGACGTATATCTTGGCTCAAGAACTTAAGCCAATGGTTTAATATGAGTAAAATTAGCCTTAATGATTGCTAACCTCGGATAGGAGATGGCACTAACAGAAGAAGAAGTATGTAAAACTAGAGATATGTCACTAGCGCGTCAAAACTGAGGCGGACCAATGCGGCTAATTGTCTTATTATCATCGAGTCACATAGTAAACAATGAAAGTTATTTAAACAAATAATACCATATTATTATATACAATATCGATTTGTGTGGTTAGGAACTGTAAAACTGTCACTTTTTGCTGCGATTTTAAAAACCCGTAACATGTTCAAAGGAAAAAAATCGTTAACATGCCCTACCTATATAAGCAACTAGCGGACGCCCGCAACTTCGTCCGCGTGGTTTTTAATTTTTCACAAATCCCTCGGGAAACCATGGTTTGTTTCGGGACAAAGAGAAGCCTATGTGTTAATCCAGAGTAAAATCTATTTCCATTCCAAATTTCAGCCCAATCGCTTCAGTAGTAACGGCGTTTCAAACTTTCGCGTTTACAATACTTATTAGCGGACGCCTGCGACTTCGTCCGCGTGAAACTCGATGTAAACTTTCAACCACCCCTACCCTACCCCTACTCTACCCCTAACCTACCCCTACCCTACGCCTACCCTACCCTACCCCTACTCTACTACCACAAAAAAAAGTATCCTGCCAATTTTCAGCTAAATCGGTTCAGCCGTTCTTGAGTTATAAGTGGAGTAACTAGCACGACTTTCTTTTATATATATAGATTAATAGGATTTTACTCATATTAACAGATTAAAAAGAAAGAAACAAATAATTAAATCTTAGACCTATAATAATATACATTTGGACTAAACTGGTTAAATCACGCGCCTGCAAATATTCATATAATTCCCGAAGTGTTTGGATTATTTTTCTTAGAATGATGAACGATAGCTGTTCTGTTTGATAGACATAAAGCTTTTTGCGCGCGATTAAAGTAATTCAAGAAATAGAGTTATCTGTGTCACTATTTACACATTAGAATACATTTAGATCGTGGCGCGTGATACTGGCGATCTGTTTTTAACAGGCTTATTTTTGACGGCCTCCGTGGCGCTGTGGTGTGCGTGGATTTACAAGACGGAGGTCCTGGGTTCGATCCCTGGCTGGGTAGATTGAGGTTTTCCTAATTGGTGCAGGTCTGGCTGGTGGGAGGCTTCAGCTGTGGCGAGTTACCCTACCGACAAAGACGTACCGCCAAGTGATTTAGCGGTACGATGCCGCGTAGAAACCGAAAGGGGTGTGGATTTTCATCGTCTTCCTAGCAAGTTAGCCCGCTTCTATCTTAGATTGTATTATCACTTACCATCAGGTGAGGTGGTAGTCAAAACAACAAAAAAGATTGGAAGATGATATCTGACAGGTTGCTGGGAAAACCTGGACTAGAGTAGCCAGAGAGAGATTAGAATGGAGGAGGCTTTTGCCGATTGGCAAACGAACCTACTGAGAGTTAAAAAGCACGAAATATAAGAAAAGTTTTAAATGTATAAAAGATATAATATTTAAATGTCTGTAATATTTTGTATTGTTTATACAATAGTGTAAGATTTCTTACCTTCTTAGAAGGCTTACCTTCGTCAAAATTCCTTCCTTCGCTACTGGCAAACGCTCGCTACCGGCAAAGACCTACCTTCAAGCGATTTAGCGTTCCGGTACAAAGTCGTCACAGACACTGATGTGAATTTTCATCCTACTGTTATCGTGTACTGTTATAGTAGTCTGTGACGGATATGACGTCGTTTGATCTCGTGTTGGCTTCGAGCCGTCCACATCTCTTGTTGTATAATTATTTATGGGTTACTTGGGATAGGCGGGGAGAGTGACTTGAGTGGAAAAGGGGAGTGTTCAATATCAGTCAAAGGACCCTTTAACCCTACACACGTTCACAAGTGCGTGACCCCACTCAAGGTTATTCTCTGCCATTCTAGGGTCTTATTTTTGTTACAGTTTAATTTGTTAATTAAGTTGTCCTGACAAATGTTGTGAATCATAACCTTTGTTCTACATTAGTTTTCTTAGTTTTGTAATCACCTTTGAGTCTGCTAAAACTACTACGCACTACCAACTGCAGATACCACCAGAAAGGTCTTCAAATAACCATGGCGGATACTACCTGGAAGTTGTCAGATGAGCCGAATTGGGGCGTATTTTTTTGGTTTCTTTATTACCTATTTTTATTAATTCCTAGATACATAACAGATTAATATCCCGCCAATTTATGACTTTTTTAAATTTTAAACATCTCACCCCATAATTGTTGCGGCTTATTCCGATTTAAGTTTGCGCTAAATTCACACTGGTTTAGAAACTTACATGGTCGCAGCATTTTATTTATAGTTTATTTATGTTTTACATAAAACTCTTCCTCAAGAACAGGCTGTATGGTCAACGATCTTTGCCTGTCCCCGAATTTAGTTGGGGACAAATTAAAAAAAAATCTTACTCCTAACCTATCCTACCCTACCCCTAACCTACCCTACCCCTACCCTACCCTACCCTACCCTACCCCTAACCTACCCTACCCCTACCCTACCCTACCCCTACCCTACCACTACCCCAACACAACCCTGCCCTACTCAATCCCTACATCTACCCTACCCCTACCCTACCCTACCCTACTCCTACCTATAGGTTTGGGGTTTGGGGTAAGGTAGGGGTGGGCCTACCCTACCCCTACCTTACCTACACCCTACCCCAATCCTACCCCTATCCCACCCGTACCCCTATCTCACGCCTATCCTACCCCTGCCTTACCACTTCCCTATCCTACCCGTACCTCTACCCTACCACTACCCTACCTCTACCCCTTCCCTACCACTACCCTAAACCCGGCCCTAAACCTACCCTACCCCTACACTACCCCTACGCTTCCCTAACCGTACCCTACCCTACCCTGTAACTTCTCTATCTTACTCCTACCCTTAGCAAAATCGGTCCAGTCCTTCGAGAGTGGTGGTATGACCAAGAGAAATAGAGACTTCTATGCTAATAATATAAAGAGGTAAAGTTCGTGTGGTTGTAGGAGGTAATCTCTGGATCTACTGGACCGATTTGGAAAATTGTTTTACCAATAGAAAGCTATGTTATTTGCGAGTGTCATAGGCTATATTTGATCCCCATATTCACACGGGAACGGGAACTACGTAAATGAAAGCGCCGGGCGTCATATAGCGGAATTTCTGCGTCTTTTAGAAATTTTGTATTATCTCCGAAACTATTTAAGTAATTAACATACTGTAAAAGGCAAATCTTATCTCCATAATATCCTTGTGATTATTAAATAATTTATTTTAATAAGGATTAAAGTTTAGTTGTATAAATAAGGACGTAAACCTAAGTATATAAAATTAATATTTTTTTAAACACAAAAGGTACTATATCTGCTAATATATAGAAGATAGGTATATGGTGTCGCGGACTTTTTTGTAGAACTTTTAAAGATACATAAAGTCTCTGTACATTAATTTCAATTTTACACAATAGTTAAGGCAGCGCATGCGAATAAGTCTGTTTAAGAGGATTTTCAGTCCGACCTGTATGACAAAAACTGTGATAACTCGACTAATATATATGATACAAATATAAAATATAGCCTATAGCACTCCCCGATAATGTAGCATTCTACTGGTGAAAGAATTTTTAAAATCGGACCAGTAGTTCCGAAGATTACCCCATTTAAAAAATGTGACAAACTTACAAACTTACAAACTTTACCTCTTTATAATATTTGTATAAGTATAAGTATAGATTTTCCCTCCCTATGGAGGGAAGTAGCATTTTCTATCCAATACTCAGATCAAAACAACACTACTTTCCGAGTATGAGAAACGAAAAATGTATTTTTTGCTTTGTTTATAAACGCTCCAGGGTTCCTTATTTTGAAATGGAATAGCGAATACCATCTGCTTATAATAAAATTTTATGTTACTGTTGATCTTCGTTATTACACACAGAGTTTCATCTTTATGTGTTTCATCTCAGTACATTTCTGTATCATTGTTTACTGGGAACCATAATTTTTATGCTCAATGACATTTCGGCGATTTCACGTTATAGTGAGTGATGATTCAGCGTATGTGAACAGAGTTCATGAAATCTTTTTAACAAAAACATTGAAATGACTTCAAAATCAGAAAAATAATCTAAAAAGCGAAAATTAACATCATATGTGCTACCTTTTGATCACTTTGAAGGCGGTGCCAAGTCGTCCCATTGAATATCGTTATTCCTTAGTTACCAAAATTTTAAAATAAACACATCGTTATTTAGCACTTTTGACATTTCAAATGTATTTACGCAAATCATCGTACATTATTTCCCTGACGAATGCGGTCATACTGTCATGGACCCCATCGTTAATCACGGTTGAGTTACATGACAGAGGTACATGTCGGTGCTCCAGACAGACGTTATTATTCATACTGTTATGTCAAACCCTCGGGGTAATTTCTTGATATAATTATCTTAATCTGTATTATAATACGCTGCTGGTATTATTAATTAAATTAAAATTAATTCAAACTAAGAATTAACAGAATTATTTAATTTAACGACTTATTTAATGCTATGTAACTATACTCTTTTATGAATTGACTAAACCTATTATATATATATATATATATATATATATATATACTACATATTTAAAAAAATAAAAAAGTAAATATTCTAATGTTTCTTACATTAGAATATTTACTTTTTTATTTTTTTAAATATAGTAGTCAGAGACGGATATGACGTCGCTCTATCTCGTGTTGGCTCGTGCCGACGCTAGGTGGCGCAACTTGATTCCGTAAAGAGTAGGGAGTTAGAGAGGGATAGCGATCGGTTGGCGGGAACGACTTGCGATATAAGACGCACGTCGTACAGTCAGCTTCACTATGCTCGTGGTGTCGTTCGTCGTTCGAGCCGTCCACATTTCATTTGGTGTGATTATTTATAGGTTACTTGGGATAGGCGGGGAGAGTGACATGAGTGGAAAAGGGGAGTGTTTGTTAACAGTCAAAGGATTCATTATCTGCCATTCTAGGGTCTTATTTTGGTTACAGTTTAATTTGTTAATTAAATTGTCCTGACAAATGTTGTGAATCATAACCTTTGTTCGACATTGGTTTTCTTAAATCCACTTTTGAAGCCTTCTGCTAAAACTAAAGTTAAATTATATGTAATCTACTGGTCCGATTTGAAAAATTCTTTCAGTGTTAGATAGCCCATTTATCGAGGAAGGCTATAGGTTATTATATTATCCCGTATTCCCACGGGAACGGAAACCACGCGGGTGAAATCGCGCGGTGAATTGTTAACTAGTGGTGTTTGAAACTAGTTGAATTTATATTTGGATCGTGATTTTTTTGACATTTTTATCATCATTGTCAATTAATTTTAACAAGGGCCAGGGCTCCTTACCAGGACCTAGACATCATAAACCACATTAACTATCCGCTAAACCAACGAATCATTAACATCCATAACCGGTCCATATTCAACCTAAACCCAACAACCCATATTGGAGAAGCGTGGTGGGTCTATACTCCATATTCCAAAGGAAGGCCTGGCCCTAATAATAACATTGACATGATGAGATCATTGCTACACAGAATCTAAATAAAAAATCCGAAGAGAGAAAAAGGGGCTTGGAGTTAATGTATATCATTCAGTTTGAAATAATGATACAAGCTTCCGTGTCCGTGACGCCATAAAGCGAAAATGTGACCCCATTAACTGGATGACGCGTTTATACGATATACTTACAACAGTGAGTGTCTCTTATTTTATATACTCGATTTAAAGGACATTTTAATTGCGACTGATAATATTACTATATCACTACATCTCAAAGCCCAAACACTAACTAATGCCACATAATATGAGAACCAACAAATGAGGCAGTTGAGAATTTTCAGGACAAAGAAAAACTCAACGTTTAATGGCCTGACCCAGGATTCGAACCCACTCACGATCCAAACCGCATAAGCTAACCTAAACCTAGAGAATAACTGGACTAACGAGCCAGTTATTCTCTTCACTTCACGTATTATATCTATATCTATCTATACTTTTAACATTTGTAAACCAAACGTTACCGTAGCATAGAGTACTACTAGCGCCATCATTGAAGATATTTTGAAAATGTTTGTTATATAATCGATACTGAAAATATTTTTTTCAATTTTTTGTGTCTGTCTGTCCGTGTCTTTTGTTATTCGGGCATCACGCTGAAACTACTGAATGAATTCAAATGAAACTTAGCACGGTTAAAGACCATAATACGGAGAAGGTTATAGGATACTTTTTATTGCAGAAATAAAATGAGAAGAGGGTGAAATAGGGGTTGAAAATTTGTATGGAAAGCCCTTGATTTTTAGAGCTACAGTTTTGTTCTTCATAAATCATAAAAAATACAAAATATAATGTAATTCAAAAAATTTTAAAATTCAACCCCTAAAGTGGCGAAATAGGGCTTGAAAGTTTAAATTGATTTCCACGCAGGCGTCCGCTAGTTCAAAATAAATTTCAAGAAAACCTTGTGATAACATAAAAAAGATTTCTGTACGTATTGGACCGATTGACGCAAAAACCTAAATATAACCAGACAGATCCCACAATAATCCGTGAAAAATACACCTGAAAAACGGAGATTTAATCAAAGTCGACGTTAAAAGAGGCAGGAGCGGTTTTTTCCTCATGGTCTTACAAAAAGGCAATATGTTGATATTGAGTAAACGTTGGGGGCTGTTGAATAAATCTGCCTACTGCTATGATATGGCTGCCTATTACACCGTTACGAGCTTTTAATATTACAGAAACATATGTTCTCTTTTCCGTACTGTGATAGGTCAATGGATATGATCTCTGCCTCCGATTCGGAGACCGAGGATCAATTCTACTATGGGGCACGCATCTCCTTTTTAACTTTTCATTTATGTGCATTTTAAAAAATTATCACATCACATCTATCAGAAGGAAAAATATTGTGAGAAAATATGCATACATCAGAATTTTCTTACTTCTCTACGTGTGTAAAGTCTGCCGATCCGCATTGGGCCGGCGTGGTGGTGGTGGTAGAGCCTAACCCCTCTCATTGTGAGAGGCGACTTATGCTCATCAGTGAGCCGAATATGGGTTGTTAATGATCATGATTCTCTTTTCGGAAGATGGTTCAAGTTGATTTGCAATACTAGGTGTACGCAAACAGGTGCGTTTGCTGTGTATATCTCAAGGGGCGTCTTTTGTCTTGAGTGCTTATAAACAAGGGTTTATCGGCATCCCATTGTAAATAATTTGACTGTAAATACATGAACAGTTCGTTTCTGCTGTGTTGATGATCTCTTACTTTAAAAGTGTTTGTGATTTCACCTTACGGTATTTTATTGTGGGGCAAGGCTGCCGATATACAATCTATATTTGTACTTCAAAAAAGAGCAATTCAAGCAATATATCAATTAAAATCACGCGAGTCCCTTCGTCAATAGTTTAAAGAAATAGGTATGCTAACAGTAGTAGCCTGTCAATATATATATAACAGTATAGTCTATGTAAGACAAAATATTAATTTGTACAAACGAAAAGTGTACTTAGTCGAGGTTACTACAACATTGATGAATGATGATTCCTTAAAGATAAAAGCGCTTGGAGGTCATTGTATCAGCTTCCACCTTCACACATAAAGTAAAACTATAAGAAATTGTGATGTTATCATCAATTATAATTATAATACTGAATTTCTTGCCGGTTTCTGCTCAGCAGAACCTGCCTTCCGATCCAAAACTGCCTTACATACTTAAAACAATGAGGTACTGTATTCGATGCTTATCCATAAAACTATCATCGTTTTCCTCCATTAAATGTAAATGTTTAAATTTTGGCTGGTGGTAGGCTACGGCCGTGGCTAGTTACCTCCTTACCAGCAAAAGCCGTACCGCCAAGCGATTCAGCGTTCCGGTACGATATCGCGTAGAAACCGTCAGAAGTATGGGTAGAATAAACATGTACCTCGTCCAAGTACGCCTGCTTCCATCTTAGACTGCATCGTCACTTAACATCAGGTGAGATCGCAGTTAAGGACTAATTTGTCATTGAATAAATAATAAAAAGACTTCAAGTACGATTAAGTACAAGTGTCTATAATATTATTATAAAGAGTTTGTTTGTTTTCTTTCAGTGTTAGATAGCCCATTTATCGAGGAAGGATAAAGACTATATTATATATTATTCGACGGAATTATTTCTACGTATTTCTACGGAAACGGGAACCACGCGGGCGAAACCAGCTAGTATTATTATAATTTAAAGTCAATTAGAATTCCCTTACTAAAATTAAAAGTGAAGTATTTTGTTACAATACGGTGTAATACAAGGAAATCTTTACACAGATCTGAACATTTAAAAACATGTAAAATACATACCAAATCCTGATGTACATTTGGGGATTTGGTATTGTTGCGGAGCGGAGATAGGAGACCGTCTGTTTTTTGTGTTTTTATTTTTTACATCTACACACATAAGTACAACGAATGGAAAACGAATTGGACAAATTCTTTAAAGTATTCTACTAACATTTTAACCGAGAGTTTGTGACTTCAATCATATTTTTACGATTAAAGCAGCGCATGGCTGCAACACCTGATGGTAAGTGATGATGCCTAGAAAATACTTTTTTACTCTTGTGTTCAAATTAAACATCTTTTATTATAAGACTCAAAAGTAATTACGAATATAAGAAAACTAATGTCGAACAAAGGTTATGATTCACAACACTTGTCAGGACAACTTAATTAACAGATCAAACTGTAAACAAAATAAGACCCTAGAATGGCAGAGAATGACCTTGAGTGAAGTCACGTACTTGTGACCGATGTGTGTAGGGTTAAAGGATACTTTGACAGTCGACAAACACTTTCCTTTTCCACTCAAGTCACTCTCCCCGCCTATCCCTAGTAACCCATAAAGAATTACACAACAAGAAATGTGGACGGTTCGAACGCCACGAGCACACTGAAGCCGACACTAGATCGAGCGACGTCATATCTGTCACAGACTACTATTTCCTACACTATTTATTTACAACATGTAAATTTAAAAGCGGCAAACGCGGCGATAACATTCGGCCATCCTGGTAACGCATCCGTCCCTGGTGCAGTTGCGTTTACACTGACAACTTGAGCTTGTACAAACCACTATTGAAGGTCGTGTATGACTCATTTTTAATCGAATAAGTGTGTATGGGCCTTGTGTACAAAGTCTATACGGCAACATTTCGCGTCTTGTAACGCAAATTTTATATTAAAACGCAAATTTTCATCGAGAACACCGTGAAACACAATTTCTAAACAATTTCTGTCTATACCGTCAATACTAAATTTATACCGTCAATACTTAAAACTTGAAATCACGATTCACACACTATTAACTTTCAAATTTAACAAAACCGTAATGTAAAACTCATCGGTGTACTCTGACAGGAGATAATGAAACAACACTGTTTGCAAAATCTAAATCTATAAGATATTCTCACATGGCTTGAATTAATACATCACCGGCTTAGCACCGCCTTCATACTGATCAACAGGTAGAACATATTATGATGTTATTTTTCGCTTTTTAGTTTAGTGGGTACGTTTTGAAGTCGGTTGTATTTTTTTATTAAATTTTTTATTATTTTTCCATTTTAAGTGTAAAATTTTATCTCAAACGAATACATCAGACCCCTAATGACAGTCACAACCCATCTTTGTACAAAACTCTCAGCAATACAAATTAATCAAGCCCGTAAACCGTTAAGGGGTTCCCTTAATTGACCTTGGTCTTCATCATCAGACCCCTAATAACAGACACAACTCATCTAGGTAGAAAGTTCTCAGCAATACGAAATAATCAAGCCCAAACACAAGGTAGTTACTGTAAACTGTTAAGGAGTTCCCTTAATTGTCCTTGGTCTTCATCATCAAACCCCTAAATGACAGACACAACCTATCTATGTGGAAAGTTCTCATTAATACAAATTAACCAAGCCCCAACACAAGGTAACTGCTGTAAATCGCCGAGGAGTTCCCTCGTCTGTTTTATGGCTCCATCATCAGATCGATTTTAAACCTTCATAAAATTGTAGTGCTTAAAAGTACTAAATGGAAAAGTTTACGAACACACTAGACACCCATAAAATTTTCGAAAGTTCCCCTCAATTTCTCCAGGATTCCATCATCAGCTCTTGACATGATGGCAATGGGACCAAATGGGGACTATACCGTTTCATACAAAAAAAGAATTTTTGAAATCGGTCCAGGCGTCTTTGAGTAATCGGTGTACATACATAAAAAAAAAAATACCGACCGAATTGAGAACCTCCTCCTTTTTGAAGTCGGTTAGAAAGCGGCAAACGCGGCGATAACACTTTTGGGAGGTAATGGAATTGATTTTTGATTAATTATTTACTGGTAGACGCCGCGCGGTTTCGCCCGCGTGGTTCCCATTCCCGCCTTCCTCGATAAATGAGCTATCTAACACTGAAAGAATTTTTCAATTTCCTGACATTAGCGCGTTCAATCAATCAAACAAACAAACAAACTCTTCAGCTTTATAATATTAGTATTATATTTATTCAAGCTTCGATTTACTTATGTGCACTTACTCGTACTTCTTCCCTACCCTACCCCTACCCCTTGGTTTTACTGTGCACTTGTCACTTAGAAGCGTCGTGACAGGTTAATTATTAAAGAATTGGCGGGTAGTATCATGTTGTTATATAGAGGTCGCAGGGAAAAGAAAAAGGCTTTTGCTTGACTTATTAGTTATTAAAATTTAATGAAATGGCAGATCAGTAACAGAGAATACATATTGTAATGATACTGGAACAATGAAGAGCGACAGGTTGAACAATTAATATTCACAGACAATAGACAACTTATCTGAATATACCACTGTACCATAGCGGTCGCGCGGTTTCACCCGCATGGTTCTCGTTCCCGTAGGAATACGAGGATAATATCTTATAGCAAGCCTTCCTCGATAAATGTGCTATCTAACACTGAAAGAATTTTTCAAATCGGACCAATAGTTCATGAGATTAGTGCATTCAAGCAAACAAACAAACTCTTCAGCTTTATAATATTAGTATAATGCATTTAAATTTTTTCGAAGATTGTTTTGAAGTCTTGGAACAATAAATTCTTTGTTAGCCGTGGTTCTTGTGATTGCGTATAAAAAAACCCACAAGAATTACACCTCCTTTGTGTCCTTATAAACACTATTTTTCTCTTCTCTTATAAGGCTTCTGTTTAACCCACGTGAAAATAAACATCATTTATGTATCAGAATAAACACTGCAATATAAATTCCTGTTTAAATAAGACCTCAAAGAGTTCCAACCCGAGAATGCCTACAAAGAAAATATAGCTTATTAATATCCTTTGACGTGAAGATATTAAATACAGTGTGTATATAGTATATTTATTGTTTGTATTCTCAAACGAAGAAGGTAGGTATGTAATAAAATATTTAAATAAATGAATTAATATACTCGGGTATTCAGATTTCCTCATGATGTTTTTCCTTACGTATATACACGTATACAATACGTGATAATAAATACCTAAAATGCACATACTTAGCTGAAAAGTTGGAGGCGCATGCAAGGACCGAATTCGAATCTACGCCCTCTGAATCGAAGGCAGAGGTTATATCCACTAGGCTATCACTATCCTACTTCCTACTAATATTATAAACTCGAAAGTTTGTATGGATGTTTGGATGTATGTTTGGATGTTTGTTTGGATGTTTGTTACTCTTTCACGCATCGACTACTAAACCGAATTAGCTGAAATTTGGTATTTAGATATATTATAGCCTGGATTAACACATAGGCTACTTTTCATCCCGGAAAAATCCATGGTTCCCGAGGGATTTGTGAAAAACTAAATTCCACGCGGACGAAGTCGCGGGCGTTCGCTAGTCCAACTAATCTATACTAATAATATAAAGCTGAGTTTGTTTGTTTGATTGAACGCGCTAATCAGGAACTACTGGTCCGATTTGAAAAATTCTTTCAGTGTTAGATAGCCCATTTATCAAAGAAGGCTATATATTATCCCCGTATTCCTACGGGAACCACACGGGTAAAACCGCGTGGCGTCAGCTATTTATATTAGTTGGACCAACTATTCTAAGTATTTATAAATTACGGTAATTTAAACTCCAACAGCATTGATATTCCCATCCTTGTAGCAACGGAGCTTCGTACAAGTTATCCGATTCGACCCAATAACACATTAGTATCACAACCGTGTTCTGTTTCCGAAAAAGTGCTATAAATTGTGTGGAATGTGTTTGTAATATGTGTGTGTTGAACGGTAATGTGCGATGTCGAGGCGCGGTACGTGGAAATGTTTTCCCGACGATTTCCACGTTGCAATCTGTATTCTAGGGCTGTGATAAATTTTTCACGCGCGATTGTGAGTAATAAGATAGTGAGATGGTATTTTGTTTTGGTATTCGCTTGTGGCGTATTTTTATAGTAGCAGTGGCGTGCATAAGGTTTTTAACTAGGGTACCAACTATGTATTCTGTGGTCCAACATAGGTTTGTGTTGAGTTCTTTTTTTTTTTTTTATTCGTTACAAGTTAGCCCTTGACTACAATCTCACCTGATGGTAAGTGATGATGCAGTCTAAGACGGAAGCGGGCTTACTTGTTAGGAGGAGGATGAAAATCCACACCCCTTTTCGGTTTCTACACGAACCGGAACGCTAAATCGCTTAGCGGTACGTCTTTGTTGGTAGGGTGGTAACTAGCCACGGCCGAAGTCTCCCACCAGTCAAAAACCCTCAAAACCTCAAAACCAGCCAAAAATAACAACCCTCTTGGGGTAGGCAGTGCTTTTTTGCATGTATGAAGTGCACGCCACTGGTAGCTAGATATATATTTTCAATGTTTTCCAGTTGAAATATTTCTTACTAGCTGACGCCCGCGACTTCGTCCGCGTAGGATCCAGTTTTTACAAATCCCGCGGGATTCGTGTGGATTCGTGTGGTCGTCGTGGATTTTTCGGGGAAAAAAAGTGATAATCCAGGGTATTATTTCCGTTCTAACTTTTAGCCAAATCGCTTTAGTAGTTGCGGCGTTAAAGAATAACAAACATCCAAACACACATCCATACAAACTTTCGCGTTCATAATATTAGTACGATGTCTCTCATTCTATAATGTGGCTTTCTATTGGCAAAAGAATTTTCAAAACCGGATCAGTATTATCATAAAAAACGAAAACTGAGTTCGCTCGACGATTCACACCATATGTCGATGCAAAAGTCTACAACTTTGTTGCAAGGTCCTGTGATCTTTGCAACCTCTCAGTAAATCAGGCAAGTCTAACAATAACAAATTGGTTAAAAAGTTTAACTTCTACAGACACCGAAGAATTACTCAATGCAAATATGAAATAAGCTAAAATAATTGTGTACACCTATCTAACGTTTCTGCTTACTGTTTTACTTTACTTTTCTTTTTTGTAATATATTTCTTTTTGTAATTAGTCCTAGTCCAACGGTAGGCATTAGAAAATCCTACCTGGTCTCCACGATACAGATCAATCTAGTGTGGAGACCACAGGCAATGTTATGATTTTTTGTATATATTTTTGGTCAATAAAGATTTTATTTATTTATTTACTTATATTATAATAGCATATAAGATAGAATACGACGGCCGCGTGGCGCAGTGGGTAGTGACTCTGCTCTCTGCATCCACGGCTGTGGGTTCGATTCCCACAACTGGAAAATATTAGTGTGATGAGCACGGGTTTTTTCCAGTGCCTGTGTGTATTTATATATTATATAAGTATTGATATGTAGTATATAAATGTATATGAACATTATAATGTCAACTATCTGTTACCCATAACACAAGCTACTCTGTACGCTTAATTTGGGGGCAGATAGTGATGGGTATTGTTTAAGTATATTTATTAAAAAAAAAAAATCTTTAATTCAATTAACTAAAACTGTTGTATTTATTTTATTTAAATATATTTATTGGACAAAATAAAGACAATAACAAAGAAAATAGAAGAACACATAGTAAGCAAGTATGTGCAAATGCGATCTAAATGCATACAGCAATATTTGTCAGATAGAGCCGTGATATCCCAGTAGATATGACCTGTGCCTCCGATTCCGGAGGGTGTGGGTTCGAATCCGGCCCAGGTCACGCACCTTCAACTTTTGAGTTGTGTGCATTTTAAGAAATTAAATATCACGTGTCTCAAACGATGAAGGAAAAACATCGTGAGAAAACCTGCATACCTAAGAACATTCTTAATTCTAAATTTAGTCTGCCAATCCGCATTTTGCCAGCGTGGTGGACTATTGGCCTAACCCCTCTCATTTTAAGACTCGCTCGAGCTCAGCAGTGGGTAATAATGATGATAAATAAATTTATTTCAATGTTGGACAAATCCAACATCCAAATAAGTTTATTACGTTATCATCTATCATGTTTACCGATCCTTGTATTTGTGGTCAAAATCACGAAATACAAGGATCGGTAAACACAAATATTCACCGAAAAGGCTAGCTAGAAATGCGACACGTCTGATATTCGGCTTACTTCTGTTGACATCTCAATTTTAGGTGCAACATTTTAAAATGATACAGTTTTTTTAATTTATGCTCTCAACCTTGCGTGTTATTTAAATTACCCCTAAAACTACGGCGGCCTCCGTGGCGCAGTGGTATGCGCGGTGGATTTGCAAAACGGAGTTCCTGGGTTCGATCCCCGGCTGGGCAGATTGAGATTTTCTTAATTTGTCCAGGTCTGGCTGGTGGGAGGCTTCGGCCGTGGCTAGTTACCACCCTACCGGCAAAGACGTACCGCCAAGCGATTTAGCGTTCCGGTACGATGCCGTGTATAAACCGAAAGGGGTGTGGATTTTCATCCTCCTCCTAACAAGTTAGCCCGCTTCAATCTTAGACTGCATCATCGCTTACCATCAGGTGAGATTGAAGTCAAGGGCTAACTTGTAAAGAATAAAAAATTTCGCACCATGCTCATGCACGACCCCGACGTTTCGAATTTAGTACTTTAAATTCATATTGTTGTTTTATAAACTCATAATCGCTCAGGTCATTAAATAAATTTTTCACTACTCTTGCTCAAAAACACTGTCATATTACCACTCCACAGCGGGGCTAAACAAGCATATTAGCCTCTAGGGACTAAAGTAATTTTGTTTTTTTAATTCTTGTCTGTTACGAGTACTAGCCAAGTACTAGCCTACTATAAAACGGAGGAGGTTTTACTCGAAAATAGAATCGTTATAGGTAAGGCACTGATTGTTTTGAAAAATAAATAAAAAACTTTAAATTAGAATGAAATGCAGCGTTCTTGTCTGTGGAATGCGTTTATTTTTTTATTTAATTTTTATTCAGTTGCGAATAGAGCGAGATTTGAAGACATGGGACATCCTTTACAGTGTAATACCTTTGCCTCTTTCTCATGTGAAAAAAATAAAATTAAAAAGCGAATTTAAAAAAACAATTGACGTGAATAATACACACTTGATTTTTTTCATAAATTCATTGTAAATTTGTGACCGTAACTTACATATTTTTCAACAATAATTGTTATTGTTGTCTTCATATAGTGAGAATGGTGATCCTAATTTGGAGATGGATGAAATTTTCAATCTATTACCATCAAAGTCGAGACGCATTTACTTAGATACCTACCTAGGTAAAGTGGAGAAAACAACAACGAATGGATTCACTTACGAAAGGAGTTTTTTAAACTATTATTTCTTATAATATATTGTTTACCTCATATAGTATACTAGCGGACGCCCGCGACTTCGTCCGCGTAAAAATTGATGTAAACTTCTCTACCTCTACCTTACCCTGCTCGTAAAACTACCCAACCCTACCCTACCCTATCCCTACCTTACTCCTACCCTACCGCTAACGCTAACCCTACCCTCCCCCCACCTTACCCCTACCCTAACCCTACCCGTAACCTATCCATACCCTATCCTACCCTACCCCTAATCTACCCCTACCCTAACCTTACCCTACCCGTACCCTACCCTTACCCTACCCCTATCCTACTCCACCCCTACCCTATACGCCCTCCGCTATCCTTCCGCTACCTCTACCTTGCCCCTACCTTACACTACCCCTACCTTATCCGTACCCTACCCTACACTTTCCATAAATTACCCCTATCCTACCTCTATCCTACCCCTTCCCTACCCCTATCCTACCCTACCCCTAATCTACCCCTACCCTAACTTTACCCTACCCGTACCCTACCCTTACCCTACCCCTATCCTACTCCACCCCTACCCTATACGCCCTCCGCTATCCTTCCGCTACCTCTACCTTGCCCCTACCTTACACTACCCCTACCTTATCCGTACCCTACCCTACACTTTCCCTAAATTACCCCTATCCTACCTCTATCCTACCCCTTCCCTACCCCTATCCTATCCCTATCCTCAGCAAAATTGGTCAAGCCTTTTGTGCGTGGTGCAATGACCAAAAGACTATAATTTCCCAAGCGACTTCTATGCTAATACTATAAAGAGGTAAAGTTTGTGTGGTTGTCGGGGGTAATCTCTGGATCTACTGGACCGATTTGGAAAATTCTTTTACCAATAGAAAGCTAGATTATTTGCGAGTGTCATAGGCTGTTTGGTCCTCATATTCACACGGGAACGGGAACCACGTAATTGAAACCGCGGGGCGTCATATAGCGGCATTTCTGCGACTTTTAGAAATTTTGTATTATCTCCGAAACTATATAACTAATTAACATACTGTAAAGGGCAAATCTTATCTCTATAATATCTTTGTGATTATTAAATAATTTATTTTGATAAGGATTTAAGTTTAGTTGTGTAAATAATGACGTAAACCTTAATTTAAAATTTAAATAATTTATTAAAGTACTAAAGGTACTATATCTGCTAAAATATAAAAGATAGATATATGGTGTCGCGGACTTTTTTGTAGAACTTTTAAAGGTTCAAAAAGCCTCCATACATTTATTTCAGTTATACGCAATGGTTGAGGCAGCTCATGCGAATAAGTAAGTTTTTCCGTCCGACTTGTAAGAGAAAACCCGCGATAACTAAGTAGTTATATATGATAGAAATATAAAATATAGCCTATAGCACTCCCCGATAACGTGGAATTCTACTGGTGAAAGAATTTTTAAAATCGGACCAGTAGTTCCAAAGATTACCCCATTTCAAAAAATTGTTACAAACTTACAAACTTACAAACTTACAAACTTTACCTCTTTATAATATTAGTATAGATTGTTTACCTCATATAGTCATTATTCATCTTCACAGGAGTCGGAAATTATGTTGCCGGGTAAAAGCATCTTCTTTAATATCCAAAATTGTAGACTTTGTACATTTAATTTTCAATTAATATAAATCATTGAATATTGTACTAAACTATTTTATTTTCTCGCAATCGTAGTGTGGAGGATTTTGGCGAGTCCAAACCACAGGAAGACGCGTAAAAATAAAACACGTATATCTTGTTATGTAGAGGTGCGATCGCTTCAGGCTTCGAGAGTGAAGTGTGTGATTATTACATGGGGTGCTTTATTATATAGGCTTTGAAGCGTCCGCATTCCCTTATCTTTATTGCAGTAATAGTAACAATATAAAGGAGACAGAGTTACATGTATAAAGGAGATGGTAATACAATGAGAGCGAAATAACAATATTGTAAGAATAGTACAATAAACATACAACAGAATGAGACAGTTAATATTAGAGTAGTTAAGCAATATAGAATATGATGGTTAAACAAATACATGGTTATAATATCGTATTTTAGTATAGTAAAGATATTTTAGTACACTATCAGATAATCTACATCGGCATGCAATTATATACAATAATTATTGCTCTTATAACTAATTATCTAAATAGAGATAATTCTTAATCACATACAGTTATTATTCTTAATGTAATAGGGATACATTACGTAAAGTAAGGGTAAAAACTTACTAATCAAGTAATCTAATATATACTTAATATTAACTATATTATAAGCGGATATATTAAATATGTACATTCACCCAAAGTATCGTCAACTAGAATTAGTGGCCTAACAATTCTTAACACGTAGTGAAAAGCAGAGTGTAACACGCGGGGCTAAACCCATTATTACTTTACTCGGTTTCTATTTAGGTGGCCCTCGCCTTCGTCTCGGGCCCTAAAAATACCTCGTATATAATGGGTTTTTTTAGCCCCTTGTATAACAATCTACTATTAATATATTCTTGAAACGTATATTAACAAACTTTAATGAATTTTAAATGACTTTAAAGTATTTCAGTCTTGGAAAAATGTGGAACTTTTGTGCACCCGTGTTATAAGTTATACGTATTTAGCAAAAACGCTTGTATACTTATACTCCTAGCGAACTCATGGAGGTGCATGCCCTGAACCGGATTCGAACCCACACCCTGCGGAATCGGTGGCAGAGGTCATATCGACTGGGCTATGGTGGCTAAAAGACGTATGAAAGGTACTATTGTTTTCTAGTCCATTTCAAAATTTCATTTCTTAAGGCTTGCTGAAAGACCAGTCAGATCTGATCTGAATTTTAAGCAAAAATGTGGCTAATATAAAAATAATATTGACTTTATAAATACTTTGTGATAAATATGCCGAGCCGTGATAGCCCAGTAGATATGACCCCTGCTTTCAATTAGGAGGGCGTATGTTCGAATCAGTTATGTACATTTTTAGAAATTAAATATCACGTATCTCAAACGGTCAAGGATAAACCTGCATACCTAAGAATTTTCTTAATTCTCTACGTGTGTGAAGTCTGCCAATTCACATTGGGCAAGCATGGTGGATTATTAGCCTAACTCATTCTGAGAGAAGAACTGTGAGCTGTGAACAGTTCTTAATGAATAATGATTCGTCCGAAATTCCTCAGTGCCTGCAGACAAAAGTCTTCGAACAGTGCGTGTTGCCTGACCTATGGTTCCGAAACTTGGTCGCTAACTATGGGCCTCGTAAGAAGGCTCAGAGTCACACAGCGGGCGATGGAACGAGCTATGTTAGCAGTATCTCTGCGTGGTCGAATCAGAAATGAGGAGATCCGCAGAAGAACCAAAGTCACCGACATAGCTCAACGGGTTGCGAAGCTGAAGTGGCAATGGGCGGGGCACATAGTTCGAAGAGCCGATGGACGTTGGGGTCCCAAAGTGCTGGAATGGCGACCCCGCACTAGTAAGCGCAGTGTTGGTTGACCCCTCACCAGGTGGACTGATGACATCAAGCGAGTCGCAGGGATTCGCTGGAGGCAGGTGGCTCAGAATCATGATGTTTGGGATTCCCTACAAAAGGCGTATGTCCTGTGGACGTCCATTGACTGATATGATGATGATGATGATGATGATTAAGTAAATACGGTACGCAATAAAGACTAGCTACATTAATTTATTTTCAACTGTACATTGTATAAAAAGAACGAGCATTTCACACGAGTGACGTGTTTCGAGAGAAACAATTTCCATATAATTGAAATGTATTTTCATTTTACTTTCCAAGGCTTCATTACACACGCGCTTTGATAAATCCCACAAAGGGTTTAATTAACCACTTAATTACCAACGCCCCAAATAAAAGGAGGAACGCAATAAATTATACATAACGCAAATCCCCTTCCGCAAAAATATGATACCGTAAGCAAAAAGAGATGAAATTTGTGAATTGACAAATCCAATTATAATATGAGATTTGTACACCTGTTTCCGTTTTTTGTTAATTAGTTAATTGCCGTTGTACAAACTCGAGTTTTTTGTTCACGATTATTTCATAAATGAGAGTGATTTTTAAAACCGATTTCAAAAACATAAACGTACCGATGAAACTAAAAAGCGAAAATGTTATTTTCGCTAAGTATAATATTTTCTACCTACTGTAGGTACTGTATTTTAAAGCCACAGTTTTTGACAATTTCGTCGAGAACGTTTAACATTTCATCAGAATATATTTATAAGAATGCTTCATTAATATAAACCGGACTTAACGTGAATAAATGATGAAACGCTACTTATTCTTAACAAAAATGACAAAAATCGTAAGTTTTGATGTAGTTATAGTAGTTAGATTTTGATTTGATGAAGGATTCCATCAAATCAAAATCGTAACTACATCAAAACTTACGATTTTTGTCATTATTGTTGAGAATAAGTAGCGTTTCATCATTTATTCACGAGCGGTTCCTTAATATAAGCCGGATATAACGTGAATTCTTAAAGTCGATCCAATCCGACCAATAACCAATCATCGAAACGAACACTATGGTTTACATTAAGTAGCTGAATTTTTTTTTTTTTTTTTTCTTTACAAGTTAGCCCTTGACTACAATCTCACCTGATGGTAAGTGATGATGCAGTCTAAGATGGAAGCAGGCTAACTCGTTAGGAGGAGGATGAAAATCCACACACCTTTCGGTTTCTACACGGCATCGTACCGGAACGCTAAATCGCTTGGCGGTACGTCTTTGCCGGTAGGATGGTAACTAGCCACGGCCGAAGCCTCCCACCAGCCAAACCTGGACAAATTAAAGAAAATTTCAATCTGCCCAGCCAGGGATCGAACCCAGGACCTCCGTCTTGTAAATCCACCGCGCATACCACTGCGCCACGGAGGCCGTCAATAAATAATTAAAACTCTGCACAAAATCATACGTATAAGAAGTCGGTTAAAAAGCCGTCTCTACGATTTTCGAAAGATCCCCTCGATTTCTCCAGGATGCGAAAAATATATACATACAGCCGAACGTAGAACCTCCTCCTTTTTGTAAGTCACTTAAAATCCCCTTTAGCATATTATTATCTACTGCATATGTTTACTTTCGAAGTGTTCTAATGTATTTTGTATTTATTTAGCTTCTATACCGGCATAAACACTTGTTAGATTTTTAATTATTTAATAATTATAAATACATAAGACAACATATAAAGACTCCTTCTTCCAGATGAATATTTTAATCTGTTTATTAATGATTATGGTTTTATTCTGAGGTTTGGTGGGGTAATTGTTGTCTAGAAAAAGGATGATGACATGTGAAGTGGTGATAAGTAAAATTAACCTAATGTATTAACCATAATGTAACGATTTGTTTAAGAATGATATTTGGAATACAGTTTAAACATTTCAGCTTCTGTTTATTTTATTAAAATTCTTAAACACTATACTCTCAGTTGTCTTATCTGTGGTACAAATAGTACCAGTTTGCGATATTCACGTTTTTCATTAGAAGATCTAGAAAATGAATACGATTTTCAACGGTTTCGTCGAGCACATGTAATGTTACACATATTCACGAGTGGTTAGTCAATATAAACCGGGCTTAACGTGAATTCTTCAAATCGATCCAATCCAACCGGTAAGCGTCCTAAACTAAAACGTTTATTTACTTTACCAGACGTATATAAATAAATGAAAACCTGAAAGCCATCGTAACTTCGACAAAACCCTTTGTGAAATTGCGCGAATATCGCCAACCGCATAAGTTCTTTGATCTCGAAGTATTTCAGCGCGAAAATTGATTTCAGTTAGTAGCTATTCGATTTGGTAGTGTGTTTAAATTTGCCGACATTATATAGGCACGAGTATTTTTTTTTTATTCTTTACAAGCCCTTGACTACAATCTCACCTGATGCTAAGTGATGATGCAATCTAAGATAGAAGCGGGCTAACTTGTTAGGAGTAGGATGAAATCCACACTCATTTCGGTTTCTACACGACATCGTGCCGGAGCGCTAAATCGCTTGGCGGTACGTCTTTGTCGGTAGGGTGGTAACTAGACACGGCCGAAGTCTCCCACCAGCCAGACCTGAACCAATTAAGAAAATCTCAGTCGGCCCAGCCGGGGATCGAACCCAGGACTCCGTCTTGTAAATTGACCGCGCATTACCACTGTGCCATACCACGGAGGCCGTCAAAAGGTGTAGGTACTTTAGTAAAAGATCAACATCAAATAAAATCGAAGTGTCCGTCTGTGATTGCAAGATAACTATGCTTACAGTAATACTAAAACAATCAACGTTTTTAAAAAAAATGTCTGTCTGTCTGTTAGTCCGGGCTAATCACTGAAACATAAACTAATAGGTTACAAAAAAAAAACTGTAGCTGTATTTTTTTTAGAATGCCATATCCTTTTTTTATACATGACCAATATTTCCATTCCCCTCTAACTAGTCGGAAAATACTGTGTTATGAGTGGGTACGCAAATAGTTCATCGAAGTTCAGAACCACCCCCTCTAGATAATGAGTTCGGTCCCTTTGTAAATGTCATCATCATTATCAACACATACTCGTGCTCACTGCTGAGCACGAGTCTCCTCTCAGAATGAGAGTGGTTAGACCAATAGTCCACGACGCGGGCCCAATGCGGATTGGCAAACTTCGCACACGTGTAGAATCAAGTATGCAGGTTTTCTCGCGATGTTTTTCCTTCACCGTTTGAGACACGTGATATTTAATTTCTTAAAAAGTCTCGCCTCGGACCGGACCGGATTTGAACCTGCACCCTCCGGAATCTGAGGCAGAGGTCATATCCACTGGGCTATCACGTCTCAGTTTGTAAATGAACTTAAACTTATTAGTTATAGAAAATTCTCTGCTATTCATATTATTGGAATGAAAAACCATTTCCAAGAATTTTCTATTAATACTAAAAAAGAAAGTGTTAATCAACTTTTTCCACCAAAGGTACCTTTCCTTTCCGCTTAATTAAAAGCTCAAATAACAACTAATTAGAAAAATGAGAAAGAAAGCTTACTGGAAAACCTTAGTAGTTACCTACTTATTGGCTGTACCTGGAACTATATTTTAATTTTAAACTATGAGGGAAGAAATAATTAATTTAATAAATTAAAAGAGGGGAGGTATTTTTATGAAATAGGCTTGCGCTTGCCTTTGGCTTTCTAATGGTGAACGAATTTTTTAAATCAATTGAGCGGTTTTTGAGTAAAATCGTAAAAAACAAACTATTAAAAAGTCTAATCATGCTTTTTACTTCCTTACTCTACAACTTTCTGTTATACTTTATGATATTAATTTAAATAAATGTAAGTATATGGAATTATTAATTATTATTACCAATTACTCTTTGCTTCTCCTTTTTGGTTCCTATCAATGAATCCAATGCACCAAGCATACAACCTCAAGATTAGCACCAGAATGGGGATGATGACAGTTTTTTAAATTGTATATAAATTAAGAGTATGCTAATAGTAAAGCAATTTCGTAAAAGTAACAGGATATTAGCGATCATTACTTTCGGAGCTACAGGGATTTAAAGGTCAGATTTGCGGCACTGCCACGGATCCCTGAAAAACGCCCTAAAATGGTACGAATTAATGACGTCGTAGGTACATAATGATCGTTAGATTTGTATGGGCATTCAAACAAAATTACTAATACCTTTTTTAATTTGTGCGTTTATGTTTATAGTTCATTTATTAAAAATTTCACATTGAATGTAAAGAAGCTAAAACTGTATGCATTTTCATCTAATTACGATGAAAAATTTTCAATAGATTTTGAAATTTTATAATCTTATTTTGTTTGCAAATATCCAGACAATCTTTGCATTTTATGTATAAATTAGTTAACATTGACCTTATTTACCCGAATTTATCATAAAAATCAATCTATTCAAACCTAGTCATCATCCCCATTGCTTCAACGCTGTGTAAGATGCTGGCACTTCACCTTAGCATTACAAATGCCAGACACCGACGCTCGCTTACATATTCGTAGCTTCGCTTTGTTACGGAAAGCAAAATCCCTCTACCCACTTTATGCTTTACAAAACACTCTAAGCGTAGAAGACACGTGACTTTCTTCATGGGCGTAGCCAGGATTCTATCTAGGGGGGGCAGCTATACTTAGGTACTTAAATTGAGTATCTCACATTACAAACTGATACTGTCCAACCGAAACTAGGTTTCACGGCCGAAACCGAAATCGAAATTCAGCTTCAGAATTACCCCTACCCTACCCCTACCCTATCACCACCCTACCCCCACCCTACACCTACCAATGAAATCGTCACTAAAAATGTGATAAATGAAGAACTGCTAGACCGGTTCTGGGCAAACTTCACATAAACCATCTACTAAATAGGCCGAACAAAGCATAAACATTTAGTTTGGATAGGTAAGCCCGTTCTTGAGTTATAAAATCACAACGAAAAGTGGTATTGATTTTTATGTATTTTTCAAATCGGACCAGAAGTAGTTCCAGCGATTAGCGCGTTCAATCAAACAAACAAACTCTTCAGCTTTATATATTAATATAGATTATTAAGTATTACAAAGATTACGTTAAGGTAAGCATGATACTTATAAATTAAATAAAAAATATATACTACCGATGCTATCGAGCGAGACCGTGTCGGGACGCTAGTTAATATCAAAAGCGTTTCACAGAATCACACAGTTGAGAGAGCTATCTAATGATAAAGATTCCACGTAAACAATTTATTCGAACCAAAAGAAAAAAATATTATTTATGTTGCCTTTGAAGAATGTGGGACTGATAATATTTGCGTCGAATGTTTTGGTTTGCCGCTAGACGAGGACGTTTCTTGGAAACTCTTTTTAGAACGATCGAGTGGAGTGGTACTTGGTAGTATGATGTACTTTTCCAGCCGTTTTATAATGATACTGGTGGATGCCTGCAGGTCCGTCCGCATTAGATTTAACCTTAAAGTATGTACCTGTGTAACCTAGCCATGTAGCACGTCGACTCTCTTTCTACGATCGCTAACGCTTCGTAAACTAGAAAGACGTATGGGAATGACATTTGCTATCGACAGGTCATTTGATCAAGATCTGTCATCGATCGTAGATAGAGAATCGACGTGCCACTTTGCTTGGCTAAATCACACGACAATAAAAATCTCGAAGGTCACAGACGCACAAATTTATCAAACAATCTATTCTAACAGAGTTTATTTTAGAATTTAAACTATCGTGAGTGTTATTCATATTAATTGATTATGAAACACGGCTAAAACTCGTGCTAAAGAACGTTCCCGGGGTGTACAAGATTCCGTGTGACTGTGGTCGATCATACATCGGTGAGACTCGCCGTAACATTACAATGAGTAAGAGAACACATACGTAGCATGAAGAATGTGGACACGGACGGTTCAGCAATAGCCGAGTATGTTCTAGCTTTGGGTACGACTCATAATATCCGTTTAAGGCTTCTGTATTATCAAGGGAAAAGTTTCTAGTACCTCGTAAGATACGTGAAGCGATAGAAATTAGTCGTCACCCGAATTTTAATCGGGATCATGGATGGTTGCTGCCCACAGCGTGGAAACCGCTATTTCTTTCATTATCACATACAACAAACTTGGAACAAGATAGCGTTAGTTCGATTTGCTTACAAGAAGACGAGTCTAATGAAGAGGTCATTAATGAACCGTCGGAAAGTGTAACAGCACCTTCACTCCCTCCACCACCACTCAACCCCTCTCCGCGCGCGCAATGCGTGCAGCAGCGCGTCGCGCAGCACGCACGCAGTTTCGCGCGCAGATCGTGCCGCGATGCAAGAACCAGCTCATGACTAAGGGCCCCGTATGGGTTCGAAACTAATCGGGCATACTCCGACCTAATATCATGTGAGTTTTAGCCGTGTTTCATAATCAATTAACAGAGTTTAATTTAGAATATCTGTACAATACCGTCTCATTGTAAAAAAAAAATCTATTCTAGATTCCAGATGGCTTCAAAATTAATTAACTCACTCACTAAAAACAAAATTGTTTAGAAATGACTTCAAAGACAAATGTACGTACTTGAAGTATCTTGCTTTATGAATATAAAGAACGTCCTTTATTACAATGCTCTATATTGTCTTGAGTCTCTCTCCCAACAAAGGATGTATCAAAGAGAAGCTTAGCTGTTGAAGAATTACTCTCGAGACAGAATCTGATTAAATTTCAAACGCCAGTTCTTGAAATAAACATGAAATCAGCATGAAGTCGTATTGTTTGTTATTAAATTATTAAATGAATGATATTTTCGGAAGTGATTCTAAATTCTGGCTCAAAAGTAATAACCATGTTTAATTTAAGGGTTCCTTGAAAATTCAAGTAAGTTCACGGTACTAACTGTCTATCTATCGTGCGTTAAATAATTGTATTAGGTCCATTGCACCTGTTTTTCTTTATTTTCAGATAGCATTCTAATTATTTTATGTTAATTTAACCCTTAACTATAGTCGTGGGTACACTAGACCCATGTTGAATTTTATTATGTGTGTAAAAATCATGACGTGTGCGCGAAAATCACCTCATTGCCTCCCGCTCGCTCGCTCGCAAAATACGCTAAAGTATGGACAAATGGACATGCTTCTATCTCTACTACAAAGGTTAGTATTGCTGTCCATGTAGGTCCGTGAGACCCACCATTATAGTTGCGTAACTTTTTTAGTTTAATCGGTGCTAGAAGCACTATAAACAGACAAACTTGGTATTATCATATCATATTCGGTTCACTGTTAAGCACGAGTCTGCTATGAGATGGCATGATTTGCATTTCGTTAGTCTCGCTAAAACTCGAGAACGGCTGAACAGATTTATCTAATAACTATCTTGAAATGTTTTTGGAGATATAGGGAAGGTTTGAAAAGTGAGAAAAAGTAAAATAGTTGCCGAGAAAACCATAAAAACAACCTTTTTCTATTTCCCATACAAACTTTTAATAGTCAAGGGGTCGGGGTAGGTAGGGTAGGGTAGGGTAGGTGTAGAGAATGGGTTTAGGGTAGGGATAGGGAAGAAGTGCATATACAAAGCGAAGCTTGACCGGGTCCGCTAGTTTCTAAATAAATAAGTTCTTTAAAATATTTAGGTAAGTAATATAAAGAAAAGCTTTCTTGAAATATATGTATTTGGATTCAATGGACGGAAACTTTATTAAAAGTTACAGTAAGAGAATTACAACAAAATAGATGCAAATTGAGTCAGTATTTGCTGTAAGCCGATTTGTCCAGGCGACGAGTGATCCAATATTCTTTTTTTTTATAAACCGAAAGCAATTAAGGTTTTTTATCGTGCTTGATATATTCAGCCAAATTGGTTTTAAACTGACAAGGTTTCATACAAACTTTCATCCCCTATTTTATACCCTTGGGGATAGAGTTGATCAAAATCCTTTCTTAGCGGATGCCTACGTAATAACATCTACCTGCATGCCAAGTTTCAGCCCAATCCGTCCAGTGGTTTATGCTGTGCTTTGATAGATAACTATGTCAGTCAGTCACCTTTGAGTTGTATATACTTATTTAGATTTTTTGATGTAAAACTTCTTTAGGCGCATGAGGGTAAAATTTTTACAGATGTAACGTCACGCCGGTACGCAACGGAAGTGTCGAAAAAGAGAGAGAGAGCGATCGAGAAAAATGGAGAGAGAGTAAGACAGGGCGAACGTAGCAAGAAGCAACTATAGCCGTGGAGTGAGAGTAGGGAGCAAGCAAGTGAGAAAGATTGAGAGAAAAAGTGAGACAGAGCGAACGTCGTATCGCACAGTGCTATGGAGTGAGAGGTGGGAGAGAGCTATAGTGAGAAAGATTGAACGAGAGAGAGAAATCGCGCAATGTAAATATTAAAGAAATAAATTGAAAAAAATAATTTATAATTATACATTAAATTTCAACACTTTGTATTTTAATGACAATTAAATTCCTAACCTATCTTCCTTTTTTTCTTCCTCTTAGTCTCGGAAATCTAAAGTTTTAGATTTGTATAAATATAAACAAGATTTATAAATTAGTTTGCCAAAGAAGTTTCACTTCTGACATGTGTACTTTGTACGCACGCATTTTTTTTTCAGTAAAAACTGTTTTCGCCTTGCCTTTATGCCTGCCGTTTTCGCAAAATAAAATCTCCCGCACCCCATTTACCAAATAAATTGAGCCAGACGTATTCAAAGCTCACTGATTACTTTCGCTATTATGTAGGTACCTACTCTGCTTTTAGCGTTTCTTCTCGGATACGACTAATCCCCGTTTCATTGTTGATCTCAATAATTTTCATTCGATCACGCAGACATAGTCCGAGCATTGTTAGCGACCATAATCTATACTAATATTATAAAGCTAAAGAGTTTTTGTTTGTTTGTTTGATTGAACGCGCTACTGATCCGATTTGAAAAGTTATTTCAGTGTTGGATAGCCCATTTATCGAGAAAGGCTTTAGTCTATATATTATTCCCGTATTCCTACGGGAACGGGAACCACGTCGGTGAAACCGCGCGACGTCAGCTAGTTACCTTTATACTCGTACTACAAAAACACACAAAGCATCGTCTTCATGATCATCAAATTGTGTTTGTTAATTGTATAGAATTCTTCCGGCTGTTACTACAAAATAAATACCTTCCGGTAACCATTTATTTCGATTTTTTTTCATTCTATAAAACACCTGTTACCTGATGGTAAGTGATGATGCAATCTAATGTGGAAGCGGGCTAACTTGTTATGGGGGTAGGATGAAAATCCCCTTTCTGTTTCTATACGACATCGTACCGGTACGCTAAATCTCTTGGCGGTACGTCTTTGTCAGTAAGGTGGCAACTAACCACGGCCGAAGCCTCCCAGTCAGACCCGAACTAATTAAGAAAACCTCAATCGGCCCAGTCGGGAATCGAACCCATGACCTCCGTACTGTAATAACACCGCACATACCACTGCGCTTCGGAGGCCGTCAAGTCAAGTCAAAGGAGAGTCATTTGAAGAAGATATATTTTTACATCTTTAATGTCCCACAGAGCATTTGAAGAAGAGTCATTTGAAGAAGAAAAGAACAAAAGAGCAAAAGCTAATTAAAAAAATAAATAAAAACTGAATGGATTGCAAACAACGGATACAGATTTCGATACGGTGGGCGTTGTGGATATAATACCTACAAGTTATCTCTAACAGCGCGCTATCGGGCCGCACACATTGTTTTTATCCGTTTCAATTAAAAAATACAAATATTGATATCAATATAGTCGTGTGGATAGCTTTAATTTATTTTATACCAACTTTTGCGCGCGACTTTAGTACAAAAGTCAATAACACGACCTTGGAACTATGTCATTTCAATGTTGTACTACAATAGGGATGATGACAGATTTTTAAATTGTATTTATATACAATTTAAAAAACTTTTATCATCCTTATGCTTCACTATTCGCATAGGTACTCCTAATTTATATTAGGAGTATGCAAATAGTGAAGCAATTTTGTAAAAGTAGCAGGATATTAGCGATCATTGCTAACTACCATGTATTTTATTTCCTTCGCTCGTCGTTGTTATTATTATTTGTTTATTTAGTTTTTTTCCTTTTACTAATATTTAGTTAGTTTTTTATCATTAGGATTTTTTATTTTCTCTAATTAACCGACTTCAAAAAGGAGGAGGTTCTCAATTCGGTCGGTATTTTTTTTTTTTTTTTTTTATGTATGTACACCGATTACTCAAAGACGCCTGGACCGATTTCAAAAATTCTTTTTTTGTTTGAAACGGTATAGTCCCCATTTGGTCCCATTGGCATCATGTCAAGATCTGATGATGGAATCCTGGAGAAATTGAGAGGAACTTTCGAAAATTATATGGGTGTCTCGTGTGTTCGTAAACTTTTCCATTTAGTACTTTTAAGCACTACAATTTCATGAAGGTTTAAAATCGATCTGATGATGGAGCCATAAAACAGACGAGGGAACTCCTCGGCGATTTACAGCAGTTACCTTGTGTTTGGGCTTGATTAATTTGTATTAATGAGAACTTTCCACATAGATAGGTTGTGACTGTCATTTAGGGGTTTGGTGATGAAGACCAAGGACAATTAAGGGAACTCCTTAACAGTTTCGAGTAACTACCTTGTGTTTGGCCTTGATTAATTCGTATTGCTGAGAACTTTGTACCAAGATGGGTTGTGACTGTCATTAGGGATCTGATGATGAAGACCAAGGTCAATTAAGGGAACCCCTTAACGGTGTACTATAGCTACCTTATGCTTGGGCTTGATTAATTTGTATTGCTGAGAATTTTGTACCAAGATGGGTTGTGACTGTCATTAGGGGTCTGATGTGTTCGTTTGAGATGAAATTTTACACTAAAAATGGAAAAATAATAAAAATTTTAATAAAAAAATACAACCGACTTCAAAACCAAAAAACGTACCCACTAAACTAAAAAGCGAAAAATAACATCATAATATGTTCTACCTGCTGATCAGTATGAAGGCGGTGCTTAGCCGGTGTTGTCTTGATTTAAGCCATTTCTGAAATGACCACATGCAACAACACTGTCTGCAAAATCTAAATGGCTTGAATTAATACATCACCGGCTTAGCACCGCCTTCATACTGATCAGCAGGTAGAACATATTATGATGTTATTTTTCGCTTTTTAGTTTAGTGGGTACGTTTTTTGGTTTTGAAGTCGGTTGTATTTTTTTATTAAAATTTTTATTATTTTAGATCTATAATGAGGGAAGAGCGACGGAAGTAGCGACACGGTTTATACTAGTGCAACTTCCATCACATTAATTATTTGGATTTACACATTTAATTTTTTGGATGAACAAAATTGCTATCGGAGCTACAGGGATTTATTTGCGGTACTGCCACAGATCCCTGAAAAACGCCCCATACAAAATGGCACGAATTAATGACGTCGTAGGCCATAATGATCGTTAGTGTATGGGCATTCAAAATTCAAAATTCAATCATCACGTTTAAGGTAAAGAAGCTAAAACTGTATGAATTTTCATCCAATTACGATAAAAGATTTTTAGTACTTAGTAGTTTAAGGTATTCGCCATAAATATTAAATAGAATAGGACAAAAGTTGCAACCCTGCATTACGCTTTTCAGTGGTTTATAAGGCTTAGAGATAATGTCATTGATTCGTGACACGGAATCCGTCTTCAAAGCACAGGTTCGCGATCAACTTAATGAGATGATAAGATTACATGAATAAAAATAGCCTAAGCAGCTTCTAGTATTTATCATTCGATTTTCAAAATAAATTATTTATAGTTTATCTACTAGTAGATATGAATATCACACAGGTGTATCGATGAACTGATAATAATAATGATCGATGATAACAATGGATCATTTGGATCATTCACTATGTTAAAATTAGCATTTTATAACGGTTTGTTAACGTCATGATTTATTTCTTTATCACAGTTAATTAAAGTATCTGATTGATAAGTACTTCATTGGATACTTACCTACCTATTAAACGGACTATTTTCAAAAATGCCTAATAAGTAAATCAATTAAAATTATATCTCCAGTTAACAAATTTTGCAATTCAGTCCCTTAGAGACGGTTTTACCACCTTCTGATAAGTGTTAGACGTGGAAATACACTTGTCTGAAAGTTAGAGGTGCATACTCCAGACCTGGTTTGAACGTACTCCCTCGAAATTCATATCCACTGGGATATCACAATTCTCTAACAACTTTACCTCATTTATATACTATGCACAAAAATTAAGGGAGCAGAAAAAAAATCCAAATTTTTGGGGGATTTTCAACAGGCTGTAACTTATACAAAAATGGTCGTACAGCAAAAAAATAAAAAGCAAATTGTAGCTCTAAGTGTTTAGTTTTTGGATCTGAGTTTGAAAATTTTTTTTTGAAAATATTTTTCGAGTAATCATAAGAAAACCACTGAAAAAAAAATTTTCGAAATTTTTTTGGTTTTTTTTTTAATCTACGGACGTGGAAAAAATTTTTTCGACTCAACCTCCATATGGACCGGATAGCTTGTTTATTCAAATTTAATTTTGTTTTTTTTAAATCTCTATACGAGCATTTCTCGCTGAGATATCGATGTTTGAATGGAAAAAGATCATTTTGTCTTTGATTACCAATATCTCAGCAACCAATGATCGCACAGAAATTTTGAGGTTGGTTTCAAAAATTTGAATAAACCTTCTACAAGGATTGGCAATTGAATTTTGAAAAAAAAAATTTTTTTCAATCATTACATGAATTTGAAAAAGCATCCAAAAAAGGGCTTTTTGTCGTTTTTTGGAAAATCAAGCGCCCAATCAAAAATATTGCGGAAACCACTGACGTTAAGTGTGCCTTTTACTGTTCAATATACCCACAAAAACCCTACAAAGTTTCAATTCAATCCAGCCAACCGTTTTTTTTTTCCCACTTGATCGAATTTTTGAAAAAATTAAAGGAGCAAGAATTTCGCTCTGAAAATGTCATAATTTACGCTTTTGTGCTTGCGCACGTGTATGTGTGTGTTCCACAGTATTTTGTGACTCCAAACTCACTCTCCGAAGATGTATGTGTGTGTGTGTGTGTGTGGAAGTGACGAACCACAGGGTCTCAATCTCTGATAAAACCACAGACATACACGTGCGCAAGCACAAAAGCGTAAATTATGACATTTTCAGAACGAAATTCTTGCTCCTTTAATTTTTTCAAAAATTCGATCAAGTCCGTAGATTAAAAAAAAAACCAAAAAAATTTCGAAAATTTTTTTTTCAGTGGTTTTCTTATGATTACTCGAAAAATATTTTCAAAAAAAAATTTTCAAACTCAGATCCAAAAACTAAACACTTAGAGCTACAATTTGCTTTTTATTTTTTTGCTGTACGACCATTTTTGTATAAGTTACAGCCTGTTGAAAATCCCCCAAAAATTTGGATTTTTTTTCTGCTCCCTTAATTTTTGTGCATAGTATATATAAATGACGAAGATCATAAGAGTTTTAAGATGTAGATATGAATAAAGATAGTCAGAAAACTAAGCAGGCAAATACAACGACGTAAGCGAGAAAAATAATATTTCTATTCTACAAAGTTATAAAGTTTAAGTTTCAAATTTATTTCAAAACACCATCCATTTATCTGAAAATAACATTGTTAAGAAAAGAGCCTGTTAACTGTCTCTCTTTGATACCAAAATGACTTTTTGCTTGAATAACATTAATTATAAAACACCAACCCCTTTTCAAGTCTCGCGCTGGGAATTAAATTAACTTCGAATTGCGATATTTCTTATAACAATATCTTGAAAAATTTGTAATAGTCCAAACTGACTGACTGACTGAAAATAAATATGCTATAAATTTTTATCTAAGATAATTAATTTTATATTATTTTCCAAAAATAAAAATAGACGTATCAGCTTAAAACGACTTATCAGACATTGATGAAATTTTATGGGAAATGTATATCGATAAGATCTATCATTCTTTTTTAGTTTTCGAAGCGTGACACTTATCTACAGGCCCTGTTATTTGAAAGCCGAGAGGTGGTGGAGAGCTATCATCATTAAACGACCACTGGTGAACGTAGGAATGTTCAGCAGTTGTTATTTAATGATGATAATGTTGATGATGTTGATGATGATGATGATGATTAATTATTTATTTGGTTAACTAGTGATTGTTACAGTATTTACATAATTACAATCTAAAAAAAATACAAATACAAGGCTCTGTACAATCAAATTAAAGAAATGGCATGCTTATTTCCGTAATATTAAAATAAATTAAAGATTACATAAAATCAGTTTATATAAAAAATAGAGATGATGATGATGATGATGATGATGATGATGATGATGATGATGATGATGATGATGATGATGATGATGATGATGATGATGATGATGATGATCATGCCGACGACGACGACGACGACGACGATGACGACGACGACGATGATGATGATGATGATGATAATCCATTGTTGAATGTGCTCTCCGTATGATGGTGTCCACTAACTTCCCAATTTTCACCTATTTATTTATTTTAATTTAATTTTTAAATGTTGTTGGCTGAAAAAATAAATACCTTCAGCTGCTACTGAGTTTATGGAAAAAACCCAAATTTCTAACGTTTCGCAAACATTTTTATTATAGTTCTTCTATTTCAGGAATACAACGTGTATTTAGGTGTAGTAGATACTAGTGACAAGGGGAACGTCACAGTTTCTTTTAATTTAGACACACAGACGCGTTTGTACTGTCACCTTAGTACTAAATCTAAAGCCAAACTATCTTCCTGAAATAGAATAACTTTATAAAAATACTAATATATAAAGCTCAAGCGTTTGTTTGTTTGTTTGATTGAACGCGCTAATCTCAGGAACTATTGGTCCGATTTGAAGAATTTTTTCAGTGTTAGATAGCCCATTTATCGAGCAAGGCTATAGGCTATATTCTATCTCCGTATTCCTACGGGAACGAGAACCAGGCGGGTGAAACCGCGCGGAGTCAGCCAAGTACATACCTACACCAATTGGTTTGGCGTCACACTTATTATCTTGCTCCTTATATCAGGCGCCTACTTGGCTACTTCAATAAAACGTCCTCGTTTTAATTGTTTAATAGACAATTTGTATGCGTGGACAATGCATGCGATATGCTATAAACTCGTATGCATATGATACACACGTATTAAATGTGTACAAAGTAATATGTTCCACGTTATGATAGGTTATGACTTTCGATCTTTTTTCAAAACGCAGTTCTCGTTTTTAGGGCTCTGAATCTCAAAAGGACATACACAAAAGCCTTATGTTCACTTTGTTGTAAGTCTGTAGATATGTCGAGACTTTTTCTCAGGTACGCGTGGATGTATCAACTCATAATTCAAAATTTTGACGGCCTCCGTGGCGCAGTGGTATGCGCAGCGGACTTACAAGACGAAGGTTCTGGGTTCGATCCCCGGCTGGGCTGATTGAGGTTTTCTTAATTGGTCCAGGTCTGGCTGGTGGGAGACTTCGGCCGTGGCTAGTTACCATCCTACCGGCAAAGACGTACCGCCAAGCGATTTAGCGTTCCAGTACCGGTGAAATTGTAGTCAAGGGCATATGTATTGCACAGAATAAAAAAAAAAACAAAACCATTAACTAAGGTCTACATTCCCTTGAAGCTGTGGGAAAATCAAACGGCTTACTCTTCGTAAGGGAGGGTAAACCGCTTGGTAATGCAACGCGTTACAGCTGACGTTTGCACGTTTGACTCTTACATTTTTTTGACATTGACGTCAATTCCTTATTACCGAGTCAAATATGCTCGTTAATTAGGACCTGACCACGAAATTTCTGTGTACATATATTTTACATAACACATTCTTATTTTTAAAGTAAACATAATTAGTGTACGGAATGACGACTAGACATAAAAATAAATAAATCCTTTTTTAGAATTTAAACTATCGTGAGGGTTTATTCATATTAATTGATTATGAAACACGGATAAAACAGATATTAGGTTGGAGTCGGCAGTTTGGATCGTGTCGCGATGCAAGAACCAGCTCATGACTAAGAACCCCGTATGGGTTCGAAACTAGTCGGGCATACTCCGACCTAATATCACGTTTTAGCCGTGTTTCATAATCAATTAATATAAAATAAGTCCTTGTTTTAAAAACTTCATCACTTTATAATTCACAATACTAGTCCGGTGAAAGTTTCACCGGACTAGTATATATTGTGAATTAGCATAGCTAATATTGTGAATTAGCATAGCTCTATAGCTATGCTCGGAGTATCTCAGCAATAGGTAGTAGTGATCGAATCAGAAATGAAAAGATCCGCAGAAGAACCAAAGTGACTGACATAGCTCAACGAGTCGCGAAGCTGAAGTGCCAATGGGCGGGGCACAAGAGTCGAAGAATCGATGGACGTTGGAGTCCCAAGGTGCTGGAATGGCGGCTCCGCCCTAGATAGCGCAGAAGTGGTCGACCCACATTAGGTGGACACACTCAGTTTTTTTTCAAGACTGCTAATTTTGTTGCTAGTTTGATTGTAATTGAGCCATATTTATTCGAAATTTGGAAAATGATTGAAATGTTGTTTCAGGGGGTCTACTGTAACCAGCTAGATTTCGAAAGTGGTCCATGAGAAGAAATACCTTGGGAACCTCTGGTATAGACTAAGGCATAACCGATTAATACGAAATAGAGTGTCTTACTTAATGTTTTCGGTAGTTTTGATAACTTCATCCATAATTGCACAGACAAAACCCTCCCGATGGATGGTTGCAAATACCGAATTGCAACCATGATACATCATCATCATTTTCATCACTAACAATCCATATTCGGCTCACTGTTGAGCACGAGTCTCCTCTCAGAATGAGAGGGGTTAGGTCCACTACGCTGGCCCAATGCAAGAAATTCCCAGGTATTTATTTATTTATACTTTATTTGTACACCACACCATAAGAAAAGCAAATAACAAGACAGAAAAAAGTATAGCACAGAAGTAAGAAACAAAAGGCGGCCTTATCGCTACGTAGCGATTTCTTCTAGGAAAATGCAAAAACAGTGCAGGTTGTATAAATAATATAAAATACATATATTCAAATAATACATAAACCATACAACCAACAAACCAACCAACCAGGTATGCAAGTTTCCTTACCAAGATATCGATGGTGTTATTAATTTGGTTCCCCTAAATAAGAGATCTGTAGAATCTTCCGTGCAATGTACACTTCAATACACGAACTGAGCTATTTTTTATTAAGTAACAAAGTCAAAGTCAAAATTCATTTATTTCAAATAGGCTTAGTTTACAAGCTCTTTCGAAACGTCAGGTAATAATATTAAACTTAAGATAATGGTGATAATAATTATTCGAAAACTTAAAATTAAAGTTACGAGGGTTCCAAACGCGCCTTGGTCCGAGAAGAGCCCACAAAAAACTCAGCCAACAAAATGTATTTGATAAAACTCATATAAACCATTCGAACGAAGCAGCAGGCTACGTGTGAATAAAAGCATTAAAAGGTAGGCTTAAATTAACTTTAATGATTTATGTAGATAAAGTTTTTAATTAAAATGAGCTTAACTTGTAAAGAGGGTTAACTTTGTAATGAGAAAGTACCGCTTTTATGACATTATCACATGCTGGTTGCGCCCTGTGGCTTTATTTATGGGATTACATTATATCCATACATTACATTATATCTTATAAGTTAAAAGCTGTGATAGCCCAGTGGATATGACCTCTGCCTCCGATTCTGGAGGGTGTGGGTTCGAATCCAGTCCGGGGATGCACCTCCAACTTTTCAGTTGTGTGCATTTTACGAAATTAAATATCATGCGACTCCAACGGTGAAGGAAAACATCGTGAGGAAACTTGCATACCAGAGAATTTTGTTAATTCTCTGCGTGTGTGAAGTCTGCCAATCCGCATTGGGCCAGCGTGGTGGACTATTGGCCTAACCCCTCTCATTCTGAGAGGAGACTCGAGCTCAGCAGTGAGCCGAATATGGGTTGATAACGACGATCTTCTAGGAATTTATTTATTACCAAAAATATATTTAGGAATATTTGCCTTAATATTTTAGGTAAGTATTTTTTTTGACAAGTTTGCTTTTGAATGATATTTGATGTAGTTTAAAATTTAAGTGGACTTACTTTTTTTATTCTTTACAAGTTAGCCCTTGACTACAATCTCACCTGATGGTAAGTGATGCAATCTAATCTTTTGCTTCTCTCAGTATTGTTATTATATTCAATGTTTACGGGTTTACTTGACGTCATAACACAGATAAAATATAGACAATCATGGCGATAATGTTTTGGCTCGTATTGTCAAAAAAAATGATAACTTTTTTTCACGAGCGATAATTTAAAAAAAATAAATATTTACATTGCAAGGTACGTGCCAATAAATGACCACGCAGGGCATACAGGTTCGTCATTCGCAGTCCTAAACTACTCGCACCAGTGTCGCTGTTGCCCGACACCGGTCTGTGATACTTGTGAAGTCTAGGAACCCCCGACCCCGCACCGGAAAGCGCAGTGTTGATCGACCCCTTACTAAATGGACCGAGGACATCAAGCGGATTGCGGGAAGCCGCTGGATGCTGGCGGCTCGAGACCGTTGTGCTTGGAAGTCCATGCAAGAGGTCTATGTCCAGCAGTGGACGTCTATCAGCTGATAATGATGATGATGAGAATTCAGCTGGTGGGAGGCTTCGGCCATGGCTAGTTACCACTCTACCGAGAAGATATCGTATTGGTAGGAACCGAAAGGGGTGCGGATTTTCATCCTCCTCCTAATAAGTTAGCCCGCTTCCATATTAGACTGCATCATCACTTAGCATCAGGTGAGATTGAAGTCAAGGGCTAACTTGATAAAAAAAAAATATTAATGAACAATTTAGGACCTATTGGATAGAAGCAGGCGTTACTTTGCGGAAGTTCGTCATGATTATATAATGATTTATTTATTTTGCTATCATCCGCGAAAATTCGGCGAACCCATGCGACAACTTCACCCAGGTCCGACAAAATACTCTCTACGTACGTTTCACCCCGAAACCGGAGCATCCTCAGGAGATGTTGACTCTACAACGTGCAATTGCACGTTGTAGAGTCGGACCTGGGTGACGTTGTCGCATGGGTTCGCCGAATTTTCGCGGATGATAGCAAAATAAATAAATCATTATATAATTTAGGACCTTTTTAAAATAAGTGTCAACTAGCCTATTGTAAACTTAATTGCTAATTTGGACAATGTTCTTTAGAATAGTATGTGTATTGCGACCTTAACCGTGATACTATAAGTACTAAGATTATCTAATCAAGCCTATTGAAGCAAATTCTCAAGATAAGCCAGATATGGAATCGTATTTAAAGAAACAATCATAAATTATCTTCGTCTAAAAAGCGATGATGTAATCCTGAAATAATCGGGTAAGTAAAAAAAAAAAATAAATCTATACTACAGCCTTTCTTGATGAGTACTGTTTTAATAATAATTATTTATAACTTGTTCTTAAATTAATGAAAATAAATTAGATTAATAAGCTTAGAACAATTAGATATGCTTAATACATTTTATATAACATTTTATAAACAAACCATACATCATTTAAAATAAATAAGTTATGAAATGACATGCGTTTTCTACCTTCATTTCTAATTTCTTTGTTGGTAAACAGTATTCATCAAGAAAGGCTGGAGTATAGTAATATACTCATAGTACATTCACTACTGACGTGAAACTTAACTTTCGAATGGGTGGTCAGGGGTTGAATCGGGCATTTCCAAGTTTTCATTATAAGTCTTTATTTAATTATTGAGGTGAAACTTTGACTTTCGAATGGGTGGTTGGGTTGGATCAGCCATCTGCAACTTAACATTATAATAACTACAGTATAGGGATACAAAATGGTACGATATAATGACGTCGTAGATTATGATGATCGTTAAGATTTGTATGGGCGATCAAAGAAAATTACTAATATCTTTGTTATTTGTGTGTTTATGTTTATAGTTCATATATTGAAAAATATCACATTTCATGTAAGGAAGCTAAATCTGTACGTATTTTCATCTAATTACGATAAAAGATTTTTAATAGATTTTAAAATTTTATAATCTTATATATAAATATCCAGACAATCTTTGCTTTCATTGTATATAAATTAGTTAACATTAACTTTATTTACCCGAATTAATCATAAAAATCAATATAGTCAACCCCATTGATGCAGTTATTTTTTTATTTGCCCGCCCTAAGCCTACCCTCCAATAATAGTCTTAAAGGTGGTGGAGGTACTTAACAACATACAGGGTATCCTCTGTTATGTTTATCTGCCACGATAAAGATCGGCTTCGGCTCCCTACTAACACAAAACAGCAGTTCATATAAAAAATTGCAATGTCACTAAAACGCAAGTATACCAAATTACAATACATCGAACGTCAGAAAGTGGTTCTAATTTAACTTTATATGACCAACACAAACAAACTGGACAATTTAACCAAGAGCTTTTATAATAATAATAATAATAATAAGCCTGTTTATTTCCAATCCAAATAAAATAACATAAAGTACAAGCAATTTTTAAACTTAATCACTAACATAATATTTAAAAAAAAAAACATAAATATATTAATTGCTGTCGCTTTCTTCGTTACCATTGATCGGAACCCCTTCTCGGGTAAAGGCAACCTCCAGCTTTTCCAGACCTCTCTGTCTTTAGCTTTCTTTATCCATTAATTTCCTGCTAGTGTTCGTATTTCATCTATTCACCTTTTTTTGGTGTTTAGCTTTGACCAACACAAACAAACTGGACAATTTAACCATGAGCTTTTAATTAAGCTCTAATAAGACCGTATGCTATATTTGAATCCATTCCATTCCATCCACTGAACCTTTGTTGCATGATTGCTTTTAATACAAGTTGGATGTAATTACAACGATCCAGCGGCTGATTTAGAACAAATGTGACAAAGTGAATATTCGAAATACTGTTGAATTTAGCCGAAATTAGTTTATTTTCCGATGAATCACGTGTTATGTAGGCTACAGATATTCTGTTAAACTGCGCAATTTTTTTTTTTCAAAAGTCATTTATTTTAATTAGGCTTAGTTTACAAGCACTTTTGAAAGGCCAGGAATATGTAATAATTTATTTTAATCTAATGGTGGTAATAGTAGTCGAAAACTTAAAATTAAAGTTACGATACCAAACGCGCCCTGGTCCGAGAAGAGCCCACAACAAACTCAGCCAAGGTTTAATTTTTTTTTGTTTACCACCATTTTACAAACTTATTTAAAACAAGCACACAGTCGTATAATACAGTTTAACACCAAGCTGTTTCAACTGGACAGTTATCTAATCGAAATTTCAATCAAAACAATTAGGAAAATCTGTACAGTTTTTTTTTATTCTTTACAAGTTACTTAACTAAATCTCACCTGGTGGTAAGTGATGATGATGGAATCAAGATGGAAACGGGCTAATTTGTTAGGAGGAGGATGAAAATCTACACCCGTTTCGGTTTCTACACGACATCGTACCGGAACGCTAAATCGCTTGGCAGTACGTCTTTTTCGGTACGGTGGTAACTAGCCACGGCCAAAACCTTCTACCAGCCAGATTTAGACCAATAAGGAAACCTCAATCGGCCCAGCCGGGGATCGAACCCAAGACCTCTCTCTTGTAAACCCACCGCTTGTTTCATAGCGCCACGGAGGCCGTCAATTAGTTAAATTAAATACATTTGGTTTAATGAAAAGTTTGATCATTTAGGAGGTTTTGTGAAAAGAGCAATTTACATAATTTATTTTATTGGTATTTAATTTAAGGAGGATGCGAATTTAAGCGACATAGCGTTTGTGATTTTTTTTGGTATTTTTTTTTCGCTACGGACCTATTTAATGAAACAAAGCTGTATTATGTAAATTAAGTCTCAAATCTCTGAAATAAGCAAGCTATAAGGAAAATAGCCTGCATTAGCTTCACGATTATGGGGCCGGACTTAAGCCTGTGAAAAACGATTATGAAAAGGAAAAAACGGAAGTACGATTATATTTATATGACGACCCCGCACTAGTAAGCCCAGTGTTGGTCGACCCCCACCAGGTGGACTGACGACATCAAGCGAGTCGCAGGGATTCGCTGGATGCAGGCGGGCTCAGTATCGTGATGTTTGGAAGTCCCTACAAAAGGCCCATGTCTTGCAGTGAACGTCCATCGGCTGATATGATGATGATAATGATAATGATTGGAAGGATTAAAGAAACACCGATACTAGGCAGGATTAAGAACTTTACAATATCGCAGTACAAATTTTTGTCTGTCCTTAGACCTCTTTAGTCTGGCCCTGTCGAAAAATCCGTTCTTAGCGGACGTCTGCAAACTATACTTAAACTAACTTCCACGCTAAATTTCGTCTTTGTAGGTGCATCAACAGGTTTTGATACTTCGTGATGAGTGACCTTTCACTTATAAGTACAAATAAAAATTGAGAAAAGATCAAATTCCAGTAACCAGTGGGGACTCTACTACTGGTCAAAATTTAAAGTTCTAACGAGAAAAATAAAAGAAAATTATTGACGAACTTTTCATTGATATTTTCCAGGCATTATGTACATTTTCTTCTCCATAGTTAGAGTAACAAATCAAGAGGACAACTTGATATGATATAAAACCCATAAAATCTACATACATATCATACAGAAGTATCCTATGGTATGGTTTAAAAAAAATGGGTAGAAATTGTTCCAATGTTGCATATTAGGATGACAAGAGCCTCTCAATGTTTTTTTATTAGAAGGTATTCCTCGTACGTGCCTGTAATTTTCTAACCATACCTTTCAAATTGTCTAACTGCTTCGTTGATCCAGTAGTGGTAGTGACTTCGGATCACAATCGGACATTTCTCAGTTGATTTGATGTTTATTTTATTAGGTTGTTAATAAATACCAAATTGCTCAAGTGGCTGGTGGGGATTGGTTGAGGTCAGGACGGGACAGACGAAAGTGGAAATTGCTGGAGGAGGCCTATACCCAATACAATGGGATTCATGCAAACGTAATATAAAAAAAAAAAAAAAAAAATTGTATTACTAATTTGTATGAAAAAATAAAGACTTTATTATTATTATTATTATTATTAATAAATACCAAATTAGTGAATAGGCCCACAGATGTTAAGTAACGATGCAATAGATGGAAACAGGCTAACTTGGCAAATTGTACCAGAACACTAAATTGCTTGGCGGTACGTCTTGGCTAGTAACTAGCCACGGCCGAACCCTACCACTAGACAAGCATTTCAGAAAGTAGTTCTTATTACTTTATAACACAAATAGACTTACCATATCATCATAAAACGGCATTTGGATGGCCACAATCCGCTTGATGTGGTAGTAACATAACGTCCAGTTTATATTATCACCACTACAAACGGGCTCCTTGGACCACTTCCCATAATTGTTGTAAATGTTACTTATATCACCTATTTTGTCAGAACACCGTATAACGAAAAACGAAATAAAAAAACAAACTACAACAATACACTTATCCACTCTCAAAGCATGCAGTTTAAATTTAAAATTCGAATTTAGAATTCGGAATGCTTTTTTCGTATCGCGTGAAACTCGTTTCAAGTTTCGTAACGGTTTTCGTTCGGGAATCGACGTGTTATCACGTTGGCGACTGAAACTCGACTGAAGTCTGAAGTTGAGTGAGGTGAGGAACGTTGTATTGTCGTAGAATCGTGCACTAATTCGGTCTCAACCGTTTTATCTACGTGATATTTAGTGCTGAAACTTGGAATTTCTAATTACACAATAGAGAGATGTTTAAACTTGGTTATGTATTATTAACTCAGCTTTTAGTAGCTCAGCGAGTCGCGAAGCTGAAGTGGCAATGAGCAAAGTACGCATACACTAGTGCAAAGAGCCGATAAACATTGAGGTCCCCGCACGACAAACCGTAGTGTTGATCACTGGGTGGACCCAAGACATCAAGTGGCGTGTTTGGATGTCTGTGCAAGAAGCCTGTGTCAGACTAAGTTTGGAATTCCATCGGCAGTTAATACGCACGAACGTACATAAGTACGTTATACGTACGTGTTAGTGGTAGGTACGTATTTATCGGATGATGATGATAAATACGTACCTTACCTTACGTTTTCTATTTTTGGTGGGGGATCCAAATATTTACAAGAAAATGTGCCTTACAAAAGTAGGTACTGAATTAATTAATTTTTACTTTAATTCAAATGGTTGTATTGAAGTATTGAAGCTGTTACTTTAAAATAATTCTACGTACCTACTAACATTTTTGAAATAATGTTGATATTAATTATCACTATCACAATTATCACTTTTCATTGAGTTTTAACTGACTTTTATGATAAAGGATAAGATTCCCTACACGGCCTTAAAAGTTTGATCCAAAAAATGCATACCTACCTAGGTAGGTAAGTGTTTTTTTGAGAAAGTCACAATTTTTTCCCAAATAAAAAGCAAAGATTGTTTTTTGCAAAATAAATAAGATTATAAAATTTAAATAACTATTAAATTTTTTTTATCGTAGTTAGATGAAAATTCATACAGTTTTAGCTTCCTTACATTAAATGTGACATTTTTTAACATATGAACTATAAACATAAACGCACAAATAACAAAGATATAATAGTAATTTTGATTGAACGGCCATACAAATCTAACAATCATTATGTACCTACGACGTCATTAATTCGTACCATTTTGTATGGGGCGTTTTTCAGGGATCCGTGGCAGTGCCGCAAATCTGACCCTTTAAATCCCCGTAGCTCCGAAAGTAATGATACCCTGTTACTTTAACAAAATTGCTTTACTATTAGCATACTTTTAATTTATATACAATTTAAAAATTTAAAAAACTGTCATCATCTCTATTGAACCCAAGTACCTACATCATTCAATAGTTGCCTATTTGAAGGGTTATTACTCGTCGACATTATTGACTCAGTCCCTTTTAGGTCAAACAATATTGGGACAGTTTGAAAGGGGCCGCTCGTTGCAAATAAGCCTAAGTAAATATTTAGAAAAAAACTTTTGCGCCCAATCAACCACTTCTATGTGAGTTTTAAATATTAACTTACTGCAGTATTATTACAGTTAATTGCTTAACATCGAAATTACCTACCTATATTAATCTAAATAAGCCCTTCAACGATATGAGCCGACTGAATATTCGTACGTCGTTCCGACGAGTATATGTATATGGGACGAGTATATGGGAGTAGTCGAATTTGTACAGATTACCCTCTTCTATAATCATCCATATCAGTAAATGATGTGTCGTAGGTACTATGTAGTAATTGAAAAAAAAATATGCACTTACCTATGTAGGTAGGTATACCATAAGTGAAACTAAGTACATCATTCAATAGTTACTTATTTGAAGGGTTATTACTCGTCGACTTTATTGTGACTCAGTCCCTTTTAGGTCAAATTATGCCCACTGAGTGACTAAGCCTTTTTATGAGGGCTACAATAGGGATGATGACAGTTTTTTAAATTGTATATAAATTAAGAGTATGCCAATAGTAAAGCAATTTTGTAAAAGGAACAGGGTATCTGCGATCATTACTTTCGGAGCTACAGGTATTTAAAGGGTCAGATTTGTGGCGCTGCCGCGGATCCCTGGAAAACGCCCCATACAAAAATGGCACGAACTAATGACGTCGTAGGTAATGTAGTGATCCTTAGATTTGTATGTGCGTTCAAACAAAATTACTAATATCTTTGTTATTTGTGCGTTTATGTTTATAGTTCATTTATTAAAAAATGTCACATTTAATGTAAGGAAGCTAAAACTGTTTGAATTTTCATCTAATTACGATAAAAGATTTTTAATAGATTTAAAATTTTATAATCTCATTTATTTTGCAAATATCCAGACAATCTTTGCTTTTTATGTATAAATTATATAGTTATTTAACATTGACTTTATTTACCCGAATGTATCATAAAAATCGATATATTCAAACCTAGTCATCATCCACATTATCGACCAGGTTTCGGATCCGTAAGTCATCACTGGCATCACGCACTGTTCGAAGACTTTCGTCTTCAGGCACTGAGGAATTCTGGATGAAGGGATGTCTCGGAGCTTCCCGAACGCTCCCCAACCGAGTTGGATTCAGCGGTTTACCTCCCTCTCAAAATTGGACCCACCTAACTGGATTGTGTGTCTTAAGTATATATACTCATCAACAATTTCGAGCGCAGAATCCTCAACAATAACTGGGTGGAGCGGTACATGAGCGTTACACATGATCTTCGTCTTACTCATGTTCATAATTTCATCTACACACTGTATGATATTTACCAGTAAGCACCGGATGACATTTGTTACATGGAATCTCGATTTCGTATATGTCGACAAGGATACATCAAAGATAGTGAATTAGCCTACAGGTCGTCGTCAAGGCAGATCATCAAGTGTTTGCAAAGCGCTCAGCAGTCTATCTAAGAAGACAAAAGGCCCGATGTAATGAATATTAATGGAATACAACGTAAACACAAAATAAATTAAACGTTGGGAAGGGCGATAGGTACAAAATACCTATCAGAGATGTCTGTAAATCCTAAAACCGTGATCGGGCATACCTAGTTAATATAGCTTTTAATTACTACCTCTGCCTTCTATTCGGGGGGTTAATTATCTGCGTGTGTGAAGTCTGCCAATCTGGTCAGCGTGGTGGACTATTGGCATAACCCCTATCATTTTGAGAAGAGACTCGTGTTCAACAGTGAGCCGAATATGGGTTGTTAATGATGATGATGAGACTAGGTTTTAGAAGGTTTATGATCCGGAAAGCGAACCCTGATCCACATTTTCCGTTGCCGAGTCAGCTAACCACGGGACAAAAGATGGTTTACTACAACGAACTAAAAGATCCTTACGATTGTAAAAAGGTTCGATTTATTTATGAAAGAGAACTATTTATTCACGTAAGGCGCCGATTTATTTACGAAAGTATTCGTAACGAAAACGATTTTATTTATTATGCACGTGTTACGAGTTTACCCTTTTTTCTTTACTTAAATATATTTTAGCGATTTTCTTCTCCTTTTAAGATACTTAACCCAGTGTAAATGAGGTGAAAAATTGTTACACGAACTATGAGGTGGGTATGGCATACCCAAATATAGGTTTCGTTGATTTTAATAATTGGGATGTCTTTAAAGTAATACTCGCTCCTGTTATATTATATATATAATTATCATTATGAAAATGAGGTCACATGACAAAATAACTCAGCTTTAGTTTGTAAAGTATTTCCATAAAAAGTAGTATTTTAACGCATCTACGTCCGAGTAGTCGATAATTTTTAACAAATCAACAATAGCTTCAACATTATTTAAAACATTCTAATTCTTTTACACAAATTTCTTTATCTTTTCGAAGCAGTTTTGTTCTACTTGTATATATAATGACATTTCATGTATAGTTTACTACTCAGCCGACGCAATTGTCACAATGCCAACGTTACTATCACTTCAAAGCACACTCTGCACCTCCTCTAGCAACTAAGCCAAGAATTTTCCAGTAGGAGCTCCCAGAATCGCACAGTTCCGAAATTTTTAGTGTTTTACAAATCGCTGGGTATGATATACCCGACCTCACTCGCAGCGGGTTAAGTCCAAGTTGTAAAGCAATAAAACAGCGCGTTAACGTTTAATGGGTCGGGGTTCATTCAACCCTTACTTATTAAAAGTCAGCCAAGTTTAATAGTGATTTTTCCAATTTTGTCTCACTAGTGCGGGGTCGCCATTTCAGCACCTTGGGACATCAACGTCCATCGGCTCTTCTAACTATTTGCCCAGTCCATTGCCACTTCAATTTCGCGACTCGTTAAGCTATGTCGGTGACTTTGGTTCTCGGATCTCCTCATTTCTGATTCGATCACGCAGAGATACTCCGAACATAGCTCGTTCCATCGCCCGCTGTTTGACTATGTTAGAGACTAAGTCTCGGAACCATAGGTCTGGAAGGAATCGCTTTTTAGCGATGAGGCCGCATATTGTGCAATTCTTTTTCTTTATGGTGTACAATAAAGTATATTTTCTTTCTTTCTTTCTTCTAAAAAATCAGACCTAAAACACACACAAAGATGCGGGCGTATACTAGTAGTCATGAAATATGTAGACTATACCTAAACTGTGTGATGTATGAAAAGTTAGGGTACCTAACCCGGGAGACAAGGGTTTGACAGAAAAATTGGGTACTTTGTGGACACAATAGGGAGATTCAAAGAATAAATCCTGAAATAGAAGCGTGACTGTGTATACGTTTTTTAAATTAATTATTCTACAGAATCAGAATCAGAATCATTTATTTGCAAGAAACATTAAATTTAGATATACAAAGATGCTCTTAAGTGCTAGGTAACAATGTTTCATCATAAATAGGTATACAAATGTTTAATTAATAAAATTAAAATTATATAGGTAGGTTAAAATTAAATGACATTAAGTTTAAAAGAAATATAAATACAATTACTTTTTGAAGTATCAGCAAAGTACTCTTCTATGGAGTCGTAATATTTTTGTATTAGAAACTTTTTAAGTTTTTGCTGATGCTTCTGCCTGCCAGGTGTTTTGGCAAGTTGTTATAAATTTTTGGAGCCTTAAGTAAGATCATCATCATCATCATCATTATCAACCCATATTCGGCTCACTGCTGAGCTCAAGTCTCCTCTCAGAATGAGACGGGTTAGGCCAATAGTCCACCACGCCGGCCCAATGCGGATTGGTAGATTTCACACATGCAGAGATTTAATGGTGGTGGTGGTGGTTAGATCCCAACCCTATTTCACTATTTTAAAAAAATATTGTCGTATCCACTCCTACTACAGTCAGATTAGTTGTATATATTAGGGTGAATATTGGTCATATTTAAAATTTACGGCAAATGTTTCGGCAAAAAAAAATATATATAAAACATAAAAAAAAATTAAAGGAAATATTATTTTGTTAATTTTGCGAAGATTGGAGATCAATCACTTCGAACTTTAATAAAGTAATAAATATTTATAAGAGCTTGTCCAATGATTGACACATCAATTAGAAGCAGAAGTTATCAATATCCTTTGATGGTGATAAAGTTTCCGGTTCATTTCTTCCATATTTTGATGCTAATTTTTAATTAATAATCAAAAATCAACCTAGAGGCAACAAAAGGAAACGCGGCAAGCCATTAAGAAGATGGGAAGATGATTTGAAGATGACAGCAGGAACACTTTGGAAAAGGAAAGTTCATGATCGCACGGCATGGAAGATCTTGGGGAGGCCAATGCCGAAAGGCAAGACGATTTACCGGTGTCGTAATTTTTTTATATTGTATAGTTTTTATATTAAGGTAAATTGTTAATAAAGGCTATTATTATTATTATTAATCAAAAAAAAAAAAAAAAATCAGTTTACAAGCACTTTTGATACGTCAGTTGACTATTTGTAAAGGTTCGGAAGGCAGGTTCTGTTGAGAAGAAACCGGCAAGAAACCAATACTTAACTTAAACTCTAAATTTTTTTAAATTTAGTAGGCCTTGATGTCAGTATCACCCTGTAAAGTATGTCGTAATATTTACGGGACAGCCTGTTGGTACCTATATACCTAATATTTTTACTAGGTATATTGTTGAATTGTCTATTTTTTTTATTCTTTACAAGTTAGCCCTTGACTACAAACTCACCTGGCGGTAAGAGATGAAGCAGTTTAAGATGAAAGCGGACTAACTTGTTAGGAGGATGAAAATCCACACCGCTTTTCGGTTTCTACATGACATCGTACCGGAAGGCTAAATTGCTTGGCGGTACGTCTTTGCCGGTAGGGTGGTAACTAGACACGGCCGAAGTCTCCCACCAGCCAGACCCGGAGCAATTAAAAAAATCTGTATCGGCCCAGCCGGGGATCGAACCCAGGACCTCTGTTTTGTAAATCCACCGCGCCAAAATAGACGGCCACGGAGTATTTCTTTTTCTTCTTTAGGGTAAAATTAAAGGCGTGTTCTAAGTTTTAGGTATTTATTTACTAAATTGTAAGCCAACTAGCATAGAAACTATGTTTACTTAGCAAGTTATATATTCTTTTCTTTTACTTTTTACTCAGCACCGCTCCCGTTTGAACACTTGCCAGTCTGTGAACATAAAAGTATTCAATAGCTCAAAGTCAAAGTCAAAATTCATTTATTTCAAACTGCTAGCTGACACCGCGCGGTTTCGTGCGCGCGTGAGAATACGGGGATAATATATAGCCTATAGCCTTCCTCGATAAATGGGCTAACTAACACTGAAAGAATTTTTCAACTCTGACCAGTAGTTCTTGAGATTAGCGTGTTCAATCAAACAAAAAAACAAACAAACAAACTCTTCAGCTTTATAATATTAGTATAGATAGGCTTAGTTTGCAAGCTCTTTCGAAACATCAGGTAATAATATTAACCTTAAGATAATGGTGATAATAATCATTCCAAAACAAAATTAAAGTTACAAGGGTTCCAAACGCGCCTTGGTCCGAGAAGAGCCCACAACAAACTCAGCCAAGGTATACTTTTTTTATTTATCACCATTTCACAAACTTATTTAAAACTAAGCACACAGTCATATAATACAGTTTAACACCAAGCTTTTTTATCATTTAAATACTCATTGACATTATAATAAGACTTTACTGAAAGCTTGCGTTTAATAAACACTTTGAACTTTTTGAGTGACATTCCAGTGGCTTCATGTGGTAGTCTTCTTCTCTAATATATAAAAATAAGTCGCGTTTTCCTTCCTGACGCTATAACTTTAGAACGCACGAACCGATTTCCACGGTTTTGCATTCGTTGGAAAGGTCTCGGGCTCCGTGAGGTTTATAGCAAAGAAAATTCAGGAAGAGGTAGGGGTAGGGTAGGAGTAGGGTAGGGTAGGGGTAGAATTGGGTAGGGTTGGTTGAAAGTTTACATAGAGTTTCACGCGGACGAAGTCGCGGGCGTCCGCTAGTTTATTCTAAAAACGTTTGCAATTGCCTTAAAAGAATTACTATTTTTTTGTAATATAGTATGGTGTGCAACAATTTTAATTTTATTTCTGACATTAATGTTATTACAATCACACCTTCTTTTAAAAAATTATATATAGCTCAAAAATTATATATAGACGGCCGCATATTTGCATGATGAACATGCGTATTTTTTAGTGTCTGGGTGTGTATATACATAATATATAAGTATTTATATGTCGTCCTTATCAAACCATATTCGGCTCACTGCTGAGCTCGAGTCTCTTCTCAGAATGAGAGGGGTAAAGCCAATAGTCCGCCACGGTGGCCTAATGCGGATTGACAGACTTCAGACACGTAGAGAATAATTAAGAAAATTTTTATCACGATGTTTTTTCTTCAACGTTTGAGACACGTGTTATTTAATTTCTTAAAATGCACATACCTAACTAAAAAGTTGGAGGTGCATGCCCTGACAGGATTCGATCCTAGGCCCTCCTACTAAAAATCTCTTAACGTATTTAGATGAAAATTCATACATTTTTAGCTTCCTTACATTAAACGTGACATTTATCAATATGTGAACTATTAACATAAACGCACAAAATGACAAAGATATTTGTAATTTCCTGTGAACGCCCATGCAAATCTAACATTCATTATGATCAACTACGTAATTAATTCGTTTTCCAGGGATCCGTGGCAACGCCGCAAATCTGATCCTTTAAATCCCTGTAGCTCCGAAAGTAATGATCGCAGATATCCTGTTACTTTGAGAAAATTGTTTTACTATTAGCATACTCCCAATTTATATACAATTTTAAAAAATTACCTCAGTGTCATATCAGGGAGACTGAATCAAGACCGGGAGCCGCGGCAGAAAATGCTGAAACCGGTAATTGGCTCAAGTATGACTCTCTGACAGAGAGTTACATATTTGTACCTTTTGCCGTGGAGAACCTTCGGCCACGGAGTAGCAGTGCCAAAAAAAATTTACCGAATCATTTCACCGCGGCTAGTTGCCTCGACTGGTGACAGAAGGGTTGGCTCTTTTTTTGCGCAAAGGCTCAGCCTGGCTGTCCAGCGCGGAAATGCAGCCAGTGTCACCATTCCACGTGAGCTGATTTGTATAGTTATTAGGTAAAATTAGCTTAAGTTCCTTATTGTATTCTTTCTCAATAAAAAAAAAAGTTGGTAGGCGCAATATTAAATGACTTATTTCAAAAACTGTCATCATCCTTAGCTGTCGAATTGTTTTACGAAACAATTAAACAGCATAATTACCTACTTAAAGTTAAACAACCTACAGAGCTAACAATTCGTACTTTACGTCGCCTACGCTACGTCGTGCAAATTCTAGAGACGTATGAATTTAGAAGGCCTTATTAGACTCAACGACAGGACGCTGACATTGTAATGAATGTTGATTCGAATACTTAGATAATTCCAGAAGGCCTAGTGGCAGTTTGATACTGTTACCGTCACGTAACGTAAACGGGAATTTCTAAGGAATTGAAACAGCGCCATCTAGAGGCACTACTGCACAACTGTTACAATTCCATATAAATTTGCGCAAACGTCAACGTGATAGTAACAGTATGAAAATATTGAAAACTCCCACTAGCTCAGACCAATTATAGAAGGACCTGTATCGCACTCATAGTCACGAACAAAACTGTCTGTCATTTTCTGAGGAAAATGAGCTTAGATTTGGTATATATCTTATACTAAATTAGAAGTTTTTGCCCATTTTTTACACCATTCAATTAAACAGAAAGGTATTTTTACGGAGTTCTTTAACCGACGAACACGATTACAACTATAAAACATCGATACTATAGCGACAGTTTTTATAATCGCATTAGATCGTTGATCATATACTTTGACAGAAAAATAACATCTAGCGAGGCAGGTCCTATACAATAATTGGTCTGAGCCCACCAGTTTTGCTTACAATAAGTAGAAATCTGCAGCCAATTCAGAACCATGGTCTAATGTTTTAAAATCAGATAGGTATTTAATTTATTTCAAAATCAATAAGAATTTATTAAAATACGAGATTAAGCAATCGAAATTAAACTTATTTTCAGTTAAGCAACCTCCGTTTCTGCCTTGCTTGGATATTTTTTAACTACACAACGTATTTTATACAGGTTTTTATAATTATAGGCTGACAAGTACGTTGATGACACTCCCATGATATGCGGGTGACGGGGGAAAAGACTGTGCGGGTGTGAAATCGTGCGTGCGAGGTATTGAGGTACATCAGTCGTGGGTTTTTAATGCATCGCTACACGCCCCCCGGCCCGCGCGAACTATCGGGAGTGTTACAACCGAAGTTGCTATAGATTGTGATTCAAGTGAAAGGTCAATACGTAAAGTTTAACATTGTTTTCGACAAGTGGGCGCGTTCTCTAGAAATATGCTTAGTTGCATGTCAGTGCCTACTACGTACTAAACTGTTTTTCAGACGTTCATAATACGTAGTATTATCGTGAGTCGCGGCAAACTTTCAAGAGTGAAACGAACTGTTACCATAGGTAGCCATGCTATCTGAAAAACACTAGGTAGGTATATTATATATTCTTAGCTTTCAGAACTCAAAAAAGCTGCCTTCGTGCTGTTTGTGGAGCTGATTTTATTGAGCTGCAAACCACTATTCAAAAAAATTAAAATATTGCCACTGCCCGCACTTTATATTTTCGAGCTGTGCATATTTGTGAAAAAGAATATTATTCTATTTCCTAAGAAAAAAGTGGTCGTAAAAGAAACATTGAGATACCTGTACAGAAACTATCTCTTTTTAAAAAATGTGTACTACATGGCTGTAAAAACGTATAATCACCTGTCAGAAAAAACAAAAGGAATGCCATTACAGAGTTTCAAAAAACATATTTTTAATGTCCTCAGCCAAAATAGTATTAACGAATTAAATTACTTTTTTTTAAAATTAAAATCAATTTGACTAATTTATTATATTTTCACAATTTGACATAAACTTTATTTAAATATTTTATTATTTTCATTACTTTAGAATTATTTCATTATTGGTATAGTTGTGGTAATTTTCCTGTATGTCTCTTTATTCTCAATCAAATCAACATTAACATTTATTAATAATTTGAACATTTATATTGTATTACTGGATTTAAAAATTTGTACGCCTAATTTGTGGCAAAACATGTTTGGACCATTAATAATTGTGAATTGTATTCATTGTATCTGTTATAACCCATGTTTTAACAAATAAATTATTATTATTATTATTATTCTACATTTAAGTAGGTAAGTATAGAAATACTAACATATTTCGTTCACAAATATTTTCAGGTCATTTATGGGTAGTTTTTCAAGAAACACGACAATAAATCTAACGCATTCGATCTGTCTAGACGTGGCAAATGATATTTATGGTCGCGGCAGAGAAGGCGGGTGTATTGAGAGCAATTTATTGTTCCCGCTGAAAAAGATGATGTTGAGACATCGATCGTAGATCGTTAGATGGGCCTCAAAGCGTCGCGGAATAGGGATGATGACAGTTTTTTAAATGGTATATAAATTAAGAGTATGCTAATAGTAAGGCAATTTTGTCAAAGTAACAGGGTATCTGCGATCATTACTTTCGGAGCTACAGGGATTCAAAGGATCAGATTTGCGGCGCTGCCGCGGATCCCTGAAAAACGCTCCATACAAAATGGTATGAGTTAGTGACGTCGTTAGCTCGCTGATCATTAGATTTGTAAGGGCGTTCAAACAAAATTAATAAAATCTTTGTTATTTGTGCGTTTATGTTAATAGTTCATTTATTGAAAAATGTCACATTTAATGTAAGAAAGCTAAAACTGTATGAATTTTTATCTAATTACGATTAAAGATTTTTAATACATTTTGAAATTTTATAATCTCATTTATTTTGCAAATATCCAGTCAATCTTTGCTTTTTATGTATAAATTAGTTAACATTGACCTTATTTATCCGAATTTATTATAAAAATCAATAAATTCAAACCTAGTCATCATCCCCATTGTCATTGGTTTCGCACATTGAGTACGTCATCACTCGTAACACATTTCTCTTTATTCATGTTGTGATTTGTGTTTTTACACATCCAAAACGAACACGAAGGTATAATTAAGGGATTAAAATTAAAAAAATAAATCAATAAATGTTTTTTTTAAGTCCACGTCCACTCGCAGCATGCGCATGTTACGTACTAAGATAAAATGTGCGTGCACGTCTTTGGGTAATGACATAAAATTGTGCGAGTATGGGGGGGCCCATCTAACGATTTATATCGATGCGTTGAAAGTGAAGACTTGTGTAGGGTGGGGGTAGATGAATTATCGGAAATACATATAACAATAGGTTTTACAGGGTGACTTTTATAAATGGTGAGTGACGATTTACACAGGCTATATAAAAATACGAGTAGGTATGAGGCATGAAAGCCCAGTGGGTATGACTTGACGGCCTCCGTGGCGCAGTGGTGTGCGCGGTGGATTTCCTTGACGGAGGTCCTAGGTTCGATCCCCGGCTGGGCCGATTGAGGTTTCCGTGGCCGTGGCTAGTTACCACCGTACCGACTAAGACATGCCGCCAAGCGATTTATCGTTCCGGTACGATGCCGTGTAGAAACCGAAAGGGGTGTGGATTTTCAATAGACAGTGAAAAGCTTTGCTGCGGCATTTCTTGGTCAGACTACTTATTTTGTGGCTATATTTTATATTAAGACAATTACAAATTATAAAAAGTTGAAAAATAATTTTATGTTTCAATAAACAATAGATACTTTATTTCATTCTTAAAGTTTTAATTGGACCTTGAGATACTATTGTTTTGTAATAAACATTATTTTCACGTCTACAGACAACAGTGATCGAATTAGAAATGAGGCGATCTGCAGAAGAACCAAAGTCACTGACATAGCTCAGCGGGTCGCGAAGCTGAAGTGGCAATGGGCAGGCCATATAGTTGGAAGAGCCGATGGACGTTGGGGTTCCAATGTACAGGAATGGCGACCTTGCAGCGGAAAGCGCAGTGTTGGTCGAGCCCCCACTATCTGGACCGAGGACATGGTGGCGAAGATGGATTTTGTAAATGTTAGTTAAGTTAAGCCTCCTATAAGTCAGGATATAATCAATCTCACTTCAAAATGTAGTTTTTGCGAGAGAGTAACAAACGTCCAAACAAACTTTCACGTTTATTTACGCGCGGAATTTAGTTTTTCACAAATCCCTCGGGAACCATGGATTTTTCCGGGATAAAAAGTAGCCTATGTGTTAATCCAGGCTATAATATATCTTAATACCAAATTTCAGCTAATTCGGTTCAGTAGTCGAGGCGTGAAAGAGTAACAAACATTCATATCATCAAAATCATCAGTTTTCGCAAATCTCGGAAAACCATGGATTTTTTCGGGATTAAAAGTAGTCTATGTGTCAATCCAGAGTAAAATCTATTTCCATTCCAAATTTCAGCCAATTCGCTTCAGTAGTAGCGGCGTTAAAGAGTAACAAACATCCAAACATACATCCAAACATCCATACAAGCTTTCGCGTTTATAATATTAGTAGGATTAGTAGTTTATACCTACATAATGCCGCAGCCTTATTTGGAAATTCGTAGTTCGCGTTTAGCCTCATTTTTTTCTTTTGTTTTTCTTCATTGACAAATTAACCCTTCATTGCGATCACACCTGCAGGCTAGTTCACTAGTTTCGACGTATGCTAGTTAGCTTATTAAACGAAATTGAGATTGTATGTAACAAATGACATCTGGTGCCCACAGATAGGTACCTTACAGTAGGTAATCCATTTTGGCTGGTGGGAGACTTCGGCCGTAGCTAGTTACCACCCTACCGACAAAGACGTACCGCCAAGCGATTTAGCGTTCCGGTACGATGTCGTGTAGAAACCGAAAGGAGTCTGGATTTTCATCCTCCTCCTAACAAGTTAGCCCGCGCCCATCTTAGACTGCATCATCACTTACCATCAGGTGAGGTTGTAGTCAAGGGCTAACTTGTAAAGAAAAAAAATGTTGTTGATGTTTATTTTAAAAGTTGATAATTAAGACCAAAATAGTGTATAGGCCAGCTGCTGGCCTTTTAACTATTTTGGTCATAATTATCAAATCAATTGATATAATGTCATTCATACTTTGAAGCACCGGATAACATTTTTACATCTAAATTTCGTATATGTCAACTAGCATACGACAAAAATATTGAATTAGCCTGCAGATGCAGTTCAAAAGTGATAGTGCAGTTTAGTATTGAAGCCTGGTAACTTGGAAGAGCTACAAGTTATAGGTTATTGATTATGAAATAATAATTAAGAAAATGCTTACTTTTCCACGTGTTACAGTTTTCGTACTGCATCTCGCAATAATTGGGAAAATTATGATAATCCCCGTCGTAGTTGCGGGCACATATTATTTGAGATCTGAAAAAGAACAAGATATAAAATATTATACGGGGTGCTCGGAAATATTTCCCATAACTTCAAGGTGTTGGCGAGTTCACTTATAGGAGCCAGACTGCGTAACTAATTTTTATTTTAACTAAAGAAAAAAACTTGGACATATTAAATTAAATTTCTTTAAAGAACCCTAGAGTTATGGGATTTTTTTTTTAAATCAAGTACCTTTTCCGGAAAGTTTTCAGAGGGAATACCTATTTCTTGGACGCACCAAAGTCTTGACGGGAAAATCGTAGGAATCTGATGTACTTACTTACTCGTAGTTTTATTTTAATATATAATAAATAAAGGTGCTGGAATGGCGACCCCGCATATAGAAAAGGCAGTGATGATTGACCCCCTGTCAGGTGGACTGACTACATCAAGCGAGTCCCAGGGATTCGCTGAATGTAGGCGGCTCAGTATGTCCTTTGGCTGATATGATGATGATGATGCAGGATGAATGCAGGGTCTCCATTTCAGCAGCTTGGTTCTCCAATGTTTACTAACAACATTAAGTTAAGACTAAAATAAATTGTGTAAAATGATTTTTTTGAGTCGATTAGCAAAAAGTGAAAGAACCAGCGCACCCACACATTAATTTTAAAATGTTTTTTTTAAAGGGGAGTATAATAGTTTTTGTTTAAAGGGGAGAGTAAGTAGGAATGTTTAAAAGATGAACTTATTTAAATAAATAGCATTAGAAGGCGGAATTCCTCAACGACCAACCGCAAACTGCTTGCAATCGGGGCTAAAGTAAAACATTATAATTTCCACTTTTACTAATACGTTGGAAAAGGAAACTAGCTTTCATTTTTTTATTATGAGTTCCGAGTTCTTCCTAAGAGAAAGACAAGATGCATTTAAATTTTCTTTTATCTATATGTGTCATTTGAATAAGTTTAATCACTTTAGAAATCACAGTTGTTTTGTAATCATAGAGTATAATTTTTTTTATTTTTTACAAGTTAGCCCTTGACTACAATCTCACCTGATGGTAAGTGATGATGCAATCTAAGATGGAAACGGGCTAACTTGTTAGGAGGTGGATGAAAATCCACACTTTCCCTTTCGGTTTCTACACGACATCATACCGGTACGCTAAATCGCTTGGCGGTACGTCTTTGTCGGTAGGGTGGTAACTAGCCACGGCCGAAGTCTCCCATCAGCCCAGCCGGGGATCGAACCCAGGAATATCACTGCGCCATGGAGGCCGCCAAAATCCAGTGTCGTGTTTGAATTAAAGCCGTTTCTGAAAGAACCACAGCAATTTTGTTATTTAAACGGCTTGAATTAACCTATCACTGGTTTGGCTCCGCCTTCAAACTGATCAGAAGGTAGCACATAGGTTTGATCTTATTTTTCGCTTTTTAGTTTAGTGGGTAGGTTTATTTTTGTATTGGAAGTCAGTTGAATTATTTCATTAAAATGTTTATATTTTTAGTGTTGATTAAAAATGTTTTTATGTAATAGTATTTAGTTTAGTTTGTGCTTCTCTTTTAGTTTTTGGAAATGTTTATAAATCCTTAAACTAGTATTTAACTAAGTAAGTAGTGTAACCATTTACTTGTATATTGCAGGACATTTATCGATAAAGTTTTTGCAGCCCTTCACAAAGAAGTCGGTCGCCCAAAAGTTGGTGTCTTTTGGATACCTAATAATTGGGTATCTATGCTTCTTGTATTGTAGACTTCCTCTGACTATCATCAAAATTACCAACAGTTTTACCGAAACTGAAACAAATATACAAGATGTCAGGGAATAATAAACATAATCATCACTAACAGCCGATGGACGTCCACTGCTGGACATAGGCATCTTGCATTTGTTATATAATTTACTAGCGGACGCCTGCGACTTCGTCTGCGTGGAAATCAATATAAACTTTCAAGCCCTATTTCACCCCGTTCTCATTTTATTTTCGCAATGAAAAGTATCCTATAACCTTCTCCGTATTATGGTCATAAACTGTGCCAAGTTTCATTTAAATGTATTCAGTAGTTTCAGCGTGTTTCCCGAATAACATGGACAGACAGACAGATAGACAAAAAAATTGAGAAAAATATTTTTAGCTTCAGTATCGATTATATATCAGAATGTACAAAATGTACAGAATTCGTATTATAAGTATAGATTCTAGATGGCGCCAGTAGTACTCTATGCCAGGCTAACGTTTGTTGTTACAAATAGTATAATTAAAATCTCAAATTGCGAATAAATGTATAAAATTTGACCAGTTTTATTATAAGTATAGATAAAACTTTGCTATTTAACTCTCTTCGCCCTTTTATAAAATAATAAATATTATAACAAAATTTGCGCTATTTCAACGTTGCTTTCATGGCGTTATTATTTCTATAGACATTCCTTTTATTTCTCCGCACATACTCCTTTATATAGCCGTATAAATAGTTTCACAATTATTAACATAAATCCTTCATCAAAATATTCTTGTGTAAAATAGAAAAGGTACGTTACCGTGGCGATTACCCATATCGCCAACCTTGGAGAACTCCAGGAATACCTTCACAAATGTACACAACGTGTCAGGTTTCGCAAACCGTTGGCTCTTATTATTGATTGTAATGTAAACATCGATTACTCACAGTATTATGATCACGAGTTTTTACGGTATCGATAAAGTTGTTGTGTACAAATGTAAAATTTTTACGAAATTTCTTTGATCTTTGTGTATTGAGCCCTTTTATTACGGCGAATACCTTCTAAAATGTTAAATGTTATACAAAAATATTTGTTAAAGAGTCACAGCTGAATCAAATTATTAATATATTTGTGTGAGACTTGAGATCATGTGTTTTGCAATATTAAATCACAAAATTAATATTTAGTTACGTGTTACTACTTATATTTACAGTAACGGTAATATAATTTATAAGCAAAGAAATTCTTACACATTGACATTAGTAACATAATTCTATACTCTATTTTTTTATTTATAAGTTTTTAATAGTGTTTTGTATGTATAACATTGTTAAAAATTAAAAAAAGGAGAAATAAATAAATGAGAGTATAAAAAAATACTCTATCACAAATTAAAAAACGATGAAATTAATCCACACTTAATATTTAATGGAAAACATATTGAAAATGTCTGTAAAAAAACTTATGGAACCCTCTTGAAATTTTCCAAACATATTTAAGAGAAAGAGTTAAGATGCACTTTTATGACAGAAAGCCAAGCCTTTTCTTGTTAAATGGGAGCAAATTTGGTGCATTCACAACATATATAAATTATCTCAGACACAAACAAGTGTTGTTCTTTGTGCCAAAGAATAAATGAGTTTTGGCTCAAAAAATGCAGGTTCAACTGTACTTTGGCAGAATGCGAGGTCGCAGAAAATTCAAGCGAGAAAACGTAATTGTATTCGTGGGTTGTTAGAACATCGACGTTTAATGTCGCGTGATTTTCCGGCATTTGAGCTATTTCCCGACGGGCTCATTCTTGTTCGATTTATCATTTTCACTGAATTTAACAAAGGGTTTTCACGACAACTTTAACTGACTTACATTTGGGTGACCTACCGCGGCATTATGCTATAGATAGTAATGTTTTTTTCAATGCAAATAGGCTCGCGTTTGACTATGATTTAATGATGGTAAGTGTCAGTCTAAGATGGGACACGCTTGTCTAGAAGGTGCCTATTTACTTTTGTTTTAAAGATACCCAAGTTACAAGATTCAGGAAACACAGACTAGAGAAGGGTATTCCAAGCCTTAGTCGTGCGTATGAGAAAAGAAGACGCAAAACGTTTTGTACGGGTCCTAGGGACATCTACAACATAGGGATGAAAACCCACCCAATGTCTTGCGGTGTTATGGTAATGCTTAATGTATAAGAGTTAAGTATGTCTTGCGTACATCCGAGGTCTAGATTATATCTGGTCATGTCTTGTCTAGTAATAGTGTACGCCTTTTGCTTTTTTAACTTAAACATTCCCAGGTTTGATAAAAAATATTTATGAAAACAGACATACAAACGTAGGCGGATAATTTGTTGTCAGAGAGTCGTGATAGCCCAGTAGAACCGTTATAGCCCAGTGGATATAACCTCTGCCTGCGTAGATTTGAATTCGATTAAGGGCATGTACCTCCTACTTTTCCGTTATGTGCATTTTACGAAATTAAATTAAATATCACGCCCTTCAAGTGCCGACCTGTGTCCATCCACATGGCCATTACGAGTATGTTGTAAATGTTAAGACTCGTGTGCCTTTCAGACTAAAACACAACAATAATTTTTGATAGCAGAAATAAGTATGGCGGCAGTACTTTCCCGGAGTAGCTTTTTTATAAAAATAATTACTACTAAATAGTAAAACTTAAATATAATAATTTGGCATGGATATTAATATGATCATCTTTATAGTAAATATACAAAATATAAAAGGAAATATTTGATTGTTTGCATTGAATAGGCTCTAAAACTACTGGATCAATTTAAAATTCGGTCACCAATGGAAAGCTGTATTATCAGGGAGTAATCACAAGCTAATTTAATCCCTAAATCCCACGGAATTTGCTACGCAGGTGAAATCGTGAAGTTCTGCAAGTTATTTAACATTATTTGTATCAGCAGAGCTGAATATCAGTGAAAATAATTCCTTAATAAAAAGTAAATGTTTGCTTTACCCATAAAATGACCAACTGTTTACGAAACCTGAAAATGCGATGCTAATAAAATTTTATGAGAACTCCGAAACGAAAATTTATATTATTACGTGATTATAAAATGGTACGTGAAAACAAAAAGGAATTTTTCTTTGAAGCACGGATAAATAGCCATATATATTTTACGCAAATTTTATTTATATTGTTTCTGAAGAAGAATAATATTGTAATTAGCCCTGTTTTCTTTCGAGCCTGTAAGGAATGAGTACGAAGATTTACGGGGATTCAACCCAATATCCGAATTCTAAGTTTTACACTTGTGATTTTTAGCCTGTGAACTTTTAAAACCAGCCACATCCCAGAGCCATCACGGTCTATGAAAATTCAAAAATTCAAAATTCATTTATTTCAATGAGCACAGTTTACAAGCACTTTTGAAAGGTCAGGATTATGTCATAATTTTATTTAATCTAACGGTGGTAATAATAGTCGATAACTTAAAATTAAAGTTACGAGGGTTCCAAAAGCGCCTTGGTCCCAGAAGAGCCCACAACAAACTCAGCCAAGGTTTATGTTTTTTTAATTGTTTACATTCATTTTACAAACTTATTTAAAAATGGTATTGGTATTTATGGTAGGGTCAAGCTGACCAACTTTCAGCTTTTATAACATGACGAAGGTCTGGCCGAGACAGGGTCTTAGTCCATCACACTAATATTATAATGGTGAAAATTTCTGTGTGTGTGTGTGTGTGTAAGTATGTATGCTCCTCCTTTACGGTGCGGCTTGCAATCCAATTTGGCTGAAATTTGGAATCAAAAAAGATTTTATTCTGGATTAAGACAAAGGCTACTTTTCATCCCCGGAAAAATCCATGATTCCCGCGGAATTTGTGAAAAACTGAATTCCACGCGGACGAAGTCGTGGGTGTTTAAGTTAATATATATTATTTATGAGTAACAAGATTTTTGTTGAATAGAATAACCTAAAGGTCTCTTATATGGGACTTTCGGGTTTCATAATATGATCCCTGAGCCGTGAAACTATTGTGGGTTGTAAATTTATTTTCCATATTGTCCCGTTATTATCTTGTAGTACAATAATTTATGTCTGCGACCGAAGCGTGTATGATTTATTTTGTATAATAAATGTGCACCGAAGCATAATATTATTTTTTCGTACGTAAACTAACTTCTATGTTATAGTACAGGAAATCTAGAAAAAGTCGTTTATGATTTGTAAAAAATCTTTTACAAATCTTTTACAATCTCGTTAGGACTTTAGTCTTCTCAATTTTCCTTTATGACCCCGCTCGAATATTTATTTATTTATTTATTTATTTATTTACTTAATCAATACCCGGGAAGACATTACAGTTGCCCAATTCGTCTTCCCAGGCTATACATACATTAGAATAATACAAACAAAATTACAAACTATAACAAAAAATAACATAAAAAAGAAAAAAAAAAGAAAGAAAACATTAATAATTTAAATACAAAAAACATTAATCAATAACAATAATATACTTAACAATTTAATAAAACAAAAAAATTAAATGCCCGAAAAACATCAACTTACTCCATTAATAATAATTTAATGGTTTTTACAAGCATCTGCGGTGGAGAGTGAAAAACGTCCAATTCTAAATTGTTACCAGTTAGATCATTGAGCAGGCGCAGCGCAAGCGCTAACGGTGCGTGCTGAGTCACTTTTGTTCTGCCATGCGGTATAACAAATAAATGGCGACGTCGCGCACTAGCGTATTTGTCCGGGACATGCAAACCTACTGTTTCTAGTATGGCAGAATTACTCACTTTGCCCTGAATTAAAATTATTACATATTTTAACAAAGCTACCTTACGCCTTAACTCCAATTTGTCATACCCGGTCATACCAAGGAGAAACAGACTTGGATATATGGTGGGGTACCCAACTGAATAGCCATATTGCTTCCTGTAGAGCCATCTAATAAATTTTTTCTGAATCTTTTCCACCATATATACGTACTTATGCTCAAATGGATTCCATATGATGGAATTACACTCCAGTTTACTCCTCACATATGCGTTATACAAAAGCTTTATAACCTCAATAGATTTGAAATGTTGTGACTGGCGGAGCACAAACCCTAGAGTCCTATAGGCTTTGGTACTTATTTCTTGTATATGGCTACGAAATGTCAAATTTTCTGACATAGTCGTTCCCAAATCCCTAACTGTCGTTACACGCGAAAGATTTGTGTCGCCTAGTTTGTAAGTAACTACGATCGGTTCAACCATTCGACTGAATGTAATGACGGAGCACTTATTAATGTTAAAAAATAATTTATTACGAGTACACCATTGCAACACGTTATCAACATCATTCTGTAAAATTTGCGCATCCGAAACGCGCTCCACCTTATGAAAGACTTTCAAATCATCTGCAAACAGTAGGCACCTAGCATGGGTAATCACATTCGGCAAATCGTTGATCAATATTAGAAACTCCAGTGGTCCTAGATTGCTTCCTTGACTTACACCAGAATGTGTAAAATAAGGTTCCGAACGATGTCCCTCATACTGAACGTATTGCCTCCGGTTTCTTAGGTAACTGGAGAAGAAATTAAGTAGTAATGGCGTAAATCCAACAGAAGCAAACTTATTAAGAAGCACGTCATTATCAACAGCATCAAACGCCTTTTGAAAATCAAAATAAGCTGCGTCAACCTGTGAACTACCATCAACTGCCCCAGTCACATAAGTCCAAAATGCCAACAAGTTCGTACAAGTTGATCGACCCGCCCGGAACCCATGTTGGACATCAGTTAGTTGGTATTCAAACTGCTTTCTTATTCGACTCTCCAATATTGATTCAAACAATTTTCCGAAAACGGACAATACTGCGATAGGCCTAAAGTCACATACTTCTGAGCTGTTGCTTTTTTTGGGAACAGGCACTACCCTAGACGTTTTCCAGATTTCTGGATAGAACGAACTTCTAAAACAGACATTGAAAATATGCTGCAATGGCAATATGAATACACTATCACAATCTTTAACTATGTAAGGTGGAATGCCATCTGGACCTGCGGAAAATTTCGGTTTAAGTTTCTTTAACGCTCCCCTTACATCGTCACAGAGAATAGACTCTACATGGATGCGCGCACTACCACTCCCACTTGTCCTCACCGCTTCATCCACGCAGAGACGCGGAGGTGTCTGCGCATACACTGAGCTAAAAAACTTCGCAAAGAGATCAGCACACTGCTCCGGCGGTACTAACTGTCCCCCTTGCAATATTTTATGTTTGCGTGCCCCTTTGCGTTTTGAGGTAATATAGCTCCAAAATACATTAGGTTCGCGTTTTATATTAAGTTCCATATTACTCCTATATAAAGCAAAATCATCCTGAATATTTGACTTGACTAGACACCGGTAATTAGAAAATAAGCTCCTATAATACGAACTATTATTAAAGGTTTTCATTAATTTATGATATTTCGCTTTTAACTTTATGTTTCGTTTAGTATTATTAGAATACCAACCGGGATAAATATATCTTGATTCACCAAGTGGGCACTGCTTAAGAGGGACATAATCATTAAAGCATGCTTCAAGAGTCGAATAAAAAATCTCAACTGTTCTAAGAGGCTCTAAAGTGTTATACAATACTGACCAATCTGTATTAGCCAATCGCTCATACAGTAATTCAAAATTGGCTTTTTTAAAATTCCACTCCGGCTTCAAGTTGGATGGAGAATAGCTAATATTTAAGCAGTCAGGCGCACAGTATTCAAAACTTATTTCAAGCGGTGGATGGTAGGCATCAGGTGGAAGAAGTGACTCCTCAGCCCTTTGCACTATCACCTGGCCCAATGATCCATTAACAAGCACCAAATCCAAAAATTGGCCACTGTCATTACAAATATTATTCACTTGTTCAAGTTCACAAAAGGTTAATATGTACTCAAATTGTGACTTAACATTAAAAGAAGAAGAATTAAAGTTAAAATCACCGCAGATTAATATTTTTTGCTCACTATAATGGGCACAAACTTTTTCTATACTCTCGTAGATCATTAAGTAATTCTCCTCACTAGATTTCGGAGGTATATATGTTACTACTAATATACATAATAAATTTTTACCGCAGTATAATCCGGCACAAACTATCTCACTGTTCAACGCGCAGTCCAGCGGGACATTTATTGTTTGAAGTGTGTATTTTGATCGTGCTATTATAGCTACCCCGCCACCACGCCGATTGTCTCTCCTATCAAACCTGAGCATGCTAAATCCACTTGGTACAACTTCCGAATCTGAGATACTCTCAGTGAGCCAAGTTTCACTGATGAGATGGACGTCGACTGATGAAGCCACAATCGCTGAACCAAACTCTTCGAGTTTAGTACGTAAACCTCTTACATTTTGGTAATAAATTAATATTTTACGAGGTTTACGCCTGCGACTTTGAAAAGGGCCGGTTGAAATTATTACTTTCTCTGGTTTCACGTCTACGAAACCACTCGTTTAACTCTGCATTTGGTGGCCAATTTTCCGCTGACATGAAAAACCCAAACAAACTTTCAGGTACGTTCACCACAAACGAGGCATAATTGGTATGCTTCAACTGCAGTTTTTGCACCATGTAAGGTGCCCCAGCAGAACATTTTCTCGACATATAAGACTGCACTTGCTCTGCCGTAACATCATGTCTTAATGACCACAAGTGGATTTGCCTATTTTTTTCGACCGTAGCCAATTCAGCGTCAACTTGCCCCGCGCCTCTAATCGGCGCCTTCCGTTGCTTACCTCTAACGACTCGCCACTGTTGAAACTCCAACGCATCGTCGTCTAGCGCCTTGGCGATCGGTATATCAGCGGACAATGTCACTGTAGGTGCATTCATGGAATTCCCGTTTACGTTCGGAACGACATCCACAGATGGCGCCACCGGTAATTCACTCCGCTGCGATTGCACCTTGGCTTGTTCTGTCGGTGACGCGGTGGTACTCGGGAGCGCTCGTCGCCGTCTCGTCGTCAACGCTCGGGCCGGATCGGGACGGACCTTCGGCTGCTCTCGCTGCGTCGTCGGAGTCCGCGAACCAGTTGCACTCACTGTCGCAGCTTGCTGTCTCTGTCCAACAGTTTTATCAGCTGGCTGGCTGGCAACATTTTTCTGACTACCTTGTTTACCAGCAACTGAATGCATCTCATTCTGTTCGTCTATTTTGGCTTCTAGTGCGCGAACAGCCTCCAACAGCGAGTTAATCTTTAGTTCTAAAGGTAGCACAATACTTTGAAAAACTTTTAACACTTCCGCAGCAACTAATTTCTCCATTTTAACAATTATAAGAAAAATAAACAACGGAACAACATAAAAACGTCAGGCACGTCGCACCCCCCCCGCGCGAATATATTTGCAGACATTCGGTTATTCTTCCCCACTTTTAACCCCCACAACTTTTCAAAGATTTTCATCAAACATATCTAATAACACTGTAACACATAAGTCACCTTTAATAAAAAAAAAATAGAAATCGCTTCATCAGTTCGGGAGCTATGGTGCCTCAGACAGACAGACACGTCATACCAACCCCCTCTTTCTGGATCGGAGGTTAAAAATTGTATTTTTTATTAAATTATAAGTTAGCCTTTGACTGCGATCTCACCTGATGTTAAGTGATGATATAGTCTAAATATGGAAGCGGGACTACCTACAACATTATTCTCACCATACCCCTGACGGTTTCTACGCGACATCGTACCGAAACGCTTAAAAGCTTTGCGGTACGTTTTTTACGATAGGGTGGTAGCTAGACAAGCAGATAAGGCAGCCAATTCAGAATATTTAAAATCTTATTCTGACCCTAGCTAGGAATTGAACCCAAGGCCATTCTGGTGAGAAGCACAACATTACCATCCAGAGAGGTCAAAGAGGTCTTTAGTCTCTTTGGAGTAATGAGGCCATCTAATGAAATGAACTTTAAAATAAAATTCGCTTTTTTAGATTTTAAAAAGGCATTTTAGACTACGTCAATCACATCACAAAAATTACTTCGTGTAATAAAATTGGATATGTGAAAAATAAAAGAAAAAAAAAACGTTTAACCTTAGACGAAGTCAATGGAAGTTGCTTGTTATTATTAAATGAGTAATGTCATGCTCAAATAAACCTTTTACCACTTAATCAAATCGTTCGACAATAGCGTCTAACGGCCAATTTACACTTAAACGATTTGCACTTGATCGAATAAATTTATTCGAGCATTACTGGAACGTCGAATAGTCGATATAGTTAGAACGTTAACCCTGGGTTTAACGTTATCAAAGATGAAAATTGCTCTATTTGCCTGTGTCATTACGCTCACGACAAGATCACAGTGAACTTAACTACTTGTACATACGAGTATAACTATATTCTGTGACTTTGTGAATTAAACCCCGACAACGTTTTGTGTTGCTTTATTATGGTTAGGCTTAATTTCAATATGTTTTTTGCATAAAAATAAATAAATTACTGTTCCACATGACGATAATCTGGTGAAAGCCGAAAAGGAAAAAGTATCAAAACACTTGAACCTTGCTTACGAGATTACCGCAATGTGGAATGTTGAGTCAGCTATTATTGTTTCGATAGTTGTTTCAGTCAATGGTCTTATAGCCAAAAGGATAGACCAACATCTTATGAAGCTTTCACTTAACTGTTGGATCAAGGGTCGGATGCAGAAGGCAGTAATTCTTGAGATGGCGCGTATTGTGAGGAGGTTCCTCACTATGGAGCCCTGACCACCGGTTGCTTGGATACTCAAATGTCCCGCAGCGGGAGAATTTTTTTTTTTAATTTTAATAGTGTTTTGTATTTTATATTTACATTAACATTGTTAAAAATTAAAAAAAGGACTAATAAATAAATATAAAAGTTTTGTATTTTATGTTGTACTTGTCTGCCTGTATATGTTTACGTGTCTGTGTGTTTGTCTAAGACAATAGTAAAAAAAGTGAGGAAAAAAGCGGAGGACATTATGGCCTTATTCGAATAATAAACTCATGCATTTCGTGTTAGTCCAATATAACAAAAATGTATCATATTAGATAATTCAACTGGAGTAGAAGAAGAAGAAGAAGAAATATACTTTATTGTACATTAAAAACAAAAATAAACAATAACTTATAATAACACTTAGAAACTAATGTACAAATGGCGGTCTTATCGCTAAAGAGCGATCTCTTCCAGACAACCACTGTGGAAGAGAAAAAAAAAACGTAAGCACCGATTCGGGTATACGCACACAAAAAATAAGAAAAGTTAAGTAATTTAAATACATAAATATTAAGCAATAATACATAATAATAATACATAGACTATACTTAACTACATCATACATATATACAAAGAAATACATATATACATACATACATACATACATACATACATACATACATACATACACACATACATACATACATGAAAACCTGCAAAACAAAAAAACAAGACGGCATCAAAGGGAAGACAAAAGAAAAATAAATAAACATAATACACATACAAGCGTAATTTGGATTAATAAGTTAAATTAAAAGATCAGGGAGGAAAAAAGTGCATGTTTACCAGCCGTTTGAAAGAGGTTAGAGATTGGGCACGCCGAATGTCTAAGGGCAATGAATTCCAGAGCCGAGCAGCTTTAACAGAAAAGGATTTAGAATAGAAGGAAGTATTATGGGAAGGAATTTTTAAGATTAGGTTGTCTTCAGAGCGAAGGGAGCGACAGTGAGTATCACTTAGAAAGCTAAAACGCTCTTTTAAATAAATCGGAGTCGTTGGATTAAACAGGACATTATACAAAAAAGACAGAATGTGAGTATTCCTGCGAAGGCGGATCGAGGGCCACTGGAGTATTACTGGAATACTACCGGATTGCAACTGGGATAGTGTAAACAAACCCTAAATAACATTTACTGTAAACACTTTCTTTATAAGTGTTCCGGAACGTAATACTTTTAGAATCTTTATGGTTTTACTCTTGAGAATTCATAGGACAACAGGGTGAGTTTGACATGTTTAAGGCTAATAACTCATTAGAGCCACCCTCATCAGAGCTAACAACTCATCAGAACTGTTTCTAAGCGAGTCGATCAAGTGATGCTACGTAGCGTTTACGTAATTTATTACAAAAATACTACCTGCTCTAAGGTGGTTCAGTTCGAGAGCCAAATAGCTCTAATGAGGTCAGACCTTTAGCCTTCAGTTTAGCAAAGTAACGTTTAAATCTTTCCTGTGCAAACAAAACCATACGTTTCTATTGGCAGGGTTGTTCCTGTAAACATACATTTTAGTCTATACTTTATGGTCAAAGATCCCGTATTACACCATTTTCCCCATATTTTCTGACATACCTACTGATTTAAACTGACGTGGGTACTGCCGTTTGCACTGCAGACTAATTAGACTATTAGAGAGAATAATTGATCATCAATGGGGCCCATGACGTCTTCATTGGTTCAATAGTAAGCAAGCATGTATGGTAATCGTGGGTTAAAGTCCGAGGTTCGGACATGAAACATTTTTTTTACTAGTAGTTGTAGGTTCTGTAATAATCTCGTGTCTTGGAGACCAAATCGACACCAACTATACTACGCTAACTCGGATTTTGGCAATAACGTTTTCTTTGTATCAATTGTCCTAAAATTAGGTTTTTATGCGTATTATCACGCATATTCGGCTCACTGCTGATAGTTTCCTCTCAGAATGAGAGGGGTTAGGCCACCACGCTGGCCCAATGCGGATTGGCAGATTTCACACGCGCAGAGAATGAAGAAAATTCTCTGGTATGCAGGTTTCCTCACGATTTTTCCTTCACCGTTTCAGACACGTGATATTCAATTTCTGGTATAGTGGTATCGTGGTATACATATAAGGTATAGTGTTTTCTAAATTCTAATTAATTCTAAAATAATAATCCTAAAAGGAGCCTTTCAGTTGAAGTTTTCCTTGTCAGCAAAATATCAGTAATTACCCAATAGTTAAGAAAGTTATAGGCGAGGAAAATAATAATCTGTAATCTGAATTATAGGAAAACTGTCAATTAAATAAACTTTTCAGCATTGGGGAAAATTGATACCTCTAATTCAGTTTTAAGTTACTTAGTTGAGTGGATAATTTGATAAATCTGATGAAAGTATCCGCTGGCCTATTCACTAACTTTAATCTATTAGCCACCTAATATAATTACCATCAAATCAAATACGGTACTTTCACATTAACAACCGCTTTTTCATATTTCGTAAAGCATTGTAAACAAAAATAACAGAATCATGACACAGACCTGGGTTAGTATTTTTCATTCGTTAGCAATATAAATATAGAGACTTGGTCGCTAACTATGGCCTTCATAAGAAGGGTCAGAGTCACACAGCGGGCGATGGAACGAGCTATGTTAGGAGCATCACTGCGTGATCAGAAATGAGGAGATCCGAAGAAGAACCAAAGTCACCGACATAGCTCAACGAGTTGTGAAGCTGAAGTGGCCATGGGCGGGGCACATCGGGGGTGGTGGTTCGATCCCCGCCCCGTTGGTCTATTGTCGTACCCACTCCTAAAACAGTATTTCCCGACTAAGTGGAGAGGATTGGGAATATTGGTCATATTAAAAAAAAAGATATGCCAAATATTCTTCTATAAAAAAAAAAATAGGTTGCGCACAAAAATGTGATGAACCTGCCAATGCATAGCTTTAAGCAATGTGTTAAAAAACATTTACTTAGTCGAGGGTACTACAACATTGATGAGTTCCTTAATGATGAGGAGGAGGCCTTGGAGGCCGTTGGATCAGCTTCCACCTTCACACAGAAAGTAAAACTATAAGAAATGTAAACAGTAATTGTTATCAATTGTAAATTATAATACTGTATGACTTTTTCAAAAGAGCAACTGTTGAGTTTCTTGCCGGTATCTTCTCAGCAGAACCTGCCTTCCGAACCGGTGGTAGAATCTTTACAAATAGTCAACTGACGTGTCAAAAGTGCTTGTAAACTGAGCCTACTTGAAATAAATGATTTTTGATTTGATTTGATTTGAAATGTAACGCTTCGTCGAATTTTACTGGATTTTACATATATTTTTAGAATAGGGGCTAGAAAAATCGATTCTTAAAGAGTAAATTCCAAAAATATTATAACCGATGATTTGACCCTATAGGCAGTGGCATGCACTTCATACATGCATTAAAGTATTTCATACCCTAAGAGTTCACTTCTTAGTTCTTATGAAATACATTTTTTTCCAGTTTGCTTAATTTTATTACCAGTGCATACCCTGATCATGTCTCAAACGGTGAAGGAAAACATCGTGAGGAAACCTGCATACCAGAGAATTTCTTAATTCTCTGCGTGTGTGAAGTCTGCCAATCCGCATAGGGCCAGCGTGGTAGACTATTGGCCTTAACCCTCTCATTCTAAGAGGAGACTCGAGCTCAGCAGTGAGCCGTATTAAGGTTGATAACGACGACCCTGATCGACAACCTTATGCACGCCAACTGCTGTAGGGTGGTACCTAGTATCGACCGAAACCTCAAACCATATTAGACCTTTCGATATCAACGGCCTGTAAGTCATAGGTATAAGAAAGTGCAAGTGTAACCCTATAGGAATAGAAAACAAGGGTGTATTGTATTACGACATTGCAAGCACTAACTAATAAGAAAACTGTGCGCTTGTCCGTGTGTCGTAAATATCTATTATCATCATCATCATCATTATCAACCCATATTCGGCTCACTGCTGAGCTCGAGTCTGCTCTCAGAATGAGAGGGGTTAAGCCAATAGTCCACCACGCTGGCCCAATGCAGACCTCACGGAGAGAATTAAGAAAATTCTCTGGTATGCAGGTTTCCTCACGATATTTTTCCTTCACCGTTTGAGACACGTAAAATTTATTTTTTAAAGTGCTGCCCCGGACCGGATTTAAACCCACACCCTCCGGATACGGAGACATAGGCATATCCACTGGGCTATCACGGCTCTAACATATGTGATAGGTACGCCTTGAATATATATATATATATATTTCTGAACAGAACATTTGCGATTTTGTAATTTGCAGATTTTATTTTCATTAAAACAAAAGTATAATTTTCCAAAGTGATAGTAAGTGACTAGCTTTTTAGAGATCTTGCACTAGTTCTGCATATTCACTATTCAATATCTCCGCAATGTTTGAAATTGCATACAATTATATTATTAAAAAATAAAAGTGGGGAAAGCCGCGTGCAGTAACTGCTATGGTTTCGAAATCAACCGGATCGTATTATACTAGGCACGGAGATAAATTGTAGATCATTTAAATACAGCCACTGTCTATTCCATGACATTGGACGTTGTGCTGCAGTGCTGACCTAACGGATTTTACGCATAAATTAAAAAAAAAAACAAAAAAAAAATATTACAGTGTGTTTAGTGTTGCCAGTGTTGTGATTCAATACGTAAGTCATTAATTATGATAATTTTAAGTTAAAGGAGATGGTTCAAAATTGTATGAAGCCCAGTATCAGTCATTGTGCCCTAGCGGAAATAAAAGAAAATATTTTATTTTAACTATTTTTGGTTATATAAATCTACGAATTTACTTTCATTCTTTCGAAATAATATTCATTATCTCCCAAGAAATGCAACACTAATATGGGTAATAATGGCGGATTGATGATGTTTTCAATGCAGTGAACGAATTGACGTTTGCTGTCAATTTTCATGTCATGGTTGCTTTAAGGGCACCATCTTGATTTAACTCAAAAACTTGGGTTTTAATTTTATTTCTTTCTTTTTATTTAGTTACATTTATTCACTTTAATAAGTTTTAATAAAATACTTGTATTTTTAAATTTTAATGATACGGGGTACAGGAGTGGACTTGGGGTAAATTAATGGACCGTCTCCTTTGGAGACACATGAAAGCCCAGTGAATATGACCTCTGCTTTCGATTGGAGGGTGCAGGTTTGCAGTACGGTCAGGGTCATGCATCTCCAACTTTTCAGTTACGCGCATTTTAAGAAAATCGCGTGTCTCAAACGGTGAAGAAAAAAGAAACTAAAACCCGACTGCCTAAAAAGGGGCCTAAAAAGAACGAAACGAGGAAATATTTCAGATCAAAATAGAGAAATTTATAGATATAAAAATGGTCACGGTAGAGTAGAGGTTGCACCCATTACCTAGCTTGTACCTAGGTTTAAGTTTAGGTGTTCCTGGTATAATAGGCTAGTTGACACTTTTTTTTAAATGGTCTTAAATAGTTTTAAACCGTTCTACTAGACTGATTTTTTTTTTATATTTTTTTAAGACCTGATTACATGAAAATTTTAGATATGTTTTTGACAATACGAGTCAAAATTCTGTCGGCCATGACAGTCTATATTTCAACTGTTTCATGACGTCAGTATAATAAAATGGAGCGTTTGACAAAAATATTTGTTAACAATTAGTTCGACGTTCAGTACATCAAGTAAGTGACGTCACAAAATGGACGACAGCGTTTTTGACGTTTGGAAAATTTGAAAAAATACGTGACAATTAAATTAAGTTTTATATGAAATCCTTAACTTTTGTTAATTGATATCGATACATTTCAGACAATTCTTATATGTACTACACGAAATTATTATTGTTTATATTAAATTGATGAGTCAACAACCCTATTACAGAAAACCGCAGCTAATGCGTCCATGGCTCTACTGTGACCATTTTTCTACCTATTTGATTTTGTACCAAACACGTGATCTCAGTTTAATTTTTTCAAGTTTAAAATCTGAGCTTTAAATTCCGTCATATATTTTTTATAAAATTTATATAGCCTTTGTTACCTGGGCTATTAATACGAATCTTTTGCCATCTCATTAATTAAAATCGGTTTAGTAGTTTAGGCGCTAATGTGAAACATATATAGATACATAAATAGCTATACATACATACATGGATTGCCAAAATCATTACCCTTCTTTTTAGCTTTGCCGTAAAAACATCAGGACGAAACCTGCATACCTAAGATTTTTTTCTAATTCTCTGAATTTACTAATAATTTTGTCAAACACTCCGTTTAGTAAAGATTTAGTGTTAACGTGGCGTCATGAAACAGTTAAAATACCATCATCATTATTATTTAAAAATATTTTTTTTATGTAATCATATTGTTATAAATATTTTCAATCTACGATCTAAACAATTAAATCACAAAAAGTGTCAACTATTAATTCATTAAAATCGAATAAATCAATCTTAGAAAACCTTTACTTGTTTTTAAAGGATTTTTCCAAAGTTTTCCAATGTTATGGGCTGTTGCCTTTATAAACAAACCCAACTGTTTGGTTATTAAAGTAGTGTTATTTTGTGTCTGAGTATCTAACAGTTGCGAATATGACTGTCTGTGTTTTAACCCTAGATAGCTAACCTCCGTCGATTCGACGGGCACGGCACAAAAATATCGCTGTCATTTTCTAACAGTACACCCAAATGTTTCGTCTCGGCTAGCCAACTCTGTTGCCAGCGAGGTCTCCGCGGTAGTGTATGGGTCGGGCAGGTAACTGTTATACTTATCGAGATAATTCAGTTTTGCCCGTCGTTTCGACGGATGGTTAGCTTTAACGTTGTTTTTTTTTGTTTGACTGTTCGTTAATTTTTTGAGTGAAGGCGTGTTTGTTAATATTTTTGGTGAAAAATACGGTTTTTATATACCCGTCGTTTCGACGGATGGTTAGCTTAAACAGGGTATGTCCGAACGTTAGCTATCTAGGGTTAATAACGTTTATTTTCGTAAGCCAATAATGTAAAATAAACATAACTGTATCCACAGTAATAATTGTTATTGCGGGAGACAAAGTAGCTACTAATAAAAAAAGAAAATACGACACTAATATCTTTTTTATTTGTTTGGACTTGTTTACATAAAATAATTTGCGTCTTTTGTTGTTTTTTATTTACCTCGATAAAATGGAATTTTATTAGGCGCTTATTAGATTTAATATTACTACAGAACTATAGTATTATGGTAGGCGTCCATAGATCACTATAGAACTGTAGTATTATGGTAGGCGTCCACATATCCACGTCGTAAGTATCGGACGCATCGCATCAAACGGATCGTAGTATTCTTTGTATAGAAAGTCATACGTACCTACTGTGTTTTTTACAGAGACACGTGAGATAGGCAAACATCGGTGACTATACAGCCGGTTAATTATTTTTGTAAATTTTTAAATCGGGAATATTTGATATACAATCCATTATTTCTCTTTTCACAAATTAATCCTACTACTTACTTACTACTACATATCTATCCATTTTGTTAAATGGAAATGAATGAAAATTTGAATATTAAAAAAATAACAAGCGTAATATCATAATTTAAATACTTTAGGAACCAACCTCATTTCTAAACTTCCATATTAAAAAAATATTTTTTTTATAAATACCTATCTTTTCTTAGTAAAAATAATTTTTCTGCGCAAGTAAGACAAAATACTAGATTATGTATCCGTCCAGTTTATAAAAAAGAGACACGAGTGCTATAATGCCAAGATAATTATTCACTTGACTCCTAAATGGACGACCGGTCGCCTATCATATCCGTTACGTGACATGTAAAAAAATATAAGTAGTTAGTTAGTTTACCTAAGGGCAATAGGCGAGCATAGTATCATTCTCCGCGCGATAGAGGAATATAAAGATTTTTTAAATGGCTCACAACGGTAGATTAAAACCGCATTCCCTGACTGTCGGCTTCTTCAACGCAGACGGGCTTTTCGATAAAATACTCGCGGGCAGCGAATGAATAAGCACGGTGCAATTAAACAGTGTAACCTAACTTTTAAACAAAGTCTACTCGCGCTTGACTTTTTGACTTAAAAACCCAAGAACCCAGAGCCACAGAATATGTGCCAGAGCTCTAACAGCTAATAGTAAAAAGTACCATTATAATATACTTTCATTGAAAGACCTATGTCATATTAATTTAATACAACATGAATTGTACGAGTATGTGCGTGTAATCTATGTCATTAAGTAGGTATGATATTTTTTTTAATTTCATAGCAGGAATTTTATGATTTGAGATTAAATAAAATATATTATTGTTGTTTCTTTAAAGAAGTATTCGTATCTAATTTATATTTTGACGGCAAGGTTCCCTTCAAATGAAGGTAGTACAAAAACTTCTTGTCTGTCAGGTAGTGAAGTTATTTGTTTTAGTACGTGCAAAAAGGACGTGTTCAGAATCTGTAAAGATGAAAGGAATTTATGTAGCTTTAATAATATATGTAGGTCCTAAGCTAAAAGGGGTTTAAATATTTATTCTGTTAAAGTATATGAACATTACTTCTTCAGAATGTTTAAGCGGTTTCTGTATTACGTTTTTCAGTAGGTAATCGTTTTTTTGTACACTTTGTTAGAGTTTTATTAACCTCTGATGTAAAAAGAGGGCTTTCCAAAGATAAGGTCGGACAAACAGAAAGACAGACGGACGGACGAAAATTTTAAAAAAGTTTGTTTGTGGTTTGGTGTCGTATAAATACCTATAAGCACTTGAGAAAACATGAGATTACACTATTATAAAGACAGACATTACAATCTTATTGATATGAGTGATGATGATGATGATGATGATGATGATGATGATGATGATGTGTTTAATAAAATAAACAACAATCCCTCAATCACCTTATAATATACTAACCATAGCTGCGGTATCATCATCATTATATCAGCCAATGGACGTCCACTGCAGGATATAGGCCTTTTGTAGGGACTTCCAAACATATATACTGTCCTGATATATGTTTGGAATTTATGTTAGTTATGTTAAGTTAACTTGTAGATATGTTTTGTTACGGTCTTGACCCGCCTGCATGCATCGAATTCCTGCGTCTCGCTTGATGTCGTCAATCTATCTGGTGGGGGTCGACCAACACTGCGCTTTCTAGTGCGAGGTTTCCATTCCAACACCTTTGGGACCCCAATGTCCATTGGCTCTTTATGTATCCCGCCCATTGCCATTTTAGCTTCGCGACACATTGATGTCGGTGACTTTGGTTCTTCTGCGGATCTTCTCATTTCTGATTTCAACCAAAGATACTGTAATCGCAGCGTTGCAACGACTAGCGGTACGGACGGCTTTAGTGAGCTCGTGGCGTTCGAGCCGTCCACATCTCTTGTTGTGTAAGTCTTTATGGGTTACTTGGGTAGACGTACTTGGGTAGAGTGACTTGAGTGGGAAAGAGGAGTGTTAGATATCTGTCAAAGGCGCCTTTAACCCTACACACATCGTTCACAAGTGCGTGACTTCACTTCACATTCTCTGCCATTCTAGGGTCTTATTTTGGTTACAGTTAGATTTGTTATCCTGACAAATGTTGTGAACTATAACCTTTTTTCGACATTAGTTTTCTAATTTTTGTAATCACTTTTGAGTCTGCTAAAAATGCTATAATTATAATTTATTGAAATATTTATTGTTGTATTGTTTCAGGATACCAAAATGATTCTTAAATTGGCAGCCATCCAAATTATCATCGTCGCACTATCCATTAACACCGTCAAAACATCCGAAGATCGATATCTCAGATACGTCAAAGATAGCTGCTATTTGAAAGGCGAAGCTTTTTCGTGCGTCAAATATAGAGCCCTTAAACTAGCTAAGAAGACATTCTTCGGAGAAATGAATAACAATGAAACAATACAAGCAAGCAACATGATCAGCTTCGTACCTTTGGATGAAGAAACCATAAAGAATCTAACTATTGTCGAAGATATGGAGCTAAGCAATGAACCTAGAAGCTTCTTGTCTGAGTGGACGGAAATCGCTAAGTATTTTATGAGTTTGGTGAAAGAGTTCTTCAAAATGAAAGGAATGAGGGTCAATTTGCCAGAAGGTTCGAGAACTATCGAAGAACAGGAGGTAGAAGATGATGGTGAGTGTAGTTTATTTCTTATTCAATGAATATTATTAACGCCCGCAAAAAGAGGGGTGCTATAAGTTTTACGTGTCTGTCTGTCTGGGGCACCATAGCTCCTGAACGAATGAAGCGATATCAATTTAGTTTCTTTTGTATCAAAGGTGACTTATTTGCAAGTTTTCTTAGATATGTTTAATGAACATCGGTTGAGCCGTTTAAAAGTTGTGGGGGTTAAAGTGGGGAAAATAACCGAATGTCTGCAAATATACTCAAGTGGGGTCTCAAATGAAAGCGCACTAAAAGAGAATATTGATGACTTGATCGAAAGTGTCATTAATAATTTCATGACATGATACTGTGTTGAGTTCTGATATGCGCCAAGAATTATTTGTTATCAAGCTATCACTCGCATGACGAAACAGCACGGTTATTCTCTAACGATGTTTTGTTTCGAATTAATCGCTATCGATCTCATTTTATAGTATCGTGCTAAACAGAGAGAGATAGAGATGAATTCGATACTAGCACTTGCGAGGTATATAAATAGCGTTACAGAACAGTCTAGCAGGTCATCATAATCGATTAGGACATACATTCATATTGGAAAGGTGTCTTGGTATATCCCGTAGGTATGGCGTAATAAGGTAAATAACAAATTAAATCAAAACATTATATATTTGCTTGGATGTGGTACATGGTTTGATTTGAAAATTATTGAATTACCTAGACATTCAACTACTATTTTCGAAGGTCTCCGTGGCGCAGTGGTATGCGCAGTGGACTTACAAGACGGAGGTCCTGGGTTCGATCCCCGGCTTTGCTGATTGAGGTTTTCTTAATTGGTCCAGGTCCCTACCGACAAAGACGTACCGCCAAGCGATTTAGCGTTCCGTTACGATGTCGTGTTGAAACCGAAAGGGGTGTGGATTGTCATCCTACTCCTAACAAGTTAGCCCGCTTCCAACTTAGATTGCATCATCACTTACCATCAGGTGAGATTGTAGTCAAGGGCTAACTTGTACAGAATAAAATATAAAAAAAATACTATATTATTGTACGTAACTTTTCTTTTACAATTAATTTCATCCTAATAAAAGTGATTATAAAATATTTAGACGTTCTTGACGTGAAAATTTACAATAAAAATTTCTTCGTATTCTACATATTATTACCTAAATTTACCATTTGTATTATTTATCGTTATTGTAACAGTTAAAACTTCCAAAGAATATCTAAAGAACGACGTCAATGCTAATTTTTTTTAAACTTCCATATCTCAAAGTAATTGTCAGGAAATCAGGATTCTTTACCACCTTTGGATACTTGATATTCAAAGTGAGAGGTAGCCAACTTTGCGAGCTAAAAGGCTACCCTTCAAATATTTGGGACCCTAACATCATCATTTCTGCGAACTGAAGGTTGGCATAATAAAATTTAAAATTATTTGCCTATTTACTTCCAGAAAGTGTGTTCAAATTAACTTTCAGAAAGTGTGTTCAAAGTTTGTTTCCTCACAAATGTGTTATAAAACGTCGTATGACATACGAGCGCTTTGATAATTACAGCCTCTGCTGCTTTACTACCGCTCTCGACTTTGGCTCGAGCTGCAATGTCGCCTCGACTGTAATTTTCATATACCACACTTATAACATTATGTACAATTTGTGTTTATTTTTTCTTTTTAATGATGCTGCACGTAAATTTATTAAATTATATAACAACAAAAATATTTAAATACTTTATTCAACATGCCCGTATTTTTCGTTTCTCCAACAATAAAATATAATATTTTATTAAAATTCGTTTAATTATTTAAGGAATTTCTGTCATGTTTAATTTCTTCAACGCTTCTTCAATTTTGCGGCCTACAACTTCGTTAGCGGTTTTAAATAGCTTCACCGCATTCGTTTGGATCCTGGGACTCGCAAACCTCAACAAAGGGACCACGTTATTAACAAGCTGGTCTTTTTCGTGCTCCGTGAAGATATTGGCGAACAGGTTCTGGACCTGATCCATATTGTAGGGCTTTTCCTCTTTAATGCTGATCAGTCGTGAGCAGTGCGTGTCATAGGCGGTGGGTCCGGAGAAGGAGTTGGGGAAGTAGTTGGGGGCGTCTCCACCGTTGTCCAAGACTGGAGGAACACCGTCGCGGTTGTAGGTGTTGAGGGGATTTTCGCTCATGAACGGACAGTTGACGGGAATGTTGTTATGGTTGCCGCCGAGGCGATAGTTCTGAGCGTCGCGGTAGTTCATGCGGCGTGCTTCGTACAGCTTGTCGGGCGCGCCCAGGATACCAGGCACCACGCGACACGGACAGAACGCCAGCTGTTCGCACTGTGCGAAGAAATTCGTGGGGTTGCGATCTAAAACGAGTTTACCGACCGGCACAAAGGGGTATTCCTTTTCATCAATGATTCTCGTTGCATCGAATATTGTAGCTCCAAGTTTTTTATAGTCGGTCATGTTCAGAATTTGAAAATTGACCGTCCATTCAAGGGGATTTCCACTAGCGATCTCGTTGTACATAGTGGACGCCAGGTAGCGAGGGTCCTCGGCATTCATAATGTTACCTTCCTTGGAGTCGAAGTTCTTGATGCCTGCGACAGGTATGAAACTCATTTTGACGAAATGTGCGTCCCCGCATTTATTTTCAAACTGGAACGTGTGGGCTGAAAATCCGGACATGTGTCTGTAGCCAGCAGGCTGGCCCCAGCCGGAGAACACATAAGACATCGCGTGGATAAACTCCGGACGCCTGGTGATACCGTCCCACAGCATGTTGGAGTCCGGCAGGTTTGTGGCGGGGTTGTTTCTAAAAGCGCGGGTAACATGAGCGTCGAGTGGATCCTTAAATGGGGATACCGGGGTGTTGAACATGGCCATATCGAAATTGCCCTCGCGGGTGTAAAACTTGATTGAGAAACCCCTTATGCCCAAAAATAAGTCAGGGGTGCCTTTGTTGCCTAATGTTAAGGAGAACCTTACGCTGATGGGTGTCTTCTTTCCGACGCCATTCAGGAAGTCAGCTTTGGTGATATGTGACATGTCTTGCGTCAGCTCGAAGTACCCAAACCCACAAGCACCTGAGGCGTGAACGACGCGCTCGGGGATCCGTTCTCGTGCGAAATTAAATAAGTTGTCCATCAGGAAGTCGTTAGTCATTATCGGTTTGTCGAGCGAGTAAGTTTGGCACTGCTGGCAGGGCATACCGCTACTCGTCGTCAACTGTCCTCCGAATGGCTGGAAAGGAAATTACTTTTTAAAAATTGCAACCACTAACTAAAAAGTCTTTTTGTGGAAGATTGTCAATTTGTCAACATTATTTTACTGGATATATTTCGTGGTATGTGCCTTCTTCACCGTTTTAACAATAGTGACGTGGTGGAAAAAGGTTTTTACTCCTATGTTGTCGAAGACGACAAAAATTTTGTGTTATCGTATTTCGGTAATGCCGTTTCGAGTTCTGATCCTGATTCATACAATCTATTGGGTATCTATAGAGCAGATTTGTTGTTTTAGGTTATCGCATTCCACCTCAGGCTACATCTACAATTATTATCATCAAAGAATATCGTAGTCAAGCGCGAGCTTTTGTAATATGAAACAGTTTAGTTTAGCGTTTAGTTTTTTACAAATAAAAATTTGTATTTTCCTATTCGAATGTTCAAAAAATCTTACCCCAATGGCTTCCTTGAATTTTATTAGTTGCGTAGCAGCTGGGGTATTTACTTGTGCCGCCGCCAGCGCCGCTGACGTCACCAACAACCCTACGAACGCGTTCATGATTAGTGCGGTGGATCAAGCGCAACCTGTGGTTCGGGCTGACTGAGCGTCATATATACGAGTAGCAATTGTTTGCTCATCGGTGATGTTTGCACAAAAATTTCTGAAGTAAGTTTTGTCCGCGGTTTTATCTGTCTGCTGCTTTTAGGGTTCCGAATAAATAGTACAAAACGGAACCCTTTACACTCGCGCATATTCGGATCTCCGTCTGGTTACTGGACCAATTAAGAAAGTTATAAAATAAAACTTTTACAAACTTCATTGAGTGATACATTAAATGAAAGATCTTGATAAGATGATATAAATATATTTTTATTGGATTTTGGAATAATGGTTTCCAAGTTATTCAAGAAAATAGACCATTCCCCCTACTTTTTTACCGAAGGTACTGAATCTAAATAAAAAAAAAAATACAGAATACAGTTACCTACATTTATTCGAATAAGTATTTTGCGTTGAACTTTTTATATAGCAATTTGTTTCCACTTGAGTATACATTGGAAAAATTAAGCATTATCAGTCAATTTTAACAGTTTACTATATATATTAAATAATATAAATATACTTATGGAATAGAGGATAGAGCTTATACCAATCACATTGCAAAAATGCGAGTCGGTTGATAAGCCCTGCATTCTGTAAATTTACAGCGATGTAACATCGCTTATTTCCATGGCGACTACGTTGTTAGTGACATATTATTTTTGGCATCCCATTGATATAACGATCAAATTCTAATAAAACTTGGCAAAAGCAAATATTACATCGTCGAGTATAAAATAGCGGAATCACACGCAAGCTCGCCTATCAGCACTTCCTGATGAGAATGTCAGTGACAATGGGTCAACGTTCTCTATGAGGCACCCTCGTACCTCTTAAAGCATCATGGGAATTCATAGACGTTGCAGGGGCACCCCCAGTGGACCATACACCCGCTGTGTCGAGTGTCGAATTCTCAAACGCATAGAGTTTTAATTCGATACTCAGCGGGTGAACTATCCCCTGGGGGCACACCCACATGAACATTATAGTTATCGTTACACGAGTGAGTGTTGCCTTAAGTTGGTCGAGTGTACACAGCTGAAACACCAAGTAAAACCAATAATTATTTTTGCACTTTGTCTGATGATGCTCATCGCATAAATGATCAAGGTCATTTGCATATTGTGTTCCAAATAAGAACGATGACAGTTTTTTTTTAATTGTAGGTATGTATTACGGCGATCTGTGTGCCTAGTGGGATTTTTCAATATTTTTTATATCACGTTGACGTAAACGCAAATTTATATGGAATTGAAACAGTTGTACAGTAGTGCCACTAGATGGCGCTGTTTCAATTCCTCAGAAATTCGCGTTTACGTTACGTGACAGTAACAGTATCAGACAGCCACTAGGCCCTCTGTATAATTCACGTATTCTATGCAATGCCTAGGCAATGCATAATATAAAACCTGAGGCATTCTGGCAATGTATTAAATATTAAGAATATTAAATACATTGCTTATGGATTATATACAATATCTACTAAATAAAAATAAATAGATTTGATATAATTTGCACAGAAAATTCATGAAAGAATTAGGTAAACGTTTAATATTACTACAAGTATCACTCACTACAACTTCATGACATAATCCGGTATAAACAGATCGCCGGTAATATAATATTTTACCGGCAATTTGTTTAATCCGGTTTTATATGCCCCGCCATCGATCGTAGATCGTTAGATGGGCCCCGAAGCGTCGCGGATTTGTCATGGAAAGTAGCACCTTTCCTCTTCATTCGTGTTGCGGCTTGTGTTTTTATATTTCCAAAATGAACACGTAGGCATAATTATGGGATTAAACAAGAAAAAACAGTAAAGTATTTTTTAAGTCCCATTTCATCTTCACGGAATTCGGTTCAGTAATTTAAAATTAAAATAAAAAAACTGAAATAAATTAACAAAATTGCCCTTTCTGTGGCGTTAAGCCAAGACAGATTTAAAACAGAAATAAAAACTTAAAACAGTAGAACCGACTTCAATGATGCATTATTTTAAAAAACGAAAAATAACTTTGTACCTATGTCCTATGTATATGTATCTTAGACCATTAAAAAGAAAGGACCTGCATCGTAAACCGTTACCCCTCTGTCAAAGATCAAGAATCAATGATCTAACGCGTTTATAAAAACTGTTGGTTTAGCATCGATGTTTCATTGTTATAATCGATTTCGTCGTGTAAAGAGCTCCCTAAAAATGCCGGTTTGTGTAGTTGACTGGCATTAAAAACGGCCAAAAACTTGTAGTTTAGTAAAAGATGGAGTAACGTTTCATTTGTAAGTATTTCTACCACAATGTTATCAAATTTGTAATAAAAACGATTTCTAAAAAAATCGATTCTTTTGACGGAACAGCAAAAAATCGATCAAGTATTCGAACATTCTATATATATATTCTGTGGATAGTCTATGCTATGTGTTGGTTAGTCTCTGTAAAAATTACGCGTGTGTGTATTGCGAGTCAATAATATAGTTGTGTGTAGTGTATGGACTCAGAATATACTTAATGGTGTTAAATGTTCAATGTGAGTTTACCTCGTCCCCCTCAAAATACGACAGACTTTTTTGTTGGTGAATTTGGATGCGAACCAGGTCCATTCTTTTTAATGGTCTAAGATATGTATTGATCTTGATTGAAATGACGTCGGTTAATTTTTTGACGTGACAACGTCTTATAATTCGATGAATCCGGCTGCACACTACATTGTCAAATAAACTGTAATGTAAAACTCATACTTTAGGAGAAAAACGCAATCCAAAACCTTTTTGAAATTCTGAGCTACCCCAAGGAGTTGGAAGGGGGGTCGATGTATACCAGTTAAGCTTGTTGGGTTGCTCCCTACCGATGTTTAAAAATTCTCGAGTCATGTAATTCTTTTAGTCATACTTCCTAGATTTCCTGTACTATTGGCGGAAAGTACCGCTTCCATCTTAGACTGCATCATCACTTACCATCAGGTGAGATTGTAGTCAAGGGCTAACTTGTAAAGAATAAAAAAAAAAGTATCAAAATAAATGAACTATTCTCATAAATTTATCTTGCTACATATATAGTGAAAAGAAACCCACAATAAATCCAACCAGTTAATATATAGAACAAATACAATATAAGAATACTTACGAACACATATCGATAACGCTACAGATATTTGAACACGCCTAAGGCTTTTAATCCTTGCGAGTTATTGAAGCTCTACAAATATTTTGGTAACGTATTATTAAGAAAAGGTAAGGATTTATTCATTCTTCATGAGAGTAGACTCGAGCTCAGCAGTGAGCCGAACATGGGTTGATGACGACGAAGGATTATCACATCCTCACTCTCACATTTTTTGCTGTTTCCTTTTGAAGCGATTTTCATATAAGGCGTCTGGTAGTGAAATTCGTTACTTTCACTTCGCCCAACACTGCGCTTTCCGGTGCGGGGTCGCCATTCCAGCACCTTGGGACCCCAACGTCCATCGGCTCTTCGAACTATGTGGCCCGCCCATTGCCACTTCAGCTTCGCAACTCGCTGAGCTATGTCAGTGACTTTGTTTCGTCCGCGGATCTCCTCATTCCTGATTCGATCACGCAGAGAAACTCCAAGCATAGCGCGCCCCATCGCTCGCTGAGTGACTTTGAGCCTTCTAATAAGGCCCATAGTCAGCGACCAAGTCTCGGATCCGTATGTCATCACTGGAAACACGCACTGATCGAAGACTTTCGTCTTCAAGCACTGAGGAATTTCGGACGAAAATATGTCGCAGAGTTTCCCGAACGCTGCCCAGCCGAGCTGGATTCGGCTATTCACCTCTTTCTCGAAATTGGACCTACCTAACTGGACTGTTTCCTAGGTATATATATTCGTCTACAATTTCGAGCGCAGAGTCCTCAACAATAACTGGGTGGAGCGGTACATGAGCATTAGTCATGATCTTCGTCTTGCTCATATTCATTTTTAGGCCCACACGTTGAAAAACCCTGAAATTCGTTACAGCATTAACAAAAAAAAATAAACCAGTCTAGTTTCTAAACTTTGAAGTTTTCACAATTTCATTGGACCGTAGATCAGTTACTGTTTAAATTTCAAATTGATACCTTCACGCATTCTTAAAATAAGAGATCTTGCCGACTTAGAATATTTGACAGCCATCGTGGCGCAGTGGTATGCGCAGTGGTTTTAAAAGACAGAGGCGCTTGGCTCGATCCCCGGCTGGGCCGATTGAGGTTTTCTGAACTGGCCCAGGTCTGGCAAAGACGTACCATCAAGCGATTTAGCGTTCCGGTACTATGTCGCGTAGAAATTGGTGGATTTCATCCTCCTAACAAGTTCCGCTTCCATCTTAGATTGCATCATCACTTACCATCAGGTGAGATTGTAGTCAAAGGCTAACATCTTATAAAGGATAGGGTGTCTTTTTCCCCTTTGAGTTTTATGGAAGATCACGTGAACAAAGTGACCTAAAGACAAAATAGTTAGTGAAAGTGACATTATCTTAGCCTATTAATAATAGTACTTTACAATAGAGGAAAAAAAGGAAATAGGTTTAGAACCTTAAAAACAACAGCAGTTGCAAATATTTCATGCTAAATTCGAGAATACACCCAAACAAAACAGTACAAAGGGAGTTCGAACGAGATATATAATAGCACCAGTGTAAACTAGTCCAATTAGTCCCAAAGGGTTCGTTCCAGATAAGCCGTACACTAAACACGTTAGCTTTTACCGCAAAGATAAAACAACAAAGCGAGCAAAAGCAAATTGTTGTGGTCCAGTCAGTGTGTACTTAGAACCGCATTTAACTTTCTTTACCCGGGTAAATGTATAAATAGTTGTTTTACACTAAAATTATTCTGCATCGTGTACATTTCTTTTAAGTTTAATTTAAGTTAATTTTATTATGTCTAGGTGCTCAAGGAAGTCCTGTTTATGGGACTTTTTAAAGATTTTGTCTATACTAATATATAAAGCTGGAGAGATTTTTTGATTGAATACGCTTATCTCAGGAACTACTGGTCTGATTCGAAAAAATTTTTCAGTGTTAGATAGCCCATTTATTGAGGAAGGCTATAGGCTATATATTATGCCTACGAGAACCACGCGAGTAAAACCGCGCGCCGTCAGCTAGTACTTTATAACATTGGTAAGATAAAACCCATTCATCAATAGTAATATTTAGTTGTGAGTTTTGTTAATTACCATATATTATAATAATAATTTTAGGACGTATATGGGTAGTACCCATATACGTCCTAATATACTATAGACGTAGTATGGGTTTCAACTTTATATCTCTAAGCGTTCCCAAGATAAAGGGTGACTGACAGATGGACAGACGGACAACAAAGTGATCCTGTAAAGTTTCCATTTTCCCATTTTAAAGTACAGAACCCTTATATGAAGTCGCCGGCGTCATCTAGTAGGTACATTATGAAATAAAAATAAAATAAATAACAAAAAGTTTTAATCGCTGGCAACGTTTTCACAAGCCTAACGAAACGACAAAATTACAGATATTAAAAACACAGTTTGTCTTTTTAATACGTCCATTCATAAATATTATTATTATTCAATATGCGGTTGCGTTTCTCATTTTCGGGATATCCAATAATGATACAATAATTACAAAATTTCGTTTAATTATATCGAATTAATGAAATGTTTACTAGTTTATTTCTTCAATCCTTCTTCGATTTTGCGTCCTACCTCTTCGTTTGCGATTTTGAAAAGCTCCACCGCCTTAACTACGACCCTGGGAACATTCACTCTCTTCAACTGAGCGACCACGTTATTCACCACTAGCTCTTTTTCGTGCTCCGTGAATACATTGGCGTACAAGTTCTGGACCAAATCCATGTTGTAGGGCTTTTCCTCTTCTATGCTAATCAGTCGTGAGCACTGCGTGTCATAGGCGGTGGGTCCGGAGAAGGAGTTGGGGAAGTAGTTGGGGGCGTCTCCACCGTTGTCCAAGACTGGAGGAACACCGTCGCGGTTGTAGGTGTTGAGGGGATTTACGCTCATGTACGGATAGTTGACGGGGATGTTGTTATGGTTGCCGCCGAGGCGATAGTTCTGGGCGTCACGATAGTTCATGCGGCGCGCTTCGTACAGCTTGTCGGGCGCGCCTAGAATACCAGGCACCACGCGACACGGACAGAACGCCAGCTGCTCGCACTGGGCGAAGAAATTTGTGGGGTTGCGATCTAAAACGAGCTTACCAACAGGAATATAGGGGTACTTCTTATCATCAACGGTTCTTGTTGTGTCAAATATTTGAGCTCCAAGTTTCTTGTAGTCGGTCATGTTAAAAATTTGAAAATTGACCGTCCATTCTATAGGATTTCCACTGGCGATCTCGTTGTACATGGTAGTTGCCATGTAGTGAGGGTTCTCGGCGTTTAATTTACTAGCTTCCGCGGGGTCCAAGTTTTTGATGCCTGCGACAGGTATGAAACTCATTTTGGCGAAATGTGTTTCCCCACATTTGTTCTCCAACTGGTAATTGTGGGCCGAAAATCCAGTTATGTGTCTGATCCCGGCGGGCTGGCCGTAGCCGGCAAACAAGAAGGACATCGCGTGCAGAAACTCTGGATGCAAGGTGATAGTGTCCCACGCCATGTCCGGGTCTGGGAGATTCGTGGCAGGGTTGTTTCTGGAGGCGCGGGTACCGTGAGCGTCAAGCGGATCCTTGAACGAGGATACTGGGATGTTGAACATGGCCATGTCGAAATTGCCCTCGCGGGTGTAATACTTGATCGAGAAGCCCCGAGCGCCCAAAACCAAGTCAGGGGTACCTTTGCTGCCTAATGTTATGGAGAACCGTACGGCGATAGGTGTCTTCTTTCCGACGCCGTTCAGGTAATCCGCCTTGGTGATGTGTGACAAGTCACGCGTCAGCTCGAAGTAGCCGTACCCACACATGCCAGGAGCGTGCACGGTGCGCTCGGGGATCCGCTCTCGGGCGAAGTTAAATAAGTTGTCCATCAGGAAGTCGTTAGCCATTATCGATTTGTCGAGCGAGTAAGTTTGGCACTGCTCGACTGGCATACCGCTACTCGTCGTCAATTGTCCTCCGAATGGCTAGAAAGGAAAAGAAATTACTCTTTGAAAATTGCAACTACTAACTAAAAAAATCTTCGTGATCTGTGGAAGATTGTCAATTTGTAAACATTACTTTGCAGGATAAATATGTGTCGTAGAATGTGCTCTTAACCATGGTACCTTCTTTAAAATTTTAACAATAGTGACGTGGTGTGAATAGGTTTACACTCCAATGTTTTTGAAGATTTTGCGTAATCGTAATTCAGAAATGCCGTTTCATATTCTAATCCTGATTCATTCAAAATTGGGTTTCTTTAAATTACTCGTAGACTTATTGTTTTTGGTCATCGCATTCCATCTCAGGCTACAAATCTACAATTATTTTTATCAGGGAAAATTGTAGTCAAGCCCAAGCTTATTTTATAATATGGTATCAGTTTAGAGAAGGAGCGTATTTTGAAATAAAAATAAAAGATTCAGACGATATCTTTTTTTGAAGCTGACTAAAAAAAGTCGACTGAAAGTCGAAGTGGTCTGAAAATATTTTCCTAATCGAATGCAGGTTAATAAAATCTTACCCCAATGGCTTCCTGGAATCTTATAATTTGCGTAGCAGCTGGGGTGGACACTTGAGCCGCCGTCAGCGCCGCTGTCGTCAGCAACAACCCTACGAACGCGATCATGATTAGTGCGGTGGATGAAGCGCGACCTACCGTTCGGGCTGACTGAGCGTCTTATATACGAGTACAAATTATTGTTTGCTTATTGGTGATGTTTGCACAATTTCTGTAGGTATGAGCTAGTTTTGCCTGTGGTTTTATCTGTCTACTTTTTTTATTCTTTGTTAAGTTAGCCTATAACTGCAATCTTACCTGATATTAAGTGATGAAATCAGCTGAAAGCGGTCGCTGGAAGAGGTACAAGTTTAGTCTACCTGGATATGTTTGTGTTTTTAAATTAATTAATATATATATGTAGGAGAAAATGGGTTTGACATCAGAAGCGGTTGTCTGCAAAACACAATTATTGAATGAAAGAATGTTACTAATAAACCCTGAGTAGCAGAGAATGACCTTGAGTGGAGTCACGCACTTGTGAACGATGTGTGTAGGGTTAAAGTCGCCTTTGACTGTTAACAATCACTCCCCTTTTCCACTAAAGTCACTCTCCCCACCTATCCCATAACAACCCAGGATTATTATCCAACAAAGGTGTGGACGGATCAACGCCTCGACGTGTTAAAATCATTAATATCATCATTGCTCTCCTAAATAATATAAACTTGTTACTCTTCCAAGTTAACCCATGTCACGAAATAAAAAAAGAATCTACCCTTTAACTTCTTAAGTGTCCCAAAAATTATCAGGAACAAACAGACTTAGGTTGAAAAAATATCTGTAAAGTATATACATAAAATAATTGAATAAACAAAATTTTTATTCAAATATATGTACCGTTGATCTTTTGTATATAGAGCTATTTGCTTCCACTTGAGCAATCATTGGAAAAAATAATAATTAACAGCCCATTTTCACGGTATTTAACGCAAATGGGCGAGGTCCGCTTTAAAGATACCTAAAGAATAGAAGAATATAATAGAGCCAATTAGAGTAATATTAAAACTTAAACAAAACTGCAATTCTATATAAATTCACACTTTGACAACACATTTTTTGCATATTTCTCACAAATTGATAATTTCTAGACAAAACACAAAAAAAGGTTTTTTTTAAAATTAATAGTTGTTTTTGAGTCTAAAGTAAAATATTTCTGACGTAAAAATATTAAGAAACTTACTTAGATTTACAATAAAAAATACAAAACAAATAATTATTACATCAGGTTATACGTCACTATAATCCTCGTCCTGCAGCATTATATTTCTTATTTAGCACTTCTTTTCGACGATGTTTCACAATAATTTGATTATTCAAATGAACGTCTAAATCAGGGTTTCTTAAAGTGGGGTACGCGAACCCCTAGGGGTTCAACATTCGACGGCAAGGGGTCGTTGAATCCATTTGCTACAAGAAACAAGCACACCCATCACATTAATATTAGCAAGACATTTATTTTGGTACTTGTGTATTTGTTGTGTATACATATACATTATTTTCTTCAACAGTCAAATTAATTTATTTCTTTGTTGGGGTTTCCCATTAGAAAAGGGTTCGCTGTCACTTATAATAATAACACAACCACCTACATGCGGTCTCAAAGACCGCTGGCGAAATATTTATACTGTCCAAAGCTAAAAGTGTGCACGTTTATTATGCTCAAGTGCAAGCGCATTACAGATCGATGTAAAAAGTTAAACAGATGGGCTCCGTCAAATAACACGTAACTTTAGAACAAATTTAATTTAAAAACTCGTCGCGGTCTCTGAGACCGCAGGTGGGTGATTAAGGGTTTATCATTCATATGCTTATTAGCGATCGTTATAAGAGCAAGTATTAAGCTACCTTAAGCTAGTAGAATGTACACAGGTGATACATTAAGTAAAACCAATAATTAGCTTAACACTGTTATAAATGATGAAGCACTGTTGTTTAGATCATTTGCACAGCTGATGTTACAAATGGGCATAAGTTTTTCTAAATTATTATCTCAAAAGGATTCTTAATAGTTAAAATTTTTATACAAGAAACGGGGTTATCATTATCATCATCATCATATCAGCCGATGGACGTCCACTGCAGGTCATAGGCCTTTTGTAGGGACTTCCAAACATCACGATACTGAGCTACTTGCATCCAGCGAATCCCTGCTACTCGCTTGATGTCGTCAGTCCACCGAATGGGCGGTCGACCAACACTGCGCTTGCTAGTGCGAGGTCGCCTTTCCTTGGGACCCCAACGTCCATCGGCTCTTCGAACTATGTGCCCCGCCCATTGCCACTTCAGCTTCGCAACTCGTAATGCTATGTCGGTGACTTAGGTTCTTCTGCGGATCTCCTCATTTCTGATTCGATCACGCAGAGATATTCCTAACACTGCTCGTTCCATCGCCCGCTGTGTGACTCTGAGCCTTCTTATGAGGCCCATAGTTTAAACGAAGACACGGGGTATCTTCGATTATTACTAAGTCATATTAATTTAGTCAAAAGAGGCTCAATATTAATTAAGCCTTACTCAATCCCAGTTTCTGCACCTGATTGGGCTTTATTATGGCGTGCGTTTGATAAACATTATAAAATCCCAGAGGATGTTGCTATTTTGAGATCTAGACCGGACATTTTATTTTTTTTCCAAAAAACCGATCTACTGTACTTGTAGAGTTGTGATAGCAGACTCGAGCTCAGCAGTGAGCCGAATATGGGTTGGAATATACGTTTAATTTAGAATACATACTAGTATAATATGTGATAGCCCAGTGGATGATGACCTCTGCCTCCGATTCCGGAGGGTGTGGGTTCGAATCCGGTCCGGGGCATGCACCTCCAACTTTTCAGTTGTGTGCATTTTAAGAAATTAAATATCACGTGTCTAAATCGGTGAAGGAAAACATCGTGAGGAAACCTGCATACCAGAGAATTACCTTAATTCTCTGCGTGTGTGAAGTCTGCCAATCCGCTTTGGGCGAGCGTGGTGGACTATTGGCCTAACCCCACTCATTCTGAGAGGAGACTCGAGCTCAGCAGTGAGCCGAATATGGGTTGATGACGTACTTGTATAATAGAGTGATTAATTTAACATTATAATAACACTTACCAATTCTAAGAACCTGTTGGATATATGTTCTGGTAAAATGAGACCGCAATTTACGAATTTAGAGTTTAGAGATATCTCCTGAGGCAACACTCTGCGTTTGATAAAGAGAAAATAGATTTAATGTGTTATATGTTGTGTTTTACATATCATTACGTTATAAGCATAGAGCAATGGGGATGATGACTAGGTTTGAATATATTGATTTTTATGATATATTCGGGTAAATAGAGTCTATGTTAACTAATTTATACATAGAAAGATTGTCTGAATATTTGCAAAATAAACGAGATTATAAAATTTCAAAATCTATTAAAAATCTTTTATCATAATTAGATGAAAATTCATACAGTTTTAGCTTCCTTACATTAATTACATAATTACATTACATTAATTAATATTAATTTTTTAATACATGAACTATAAACATAAACGCACAAATAACATAGCATAAAATTAGTAATTTTGTTTGAACGCCCATACAAATCTAACGATAAGCGAGCCAACGACGTCACTAAATCGTGCCATTTTTTTATGGAGCGTTTTTCAGGGATCCGCGGCAGCGCCGCAAATCTGACTCTTTAAATCCCTGTAGCTTCGAAAGTAATGATCGCAGATACCCTGTTACTTTGACAATATTGCTTTACTATTAGCATACTCTTAATTTATATACAATTTAAAAAACTATCATCATCCCTATTAGATATGGGGACACATCGCACCCAAAATCAACAGCCAAATTGACCGTCGTTTTTCAAGGGTGACGAGGTAAACTCAAACATCGAAAATACTTAACACCAATAAATTCTGTGTTCTTACACTACATCATCATCATCATCATCATCATCATCAGCCGATGGACGTCCACTGCTGGACAAAGGCCTCTTTCATAGACTTTCAAGCACATCAGTTCCGAGCCGCCAGCATCGCCAGCTCCCGGCAACCAGCTTGATGTCTTCAGTCCACCTAGTGGGGGGTCGACCAACACTGCGCTTTCCGGTGCGAGGTTGCCATTCCAATACCTTGGAACCCCAACGTCCATCGGCTCTTTGAACTATGTGGCCTGCCCATTGCCACTTCAGCTCCGCGATTCGCTAAGCTATGTCAGTGACTTTGGTTCGTCAGCGGATCTCCTCATTCCTGATTCGAATCACGCAGAGAAACTCCAAGTATAGCTCGCTTCGTCGCCCGCTAAGTGACTTTGAGCCTTTTATTAAGGCCCAGTTATTGTTGAGGACTCTGCGCTCGAAATTGTAGACGAATATATATACCTAAGACACACAGTCCAGTTAGGTAGGTCCACTGTCGAGAGAGAGATGAATCGCCGAATCGCGTTCGGGAAAATCCGCGACATCTTTTCGTCCGAAATTCCTCAGTGTTTGAAGACGAAGGTCTTCGAACAGTGCGTGTTGCCAGTGATGACATACGGATCCGAGACTTACACTACCATACAACTATAAATTTGATTCGCAAAACACACACGTGTATTTTATGGAGCCCTTTACACGTCGAAAACGATAACAACAATGAAACGTTGATTCTATAGAAACAGTTTTTATAATCGCTTTAGATCTTGTACTTTGAGGGGTAATGTCTAGCATGACAGGTCCCTAAATAAATGGTTTGAGGTTTTAAGTAACTGTTCCGTTGTGACGACCTCCGTCGCGCAGTGGTATGCGCTGTGGATTTACGAGACGGAGGTCCTAAGCACGATCTCCAACTGGGGCGATTGAGGATTTATGAATTGGTCCAGATCTGGCTGTTGGGAGGTTTCGGCCTTGGCTAGTTACCACCCTACCGGCAAAGACGTACCGCCAAGCGTACATGTCGTGTAGGAACCGAAAGGGGTGTGGATTTTCATCCTCCTCCTAACAAGTTAGCCCGATTTCATCTTAGATTGCTTCATCACATACCATCAGGTGAAATTGTAGTCAATGACAAACTTGTAAATAATAAAAAAAAAGTGCAGTGGTTAACACGTACGAACTTTTAAAAACTCTTAAGAAACCTTTAAGAAACTTTTAAGAAAATTATTAGTCCAAAGTTGGAAAATTAGTGATTACCTACACCGACTTTAAGAGCATTAAATGTCAAAGTTAATTTAAAATTAATAAACTAATGTATAATTTTGAAACAATAGCATAAAACAGAAAACAAATTAATTAAATACAATTATCAAATTAAATGTATATATTATTATGTGGATCAAAACCTTCAAGGTGTTAGTTATTCTGCAAACAATCTCAAAGCGTATAAATTGTTCATAGCTCTTGAGACAAGAAAATCCTTTCAGTTTGTAGTGCTTTCGCCTGTGAAAGCGTAGTCTGCTTTTGGTGAACTCAATTGCTTTTGAGATGTACCGACAAATAGACTTTAGTCGTAAACTAAAGGCTATTACAGTTTACCCTTGAGGTTTAGCCTTGAAACTTGTGTAACATTATGCTAATTACTAAAATAATCAATTCTAAGTAAATTTGCCTAAAAGGAGATCATTCATTTTGGGCCCTTTTTGAAAGTGCCGGCCAACGAAAAAAAATGGTACGAATCGTTAGAACTAATCATTTGAAGTAATAGCTAATATGGCATAAAAGTTGTCAGGTGGTGGGGTGTCAGTTTTTTTTCTTGGCGGGCACTTTTGAAAATCGACAAAATGTATGGAAATAACGAATAGTCGAACCTGTATAACTTGGTTCAGAGCCCTCCTACAACTTTTATGTCATATTAGCTATTGCTCCAAATGGCTAATTCTAACGAGTCGTGCCATTTTTTTTTTGTTGGCCGGCACTTTCAAAAAAGAGCCCAGAAATGTATGGAGCGTGAATGATCTCCTTTGCGAATAAATATTAACCTAACAAATGAACTAACTAAAAATTACTCTTCACTTTGCAATTGCACGTTGTAGAGTTAACATCTCCTAAGGATGCTCCGGTTTCAGGGTGAAACGTACGTAGAGAGTATTTTGTCTTTGGACCTGGGTGACGTCGTCGCACGGGTTTGTCGACTTTTCGCGGATGATAGCTAAATAAATAAATCACTATATAATCATGATTAACTTTCGCAAAGTAACGCCTGCTTCAATCCTATATTTAAAATGACTATGTCGTTAGTCTGTTAGCCGTAGAAGTAGGTGCGAGAGGATTAACACAAAATCGCTCTATTACTTGTTTAAAAACCTTGGCCTCTCTAGAAGTGCAGCTAGTTCTATATTGGAACGGGTATCCAAAGCTGCTCTAATAGGATCTTAGCAAATTTGTCTAGGCAGGGAGAACAACACAAGCGGAGAAGGGGAGTGTTTATCGATTGTCAAGGAATTTCTTAACAATACATCCATTGGTCACAAGTCCTGGACTTTGTTCGGAGTTTTTCTCTCTAGCACGCGATGGATTTCAGGCACGGTGAATCTATTTATTGCTAAGATATTTGTATGGTTTTGAAGTTGCTAATTATGAAATAAAGGAATTGTACCTCCAAAGCCCCCGGTGTCGTGTGCTCCGGCCTCGCTCGTTTTGGAATTGGATGTAGTGGATATCCACGTCTTGTAGTGCAAAACACTGGGATGATTGTTTGTACTAGTTTGATGAAAGTTATTTTAGATTTCACCAGTAATCACTTTATATTATTTGATTTTTCTTAACGCGTGGCGCGGCTATTTTAGCGTGTTGCAGCCATATTGCTTCTTTCTTGCAACGTTAACAGGCGGTCTTTTGGCAGCGGCGGTTTACGCGGGAGGTTTCAAATATCCGACAATATTCGTCTCATATTTAATCCAACAAATAATATTAGATCCCAGTTTCACATGGGAATTCGCTTACTTTAATTCGGAGCTCCGTTTTATGATTAAAGTTCTTTTTCTTTTTAATTGACTGCGTCATCATCATCATCATTAACAACCCATGGCTCACTGTTAAGCACGAGTTTCTTCTCAGGATGAGAGGAGTTAATTCCACCACGCTTGATGCGGAATGGCAGACTTCACATACGAAAATAAATGAGAAAGTTCTCAGGTATGCAGGTTTCCTCACGATGTTTTTCCTTCGCCGTTCGAGACACGTGATATTTCATTTCTTAAAATGCACATAACTGAAAATTTGGAGGTGCATGCCCCGGACCGGATTCGAACCTACGATACTCACGCGCCATATTGAATATGGACGGGGAAGAAATCAGGGTAGTGGGAGAAGCGGTACGATCTGATGTCCAAAAAAAAAATTTTATAGTATTGGGTAGATGTAAATATGGGTAAATAAATTAATCTATTCCACTTACATCTTTGAAATCTTGTAAAATAATAATCATCCTAATTCAATAAAAGTCACAAAAAATTGTGTAATGTATAATCAAAAAAATGCTAGAGCAGGATGAATATCAAAATGGTTCTAATTTAGGACGCCTGCGCTTCTAGTGCTAAAACCAAGAACAACTTTTTTTTTTGGGGATCATTAATGGTTTTTAATTATTAAAATGTTTTTTAAATAATTATTTTTACTCAGTTGACAACATTAAGTAAGAATTTTCATCATGGCAATATGCTCGTAACTGACACCCTGACAGACTATGCCAGTGATCTTCATGTAAACGTGTTCGTTTTTAACGTTTTAAAGCAATTTAAGGAATTGTTTTGTTTCATGCTTCTCTGTCTACGATTTAATGTTTATTTTGAACTTGTGTCATTTTCACATTTGACATTATTACTTGACATTGACAGCTTACACGGGTATGAATTAAATTCCAATTATTTTAATGGCTGTTTTGAATACATGCTGTATTTGACTAATTTGTAAACAAGGGAATGAAATTAAAAAAAAAACAATATCTAATTATTGGTGATTCCAAAAATTCAGGAAATTATTTTCTAAACCACAATTTGCATATTCTTCGCTTGCAACTTATAATCAAATAACTATGGTCCATTTTGGGACATGTTCTTTTGTAGTTCTAGGTTAACGATATGTAATACTTTGAATTGAATTTCCAAATCTACGTTTTTGTGGTATAGCCGTCTCTTTTTTAAATTAACAAGCTTGATTTTTGTATAGTTTCAAGGGGCTATCTACATAACATGATTTAAATTTAAACTGAATAATTATGTGTTTGCGTTCCCAAGATTTTGTTATGGTCTTGACAGACGTACTGACAGACGAACAACAAAGTAATTTTATAAGGGTCCCGTTTTTACCTTTGGAGGTACAGAACCCTCGAATTCGCCAGCATCAGATGGTAGGTGAGTAGTGAAATAAAAATAAAATAAAAAACGAAAACTTTTAATAGATGGAAACATTTTGTATTAACAATTAATTAAGAGACGACAAAATTACAATGAAAAACATAGTTTGTCTCTTTAATACGTTATGTCATATTATTATAATCTGTGGTCTTTAAATAGTTGTATTGTGTTAATCATTAAAAACACAAAACCGAAAAGTTTTGTGTTTCCTTCTTTCTTTTATAAAATGCTGCACATACTTATTTAAGTAAAAATATTAAACTATATAACAAAAAAATATTTAAATAACGCTTACGATTTTCGTTTCCGGGATCTCCAATAAATATATTTTATACAAAAATTAATCTTTACATTGATGAATTTTTTAGTAAATTTACTGTTTTTTATTTAATTCCAAATATTCTGCAATGCGGTCCCCTGTCTCTTTGTGTGCGGTTCTGAAAAGCTCCACTGCTTTCTTTTGGAGTCTGCGAGTCACCTTCACCAACTGAGCTCCCACGTTTTTGACAATCTGGTCTTTCTCGTGCTGCGTTAAAATATTTTTGTACAGCTCCTGCACCTGATCCATGTTGTAGGGCCTTTCTTCTTTAATACTAATGAGTCGTGAGCAGTGCGTGTCGTAGGCGGTGGCACCGGAGAAGGAGTTGGGGAAGTAGTTGGGGGCGTCTCCACCGTTGTCCGCGACTGGAGGAACACCGTCGCGGTTGTAGGTGTTGAGGGGATTCACGCTCATGTACGGACAGTTAACGGGGATGTTGTTATGGTTGACGCCGAGGCGATAGTTCTGAGCGTCGCGGTAGACGAAGCGGCGCGATTCGTACAGCTTGTCGGGCGCGCCTAGCATACCCGGCACCATGTGGCACGGGCAGAACGCCAGCTGCTCGCACTCGGCGAAGTAATTCGTGGGGTTCCGGTCTAACACGAGCTTACCGATTCTAATATAGGGGTACAACTTTTCGTCAATAGTTCTCTGTACGTCAAATATTTGAACACCAAGTTTCTTGTAGTCGGTCATGTTAAAAATTTGCAAATTAACATGCCATTCTAGAGGTTTCCCGCTGGCGATGTCGTTGTACATACCAGTCGCCATGTAGTGAGGGTCCTGGGCGGTCATGTTTTTAGCCACATCGGAGTCAAGGTTCTTAATACCTTCGACAGGTATATAATTGAATCTACCGAAAGCTGTCTCCCCGCAACTGTTTTCAAACTGGAACGTGTGGATCGAAAAGCCACTGATGTGTCTGTAGCTAGCAGGTTGGCCCCAACCGGCGAAGACGTAAGACAACACGTGCAAAAACTGCGGACGCAAGGTGATCCTGTCCCAAGCCATATTCAAGTCTGGGAGGTTTGAGGCGGGGTTGTACCTTGAAGCGCGGGTACCGTGAGCGTCAAGCGGATCCTTGAACGAGGATACCGGAGTGTTGAACATGGCCATATCGCAATTGCCTTCGCGGGTGTAATATTTGACCGAAAAGCCTCGTGTGTCCATGGTCGAGTCGGGGCTGCCTTTCTGGCCGCCTGTCAAAGAGAACCTACAGGCGCACGGTGTCTTCTTTCCGACGCCATTCAGGAAATCGGCTTTGGTGATGTGTGACAAGTCATGCTCCAGCTCGAAGTAACCGTATCCACACGCGCCTGGAGCGTGCACAGTGCGCTCGGGGATCCGCTCTCGAGCGAAGTTAAATAAGTTGTCCATCAGGAAGTCGTTAGTCATGATCGATTTGTCGAGCGAGTAAGTTTGGCACTGCTCGACGGGCATACCGCTACTCGTCGTCAACTGTTCGCCGAATGGCTGAAAAGGTAAAAATCTATGAAGATTGCGGACACTAATTAAAAAAAAAAACTCTCCATCAACGGTGGGAGGTTACCAAATTTGGAATAGACGAGGGTCTTTTTCATTCCAATTAGAGCATTTGGACTGTGAAAGTGCAGGGGAGACATTCATAGACATTTTTTTTTAATAAGTCCCAAAACACGCCGTTGTGCCTTTACGTAAGATCTTTTAAGTAATTCTTTTATCCAATTATTTTTTTGTAAATGGTCTATAGATGTAGATACATGACTTAAAAAATATAATAGGCATATTAAAATAGGTATAGTAGTACCTTACAACTTTAAAAATGTGTGGATTCTTGAATAAAATATACAGATTATCTAATAACTTTTCTTAATTGTAACTAACTTTACTTTTTATTTAAAATTTGAAAAAAGATTTGACGTGACCACCAAAGGCGTGTCTTTTAAATATAATTACATTTTTCGAAGTATTAAATATTAACATATAATTAAAAATATGTAATTTAATCTGGACAATTAAAAAGTCAAATACCGAATGAGGTTTTCTATACTAATTAACATTTTTTTAACTCTTTTCTATGTTTTAAAACTTTTCAACGTTCCTATTAACTTACTAGACAAATAAAATAAAAGTTTTATGATATTCCTGGTTGTTGGTTGGGTATCATTACTTATTTCTAACTTTTTGATTTCACAACGAAATAGGATTGGATAATTACTAGGATTTCTTTATTTTATTATTGTATTTTATTGTATTATATATTCAATATACATTCTGCAGAATAAAAAGGTCTTATCGTTCTAATTAAATTTCTAACTAAAAAAACTTATTGATAAATAAATGTGATTTTAAGTTAACTCAATTGTTAAATCGTGAACAAAAAGCTATTTATTTATTTATAATTTATGTTTGAAAGAAACATATTGAGTACAATATTTCTTAAATTACAATTTTATTAAAAAAATATATGTTTTTACAACAAATTATGTTTTAAGAATGTTATTTTCAAACTACAAATTATATGAAATTTACAAAAAACAATATGACAAACAAAAAATTTATTTTTGGTTAAATACCTTTTAGAAAACTTGAGAAAAATCTTTTTTTTTTCTTTTTCTTGAAATAGACTACCAAAAGACAACGTTGATATTCCATTTTTTTTCAATTAAATTTTTATTTTAAGTATTTATTTAGTAGACGTTTAGTTCACCTTTAAAATGGAATGACCCGTACAAGTTCCATAATCATTACAAATTAATAAAACCAATTAAAATACTGTGAGAGTTATATATATATAACACTTGTACCTCTTCCAAGTTAGCCCGCTTCCATCTTAGACTGCATTGTCATTTAATATCAGGAGAGATCACAGGCTAATACGTCATTAATTAAAATAATATATACATAATTTTCACGTATGTCCTATTCGAAAGACGGTTAATAAATCTTACCCCAATGGCTTTCTGGAATTCTACAATTTGATTAGCAGCTGGGGTGGTTTGTTGAGCCGCCGCCAGCGCCGCCGTCGCCACCATCAACCCCACGAACGCGTTCATGATTAGTGCGCTGGATCAAACGCAACCTGCCATGCAAGCTGACAGAGCGTCTTATATACTAGCCAATGTGTACATTGCTTGCTCATCTGTGTAGACAGTTTGGCACAAAAACTCATGTGTAAACTAGTTTTGTACGCGGCTGTAACTGTGCTGAAAGAAAAGTAAATTACTTTTATAAACAAAAGTAAAGTCAATTTTTTTGGGTTCCAATAAGGTCTGGAAACGTAATATTGTTTTCCTTTCTCATTGTGTGAACGCCGTAGTCTTCTCAATGGGAGCTCATTGGCGTCTACCAGGAGGTTTGGGCGAGCTCAGAAGCATCTCCATAGGGGGCCCGAAGGCAGAAGCAGAAGAGATAGGAGGAACGACTCCCTAAGGGCGTTCTCTAAGACTCGAACCTCGACTTAGAGGGCCGTTTTAGAATCAGTCCGGGTGCTCATAGGCTAATAAACCCACGTCCGGTTACGTCAGACATCGGGGACCTCGTCTTCGCCGACAAAGACGCTGTGCAACTAATCTTTGTGTTGCCTGGAAAGCATCGGTCGTTATGTGTCGTGTGTCATACTTGTACGTAGTGCACGGCATATGCTGAGCTGTACAACCTTTCTTTTTAAGGGTTACAGTGACATGCTGTCATAAGGAGAGGGTACTGACTGTCTGTAACTTTTAGATGTGAATAAATTTATTATCTTTCTTTTTCTTTCTTATGTCACCGTCAGAATTGTAAAGGACGTGACATCAGGTGAGTTCGCTGTCTAGGTTTGATGAATGAAACATTAATAAAACTGTTTTACGTTAAATTTATAATAGTTTTATGTTGCTACGTGGTTTTGTATATCCATGGTGCCACCTGGATGAGGCTATCAGCTTAATCAGTGCTGTATGCTCCAGAATTTGCTTGGGTCATGCAGCGAAATGCTGAGCAGGTACCTTTTCAAGGTTGTGCCAAATATGACAGTGTGGTGTTGGATGCTTCTGGTACATGAGTTTCTGTCTTGCCTTGTTCAGGTGGTTGAGGCATCGGTCGCTACAAATATTGCTTAGGCTTTGTGGTGTGATGTCTTTCTTTCTTTCTTAAAATAAAAAAAAATCTATCAAAATCCAAAATTTTACGAACAAACAGGCTAACTGATGTTTCAAATTTACCTGTAAGGTTGGTACATTTGTTTAAATAAGCATTTTGCGTTGATCATTTTTATGTAACGCTTGATCCAGTTGAACAATCATTGGAATAATAATAATAATTAATTATCAGCATATTTAAACGGCTTTATAAGCCCAGGCCTTTTTTATAGAATAGGGTATGGAACTTTTTTTTTAAAGAATATTTGCCATATATATTTTTTTAATAATATGACAAATAATCCCGTTTTCCTCCAACTAGTCGGGAAAGACTATGTTAATAATGCATGTATCTGCAAAGAAATAAATTGATTGATTGATTGATAGGAGTGGGTACGACAATAAACCAACGGGGTGGGGATAGAACCACCACCCCTCGGTGATGAGTCTGACCACTCTTAAGCTATTGAGGCTATAAACCCACCATGCTGCTGAAATGCGGGACAAATGAAGTTGAAGGAACTGAAAAGTTGGAGGTTCATGCCCCGGACCGGATTCGAACCCACACCCTCCGGAATCGGAGGCAGAGGTCATATCCGCTGGGCTACCACGGCTTCCTCATCTATTAACGGATAAACTATTGCTCTGACATAATGGGAACGCAGCCTAATGGTGGGCGTCCACTGATCCGTACGGATCGCACGAATCTACCGTCAAACAAAACTGTGATGCATCTGATACTTACGTTACCCGTATGTGGACGCCTATCTTAAGTCGGTAAATACGTTATATGTAAAATCAATAATTGCCAATAATTAGTTTTCATATGAAATGCACAATGAATTCATATTCAAGGTCATTTAGACAGATGTTCCAAATTAAATAGCAACTAGCTAAAGTCGATAATTAAATATCAAAAGACGCAATTTCAGCATACCTACTATTAACTATTCATCATTAGCAACCCATTTTCGGCTCACTATTGAGCACGAGTCTCCTCTCAGAATGAGAGGGGTAAGTTAGGTTAGCCAATAGTCCAATACACTGGCCCAATGCGGATTGGCAGACTTCACACATCTAGAGAATTAAGAAAATTCTCAAGTGTGCAGGTATCCTCACGATGTTTTCCTTCACCGTTTTAGACATGTGATTTATTTAATTTATTATCTAAAAAAAAAAATTTCTTAAAAAAGAAGAAATTAACTAATACTGCGACTTAACTTGTCAGTGGTTAATTTTTTTTTTAGTCTCTCATTATTCCTACAATCTGTCGTGAAACATTCAGCGGGATTTTAAGTATTTGTATTCGGTGCGAAATCCAGTGATTTGCCCAAATATAATATTGTCTATTTCATTACATCTTGTGGTGCTCATCTCTTGAGCCTTTAAAGTTGTTGAAAGTTGATTAAAAATTAGCTCACAAAACTGATCTAAACATACTAACAGTTGACGTTAAATGAAATGTAGCGGGTTTGTCAGAATAAAGAAAGTTTTGAATTGGATTAATCGGGCGGTTTGTTAAACACTGTGTCGAAAGTAATTAGAACGCAACGTGGGAACAGGAGCGCAGTGAATTCGGAACTAATCTTGGTAATCGAGTAACTTGGAATTACCAATTATTACTTTTTTGGGGTCAGGTTGAACCTACTAAACTTTATAAGTAGTTACAAGTTACCAATGAGATACGAAATAACAATATTTTGTAAGACTTTACGAAGAAGTAATGCTCAAAACATTTCTACATACGAATTACTTTTTAACCGACTTCCAAAAAAGAGGAGGTTCTACGTTCGGTTGTATGTATGTTGTTTTTTTAAGTTATATTCAACAAAGGAGATGGTCCAAAACTGTATGGAGTCCAGGATCAGTCATTGTACCCTGGCGGAAATAAAAGAAAATATATTTTTTAACTATTATATATTCATTCTCTCCCAAGAAATGCAACACTAATATGGGTATTATTGGCGGATTGATGACGTTTTCATTGCAGTAGTCGATTTGACGTTTGCTGTCAATTGTAATGTCATAGTTGCTTTATGGGCGCTATCTCGTTATAACTCAAAAACTTGGGTTTTATTTTATTTATTACTTTTCATTTAGTTAGATTTATTTTCTTATTTAGATTTTAATAAAATTCTTATTTAGATTTTAATAAATTTTATTGATTGAGGTCCACTCTAGTGCCCACTTCGGTAACACGGTAACTTCGTAACAATTCGGCAGATTGTAAGGATTTTTTTTTTAATATCTAACTTATCCATTGATTTGTGAGCCACTCAAATTCCGGTTCTTAGGAGTATGTATGGAGTTCACAATCTATCGACAGTTCACAATAGATTATAAACTAATGGTATTTACAATTTTACGGTGACATACATAGCACTATACATCATTTGTATACGTAGTCTATATACCGCTATAAGTATTTCACCCACACACTATATTTCATTTCACCCATCCAAAAAGTGTCTAAGGCGCACAACACACTGCGTGTGCGCCAGTGAGCATGTCGGTGACGCGAGCTCATAAGATTTCCCTTTACCAAAAGTGCGTAAAGACGTTTTCAGTTTCATTAATATTCAAACTTATCTCATTCCAGCTGGACGCGGTAAAAGGAAGAGGTTGGCGGTTATGATCCCACTTCTGAACCTGCTAGCTACGCTGAAGACTAAAATGTTGCTCATCCCTATACTTCTCGCTGTTATGCTGATAAAGAAATTACTGCTGGTTGCAGCATTATTGCTGCCTAGTTTACTCAGTACTTTGAAGGCTTGTAAGGTTAGTAATCTATGAACACTATTCGTTTGTTCGTTATCAACCCATATTCATATCATATCATATCAGGCCAGTAATCCACCACGCTGGCCCAATGCGGATTGGCAGACTTCACACACTCAGAGAATTACGAAAATTCTCGGGTAAGCAGGTTTCCTCACGATGTTTTCCTTCACCGTTTTAGACACGTGATATTTAATTTCTTAAAATGCACACAACTGAAAAGTTTGAGGTACATGCCCCGGACCAGATTCGAACCCACATCTTCCGGAAACGGAGGCAGAGGTCATATCCACTGGGCTATCACGGCTCTTTTAACACTATTAGTTTCTGTTTTTCCATTTCAAGTATAATTTCAAGCTTCCTTTCATTATAAACAACCCATTCAGCCCACTATTGAGTCTCCTCTCAGAACAGACAGGGGTTAAGAAATAATCCACCACGCTAACCCAGTGTGGATTGGCAGACTTCACACTCAGGTTTCCTCGTGATGTTTTTCCTTCACTGTTTGAAACAAGTGATATTAAATTTCTTAAAATGCACTTACCTGAAAAGTTGGAGATGCATGCCCGGGAAACGGATTCGAACCTACGCCCTCCATTGAAGGCAGAGGTCATATCCACTGGGTTCCCTGACAGATAGGCAGAAGGAACAACAAAGTTCTCCTATAATAAGGCTTCCATATTTTCCATTTGAGGCACGGAATCCTAAAACAAAGTCCAATATCTGAAAACAAAGAAACAATTAGAAATCCTTGTAAAGATTGAAATTAAATAAAAAATCCAACAAAATTATTAACCCAACTTGAACTTTAATTAAACTGTCAAATAACTTTTCCAAGAACGCAATTACAAGTAAGAATAAAGATATATAGGTATGGCTAATTGCGATGGACCCAAAACTAATTGGGTTTTTGTGTTAAAACGAGGAGAGGCTCTTTCGTATGAACCCTTTGGTGACCCCGTTCCTATTACATACGTAATATGGTGGCTTAATGTAATTAACACTACTAATAACTCAATAATTTTATTTCCTTAAAGTGCCTCTCGCTTTTAATAATTATTATCAGCCTATTTTAGGCTTCCCACTTAATCTATACTAATATTATAAAGCTGAAGAGTTAGGATGTTTGAACACGCTAATCTCAGGAACTACTGGTCCGATTTGAGAAATTCTTTCAGTGTTAGATAGCCCATTTATCGAGGAAGGCTATGAGCTATGTATTTTCCCCGTACATTTACGGGAACGAGAACCATGCGGTTGAAACCCCGGGGCGACGGCTAGTGCGAAATATGTAGCTTAGACCAAAGATTTTATAATAGAGATATAACTAGCGCGTCAAAACTGAAGTGAACAAAAGCGGCTAATTGTCTTAATTTCATTGAGTTGCATAGTATACAACGAAAGTTACTTAAACAAATAATACCTGAATATTGTATAAAATGTCTAGTTGTGTGTGTGGAAACAATCTGTTTATACATAAATATGTAATGGAATTAAACACAAAATTGTGCATCTGTGCGCTCTGTGGAGGAGCTAAATTCACTTTTAGCGGTGATTTTGTAGGCAAGTAACATATCTATACTAATATTATAAAGCTGAAGAGTTTGTTTGTTTGAACGCGCTAATATTAAGAACTACTGGTCCGATTTGAAAAATTATTTTGTTGTTAGATAGCCCATTTATCGAGGATTGCTATATGCTATATATTATCCCTGTATTCCTAAGGGAACGAAAACCACGCGGATGAAACCGCGCGGCGTCGCAGCTAGTCTATATTATAAAATATCGTTAGCTTAAACAAATTTCATTATTAGGGAATCAGAGACAGACACTTTAATTTTATTTATATGTAGGTACGTATATAGTAAGTTTGCAATTAAGTAAGCGGAGAACGTTTTGCTTGGAGGTCCATGCAAGAGGCCTACTCTTATGTCCAGCAGTGGACGTCCATCGGCTGATAATGATGATGTAACCCTCGTAACTTTAATTTTATGTTTTCGACTATTGTTGTCACCATTAGATAACTAAGCCTAATTGAAATAAATGAATTTTGATTTTAGTAATAGTAAGTTCGTGATAGCCATCTGGATATGACCTTAACCTTCGATTGGGAGGGAGGGCGTAGGTTAGAATCATGCACCTCCAAGTTTTCAGTTATGTAAATTTTAAGAAATTAAATATCAAGTGTCTCGAAGGGTGATGGAAAACCATCGTGAGGTAATCTGAAAATGTTCTTATTTCTCTACGTGTGTGAAGTTTGCCAATTCATTGTTTGGACCAGCGTGGTGGACTATAGCCTAACCACTCTGTCTAAAAAGAGACTCGTTCTCGGTAGTGAGCCGAATATGATTTGTTAATAATGATGATGTAATAAATATTGATAGCTGAGAGAAAACGCAGATGAGTGGGATGGGGCAATATAATACAAATTGCTTAGTATGGAGAACCCCTTCAACCTGACGTGTGTATTCATAGAATGTCATATAAAGTGCAAGGCACTAAACCTTACATGTAAGATCTTCAAGAAACTTAGTCTGTACAAAAGGAAAATGTAATAAACGTGTATGACCCTTATACTCGCTTATTACATTTTATAAAAGAAGGAACTAAAGGTGAGCTATTTATGGGAAAGATTGTGTGGAAAAATACTATATACACTATATTTTATAAGCCGAGTCAGCGGGAATAAAAACACAACGGCTTTTTCACCAGAATTATCGCATATAATCTATTGTATTTATAATACATAAGAATAATCAATGACAATACATGGGTATTTATGCACTTTTACATATAATTATTGACTTTTTCCTCACACCGATCTCTCTTTTGTCCTCTCTGTACCATATATCCTTTCCCTCTAACTCGTCGACCGACCACGTCACTCTCTCTGCTCTGATTGGTCAATGTTTCTCTGCGTCGCCGCTATTGGCTGATTACAGTAAACTTACGTCTAAAAATCTAACAAATAATTGATCACATTTAAATAGTTGAAAGAGAATAGCTTAATTAATTTATACTTCCAAATTTACGGAGTATCGACTGTGGGATTTGTGGCCATCTTTAACAGAACCTAACAGCTCGGCCATCCTACCTTAAGCGAGTCCCATCGCTTTTACATCAATTTAATACATTAATTATTAATCTGAATACATGTTTTCTCTATACTAAATTATCTATCGTGTTAACATAAACTAGACTTTAATAAGCTAATTAATCCATAACTTTATTATTATGATTACCAAAGTACTTATACAATTTTCTTTGGTTAATAAATCATACTACATTATAATATATAAAAAAAACAATATACAAGTAAATAAGTCTGAATATTATTCGCACGCAACTAGCTCACTGTACATTTAGTAGATACATATTATGGCTAAATTTGAATGAGGACACAGCTAGATCTACTCTTCTTCGGTATCATATTCAGACGATTCAGAATCAAATTTTCTAGTGAAATTCATCCAAGGTTGGATTTCGTCTATAGCTAAAATACCTTCGTATCTTCGACCTCCTTTTCGAGTAAGAGGTGTGTCCTCAATCAAAAATCTGTCATTATCGAGCAATTTTACTATGCGGTAAGGACCTTTATATTTTAAAACCCCCATTGTTTCTGTGATTTACCATCATGAGCTACTTGTCTTTCTACTCGCACTAGGTCTCCTTGTTGGTATTGGGTCGCCGTCTTCCTGTGCTTATTATAATAAATGGTATCTTTTATTTGTTGTTTTTTTCTTCATTTTCTCCCTAGCTTCCTGCCTTAGATTGTCCGACACTGCTGCTGGAATTCTGTTTAGTGTATCTATAATAACTTCGCTTAGCTTACCTTCTGTCCTGTTAATAACGTTGAATCCAAACAGCAATTCTCAAGGACTCTTTTGAGTGGTTTTGTGTTTTGTTGAATTCCTTCAGGTTGAATTCCTGTATCGGTAAAACGTCTAAAGTATGGTGTTCACTTACCGCATTGTACACAGGATTCCTACTGAGCGCATCTGCGCGATTCATTCGTGCGCCTGGTCGGTATTCAATCGTGCGGTCGTATTCCTGCAGCTGTATCCACCAGCGTACGGGGAATAAGGTCTCTTTTGACTAACGTTGCCCTGAGAGTATTGCAGTCTGTCAAAATCTTAAATGGTATTCCAATAAGGTATACTCTGAACCCGCTTAGAGAGGCAATAACCGCCTCTCTCTCGGGTCTCTAATCCATAAGAGTGTAACTTCCGTTCATCACTCATCACATCTTACGACTAAAGTATGAGATTGGCTGTAGTGTCCCTGGAAAAGTATCCCCGCCAGACCTTCTTTGCAGGCACCTGTATGCAGTTCTACTCAGCCCTTTGGATATAGTGCGATTAAAGGTCGGCTTGTAAGTAATTCTTTTACCTTTTCAAACACTATTTCTTGCTCGTTTTTCAAAGACCATTCGACATTTTTTTTTCAAAAAAAATTGTTAACTTAGCAGTAATGCGTAACATTCAATTAACGCCTAAGAAATTAGCATTCCTCGTTTTGATTATTGGATCGCGGGAACCGCTTCGCTTTCAAATGCTATCAGACCTAACGTCGAAAATCCCAGAAAATCTATACAATCCAGAAAGAAATAGAACTTATTTAGCTTCAACGTTAATCCACCTTTTATAACAATTGTAACACTTCTCCCAATCGTTATATCCCTTTCATGAAGGTTTTTAATGGGATTAATACGTCAACCGTTCTGCACCATAACGATCGAACTTGCGTAAGGTGACGATGACTTACTCTCTTATTATTTTGTTGTGTAACATCTGTTGAACCATATTATTATGAGACTATCGGCATGCGACATACGGTATGGACAATATACGACTGGATTCCTTGTCAATAGAACTTTGAGTTCTTTTCGCAGTTCTGTGTCTAAATTCGGGTTAAAATTCACAGAAATCATTGGAAAATACACGAAACGAGTTTTTGATGTTAGCTGTTGAAGACTGATTCCTTTTCCAACGACCTAGTCAACAGTGTTCCTTTTACGATGCTCATGGGTTTTGCCGAAATATTATAAATCAAAATTGCACTATGACCTTCTTTAATTTCATATTGGCCGGGAAGTAAATAATATTCTTTACCTTTTGGGCCATGCATAGTACCTTTTATATGCACTTCACCGTATAATATTTGAATGTCAGTCATAACCTGTACTGCTCGCATTGTGTTACAGGGAATCTCGGAATCATATGCCGCAACTAACTTAATTTTAAATGGAGGCATCTTTCATGTGTAATCGCGTTTGGAGTTTTGATTATCAGTATATCAGGTTTTTCTGTGAAGAAATGCCCCAGAAGTACAGGATGCATCAGTACATAATCTTCCACGATATACAAATCAATCGTTTCTGCTACGCCTTGCGCCACTACAGAAGCAAACTAAGCGACTATTCCTGAAGGGCTTACTAGACTGGCTCCTATACTGATACTTATACCCCTGAGTGTCGGCAGATTTGTTCCTTTAGTCATTTGAAGGCCTAGAAACTTGACAACAATTACCTTGATCATACCTTGAAGAGAACATTGACTTCCCACATCTACGTGACAGGAAATTGTGGAGCCGTTTACTTTTATGTCCATAACATATTTGTCTATTCCAGTGTTTTCAGCGACTACTTCGGGTACCTGTTTTTGTTTTGGATCATTACCTGTTGAAGTCACCGGTCTTCCAGCGGTCCGGTAACAGTTATAAGTAAGATGTCCAACTCGGTCATAAGTTTTTTTTTCTCACAACTGGAACTGCGGTGACCTATCGCATTACAGTTATGGCACTTTAACGAGGACGTTGTTTTTTTTTTTCGAAAAATGGGATGTCCTATTTCCTGGCTGTTGTAGCACCTAATTAAAGGGTTGGTGGCGTCACCTGATTTATAACAATCAGCTCGAAGTGTACTGGGCTCGACTTGACTTCTAAATCTCCCTCTCCACATGCTGTCTGGGTTATTTCTGATTTGACCTATTTTTATAGATTTGAAATATTTAAGTACCCGTTCCGGGTCCTGAAGTAGAGCCGCTTGGAAGCCAACTTTCATCGCACGTTTCTCTACACCATTCAGAAGACAATTTACGGCCTGTTTTCGTATGATTCTACACCTATTTAGTAAGTTAATCTTCGCTTAGTAATAATGCTCTAATGACTATCCATATTTAATTTTTTTTTTTTTTTTTACCTAGCATTTCGACTAAAAGTTCAGCATAATCCTCCCTACACGGAAAATATTCTAATAGTTTTTTTTCATTCGGACCACGTATACAGTACCGAAGTTAGACCCTGATACCAAATCTTGACAACACCGCTTAATTTTGGCATAGAGTACTGTATAACCTTCTTTCTTCCCAACCATAAATTTTAGCTCATTCTTCCACCTTGTTGATCCATATTAAAACTGTTTGATCTTTTGATACAGGGTCGAACTCTGGTACCACATTCGTCGGTGTGAATGTTAGTTTTGGCCTATCCGAAACCTTATTTTTTTCTAAAATCTTCTTCTTCTTCCTTCTTCTGTAAATTTAGATGATTTTACTCTTTTCGGAGATGGTGTCTTGCTTCTCGATTCTAACGAACTGTAAGCCGCACATTTTCTCTTTCGTAAGCCTTCCATACCAAATCTTTCCCGTGAATTTTCGTCCTTTTCAAGTTGTGGTGAAGACGAATCGTCCTCGGTACCAGACGATGAAAGATACTGTTGCTTTCGTACTTTTGATCGACCTGTCCTTTTTCTTTCACTTAGACGTTCTCTTTTGTTCACACCACCTTGTATCGACTCTTGTCCCGAGTATGTTTCATATTCATCCCGATCAGCCATATCTCCCACTATACTCATTTCCTCAGATTCACTCCTAGTAATCAACAACCCTCCACTTAGGGTTTCATTACTTTGCTTAGACCCCCCACCAAGGATTTTCATCCTATCCTTGGACCTACTCCTACTAAGCAACAACCCTCCACCTAGGGTTTCATTCCTTTGCTTAGACCCCCCACCAAGGATTTTCATCCTATCCTTGGACCTACTCCCACTAAGCAACAACCCTCCACCTAGGGTTTCATTCCTTTGCTTAGACCCCCCACCAAGGATTTTCATCCTATCCTTGGACCTACTCCCACTAAGCAACAACCCTCCACCTAGGGTTTCATTCCTTTGCTTAGACCCCCCACCAAGGATTTTCATCCTATCCTTGGACCTACTCCCACTAAGCAACAACCCTCCACCTAGGGTTTCATTCCTTTGCTTAGACCCCCCACCAAGGATTTTCATCCTATCCTTGGACCTACTCCCACTAAGCAACAACCCTCCACCTAGGGTTTCATTCCTTTGCTTAGACCCCCCACCAAGGATTTTCATCCTATCCTTGGACCTACTCCTACTAAGCAACAACCCTCCACCTAGGGTTTCATTCCTTTGCTTAGACCCTCCACCTAGGGTTTCCTTTTTATCCTTAGACCCCCCACCTGGGGTTACTTTCCTTCGACGCAACCCTCCACCTAGGGTTTTTTGTTTTTTTTACAATCATCGCCAAGGGCCTACTCCTTATTACTTTCCATTATCGCCTTTTCTGAAACTGACAGTTAGCAGTTCAATATTTTGTTACATTGTTTAATATCAATATTGAAATCATTTTACCTCTTAATGAGCAATAATAATGAATGCAGAAGAAGCAATAATATTTCTATTTGAATAATAAATATGTTTTCTTTTTAAATTTAATTTTTACAATAAAAAAAAAGTCCAAGCTAGGGCTATAGTTACTTGGTAATAGCCTAATGCTTGTAACAAGCGTTTAATAATAATCGTATTGATCCACCTGTCATACTAAAAAGTAAAAACTTATAAGACGGGAGTCATTATAATATGAATTAATCGAGAGTCGATCTTTATTTATACCTCGAAAATTTTTGGAAATCTAATTGAATATGTATTAATGTAATGAAGATAACTTAAATAATTTTGATCCTGTTATACTTGGTTTAGAAAGCTTAATAAGCCTAACTTAAAGTTATAAATAATAATAAAAATACTTAAACAATATACACATCACTACTTACCCCCAAAGCAAGCTTTTAGCCTGTGTGATAGCAAATTCTATCAATTATACATTTATATACTACATATAATGTAATTAATTGTAAGCATGAATTTAATGTATTAGCGGTTGATTTTCCTTAATAAATAAATTAAATTAAATATACATACTTATATTATATGTATATAAAAAAACCCCCACACACTGGAAAACCCATGATCATCACACAAATATTTTTCAATAGTGGAAATAAACAAAGTGAACTACTAACCACAATTAAAAGTTTAAGGAAAGGTAACCATAAAGTATCATATCAGTATGGACCATTGTTATTTATATGAAAATATTGACATAAATAAATTTTACAACAATAAAAAAAAACAATTAATATAATAGAATAAACAGAAATCAGAATATATTTCATTATGCTATTCTTTGTAAAATTGTAAACCTTTTTTTTTTTTTCGTTGAGGCAGGTAGGTACCTACATTTGTTATGAAACAAATTTTCAATTTGCCAACTACCAAGTTGTTAGCAATCCAGGAATCAATGAATGAAACCTTTTCTATAAACTTGACGAGAAAAAAAAAAGAAAGTCTTAATTGAACAGGCTGTATGGTCAACGATCTTTGCCCATCCCCGTAGGAAACCAATTAGAAAAAAAAACATGCTTGAAAAATTTATTGTATAAAACTTTAAATACTTATAATTTAATGAACTGTGAGATTATGTAATGTAAATGTAAATGCCTTAAATTTGTAATTAATCGTTACTTACGTTTCTTTTCTTTCAAATTGAGGGCGTGACAAGAAAATATGAGATTTTCTCGACTATCCCACTACTGAACTATAAGCCGAGTCAGCGGGAATAAAAACACAACGGCTTTTTCACCAGAATTATCGCATATAATCTATTGTATTTATAATACATAAGAATAATCAATGACAATACATGGGTATTTATGCACTTTTACATATAATTATTGACTTTTTCCTCACACCGATCTCTCTTTTGTCCTCTCTGTACCATATATCCTTTCCCTCTAACTCGTCGACCGACCACGTCACTCTCTCTGCTCTGATTGGTCAATGTTTCTCTGCGTCGCCGCTATTGGCTGATTACAGTAAACTTACGTCTAAAAATCTAACAAATAATTGATCACATTTAAATAGTTGAAAGAGAATAGCTTAATTAATTTATACTTCCAAATTTACGGAGTATCGACTGTGGGATTTGTGGCCATCTTTAACAGAACCTAACAATTTATAGTATTTTTCCGCACAATCTTTCTACAATTTATAGTATAAGTGTCTATTCTTATTTATTGTCTTAGAGACATGATATCCCTGTACACAATAAAATTACTTGGATAATGGGGATGATGACTACGTTTTATGAGATTTTTGGGAATATCAGGTCAGTATTAATTTTATAATGCTAAATACGATTATAAAATTTCAAAATAAATTAAAAATCTTTTATCTTAAATAAATGATAATTCATACATTTTTAGCTTCCTCATGTAATATGTAACATGTTTTATGATACTACGTATAAATATAAACGATAGATAGTCCAGTGGATATAACCTTAGCCTTCGATTGGAATTACCTAGGTTTGAATCCGGGAAATGCACCTCCAACTTTTTCTCTTCCCTCCCTTGATAGATGCGATAGGTAGCTTATACCCACCATGGTGCATTTATATGGACGGACGGACGCTCCTGCGGCTCCTGCAAATAAAAGAAACGTATGCGTACGAAGGCTCGACCTAAGTAATAAATTAATCCTGCTGCCTTATGCGTGAGACATAACAAAGGGATGTCGCACAGAGTGGCGGCGTAACGCGTTACGTAACCAAGCGGCTTAACTTCTCATAAGAAGTTATCACTTCAAAAAAGTTTCATCTATAAGATTCTTAACATTTTTTTTTCTTCCAGCAACACCATCATCCGATGACCCACTACTCCTACCTGGGGAGCGATTCTTCAGACTTCAGCTCTGACTACGCAAACAGCTATTCCTACTCTTCAGGGGGTGGTTACGGAAAGGATTGGCCTTCTAACCGCGCCTACTCTTTATCCAAACACAGGCCTACTACTGCACCGGTTTATATAACTGCACCTGGCGCTGTTGCCTAATAATATTTTGAATTTATATACAATGAATAATTTAGATTAGATGATAAAGATCATTCACGCTCCGTACAAGTTTGGGCTCTTTTTGAAAGTGCCGACCAACAAAAAAAATGGCACGACTCGTTGAAATTAGCCATTTGGAGCAATAGCTAATGTGGCATAAAAGTTGTCGGGTGGCTCTGAACCAAGTTATACATGTTCGACATTCCGTTATTTCCATACATTTTGATAATTTTCAAAAATGCCCGCATAGTAAAAAAACTGATGCGTATCGTTAGAACTTCCCATTTGGTGCAATAGTTATTATGCAATATACGTAGCAGTAGTAGCAATATACTAACCATTGTTCGAAATGGGCAGTTCTAACGCTACCTACCAGTTTTTTCCTAAATAACGAATCGTCGAACCTGTATAACTTGGTTCAAAGCCCTCCTACAACTTTTATGCCATTACTCCAAATGGCTAGTTCTAACGATTCGTGCCACTTTTTTTTTGTTGGCCGGCACTTTCAAAAAGGGCCCAAAATGAATGATCTCCTTTAATAGATTAGCCAACGCCTCAGGGAGGCAACAGCTTTCTTTTTTTTTTTAAATTTTAATCGCAATTCGCAAGAATGCTGCTTGCGTGATGGGCACCGAACCAAGAGCGGCGATAAGTATTTGTAGCCGACTTTAAAGAATGAAGGAGGTTATTTATTAACCAATTTTGAAAATTCTTTTTTTGTTTCAAAGAGAATACTTTCAGATTGGTTTCATTTATTTTTCAAGAAAATTGGTTCAGTAGTTTTGTGTTAAAATCAAAATAACTGAAATTCGTCTTTGAAGTCGGTTCCATTTTTATGTTAATTTATTTTTAAATAAGTTTTAATTTATTTTTATTTTATAGATTTCGTTAATTTATTTTAATGTAAGTTATTGATTTATGTTTCAAATATTTATATTTTCGTTCAATAAAACTTTTAACCTTCTGGTCTAAGTTATATAATCTTCAAAATGTTTATCTTAATATTGTTTTAAATTAATTTATTAAACATCTTCTAATGAATATAAAACATTTTTTTGGAAATTTTGATTGAAACACGATACCAATGGATGGGGTCTGCAAGTTTTTGCAAAAAATGAACAAAGGGAAGTTATTATTGTCTCATAATTTGTATTTAAATATTTAATGATTAATTTATATTATTTTAATTTATTTTATATAGAAGTTATTTTTATGAAAAACATAACACATAAAGAATGCGATATTATATTATTATACTATACTAAATACTATGTCGACTATATTCGTTTACATTTATTTTTTAAAAATAAATATCTCTGTAATATTCAATATTTCTTATATTACGTTAAATCATATAATTTGTTCTATATTTATTTGTTTTTGCAAGAAGGTATAATCATTATATTGAGTAATTAATAGTAAAGCTTTTTACTATTAAATTTAATATTAAATTCTTGATAATAATTTTCATAAATAACATTTATCTAATACAAAATTAATGGTCCCATTCCTAATTTTTTTTCGATATATCTACAAATACATTTCAAAAGTAGGTTCAATATAAAATAGTAATAACTTTGTAATGTCGTTTTATTTCAGAATTTCTATAAAACAAGTTTACAAAACGAAGTGCCTTGAAAGGCTTATAGCAGACATTTTGTTTTTTTTTTTTTTTTTTTTATTCTTTACAAGTTAGCCCTTGACTACAATCTCACCTGATGGTAAGTGATGATGCAGTCGAAGATGGAAGCGGGCTAACTTGTTAGGAGGAGGATGAAAATCCACACACCTTTCGGTTTCTACACGGCATCGTACCGGAACGCTAAATCGCTTGGCGGTACGTCTTTGCCGGTAGGGTGGTAACTAGCCACGGCCGAAGCCTCCCACCAGCTAGACCTGGACAAATTAAGAAAATCTCAATCTGCCCAGCCGGGGATCGAACCCAGGACCTCCGTCTTGTAAATCCACCGCGCATACCACTGCGCCACGGAGGCCGTTGTATTAGGTCGACAGTAGATAATATTTTGGAATAAAGCACACTTTAGGTATTTTGTTCTATCGAGAAATTTTTGTTTTCATTCTATTTGTTTTAACTGACTGATTTGCGTAAAGCCTTTTTTTTATTAATAATCTCTGTATTATTATACTAGCGGATCCGGTCAAGCTTCGCTGTGACTTATATGCACTTCTTCCCTATCCCTACCCTAAACTACCCTACTCCTACCCCTACCCTACATCTACCCTACACTACCCTACTCCTACCCCTACCCTACCCCTACCCTACCCCTACCCTACCCCTACCCTACTCTACCCTACCCCTACCCTACCCCTACTCTACCCCCATCCTACCCATATCCTACCCCTACCATACCCCTATCCTACTTCTGAATCTATAGAATAAATCTTAGAAATTGTTTTCGGAAATAGAAACTTTAATTTACACAAAATAAATTTATGAACGCACGCGTAAATTTTAATTAGGGTGTATATTTTCCAGTATCTGAGTGTCCAACATATGTTGAATATTTATGTATATTATAATTATCACAGAACAGACAACGCTAAAAGGTAACGCTTTTAGCAATAGAAGTAGCAAGGGGGCGTGGCCCGCGTATACCCGGGTGTGCGGAACATCGCAAGCGTGTCCGCGCATGTACTAGCAGTCTTGTTTTGTTCTGTGACAAAAGGAATAAATAATATTCTACTCTAAAGTAAGGGTGACATATTTCATTTTTTACTAAATATTTAACAGCCATTTAGGCCACGCCCCAGGGTACGCTGGTTTCAATACAAAGAATTGGCACTTTATAAATCTAGTTACCTCTTATATCTGTGATAATTATAATGTATCTTTATTATTATTCATCAGTTATCCTTGTACTCATAACTCAAGCAACGTTTACTTTGGGGCTTGATAGCTTCTCATATGTGATTTTCATTCTAACACTAAGAAAATATATTTTCTATATGATTTAAAACACACATTTCGATCATCTTCTACTATAATAACATACTTGTATTATTTACAAATTTTATTATTTTATATGGGGCGATGAATATTTAGTTACTCTTCTATAAAATAAAAAAAAAACAAAGTAATGATTAATTAATACTTCAGTTATACGTACAGTATGTATGTGCTGATGATTTGAATTGATATACCTACTTAGAATGTTGATTTATCATTAACAACTGATGGACGTCTACTGCTGGACATAGGCCTCTTGCGTGGACTTTTGCCAGCATCCAGCGGCACCCTGCAACCCGCTTGATATCTTCGGCCTATCTAATGGGGGTTCGACCAACACTACTCTTTCCGGTGCGGGGTTGCCATTCCAGCACTTTGGGACCCCAACGTCCATCGGCTCTTCGAACTATGTGCCCCGCCCATTGCCACTTCAGCTTCGCGATTCGCTGGGCTATGTCAGTGACTTTGGTTGTTCTGCGGGTCTCCTCATTTCTGATTCATTAAATTAATAGTTTATAATAAATGTTATTGATTATTTATTCCATTATTTATTTTAATTTACAAGGCTCTGAATGAAATAAATCATTATATCTGATTTATGTTTTTTTATTTCTTGTACTTTCTTTATAATATTGTCAGTTGTGGGACTCGTAGATGTCTTAATCAAATGATAATTTATTATTTATAGTTTTACAATCACTGATGATCTTGTACTTAGTATGTGAATGTAAAATTATTTACATTTTTTTGGGAAATCTTCGCTTTGATCAAAGTTAAGCTCTTGCAAATACGAAATTACTTTATTTCTACAGGCGTTTTTATATTGGGTCGCAAACGCGTAACAATGCGCAATGCAATATTATTTGTCCTTTTATTTATCATGCTCTGATCAAAATGAAGAGATTTATGCAGTTTTAGAGTAACATTTAATATATATAAAGGCCTTACTGTTAGCATTTTACATAATGGATATAATAGATAGTAGTGGCGACGCTGGACGCTGGATCTCAGATTCTGGAAAAGTTAGGAGCCCGATATTTGGGTAAATGATATTTCAAAGTGTTATGACAATTATTATACAATATGCTTCGATATGACTATATTCAAATACACAATCTGCAAAAATTTTCAGGATAGTTTATTGTTTTTTAAAATACATGTTTTGCTCACATTTAGTTTATTTAGTTAGTATACTCGTACCATGAAACAAGTCCCGTAGAAGCGGCACTAATTTAAATGGCGCTTGTACCGTAATTAATGGACAAAGCGCAATACACCACCAAAATATTTAAAACTAATTTGGTTATTTTTAAAAAATCCATAGGGATAATCAAGTTTTAAACACCGGATCAGAAAAATAGGCATCAATAAATAGGGCGCAATGAAACGCCTTACTTATTATAATAGCAAAACTATATGAATGCACGATTGCTCTAAACTTTAAAATTAAAATTTGTTGTTTTTACTTTTTCTTTTCTATTGGTTTTTAATTTTACTTTTCTATTGGTCATAATGTAAAACTGTTGGTAATTTACCTTTTCATTGGTTTTTTTTTAATCAGTCTAAAAGTTTTTGAAGTCTATTTGTAATCAACAAAAATCAAATGTTATTATAATAATTAGCGGTTTTTTTTCTGATTTTAGTACCTAGCATATCACAGGTAATTGTAATTATTTTTAGAAAAATGGCTTTAGGTATAACTGAAAGTTCCGGCAACAGTTGTTTGCATATATTGAGAATAGTTTTAAGTTATCTTATCTCTAAGCGGTTTATCAATTCTAATATTATAAACAAGTAAAGTTTATGATGTTGTAGGGGGTAATCTCTGGATTTACTAAACCGATTTAGAAAATTCTTATACCACTAGAAAGCCACGCTACTTGCGGGTGTCATAGACTATATTTTATCCCCATATCCCTACAGGACTACGCAGGTGAAACCGCGTGGCGTCGGCTAGTTTATTTAAAAACCATTTATATCATCACAAAATGAATAAAAATTTTAATAAAAAAAATTCAACCGACTTCCAACTCAAAAAATAACTTTAACTAAAAAGCAAAAAATAACATCCTACCTATGTGCTACCTTCTGATCAGTTGGAAGGCGGTGCCAAGCCAGTGATGTTTTAATTAAATACGTTTAAACTACAAAGTTTCTGTTGTTATTCCAGAAACAGCTTTAATTAAAACACGACAATGTCTTGGCACCGCCTTCAAACTGATCAGAAGGTAGCACATAGGTAGGATGTTATTTTTTGCTTTAGTTGGAAGTCGGTTGAATTTTTTTTATTAAAATTTTTATTTTTTTTATTTTTAGTGTTAGCATACCCACTGCGTGTGTACAGTCACAACCTATCTGAGTGGAAAGTTCTTATCAATACAAACTTATCAAGTCCAAACACAAGGTAGCTACTGTGAGCCGTCGAGGAGTTCTCTTCACTGTGCTTCGTCTTCATCACCAGACCCTTAATACAGTCGCAATCCATCTAGGTGGAAAGTTCTCATCAATACAAATTTATCAAGTCCAAACACAAGGTAGCTACTGTGAACCGTCGAGGAGTTCTCTTTACTGTCCCTCGTCTCCATCACCAGACCCTTAATACAGTCACAATCCGTCTAGGTGGTAAGTTCTCATCAATACAAATTTATCAAGTCCAAACACAAGGTAGCTACTGTGAACCGTCGAGGAGTTCTCTTCACTGTCCCTCGTCTTCATCACCAGACCCTTAATACAGTCACAATCCTTCTAGGTGGAAAGTTCTCATGAATACAAATTTATCAAGTCCAAACACAAGGTAGCTACTGTGAACCGTCGAGGAGTTCTCTTCACTGTCCCTCGTCTTCATCATCAGACCCTTAATACAGTCACAATCCGTCTAGGTGGTAAGTTCTCATCAATACAAATTTATCAAGTCCAAACACAAGGTAGCTACTGTAAACCGTCGAGGAGTTCTCTTCACTGTCCCTCGTCTTCATCACCAGACCCTTAATACAGTCACAACCCATATAGGTGGAAAGTACTCATCAATACAAATTAATCACGCCCAAACAAAAGGTGACTGCTGTAAATCCTTGACGAGTTCCATAGTCTGTGTTTCGGCTCCATCATCAGACCAACTCCAAACCTTCATAAAGTTGTAGTGGTTTAAAATACCTTATGGAAACACTAACAAACGTACTGGCCGTCTCTACAACTTTCGAAAGTTCCCCTCAATTTCTCCAGGATGCCATCATCAGATCCTGACATGAAAAAAATGGGACCACCCTGGAAGTAAACCCTACAAAACAAAAAAAGAATTTTCAAAATCGGTCCATAATTGACGGAATTATCGCTGGACATACATAAAAAAAAAAAAAAACATACATACAGCCGAACGTAGAACCTCCTCCTTTTTGGAAGTCGGTTAAAAAATACGTCATAATCGTAAGAGGAAAAGACTTCTTCGTAGATACGACTTTTTGTTCATCATCATCATCATTATCAGCCGATGGACGTCCACAGCTGGACATAGGCCTCTTGCATGGACTTCCAAACAAAACGGTCTCGAGCTGCGAGCATCCAGCTGCTTCCTGCAACCCGCTTGATATACTCGGTCCACCTGGTGGGGGGTCGACCAACACTGCGCTTTCCGGTGCGGAGTCGCCATTCCAGCACCTTTGGACCCCAACGTCCATCGGCTCTTTGAACTGTGTGACTTTTTGTTCTATAATAAAAAATATTATAAATAACATAAAATTGAAAATTTTGAAAAGCCTCTGAATGTCATGTAATTATTAATTACACTCATGATCAAGTCATCAATTATGTTTCAGAGCGCTTTCATTTGAGACCCCACTCGAGTATATTTGCAGACATTCGGTTATTTTTCCCCACTTTCACCACCCACAACTTTTAAACGGCTCAACCGATTTTTATCAAACATGTCGAAAAACACTTGCATATACGTCATCTTTAATACAAAATAAACTAAATCGCTTCATCCGTTTGGGAGCTATGGTGCTACAGACATACTCACAGACAGACAGACACGTCAAACTTATAACACCCCTCTTTTTGCGTTGAGGGTTAAAAATATGTGGCATTTGCTTCCTTTTTGCGTAGTATTACTAATTTGCACACGAGGGGTGGAAACTTGCAGTCTTCAAGGTAGACTATGGTGCACACAACTGAATCAACACGAAAAACCAATAGTAATTATGCAGAAAAATTCAATAGCTAATGTAATGACGCATTCATGTTCAAGGTAATTTGCACAGTTGTAAATTGTACAGCGATTAAATAGCAAGAGTATAAAAAATTTGAATATTTTTTGCTCATGGAAAAAATCATAATATTTAATTATAATAATCGTTATTGATTAGAGAGCCGATATCTTAGCAATCCATGGATTCACCATGCGGGTGCCGGGTCCATCACGTGGTAGCGAGAAAAACTCCAAGCATAGTCCGGACTTGTGGGTGGTGTTGTGTTGTGGTGGATGTAGGGTTAAGGAATTCCTTGACAATCGACTAACACTCCCCTCCTCCGCTCGTGTTGTTTTCCCTGCCTAGCCAAATTTGGTAAGATCCTGTTAGATCAGCTTTGATTACCTGTTCTAATATAGAACTAGCTGCAGTTCTAGAGAGTCTTTAAGCAAGTTATAGAGAGATTTTGCTGGTAATCCTCTCGCACCTACTTCTACGGCGTACAGACGAACGACATATCCATTTTTAGTTAGTTCATTTGTTAAGTCATAATATTTATTCACTTTTATACTGTGGTCCTTTGGAATGCTAGTCTCCCACGGCACAGTAAGCTCTCCAAGTACTATTCGCTTAGTTTGTTTGGACAAAAGGAAAATGTCTGGTCTAGATCTCGAAATAGCGACATACGCTGGGATTTTATAATGTTTTTCATACGTATCCATTAATAAAGTCCAATCAGGTGCAGAACCTGGGATTGAGTAAGGTTTACTAGATGATTTTGTTATTGAACCTGCTTTGACGAAGTTAATTTGTCTTTTATTTGTAGTCAATCCTTTTTGAGCTCTAGCTACTGAAAGGGTACCTTCACGTATAATTTGAAGTACTCTAAGTATTAGTAGTACTAGACTCTAGTCTAGATGACGACGCGAGTATAGACCCCTATCCAGAAGCACTTTGCATCCAACCAACAAATGCATTGCTATTCCTATTGCCTCACCACAAGTAAAGCAAGATTTTTCAGTGACTTTCCCATATCGTACTAAATTGCTCTGATCTAGGAGAGTCATTTGAAAGGCATTAAGATAGAATTTTAATATGGCAGGATACCAGTCATATAGCAAGGCGCACCACTTTAGCTGGGACTGGGATGCAGAACTCGCCTAAGGATAACCATAATATAATAAAACTTACCATGAAAATAAAAAAGAAATCGTTTTTATGTTCGATTAGCCATATTTTCTCTAAAGCTTATTCGGGCATCACGCTGAAACTACTGAATGAATTCAAATGAAACTTGGCACGGTTTAAAACCATAATACGTACAAGGTTATAGGTACCTTTTTATTGCGAAAATAAAATAAAAAGGGGGTGAAATAGGGTTTGAAAGTGTGTATGGAATGTCGTACATTTATAGAGTTACAGTATTAAAAATACAAAAATTTAAATTAAAAAAAATACGAAATATTTTTAATTAAAATTCAAACTTTAAAATGGTGAAATTGGGCTTGAAAGTTTACATTGATTTCCACGCGGACGAAGTCGCGGGCGTCCGCTAGTTTAAAATATTGCTAACTGTAAGATGTTTCCACTAATGTTAAAAATATTAAAGGACTTAGTAAGTTCCATAATGCTATTCAAGCAGTTTCTCAACAAGAGTTTTCATTGCAAGATAAATCTTTTAAGACACAAAATAACTTTTATATCAATAAACTTTAGCCACTATCTTGAAGTTTAGATATAATCAAACTTGGTTTAACTTTGTGAAGTTATATATTGATCTGGATTCTGACGAATGTTTTTTTTTTAATTTCGTGAAGTTATATATTACACTAGCAGTTCACTATTGATCTGGATTCTGGCGAATGTTTTTTTTTTTGAATAATTTTTTGAATCATCAAACATTTATCCATCGTATTAACCTTTAACCTTTGAGGTTTTCTTAATTGATCCAGGTCTAGCTGGAGGGAGGCTTCGCATGTGGCTAATTACCACCCTACCAACAAAGACGTACCGCCAAGCGATTTAGCGTTACAGTACGATATCGTGTAGAAACCGAAAGGGGTGTAGATTTTCATTCTCCTCCTAACAAGTTAGCCCGCTTCCATCTTAGATTACATCATCGCTTACTATCAGGTAAGATTGTAGTCAAGGGCTAACTTGTAAAGAATAAAAAAAAATTAGGTATTTCATATTACCTACCTCATTTTCATAATGGTAATGATTATACTATAATGACAAATCTACGAGTATTTAAGGGTATGCCATACCCACTTTACATTTAATGTAACATTTTTTCACCTAATTCACGCCTGTTAATGCTAGCTATTCGTATGGGTAGAGACAATTATTGATGGCCCTGTAATATATATTGAGCAAACCATTAGCACCCCAAATTGGCTTCGGCTGTTCCTATCTCGCTATTTACGGAGACAACACGAGTTGTTCGTGACTTGTGCGTTACGTAATTAATGGTACACGTAAACGATAATTAGTCAAAGCGAAATAGTTTACGAATTAGTTTACGTAATTAAATAGTCCGCGTGGAATTAAATTTTTTACAAATCTCGCGGGAATCATGGATTTTTCATGAAATGAAAATGTGATGAAAAAGATTATGTGCTAATTCAGAGTAAAATCTATTTCCATTCCAAATTTCAGCCAAATCGCTTCAGTAGCCGCAGTATAAAAGAGGGACAAACATACTTTCACACTTACACACTTTGACACTTACACACAAACTTTCGCCTTTATAATATTAGTGTGAAGTATCTACTTATGTTTAAGAAACTATATATGCCGACTGGTATACTAAGCACGATCAGTTATTTATTCTGATCGGATATCAAGCTTATCTCCGAGTATTCTGGGCACAATGTGATTGCTGAACCGTGATAGAAAATCTTTCAGAACGTGTTGATTCGAGCGAAACGGGATATCACTACAATAGACGGTAAAATGAAAATCTTATTTGCCCTACCTACTTAAACTTATATAGATAGGCAGTGGTGTGCTAAAGATTTCTAACTAGGGCAAGCACTATACGTACAAATTGTACAAAATGGAAAATTGGTTCGTAATGAGTTCCCAAGATAAAAAAGCAGTACACTTTTTGTAAGACTATTTGCCATATTCGGCTCACTGTTGATCAGGAGTCTTCTCTCAGAAGGAGAGAAGTTAGACCTTAGTCCACAATTCTGGCCAAATGCGGATTGTGAGACTTCACACACGTAGAGTTAAGAAAATTCTCAGGTATGCAGGTTTCCTCATGATGTTTTTCGTTCACCGTTTGACTACGTGATATTTAATTTCTTAGAATCTTATAATATAAACTAACGGACGCCCGCGACTTCAGTCTTTCCAGCCACGACTGGAGCCTACCACAAGACTTGAGCCAATTTAGAATATCCTAAACTGATCCATCTGCTCACTCAAACCCAGTACCTCTCCATTGGAAACCATAGCATTACCAACTGCGCCATAGAGGTCATCCAATTCCTATTTAGCTTTTACAAGGTTTCAGTATATTCTCTATACACGTATTTAACCGACTTCAAAAAGGAGGAGGTTCTCAATTCGGTCGGTATTTTTTTTTTTTTTTTATGTATGTACACCGATTACTCAAAGACGCCTGGACCGATTTCAAAAATTCTTTTTTTGTTTGAAACGGTATAGTCCCCATTTGGTCCCATTGCCATCATGTCAAGATCTGATGATGGAATCCTGGAGAAATTGAGAAGAACTTTCAAAAATTATATGGGTGTCTAGTATGTTCGTAAACTTTTCTATTTAGTACTTTTAAGCACTACAATTTCATGAAGGTTTAAAATCGATCTGATGATGGAGCCATAAAACAGACGAGGGAACTCCTCGGCGATTTACAGCAGTTACCTTGTGTTTGGGCTTGATTGATTTGTATTAATAAGACCTTTCCATATGGATAGATTGTGACTGTCATTTAGGGGTTTGGTGATGAAGACCAAGGACAATTAAGGGAACTCCTTAACAGTTTACAGTAACTACCTTGTGTTTGGCCTTGATTAATTCGTATTTCTGAGAACTTTCTACCTAGATGAGTTGTGTGTGTTATTAGGGGTCTGATGATGAAGACCAAGATCAATTAAGGGAACCCCTTAACGGTTTACGGTAGCTGCCTTGTGCTTGGCATGATTAATTTGTATTGCTGAGAATTTCGTACCAAGATGGGTTGTGACTGTCATTAGGGGTCTGATGTATTCGTTTGAGATGAAATTTAACACTAAAAATGGAAAAATAATAAAAATTTTAATAAAAAAATACAACCGACTTCAAAACCTAAAAACGTACCCACTAAACTAAAAAGCGAAAAATAACATCATAATATGTTCTACCTGCTGATCGGTATGAAGGCGGTGCTTAGCTTGTCTTAATCATCCAATTCCTATTTAGCTTTTAAAAGGTTTCAGTATATTCTCTATACACGTATTTTATACTTAAGGTTTTAACATTTTAAGGCTGTGTAGTTATTTTCTGGCAATACCTACACAGTAATTTAAATTTTACTTCGACAGTAAAACTGATCTACATGACTCGAGCATTCATTCAAGTAACAAATTGCTATTCAAAGGAATGGTTTACTGCCACAATAAAGTTTACGAGGCAGTACGCTATAATATGAGGACTGTTGAACTTTTATATCTATTGTTACAAATACTAGTAATTATTTTAAAACAACATTATTATTTGCATAATATATTAAACTTGCGTGTATTATTTTTATAAGCTGTCACCTCGACGGCCTCCGTGGCGCAGTGGTATGAAATTTCTTGTCTAACTAACTAATTAATCTATACTAATATTATAAAGCTGAAGAGTTTGTTTGTTTGATTGAACGCGCTAATCACAGGTACTACTGGTTCGATTTGAAAAATTATTTAAGTGTTAGACAGCCCATTTATCGAGGAAGGCTATAGGCTAAATATTATTCCCGTATTCCTACGGAAACAGGAACCACGCGGGTGAAACCGCGCGGCGTCAGTTAGTAAAATATAAAAAGAAAACGGAAGAGAGAAATCTTTAAAACAAAATTCACTAATAACGGTTATATACAAATAATAAAATTAGAACATAATTATAGTTTTAGTCACAAATATATTTTCTTACTAATAAGATCGGTATGGTTAAGATCGTCAGTCGGGTAAGTCCGTCAGTTTCATATTTTTCTACAGAAACAATTTGATTATTTTCACTTTACTTGAACAATATTACTTTTAATTTTAGTGACTGTATAACAAGTTCGGAAAGTGCAGTCTCTTGTTGAGTAGAACGGCAAGAAACGGAAAGAAAGAAATTGGTTAAGACAAAGTACAAGACGGACGTTTAAGACCGGAAAAATTTATTCAAGGAAAACGTATTGGAAAATTTTATTTGAAAGGTAAACATTTCTTATTCACAACATGATGGGTAAAATTTATTTGATGGTGATTATAATGTCTGTTCCAATAATTATTATGTTTGCTTCTGATAAGCCCGTTGTATGAACTCAGTTTCTAATAATGCTGATATTTTTTAATGATTTTCTTCCTTTCTTTTCCTTCTGAAAGAAATACATACTTTGTATTTCATAAATTAAAAGTAGTAAATACGTTTATGTGAGCCGTGATAGCCCAGTGGATAAGACCTCTGCCTTCAATTCCCGAAGGCGCTGGTTCGAATCCGGTCCGCGGGGCATGCATATCTAACTTTTCAGTTGTGTGCATTTTAATAAATTAAATATCACGTGTCGCAAACGGTGAAGGAGGAACCTGCATACTTGAGAATTATACGTATGTGAAGTTTGCCAATCCGCATTAGGTCAGCGTGGTGGACTATTAGCTTAACCCCTCTCATTCTGAGAGGAGACTCGTGCTCAACAGTTAGTTGAATATGGGTGGATAATAAGATACGTTTAGCATCCAGAAGGATAGGACAAGTATAATTACTGGACTATTTATTATATTTTAAAACACATTTGCTCGTAAGGTACCTATCTCTTATTTCATCAATTTCACTATTGTAATGCATCTCATTACGCATTAACTTTGCGAGAAAAAAAAAATCTTTCATTTTAATAATTTTGACAATAAATAACAACCATTTATCTGTAACAGAAACACAAAAATATTAATTTACTTTATTAGTAATACTGTCTGTTTTTGGTGCATTTGCCTAAAAAAAACACGCACTTCGCTATCTGTATAAAATTACAAGCGCATCAAAATGGCATTTATATGGACAACAGGCGAAGATGTAAATTCATTTTCAGAAAGTGTGTTCAAAGTGTGTTTAATACAGCCTCTGCTTCCTTACTCGCAATGGCGCCTCGGCTGTAATTTTCAGCTTACTGCACTGATATCATAATGTACTAATATAAAACATTCGGAAATATAAATGGAAAGGAATAAGGTAGGGGTTGAAAATTTACATCAATTTCAACGCCGACGAAGGCGCGTGCCTGCAAGTCTATATGGTACCAATATAATCGCGTCCTTAGCACTTTATTAATACTTTTTTCTGTCTACCCGCCAGTTCATTAACAATACACATACATAATCCAGATAATTACTGCATTTCGCGTGACCAACTGCGTGTTACTTTCCACTATAAGAGCGACGTTCTTGAAAGTAATTTTTTTTTCACAAATTTTCTCCGCTGTTATGTCTTGAATTATGTATGAATTTTGCTCTTCTATTTTTAGTTTCGAATTATATTGTTATTTGTTAAACGTAACGGTAAAGTTAACTAATAACTTGATGGCACGAGAGCCTGAGTGACCAGACCTGCTTTATACAAGACACTAGCGACCAGCGCCAGCTTTGCAAGGATGCTATGTAGATTGTAGATACTAAAACTTAATAATAATAATAATAATAAGCCATTCTGTGTTAAGAAATTACAAAGGAAAAAGGAAAAAGTATCAAAATACTTGGACCTTGCTCACGAGATTACCGCCATGTGGAATGTTGAGTCAACTATTATTGTTCCGATAGTTGTTTCAGTCAATGGTCTTATAGCGAAAAGCTTCGACCAACACCTTAAGAAGCTTTCGCTTAACTGTTGGATCAAGAGTCGGATACAAAAGGCAGTGATTCTTGAGACGGCGCGTATTGTGAGGAGGTTCCTCACTCTGGAGCCCTGACCACCGGTTGCTTGGGCACTCAAATGTCCCGCAGCGGGAGGGTGAATTTTTTTTATAAATTTTTAATAATGTTTTGTATTTTATACTTATATTGTTAAAAATTTAAAAAAAAGAAGTAATAAATAAATGAGAGAAAAAAAGCCATTCTGTGTTAAGAAATTACAATATTATATACATTACATTTTGTTTTAATTTTTTTTTTAAAGAATGTCTCTTAACATAGTGTGCCTTTCGGCATAGGCCTCCTTCAGCGACTTCCACTGCTTGACGGACGCGTGGCGCAGTGGGTAGTGACCCTGCCTTCTGCATCCACGGCCGTGGGTTCGATTCCCACAACTGGAAAATATTTGTGTGATGAGCATAGGTGTTTTCCAGCGTCTGTGTGTATTTATACATTATGTAAGTATTTATATGTAGTATATAATCGTATATTAATATTATAATATCAACTATCTTAGCACCCATAACACAAGCTACTCTGTATGCTTACTTTGGGGCTAGATAGTGATGTGTATTGTTTAAGTATATTTATTTATTTGCTCTCTTTCTAATGCGACCCTTCTCCAGTTTGGACCTGCTGTGAGCTTTAAGTCGTCCTCCCATCTAAGGAACTGTTTGCCCCGATTCCTTCTGCCATCTCTAGGGTACCATTCCGTCACCAGTCTGCCCCACTTCACCGTTGTGTTCCTTAGCATGTGGCCTGTCCATCGCCACTTTTGCTGGTCAGTGGCAGTTCGAAGGTCAGTGTTTCTTACCCTATCCTTTTTCTTATGGCCAGTCATGCTCCTCTCCATGGATCGTTGGCACCTGGCCAGTTTAGCCCTTTAGGCCATGGTGAGCGCCCAGGTTTCACAGCCGTATGTTAGGCACTTATTATGTAGGTATTTATTTAGGAAGACCAACCTCAGAACATTGTATCGTGTATAAATATATAACATACGTTGTGCCCAATGGTGTATGTTCAACTTATTACAGATCTTCACAACATTTACAATATTTATAATATATAATTCATAATTTATGTTATCACTTCAATATATATCTTATGTGTAAGAATTAAAAAATATTACAAACTATTTACAATACTACAAATTAAATTAAATTAAAACACAAAAATACAGAAATACAAAAAAATACAAATTAATTTACCTATCATGTTACAAACTGGATGAAAATCAACACCCCTTTCGGTTTCTACAAGACATCGAACCGGAACACTAAATCGTTTGCCGGTACGTCTTTGCCGGTAGGGTGGTAACTAGCCACGGCCGAAGCCTCCCATCAGCCAGACCTCGACCAATTATGAAAACCTCAATTCACCCAGCCATGGGTCGAACCCAGGACCTCCGTCTTGTAAATCCTGTGAAACGGAGGCCGTTGTGATTAATAGGCCGTTTAGGCCTAAAGTCTGATTAAGTAGGTACTTGATAAGCTAGAAGTGGAGGTAAATATTTTTCGATACAACTCGTAAAGTACTCACTCTTATTCGACAAACAAAGGAGAGAAATTTTATTGACCCAATAAGGAAAATTATTACGTAAACAATTTAGCCTACTTCCACAACTTGGTTTAATAATAAGCTCACTTATTCTCGTAAAATTTTGTTTTTCACTGCTTCAAGAAAATTGATTTATAATAATAATATTTATTTCAAGCTTTAATAGGCTCATAGTTATGTTAGTAAAAATAAAAATAAAATGTGTTAGTATCTTATAAACTATAGTAATATAACTTATTTTTTTTTTTTAAATAAATCATACTAGTAATATGTGTGTCACTGCCGCTCCAATCCATTTGACATGGAACAGCAGTGATTCACATATTTACAGTCCAACCTGCTCGCAATCATTTTACATAAGGAATTTGCAAAATCAATGGGTATGAAACTTTCACAACCTAGTTTTACGTTACTTTTGTTTAATAACCGCGGAATTCTTTTTATTCTAACCCTTGACTACAATCTCACCTGATGGTAAGTGATGATGCAATCTAAGATGGAATCGGGCTAACGGGAGGAAAATGAAATGCACACCCTTTTCGGTTTCTACACGACGTCGTATTTTTCGCAGCTAATTTGCTTGACGGTACGTATTTGTCGGTAGGGTGGTAACTAGCCACGGCCGAAGCCTCCCACCAGCCAGCGGAGATCCCGTGGGAATCCGAGGATAACATTCATATTACAGTTTATGTTCATGAGGGTTATGTAGGATTGGAAAATTAATTTTTAAAGTCTAGGAGCCTTTTAAATCCAGAGGATAAAATCAAATATTTCCTTATTAAACTATTAGTGTAGACAAAGCGTTTGATTATTCAAGATTTTAAAAACTTTTATGTACCTATACTAAAGAAACAAGAGTCGTAAGTATTAGGGTATATGAACACTTATCCGAGTGGATATGCCATTTGCCTTTGATTTCTAGAGCGTCCGGTCCGGGGCTTGCACCTCGTATTCAGATATGTGCATTTTATGAATTAAATATTTTTTTATTTAAACACTTTATTAACACAATATAACAAAAAATAAGAAGTAGGATAAAATATCACGTGTTTCAAACAGTAAAGGAAAAACATCGTGAGGAAACCTTCATACCTGAGTATTTTTTTTAACTTGTGTGAAGCCTACGAATCTGCATTAGCTCAGCGTGGTGGTGGCAGCTATTGCCTTAAACTTTTCCATTCTGAGAGGAAACTCGTGCTCAATAGTGAGCCGAATATGGGTTTTTAATGATGATGGTGATATAAAAAAGAAAAGTATTTGCTATTTAACGTTTAATGTTATTGTAAACACGCATTTTTTTCAGTAATTTGAAATTTATTTAGGTAACATTGAAACTGTTAAATATTTATGTTAACTGTGCACGCAAGCTTTTTGCGTAATGTTCACAATAATTTTGACGAATAATTAAAATTTGCTCGTTTGATCTTTTATTAATTACTACAATTATTAGAAGACCCAAGTAATGAATGATGTTATCTTGTCCTAATGTATAATGTATAATAAATCTGTAGAGAGGTCAATTCTGTACATGAAATAGACTTCCAAAATAACTATCAGGGGTGATTAGTGGCCGATACTGATACCAAAAATGTATGTCTGTCTGTTACCAGGCAGACAGACAGACATGGCAGGTTATAGTATACTTTTCATCACGCTACAATCAATAGGAACAGAGCAGTGAAAGGAAATAAATGATTTTAAACTTATTTCGTGGTTGTTCATTATGAATGTTATTTAAACGGGTACATACCACGATAAAACGACGAGATTTTTATTGTCGATATTTCGACCCAGTTGCATGGATCGTGGTCACGACGGGACTGAAGTTGCGAGATGAGAAGTGAAGTCAGCTGTTAGGGGCAGAATCGATCTACCCTCTTTCTTGTTCTTTTTCTTTTTTCAACGACCTCGCGTTTTTGGCTGTTTAGGCAAACCACACTCACGACATCGCTTTTGTTATTATGCGTATCACGGCGCCCTCTTGGTTTGCACAATTCTACCACCGGGTTCCACTCGCTGGCTAGTTTGAAACCATCTTCCCGATTGAAATTTTTGTAATTTCGAATTTCAATGACTTCTCGAACTACTCGGGGTATATAGTGGCGGTCCGTGGAAATAATGCTTGGATTATGGATCTCAATCCAATGTTTAGTTCCCAGTTGTAGAATGTGATCAGCTATCACAGACTTTTGCGGGTCGTCGTTTTTTATCGCTCTTATATGTTCCGTTACACGGGTTGACATTGAAGGGCATGAGTGCATGATAAGCTTTGATGTCGAATCCCTATTTACCAACGTACCAATTCACGACTTTATGGAGGTACTTAAAATAAAGTTACAAGAAAACAACATCCCGGAGGAGTATGTCACCTTAACAGAGCATTGTTTGGAATCTAGCTTTTTCCTTTATAAAGGTGAATACTACCTTCAGATTGATGGGGTGGCAATGGGTAGCCCAGTTGCCCCAGTAGTTGCCAACTTATGGATGGAGTATTTTGAAGAGCTCGCCACCTCATCTATACCCATACAAGTTAGGTTTTGGAAAAGGTACGTGGATGACGTTTTTGCTGTCATGCAGGGCGGTGAAAAAGAGCGGCGTTTAAATAACATTCATAGTGAAAGGAAATGTTGGGAAAACGGGAGAAGTTACTCAATAACTCAAGGGTAGGGGTAGGGTAAGGGTAGGGTAGCGTTAGGGTAGGGGTAGGGTAGGGATAGATTTCACGCGGACGAAGTCGCGGGCGTCCGCTATGTTTGGAGTATCTCTGCGTGATCGAATCAGAAATAAGAAGATCCGCAGAAGAACCAAAATGACCGACATAGCTCAGCGAGTCGTAAAGCTGTGTTAATTATTAAAAAGTGTTAATGGGCGGCGCACATAGTTCTAGGATCAAATGGCCGTTGGGGTCCCAAAGTGCTGGAATGGCGCTCCCGCACAAACCAGGTGAACTGACGACACCAAGTCAAGCGAGTTTCAGGGATTCACAACAGGGGTGATGTTTGGAGGGTAGGCTGCAGGCAGACTGCAGGCCATAGGCCTTTTGTAGGGATACAAAAGGCCTATGTTCTGCAGTGGACATCCATCGACTGAGTAGTGAAGTAATAAGTTATCGGAAGAATGAAGTTGAAGTAATAAGTCTCGTTGATCCAATGGTGCATATGTAGCTTCGGATCACTAGATCCTGGGTTCGAATCGTGAGTCTGGTCAGGAAATACCTTCTGAGCTTTTCTTGCTTCTTAGATGTTTTCAGCAAAAAATCTCAGCTCGGAATTGGAAAATTGGTGGAGTTATGTTATGTTTCGGAGAGCACGTTAAACCGTCAATCTTGGTCATTATTGTTATCATCTGATCATCATCATCATTATGGATGGACTTCAACCAACCATCCAGCTGCAACCAGCTTGATGTCCTCGTTCCACCTAGTCCACCTCTGATAACGGCAGTTATTTTAATATTATCACCCTACCCGCCAACGTGCATTGGTCTTGCATGGTGGGTCTAAGCTCCACATTCCCAGTCCTGTAAATCATAATTGTCAGTTTTTCACAAATCGCGGAAACCATCGATTTTTGCGTAATAAAAAGCAGCCTATACGTTGCTCAATAACCTCAATCATCATCATCAATCAAATTGTAATAAACAATCGGTATAACATCGTCAGACAAAAAAAAATTAAAAGTTTGTTTGTGTTTTTGTTTCGTATAATAAAGAGTTTTTTTATTTTTTTATTCTTTACAAGTTAGCCCTTGACTACAATCTCACCTGATGGTAAGTGATGATGCAATCTAAGATGGAAGCGGGCTAACTTGTTAGGAGGAGGATGAAAATCCACACCCCTTTTGGATTCTACACGGCATCGTACCGGAACGCTAAATCGCTTGGCGGTACTTCTTTGCCGGTAGGGTGGTAACTAGCCACGGCTGAAGCCTCCCACCAGCCAGACCTGGACAAATTAAGAAAGTCTCAATCTGCCCAGACGGGGATCGAACCCAGGACCTCCGTCTTGTAAATCCACCGCGCATACCACTGCGCCACGGAGGCCGTCAAGACTAGTTATTTATATCCATTTTATTTATATGTTATCTATGATGATGATGATGATTATGATGACTTTAGTTATTAACAAGTACATATTATAATCTGTGGCCACATTTCAATTTGGGTCAAGTTACTAAGACTGTAAATCCGCCTGACCCACATACAATGGTTGCCTGCCATGGCGGTGTAATACAAGAAGGCGTGAAAGAGCTGATTGAGTTTCTTCCATTTTCCTTTTATTTACTTTCTTTTATCTTACTAGCTTTGAAGTTAAAGGACTTTTAAAACTCGTGTCTATTTATTTATTTAATTTTTTGAATCAAGTTGGTTTAATCTATAAAAAAATATGAGTGTTCTTTAAAAACCCTACTAATATTATAAACGCAATAGTTTGTATGGAAGTTCTTTACTCTTCAACCAACGCTACTATAGAAGCGATTTGGCTGAAATTTGGAATGGAAATAGATTTTACTCTGGATTAACACATAGGCTACTTTTCATCCCGGAGAAATCCATGGATTTGTTAGAAACTGAATTCCACGCGGACGAAGTCGCGGGTGTCCGCTAGTCCGCTATGAAGTACAAAGAATTTTTGTCTTAAGCAAAAGTAATTTGTACTTTGTAAACAAGGCTCCTCTAATTTCTAAGCGATCTAACGAAAATTCAGTTAAGAGTAAGATCCCAGAGCCATCTAAGACAGATAACAAAGATCAAACTTTTTAGTAGCGTCTTATGTGCTTTGAATACCTGCGTCTTTGTGCAGACTTGTTCTGTCATACCAAGTAAAAAGGTAACTAAGTAAAAAAGTGTTAAATTTTAGAAGAATATTATTCTGAAACTGAATCAAAAGTGTCAGACCCATTTCATTGACCAGAACTTTCGTCAGACACTTTAAGATTACACTAAAAAAAACCCTTACGGCAAATGTTACGCGATTACCCGATGCCGAAACCGATTTAGATAGTTATTCTTTTGTTTAAAGATATACTAGTGTGGGTCCCATTGTCATCATGTCAGAACCTGATGCTGGGATTCTGTAGAAATCAAGGGGAACTTTTAAAAACCGTCGTTAATTTTAAAGCAATACAATGTAATGAAGGTCTGGAGTAGATCTGATGATGCAGCTGAAACACAGATGAGGGAACTCCTTAACGGTTTGTTTAATATAAAAAACGTACTCGGAGAACGATAATTGCATACAAATTTCGTTATGAATTAATTAATTAGATAAATGTTATCAGTAAGATTTTTTCATCGTACCTACTTACGATTGTGCGATCATCTTACATTGTGTTTTTAACGTAATTATAAAAATACATACGCGTCAAATTGAGGTTAGTGATTTAATGTACGTAAAAGGAAGACCTCTCATACTGAGAGGAGGCTCGAGCTTAGCAGTGAGCCGAATATGGGTAGAGAATGATGAAAAGGAAGACAATTATGTAATTTCGTTGAAAAAAAAACAATGCTAGATTATCACAAAAAAAAAACACGAGGTCTATCAAACGAACAAAGAATTTTCTTTCGAAAATTCGTTAATAAATGACGAAGTCATGAAGTTACAAACAAAAAAAACATACTTGTAGAATTGGGAACCTCCTTTTTTGAAGTCGGTTTAAAATCACTGCCACTTGATGTTAATTGATTGCAAAAACGCAAATACAATTACAAACTAAAAAGTGGCTCATGTTTTGAATCGTATACCGAAATCTATAATCGGATAGTTGACTCCTATCGAATATAATCAATATTAATTTCGTATAGTACATGGAATAAGGGTCCGAAATATATCTATATTAATTAAGGATTTCAAACGTCAAAAACGTCGTCATCAAATCTGTGACGTCACAATGTTACTTGATGTACTAAACGTCAAACTAATAAATTGCTAACTGATATTTTGTCAAACGCTCCGTTTTAAAAAAAATTGTTAACATCAAACAGTTGATATAATATAGACCATCATAGCCAACAACGTTTTAGCTCGTATTGTCAAATAAATATTTAAAACTGAAATTTTTGAATAGGTAATCACGTCTGAAAAAAATATGTTATATTTTTTTCAATGTAGTAAAACAATAATGCTTAATTTAAGGCCATTTAAAAGAAGTGTCAACTGTACAAAAAAACAAAAAGTGTTACATAATTAGGTACATGAATAGCCATCCTCATAAACTTGATGGTTTTGTGAGGATAGCGAGTTCACCATTATGTTAAGTTATTATATCAAATAAAATTACCTACACACAATTAGGCACCATATTATAATGGCTAGTCTTGTTATAGATTTGACAGGACCTTATCAATTTATTTCAAAGACATATTACGTGTTATTAGACGCAGACTAGAAACTATCATACATTAGGTCCCCACTGTATGTGCATTCATGCGTGCCCATATAAAACTGTATTACTGGAGACGTTGTCGCATTTGCCTTGAGTGCAGCGGGTGTCGTACTGTGAACACACATTGTCAATCAGTGAAGCACTTAGTGCTAGTGCAGTGTTGGACTATCAATATGAGGGGATACGTTTTAGCGGCTCTTGTTTTGGGTATAGTGGCGGCGAATGAAATTGACAATGAGGTGAGCTTTTTGACGTTTTGTTTTTTTTTTTTAAATTTAGGCAAAGGTCGGTGAATGTAAAGCCTGTAAAGTCATGCTATATGAAGTGATTTTTAATTCAGTCAAAGATCGGTGAATGCAAAACCCTTTTAACGGAATCTGTTAGAATCGTGTTTTAAGCTTGAGTTATTTATATTATTACTAAAGCTATTTACTTAATAAACTGCAACGTAATACCTACATAGAAATAAATAGTGAATAAATATATTTAGACTTCACATATCAATTCAATATTAATATCAATCTATTAAGCCTTACAGCATAGTTTGTGTTATGGTTAGCTGATTTATTTTTATCAATATGAGGGGATACGTTTTAGCGGCTCTTGTTTTAGGTATAGTGGCGGCGAATGAAATTGACAATGAGGTGAGCTTTTTTGACGTTTTGTTATTTTTTTTAATTTAGGCAAAGATCGGTGAATGTAAAGTCTGACGTGTTTTATGAAGTGATTTCCAATTCAGCCAAAGATCGCTGAACATACAGCCATTTTTAACGGAAGTAGTTAAAGTCGTTTAAGCTTGAGTTATTTATATTATCATATCACTATTTAGCCTCACAACAGGCTAAATAGTGATTTGCGTATAGTCTAAATATATTTATTCACTATTTTTATCTATGAAGATATCATGTTGTATTGTATTAAGAAATTAGCATTAGTAATAGTTTGTGTTTTGGTTAGCCGATTTAATTTTATCAATGTTTTAAAATATTGCAAAAAGATTATATTGCTTAGGTACATATGTTTAAGTAAGTATACTCTAGAAAAAATATTATATAAAATATTTTAAGCTAACAAACCCCATGTGGATTCACCCCCGTAGTTTCAATACCCGTAGGAGTACGTGGTTTAAATATAGTTTTTTTTTACTTACTGATAATTTAGCTTTGCATTGGTGAAAAAGTTTTCTAAATTGGTCTAGTAGTTTCAGAGCAATAAAAACAAGCAAACAAACAAATAATCGAAAGTTTCCTCTTTAAGATACGAGTATTATAATGATACATAGATAAATAAATACTATTTAATTTGGGTATTGTCTAACACCTATCATCATCATCATCATCATATCAGCCGATGAACGTCCACTGCAGGACATAGGCCTTTTGTAGGGACTTCCAAACATCACGATACTGAGCCGTCTGCATCCAGCGATCCCTCAATAGATCAAGTTAGGATAATTTGTAGGGGTACAAAAATTAACATAGAGCTAAAAATTGTTATAAATTAGTCTCCATTATAAATGAAAATGTAAGAAATACCCATAGATATTGTACAAGCATAAAAATTTATGCAAAATTGCAAGTATGGTAAGTTAGGCTACTTTTTATCCCGAAAAATCCGTGGTTTCCCTAGATTTGCGAAAACCGATGATTTTGATGATATGAATGTTTGTTACTCTTTCACGCCTCGACTACTCAACCAAATTAGCTGAAATTTAGTATTAAGATATATTATAACCTGGATTTACACGCCTATATGTAAATCCAGGTTATAATACTTTTTATCCCGGAAAAATCCATGATTCCCGAGGGATTTGTGAAAAACTAAATTCCACGCGGACGAATAAGTAAATGTAAAGTATGAAATAAGTGGCCGGATTTCTCCTTTTTTTATAAAGAACTCATAAAAATATAAAAGTATCATAACGATATTAAACAATACATATTTAACAACTATTTATTACTTCGGAAGTAATTATTACACATGACAATAGTACATAAATCGTCAACAAATCGCAACACGGCTGTAATGCACAAACTTGTACATTTCCAATGTGAAAATAACGTTGCAAAAGAAAACAATAATTCATTAACAACGCATGCCTGAGCACAATTACAATTTCTTGGATTTCTTTTCTATTCAATGCAAAAAATATATCATCAAGATGTACTGTGATATACACGGAAATTATTTTTTTATTCAACGACTAGTGGACGCCTGTGGAGTTGTCTACATTGAAATTTTTTTTTTAACTAACTGACGCCGCGCGGTTTCATCCGCGTGGTTCTCGTTCCCGTATGATTACGACGATAATTTGGCTATCTAACACTGAAAGAATTTTTCAAATCGGACCAGTAGTTCCTGAGATTAGCGCGTTTAAACAAACAAACTCTTCAGCTTTATATATTAGTATAGATTACTACCGGCAATGGCGTATCGCTAAGCGATTTAGCTTTCTGGTACTAAACAAAAGGGATGTGTTGTGTGGAAATCGAAGGGGGTGTGGATTTACCCTTCAATCTCAGATTGCATCATCATTTATCATCAGGTGAAATTGTTGTCAAGGACTAACTTTTTTAAAAATTTTTTTTTTACTTACGCTCGATTTCAATAACTCAAAGCCGAAAGCCTGATCAAGTCATCTCAGATATGCAGGTCTAATGCCATTTTCTGAAATGACCACGTTTATGTTAATTTTATATTCACTTTGCCCTTCAAAAACCCGCTCGGACTTATGTTAATCTCTCCTGGCCAAATTTGTTTTTAATTGTATATTTAATTGTGCATTTCACACTAAGTGATATAGTAGGTATATTAAGATTTATTTAGTCTTTTTCAAGTACGTTTGGTGCTACTGAAAAGTGTAGAGACTATTGAAAAATATTTTAAGATCGAAGCAACTTTTGATGTTTAATAAAAGTTGTTTACCTATTTATAAATACCTAAGAGGTTAGGGACCTATCTCATGCTCAAATACACGAAAATGGCGACCGTAAGGCGAGGTTAGTCTCACAGGAGACGCCCTTAGAGGGTCGTTTTGAACCCCCACGTCCTTCAGCGCTCACTAAAAATAGTCAAATCCCTCAGCGATGCTACATACCCTCTTAAGAAGCTTACAGCAAATTTACAAACAATAGCACTGCATGTTAAAATGGTAATATACCTCGACATTGTGAGTCTAAGTTATATCTCTGACTATCTAAGTATAGTTTCGTATTATAAATAGATATATAAAGATAAATTCGGAGCGCACACAATCTAGTTACAAAATATTGTTTATAGAATACCTAGCGAACTTCGTCCGCGTGGAATTCAGTTTTTCACAAATCCCGCTGGAATTATGTACTTTTCCGGGATGAAAAGTAGCATATGTATTAATCCAGAGTAGAATCTATTTTCATTCCAAATTTCAGCCAAATCGCTTCAGTAGCCGCAGCGTAAAAGAGGAACAAACATACTTACACACTTAAACACAAACTTTCGCCTTTATAATATTAGTGTGTGCTACAGAAAAAAAAATGTTCACTGCATTGGCGACCGCAATATTAAATATAATACGGTTTTAGATGTAGATAATACTGTTCGCGAGCCTTTTCAAAGTTATGTCATAATAATTATTATTAAAATACTTAAGATATTCCCGTAACAAAGTTAAAAGGTCAAATTGTAAGCACAAGATGTACTTATACTATACCAAGTTATTTCCCTTGTTGCTCGCACACTGGTACGTCAGCCGCAATAGAATCATATATTGTTTAACTGAGCTTGATTATTTTTCTCTCATTTATTTAATAGTCCTCCTTTTTTTAAATTTTTAACAATGTTGATGAAAAAATAAAATACAAAACACTATTAAAAATTTATATAAAAAAATTCAACCCTCCCGCTGCGGGACGTTTGAGTGCCCAAGCAACCAGTCAGGGCTCCAGAGAAAGGAATCACTGCCTTTCACTTAATTGTTGGATCAAGAGTCGGATACAGGACTGTTGATCCAACAGTTAAGTGAAAGCTTCTTAAGGTGTTGGTCGTAGCTGGAGCACGTTTTTGGTCGGAATGTCACGTCATGTCTGTGTGCTGACTTATCCTAGCGCCTCCATGAACAAGCTTGGAATCCACGTCAGAGTATGTTGGACCTCCTTTCCGGCAAACACAGAGAGACTCAGTGCCGAACAGCTATTCAGTAACTATGTTTTGTATAACTCGCAAGTGCGAGCTTCGAATTCACCTCAATCTCTCTCTGTCTAACACAGTACTATAGACAGAGAGCGATAGATACGAGTTCGAAGCTCACAAGTGATAAAACATCGTTGTAGATTCTCAAAATTAAATTTGTCAGCCATCACCGAACAATCTCCATCGTGCCTCCTCCATCTACTCGACACTGGCGAGATAAACAGTGCCCAGTTGGCACAAATGAAAGCCATAAAGAAGAATTGAATTGAATTGAACATCGTTACAGAATAGTCTCCCAGAGGTTGATTTTATGCGAGTAAAGAGTTCTCTGCAGTAATGAACTTGGCCTGATTGTTGGCCTGAATATTTTCATGAGGTTTTTTGTGTTAAAGCCGTGTACTGCTGCGGCAGGTGAGACAGTCTGCGAACACTACTGGGTTACATATTAAAATTCTACTACAACGATGGGTCTGTTTCAACAGAAATTTTCCTAAATGTACAAAAGTTTAGAATATTTCTCGTGTTATTAATTCACTTGAGTACTACTTGTGGTACTTAAGAGTAATAATAATGTATATTTGATGTAATTGTAAAGGTGACCGTACATGTATTGTTTATGCGGTGCAATGCTTCACGGAATACGAAAAATGCGCTTGTTATTGTTTTGTTGTTAATATTTATAAAGTATGTTACTTTATAATTATAATTCTAAAGTAACATACTTCATTAATTATAAACTAACATACGTCAAAGTTAGTGAATTGTCTGGCTGCTTTTTACTGTCTAGTGTAAAAGCATTTTTTTATTTGATTTATGTCTTCTTCTTGGCAAGTGTGTCTTCTAGGCAAGTCAAGTAATTAAGCTAGTCAGTGTCATAATAAATTTAAATAGTTTAAACAAAAAACTAAAAAACGCTAGTAATGACGTTTCTTAGATTTCATCCTAATCGAAGACCGGGAAGAGGGTCAAATTAAGATTCCTAGATTTGATTTTCTTACATACATACTCGTAGTTAAAAATGTAGTTAATAGAAGCGTGTTAAAAATAACTCAATTTGCTGATTGCTTATAGCAATAAGGTTGCCTTTACTTGCCAATTTTTAATTATTTATTTATAATATGTACGTATATATGGTATGGACATGTAATGCGTAGGGAGGAAAGTCATATTACTAGAAAAATGTTGAATGTGCAAGTGGAAGGACATAAGAGGAGAGGAAGGCCAAAGAAGAGATGGTTGGATTGTGTGAAAGAGGACATGTGTGTAAAAGGAGTGGATGATGAGTTGACGAGTAATAGAGACGAATGGAAAAGATTGACATATTTTCCCGATCCCGATTGACATATTTTCCCGATAAGTGGGTTACGGGTAAGGAGATGATGATGATGTACGTATATATATCATTTTTTTTAAATTTGCGTGCGCTAAAATTCTTCTGCTTCTTCTCAGTACGGTTTGCTGTCCGAACTGGTGGTAGTTTTTGACAAGTTTTAAAAGTGCTTGTAATGAAGCCTTATTCAAATAAATAGGTATTTAGATATCCATTTTTATGGACAGTGAACAATCAACATTACAAACGTTGTGTCTGTTTTATTTAAACCCATGAATGAATAACGATTGTTGAATTATTCGTTTGCTCCTTTTAATACGTTTTTTCATTAGTAGAGACAAAGAGGGTACAGCAGGGTATGTAAATGTGCTTAAACCGACCCTTTGTGGAAAGGTCTCGTAATTATTCTTATGTAGAACACAAATGCTTCAATACTCTCAACGAATTTAATTACGACTATTTTTTTTTTGTTTCATACACTTATATCATAGATTTATAACACATAGATAGTGTGCAGTCGCTGGATTCGTAAGCAAGTTTTATGTGCCCCGAAATGGGAGCCCTTGAAACATCTCTGTGCTACGATAAGTACGCTTGTGTGCGTGTCGGCGAGAATAATTGGCTTAGCTCTTATGGTGGACACTCTCGGTCAAGTAAGCTCACATTTATTTATTAAGCTCGTGGATTCTAGATGGCGCTGGCATCCTTTATGCCACGCTAACGTTTGTTGTTACAAATGGTATTAGTAAAATCATATTGCGATTAAATGTATATGTCGTAAAAATCGTAGAGTCATTAATAAAAATATGGACAGAACCGCTGACCTAACCTTAATCATCGGCTCTGCCAATTACAATAGGTATGCTATGCTTAACCTCACTAATCGCTTACACAATACTACTCTTAATTTTACTATTTTACCCTGGTAGTTGTGGTAGAGGAAGTACATCGAGCAAGTCCCAGGACTTGTGACCATTGGGTGTGGTTTAAAGGCGCCTTTTAATACTAGTAAACACTCACCAACCCTGCCCGACGTGCTCTCCATGCCCACAGTAAACAATTTAAGATCAATAATTACTTCATCACGAAACATTATCGAACAAAATCACTAACGCGACAAGCAGCATGACGCCTCAAGCTGCTCAACAAAGAATTGAACCAATTAATAGCCCAAGTCACTAATTACTTTCCTTTTCTTAATAACACTACTTAACACTTCACTATTTCACTATACTTAACAAGTAGATTGTAGAAGACGATTATTCCATCTTAAAAACGCGATTAGAACTGAATTACTAAATCAGCAGACTATGGAGACAGACGGAGGCAGGATGCCTCACTAGAGTGAATACACAGTGACGGTACACGCGTACGCGCCATTTGGGACGCGATGCCATTGGATGAGAGTTACGTGATTATTTCCTATTGGTCGATCGCCGCCACGTTCGTTATGGTGGTAACGTTTTACAATCTTAATTACTTCAAGAGTAAATAATCAAAACCTAATTACATGAAAACTTGATTCTAAATTTATTAAATTAATTAACGTAGATTTTGCTGACCATTACGACAGCAAAATCTCAACACAGAACCTAAAGAGTTTCTTTTCTACTGCTGTCAACTGTCATCATTACTTGAGAGACCAATTATTAATCAAATCAAAACGGAACAGTATTTTGACTGCAAAATGATCAGACCACTAGATAACAAGTCGATTCGAAATAACCACAGAGCAAACATGACAACTATTAGGTCTGAGGCCATAGAGCCCTCAGTGAGCCAAGCTTCCCCGGCGACACGGCCATACTGACGTGCGGTGCGTGCTCTGCAGCGCCTTCAGTTCTTTTCTGTAAATAAAAAAAAAAAAATCTGAAGCTAGGTACTTTCACAATTAACCTAGGCTTTGTTTGAATCTAGAAACTTGTGTTTTTCGAATAGTTAGTTACCTTAAACAAGGCTGAACTTTAGTATCTAAAATTAAAATGTTTAGTTATCTTGGCTGAACGTGACAAGGCTGAACTATAAGACGTGTGACAACACAAACTTGCTATGAATGTTGAGAAAGAGAATATTTATAAGTTTATTTCATATTGACGCTTGCTACACGCGACAACAGCTAATGATTCAAATGTACACTGCTCGCTCCACGCGACAACAGGTAATTATAATTTATATTGACACTGCTCGCTCCACGCGACAACAGATAAATATTATAATTATAAAATAAGTAAGTATGTTGTGTTTTAAGTGTACACGTAGACACTGCTCATAATTTTCATATGAATACAGTTATAACGTGGTGTGTAGTATAGGTAGGGAATCAGGTGAGATAGATCCACGTCGAAGGCTCTAGGGGAGTTTGGGAAGGTCGATGCTGTGGTGCTAAGCGGTTATCTAGCGCCGTGGTCCACAGGGGATAGACAAGGTTGGTCGTTATACAAGGCACCTCAGGCCAACGACATCTTTTGGTGGTCGCTGGTCGGCTCCATACGCCAACGACATATTTTTAGTGCCACATGGCATCTTTTGGTGGTCGCTGGTCGGCTCCATACGCCAACGACATCTTTTGAGTGCCACATGGCATCTTTTATTAGTTATAAACGACTCCACGCCGCCAATAAGTAAAATTATAAGTATTCTCATTACTCTTTCTTTTAAAGTGTTTGTGATGATGTTTGTGTAAATGTTAAAATAATTGAAACTATATTCACCGGGAATAAATAGTCGACGCAGTGGTCGATGTAGTAGACGACACAGGCAGCACGCCAGCTCCAGCGGTCGCAATAGCCGCAGGCTGCAACGACTGCAGAAGTAGTAGCGGGCTGTGCGGCTGTAGTGGCGTTAGACGTTTGACACCGTTGATACCAGAGGCGGTACGGCCGCCAGAAGATCACCAGGGCGAGCAGGTCGCCTCAATTGGTTATCTGTGACCCTGCAAGGCCTCCAATGACGACCAGATACCGCTCTTGAGCACTCTGTGTACTTCACTATAAGGATTGCTAAACAAAGGTGAAGCGACGTTTGGTTGTTTTTAATTAAAACCAAGTAGTCTACTTACTAATAGTGGTTTTTTTTTTTTCTACAACCGCCTCGGCCATTCTACTTTGGATGTAAACATGCAGGGCTTCTATATCGATGACCCTACTGTTAAAGTCAACTAGACTAAGAAGTTTAGGTACTACACAATTTTGACTACATACAAGAAGTGTTAACGAAGCTATACCAAAGATTGTATGTACTTCACAGTAAAAAGAGCATTGCAAATAACCAAAGATAGTATTTCGTTACCTGGAGTCACTATGTGTAGTTCGTTGCAATGCCTGTCACAATAACTCTTGGAAGCTTCTGAGGAATTGTCTTCCATCATCAATAATTTATTTTGGGGATGTAAAGAGTCGGACAAGTTCTTAAAGTAAACCCTTGGTACAATCTGAATTAAATGAAAAGTAGGAGACGCAATCTAACTTAGAAAAATGCCGTACGCTACGTAAACGCAATATCTATTTTGAAATTATCGGTAAAAGATTCGCACACTCGGCTCAAACCGTCGCGGTTTTTAACTAAAAGTACTCGACTCGCAAACGCATAACGTTTGCAAATGATAAATCTTAAAAGTAATACAGATTGCAACGTAATGAACATTTCAAATTTTTTTTTTTTTTTTTCTCTTTTTCTTTTTCTTTTTTATTTTTCTCTTTGTCTTTTACGTTATTACATTATTTATTTGGATGCGATATGGCGACACGGGCATCACGGCAACCATTGCCGATTCAACTCAATGACGCATCAATATCAAATTGTCAAAACTATTTTACGGTTTTAAGTCCAACTTAGTTACCACAAGAAAAACTGAGGGTAGTTATCAAATAAAATTAATTTCATCAGGGATTTCACAAATTTCAAATTAAGTTGCACTTTCATTGTCAATGTCAGGATTTGGTACAGATTGACCGGCAGAAAGGGATCGCTGGAGCGATACCACTTCTGATGTCGTAAAAATCGTAGAGTCATTAATAAAAATATGGACAGAACCGCTGACCTAACCTTAATCATCGGCTCTGCCAATTACAATAGGTATGCTATGCTTAACCTCACTAATCGCTTACACAATACTACTCTTAATTTTACTATTTTACCCTGGTAGTTGTGGTAGAGGAAGTACATCGAGCAAGTCCCAGGACTTGTGACCATTGGGTGTGGTTTAAAGGCGCCTTTTAATACTAGTAAACACTCACCAACCCTGCCCGACGTGCTCTCCATGCCCACAGTAAACAATTTAAGATCAATAATTACTTCATCACGAAACATTATCGAACAAAATCACTAACGCGACAAGCAGCATGACGCCTCAAGCTGCTCAACAAAGAATTGAACCAATTAATAGCCCAAGTCACTAATTACTTTCCTTTTCTTAATAACACTACTTAACACTTCACTATTTCACTATACTTAACAAGTAGATTGTAGAAGACGATTATTCCATCTTAAAAACGCGATTAGAACTGAATTACTAAATCAGCAGACTATGGAGACAGACGGAGGCAGGATGCCTCACTAGAGTGAATACACAGTGACGGTACACGCGTACGCGCCATTTGGGACGCGATGTCATTGGATGAGAGTTACGTGATTATTTCCTATTGGTCGATCGCCGCCACGTTCGTTATGGTGGTAACGTTTTACAATCTTAATTACTTCAAGAGTAAATAATCAAAACCTAATTACATGAAAACTTGATTCTAAATTTATTAAATTAATTAACGTAGATTTTGCTGACCATTACGACAGCAAAATCTCAACACAGAACCTAAAGAGTTTCTTTTCTACTGCTGTCAACTGTCATCATTACTTGAGAGACCAATTATTAATCAAATCAAAACGGAACAGTATTTTGACTGCAAAATGATCAGACCACTAGATAACAAGTCGATTCGAAATAACCACAGAGCAAACATGACAACTATTAGGTCTGAGGCCATAGAGCCCTCAGTGAGCCAAGCTTCCCCGGCGACATATAGAATTCGACCTGTTTTATTATAAGTATAGATAGATATAGATAGATACCAAATAAATAGCAGATGAGGGTATATATTCCATATGCCGGATTTCGTACTATCTCATTTAGGTACATTAATTTGTGCTGAAATAAGATTTACCTACATCTGCGCTTTGAAGCGATAATCTGCTTCCGTCGGGCGTCGCGGTATCATCGATTTACACCACATTCCCACTTTCATAGTCTTAATTGATACGACATACCGTTAGCCGTAATGCATAAGCTTCAGCGTATAATATTTGTTTTATATTAACCCTTAAACTAAAGTCACCGACATAGCTCAACGTGTCTCGAAGCTGAAGTGGCAATGGGCGGGGCACATTGTTCGAAGAGCCGATGGCCGTTAGGGTCCCAAGGTGCTGGAATGGTGACCCCGCACTAGAAAGCGCAGTGTTGGTCGACCCCCCACCAGGACGGTAGGACGACATCAAGTGAGTAGCAGGTATTCGCTGGCTTAGTATCGTGATGTTTGGAAGTCCCTACAAAAGGTCTATGTCCTGCAGTGGACGTCCATCTGACATGATGATGATGATGTCGATGAACCCTTCAGCCTAACTTCAGTTCCAAAGATCTTTCGAACATTTCGAATCCGTTTTTTTTATTTTTTACTTGATATTACATTTACTTTAATTGTTGAAAACGGTCGATAGTTTGTGTTCCCCTTCTTGTTCTTTTTCTCAGACTATTACATTATCATCATCATCATCACTTTCACTGCTGAAAAAAGGAAATTTTAAGGACTTCCAAACAACACGCTTTTGAGCCACCTGAATCCAGTGTTTCCATGTAACGCGTTTGATATCGTTAGTATATCTAGTCCACATAGGTAGTCATCCATAGGTAAAGTTAAGTTAAGTAAACGGTTGATATGATACTTAATGAAATGAAAAATATGATTCTATAATATTATGTTTAAAAGAACGAATCTATAGTTACAAAAACGAAGAAATATCAACTTTATGTAGCGTTTGATCGAAATAACAGTTCCTTACTTTTTTTCATTTTATTCCAACAAAACATACATATAATAACAAAAAATGAGCCGTTATGGGACGACTGGTAGATGTGAAACATCGACATTATTTTGTAAATTGACTTAAAAAATAAGTGCATATAGCGTGGCGAGGCGTCGCCACGGCATGCGTCGCCACACCACAAATTTTACGTACGGCTATAGATGTTTCACATCAAAATTGTTGTGTAAAATAAAAACTCGCTTACGCTTATGACTTGAAATTTTTGTCGACTGTAATCACTAGGGCAGAATTTTAATTGCAAACCGCCGCGCGTATAATGTGAATGTCAGCAGGCGTTATGACGATCGGGAAACGTGTTATTAGAACATTCCAGAAAGCGCATTATTTCTAGTACTTTACTATCACAATTTTATAATGATTATTTTTATTCTTTACAAGTTAACCCTTGACTGCAATCTCACCTAAGTAAGTGATGATGCAGTATAAGATGGAACTTGTTAGGAGGAGTATGAAAATCCACACCCCTTTCGGTTTCTACACGACATCGTACAGGAACGCTAAATCGCTTGGCGGTACGTATTTGTCGGGTGATAACTAGCCATGGCCGAAGCCTCCCACCAGCCAGACCTGGACCAATTAAGAAAAAATTAAACGGCCCAGCCGAGGATCGGACCTCAGTCTATATATATATATATATATATAATAATTTAAATAAAAATAATTTGGCTGATGATAATCATGATGAAAACGGTTATCTAGAGTTCCTCTTTGGTTCAGTAGTAAGTCTTTGTGGCTGCAGATCACGAGATTCTGGGTTCTAGATCTTGCATTATTATTGACAAAGTTTCAAACTGACACTGCGCCACGGAGGCCGTCAAAATGATTATTATGTTTAGTAGATGAATATCGTTATAGCAATGCCAAAAAAGCCATGGACATCCCTAAATCACATTTAGTTAATTACGTTCTGTAAAAAATTTACTAAATAAACATACCCTAGTCTACTTGAACAACGGAAATCTATTATTTTAAGCACGTCACATTTACTACTGTATCACTTTCATTTAAGGCAGAACGATGGTTATCATTAACACTGACATAACATACAACACAATATAGCCTCTAGTAATCGATATAAATCGTTAGATGGACCCTCCATATTAAAGAACGCACAATGTTATGTCATTACTTAAAGCCGTGCACGCACATCTTATTATAGTACGCAACGAGCGCATGCTGTGGGTGGACGTGGACTTAAAAAAATATATTACTGTTTTTTCTTGTTTAATCCCTTTATATACGAAACGAAGGCATACTTCGTGATTATTATGGAAATGTAAAAATACAAGCCGCAACACGAATAAAGAGGAAAGGTGCTACTTTCCATGGGTAAGTATTTGTGAAACAAATGACAATTCCGCGACGCTTCGGGGCCATCTAACGATCTACGATCGATGCCTCTAGGCAAACCCTACTAATAAATAATATTTTGTGGAAAAAAAAATAGTAGGATTAATACAGGACTGTAATATTACCATCTTGATAAAATATGGTAAAAAATAGTAGCTATTAGAGTAATTATATTATTTATGCTTATATTATAAAAAAGATAAAGTTAATGAGATTGTAGGGGGTAATCTCAGAATCTACAGAAACTATTATAAAATACTTTTGCCTGTATAAAGCCACTTTATTTGTGAGCGTCACAGGTTATATTTTATTCCCGTATTCCCACGGGAACGAAAACTATGCATGTGAAACCACGTGCGTCGGCTAGCTAGCAATAATATTGTCATCGTAACAAAGCAAACCAGCAGCGTATGGCTTATACTCGTACCCTCGTACCTTGAAAGCGATCAGTAGGACACGGTTTTAATTACAGCCGCTAGGTAGGTTGTGAATCGGGACGGGGAAAGCGCACTGTAGTATTCATTTCAACCGTAACAAATTAGCTTGTCACCAGGCAATCGTTTGTACGTGGCAGTTTTGATTGATGCCTGTGACATGTGCTGTTATTCATCGTTGTTTTAACCGATGAACATCACAAGAAGCAGGCGTTACTTTGCGGAAGTTCATCATGAATATATAATGTAATAACTTATTTGTTTTGCTGTCCTCCGCGGGTTATGCCAATAGTCCACCTCGCTGGACCAAGGCGGATTGAGAAAATTCTCTGGTTTGGCTGGTGGGAGGCTTCGGCCGTGGCTAGTTACCACCCTACCGGCAAAGACGTACCGTCAAGCGATTTAGCGTTCCGGTACGATGCCGTGTAGAAACCGAAAGGTGTGTGGATTTTCATCCTCCTCCTAACAAGTTAGCCCGCTTCCATCTTAGACTGCATCATCACTTACCATCAGGTGAGATTGTAGTAAAAGGCTAACTTGTAAAGAATAAAAAAAAAACAAAAAAAAAAATTTCAACCGTAACAAATTAGCTTGTCACCAGGCAATCGTTTGTACGTGGCAGTTTTGATTGATGCCTGTGACATGTGCTGTTATTCATCGTTTGCTGGTGAAGGTTTTGGCCGTGGCTAGTTACCAGCCTACCGGCAAAGACGTACTGCCAAGTGATTTAGCGTTCCGGTACGATGCCGTGTAGAAACCGAAAGGTGTGTGGATTTTCATCCTCCTCCTAACAAGTAAGCCCGCTTCCATCTTAGACTGCATCATCACTTACCATCAGGTGAGATTGTGGTCAAGGGCTAACTTGTAAAGAATAAAAAAAAAATCAACCGTAACAAATTAGCTTGTCACCAGGCAATCGTTTGTACGTGGCAGTTTTAATTGATGCCTGTGACATGTGCTGTTATTCATCGTTGTTTTAACCGATGAACATCACAAGAAGCAGGCGTTACTTTGCGGAAGTTCATCATGAATATAAAATGACTTTTTTGTTTTGCTGTCCTCCGCGGCTTATGCCAATAGTCCACCTCGCTGGACCAAGGCGGATTGAGAAAATTCTCTGGTTTGGCTGGTGGGAGGCTTCGGCCGAGGCTAGTTACCAGCCTACCGGCAAAGACGTACCGTCAAGCGACTTAGCGTTCCGGTACGATGCCTTGTAGAAACCGAAAGGGGTGTGGATTTTCATCCTCCTCCTAACAAGTTAGCCCGCTTCCATCTTAAACTGCATCATCACTTACCATCAGGTGAGATTGTGGTCAAGGGCTAACTTGTAAAGAATAAAAAAAAAACCGTAACAAATTAGCCTGTCACCAGGCAATCGTTTGTAAGCAGCAGTTTTGATTGATGCCTGTGACATGTGCTGTTATTCATCGTTGTTTTAACCGATGAACATCACAATATTAATAATAGATAGAAGCAAGCGTTACTTTGCGGAAGTTCATGAATCGAGGTGAGAAAAATTCGCTACGAATGGATTTACACGTGAAAATTAGCTTATGAATAGGCAAAGTAGGCATGTTGATGCTCTTCATCGTTGTTTCAACCGATGGATATAACATGACACATAAATTAATATCATCATTATCAACCCGTATTAGGCTCACTGCTCCGCTCGAGTATCCTCTCAGAATGAGAGTGGTTAGGCACTAGTCCAATAGTCCACCACGCCACCACCCAATGTGGATTTGCAGACTTCACACATGTAGAGAATTGAGAAAATTCTCCGTTAAGCAGGTTTCCTCACGATGTTTTCCTTCACAGTTTGAGACACGTGATATTTAATTTCCTAAAATGCACGTAATTGTAAAAGTTGGAGGAGCATGCCCCCGACTATTAAGCTTACTGTTGAGCTCGAGTCTCCTCTCAGATTGAGAGGGGTTAGGCCAATAGTCCGCCTTGCTGGACCAAGGCGGATTGGCAGACTTCACACACGTAGAGAATTGACAAAATTCTCTGGTATGCAGGTTTCCTCACGATGTTTTACTTCACCGATTGAGACACGTGATATTTAATTTCTTAAAATTCACGTAGCCGTAAAAGTTGGACTGGATTCGAACCTACGTCCTCCAGAATCGGAGGAGGTCATATCCACTGGGCTATCACGGCTCTATAAATTAAAGTCAGCCATTGACAGTCAATTGAAGGAGTGTGCCAATTGACGTTTCTGCAGCGCAAACGGCAGCGAAGACGTTTCATAAGTCGAGCCGTCATGCACGCAGGCACCAATACACGATCAGTTGTAGTCGTGGGTGCTGCAGAAACGTGAGAATAATTGATCGTCAATGGCGTTCATATGCACACAACAAATTAGAGTAACACCAATTTAATTATACCAAAACATTTACAACATAATTGCTGTATGATTCAGTAAAGCATTTATTCAATTTGTGTAATTATTTTAAGTGCTCTTATATTGGATCGTGTTATTACATCGTAAATTGGTGGTAGTACGATTAATTACTTTGAAATGTGTAAATTTATATGAAAACACGAATTCATGTAAGTGATTAACCAATTTACATAAATACCTCAACAACAGAAATTTAAATAATACAAAAGGTCAAAGTGCATTAAGACAATTTTTTTAATAATTAAGAAAGAAAGAAGGAAAAATAATTTTATTTGGTCTGTAAAAACCTATAACTAAGCTGTATAATTACTTTTTTCTACTCTCATTCTGAAAGAGACTCGAGCTCAGCAGTGAGCCGAATATGGATTGATAATGATGATGATGATGTAACACACGCCTTTATCTATCCTTGCATTTTAAAATAAGTAATCGTAGTGGTAAGACTGTCGATATCGACGAGATATTGCAACTTGCACTCTGCACTTCACTAGTAAGCTACTTCATGATAATTATCAATGAATAAGTCATAATATAAATATGCGATATAAGGGACACAATTTAAGATCTATTTACAAAAGAAATATTTTTTACATCGAAAATATTCATTTTATGTTCCTTAGACTTTTAAATTAATTTTCCTTAAAGAATAACCCTAGAGTTATGGGAAATACTCCCGAGTACCCTGTATTTATAACCCGGATAAATCCATGGTTCCCGCGGGATTTTTGAAAAAATGAATTTCACGCCCAGTAAGTCGCTGGGGTGTGCTTGTTTTTTTGATAAATGAAGATAAAATAGAAGGTCCATCAATTAAACTAAACGTGGGAATATTTTTAACCTATCATCATCATCATCATCATATCAGCCGATGGACGTCCACTGCAGGACATAGGCCTTTTGTAGGGACTTCCAAACATCACGATACTGAGCCATCTGCATCCAGCGAATCCCTGCGACTCGCTTGATGTCGTCAGTCCACCTGGTGGGGGGTCGGCCAACACTGCGCTTACTAGTGCGGGGTCGCCATTCCAGCACTTTGGGACCCCAACGTCCATCGGCTCTTCGAACTATGTGCCCCGCCCATTGCCACTTCAGCTTCGCAACTCGTTGAGCTATGTCGGTGACTTTGGTTCTTCTGCGGATCTCCTCATTTCTGATTCGATCACGCAGAGATACTCCTAACATAGCTCGTTCCATCGCCCGCTGTGTGGCTCTGAGCCTTCTTATGAGGCCCATAGTTAGCGACCAAGTCTCGGAACCATAGGTCATCACTGGCAACACGCACTGTTCGAAGACTTTTGTCTTCAGGCACTGAGGAATTTCGGACGAAAAGATGTCGCGAAGTTTCCCGAATGCAGCCCAGCCGAGTTGGATTCGACGGTTCACCTCTTTCTCGAAATTGGACCTACCTAACTGGATCATATGTCCTAGGTATATGTATTCGTCTACAATTTCGAGTGCAGCGTTCTCAACTATAACTGGGTGGAGCGATACATGAGCATTACACATTATTTTTGTTTTGCCCATGTTCATTTTCAGGCCCACCTGTTGAGAAACGCTGCTGAGGTCATTGAGCATGGTACTAAGGTCATCCAGAGTCTGTGCCATGATGACTACATCGTCCGCGAACCGCAGTTGAGTGATGTACTCGCCATTGATGTTGATGCCAAGTCCGCCCCAGTCCAGAAGCTTAAAGACGTCTTCCAATGCGGCGGTAAATAGCTTCGGAGAGATCACATCTCCCTGACGCACTCCTCGCTGCAACTGGATTGGCCTCGTAGTCTGATCCTGAATACGGACTGACATAGTGGCGTTTTCGTACAAGCACTTCAACGCTTGGATATACCTGTAATCAATTCGGCATCTCTGCAATGACCTTAGCACAGCCCAGGTTTCCACCGAATCGAAGGCTTTCTCATAGTCCACAAACGCTAAGCAAAGTGGCTGGTTATACTCGTGAGTCTTCTGTATAACCTGCCGCAGCGTATGGATGTGGTCTATGGTACTAAAACCTTTTCGGAAACCGGCTTGTTCGGGAGGCTGGAAGTCGTCAAACCTATTAGCGAGACGATTCGTAATGACTCTCGAGAACAATTTGTAAACATGGCTTAGCAGCGAGATGGGTCTGTAATTCTTCAGCAAGGTGTTGTCACCTTTTTTGAAGAACAGAACCACCACGCTCCTATGCCACGCCTCAGGCGTCGTGCCCTCGTGAATGACGGAATTTTTAACCTATAATCAGCTACAATTACATAGTATGGAACTTCTTTATTTACACGCCCCTACAGCAAAAATTAATGCTAATGAAATCAAAGCGCATATCACCAATTAGTTAATTAGTAGGCGAACGTATATTTACATGCATTGTTTATGGAAAAATGCTTCGATAGAATGAAAGTGTTTAGTATATTGTTTCAAAAAGAATCTCATGGGAAAACTCTCGCTTATATCCCATCGGATGAGAACATTACACGAAAAAACTGATAGAAGTCAGTTGAATAATTGAAACTCCTTGCACAGTAGGCAAGAAAATATTCAGATCAGTCTATTTGTATAGCTGATTAGGCCTTTCTTTATTCTTTTTGACAAGAAATCTTTGACGGCATCCGTGACGCAGTGGTATGCGCGGTGGATTTACAAAACGGAGATCCTGGGTTCGATCCCTGGCTGGGCAGATTGAGATTTTCTTAATTGGTCCAAGTCTGGCTGGTGGGAGGCTACGGCCGTGGCTAGGTACCACCCTACCGGCAAAGACGTACCTACCGCCAAGCGATTTAGCGTTCCGGTAGGATGTCGTGTAGAAACCGAAAGGAGTGTGGATTCTCATCCTCCTCCTAACAAGTTAGCCCGTTACCATCTTAGACTGCATTATCACTTACCATCAGGTGAGATTGTCAAGGGCTAACTTGTAAAGAATAATTAAAAAAAAAATCCGTTGATTGCGATCACACCTGATGTTAAGTGATGATGCAGTCTTAGATGGAAGAAGGCTTACTTGAAAGAAGCAAAAGTTCAAATTCAAAATGGACTAAAGGACTACCTATACGTCAATTAAGAGGGGTTCAAGGAATCTTTCTTTTAAATTATACCTCTGCTCGCGTAAAATTCGGTTTTTTATTCTCTATTTCTGGACTAGTTCTAAATTGCGAGTAAATTGATAATTAGATACATTTGTCTACATATCACTCTCTCCTTTGTCATAGATGCGAAAGAGATAGATAAACTTATGTTGTTATCTCATCCCCGTTGGTTTCCAGTCATTAATTATTAAGTTATTTATGAAGTCAATCACTACAATCCATTATATCTTAACCTCGAGCTTATGTCACTAATGCTTCATTAATACATTATTAATATTTCAACCTCAAATCCTAAGTACCTGTAAAGTGCGGTAACTGATTCTCAAAGTAAGGATATAGTTCCCTTGTGGGTATTAGATGCTTTCAGATGATAAATCACCTAAAGAAAATTAAAGGCATTTAGCCGGTTTAGAAATACATAACATACCCCTGGAGGTTTTCGCCTGCGAAGTTTCCTTTCCCGTGTTACTCGCTTATATTGCATTTTTCTATTGGTGGAAAAATGTTTTAAATGGGTCCAGTATTTTTAGAGTTTTGTAAAAAATAATTAAACAAAAAAAAACATTGCTTTAATAAATCACACAAAAAAATTAACAAATGTCTATACTAGTACATTATTATTTTCAGAGAATAACCAATGCTGTTTGAAGGGCGCAAGTTCACTCGTTTGTTTAAATTAAATATGCTCTGAAACTATTGGGGCGATTTGAAAAATTCTTTCAACATCCTAATCCTACATTATCCTTGAAATAAGTATATAGGTAAATATCTTGGTAAGTAAAGATACTAAGTAAGTATATAATTATCCTCGTAGTCTCAAGAGAACGGAAACAACGCGGGTGAAACCGGGTGCATTTGTTAGTAATAAACAAAATAAACCAAACAACATTATTACAAGCTAAATCTTTTACATTTCTCTTTCTTAGTTCGGAGTTTTATTCTTCGTCAAAATGTTTGTAACTGTGAAAGCTCTCGGTTAAATCTTTTAAGCGTTTTGAGTAACTTTTCCCGCTAATTTACAGTGAGGTTGTTACGGGAGAGTTAAATTAGATCATTTGGTATAATTTGAAATTGTTTGTTTTTATATGCATAAACAACCTATCATCATCATCATCATTGTCATTCCATATTCGGCTCACTGCTGAGCTCGAGTCTCCTCAAATCTATACTAAAGCCATCATCGATGTGCACTGTTTACTAAAAAAGAAATTTAAAAATGAAGGTTTAAATCGCTAATCATTTCACCTCTAATAATAATTATAATTTAATTGTTCTTAAATTAATTAAAATGATTTTTCATAAGCTTTGAATAATTTGATATAGTTAATAAATATTCTGAATTATATTTTATAAAAGAACCTCCTTTTTTTGGAAGTCGCTTAAAAACAATACATACAAAACAACAAAACAAAAATAAGTTATGAAATAATGCGTTTTCTACCTTCATTTCCATTTTGTTTGTTGGTATACAGTACACATCGAATATGGCTTTAGTGTAATGATAATATGTTATTTTCCATTCCTATTAAGTTTAGTAAAAAGCCGTGATAGCCCAGTGGATATGACCTCTGCCTCCGATTCCGGAGGGTGTGGGTTCGAATCCAGTCCAGGGCATGCACCTATAACTTTTCAGTTATGTGCATTTTAAAAAATTAAATATCATATATCTCAAGCGGTGAAGGACAAAGATTGTGAGGAAACCTGCATACCAGAGAATTTTCTCAATTCTCTGCATGTGTGAAGTCTGCCAATCCGCATTGGGCCAGCGTGGTGGACTATTGGCCCAACCCCTCTTATTGTGAGAGGAGACTCGAGCTCAGCAGTGAGCCGAATATGGATTGATGATGATTAAGTTTATAAAAACATTCTTCATTTAGACTGTTCAATCGAGTGTAATATGATGTTAAGAGGTTATTGTACCTACGTATCTAAATATTAATTACTAATATTCCATACATTTTAGTGAGTTTCAGAAAATTCTGGAACATTCGAACATATTTTTTTCGACAGTTTCCTTAAACGTAATTAACTTATAGTTACTGGAAGTTTTTTCTGTCCTCATGACCAAAGAAATAAAGATATTAATCTTTATTTCTTTTGGTTTAAGTAAATTCTGTACATTCAAAAATTTTCTAGAATGTTCGATCAGACTTTATAAGCGAGATTCAATAAGCTGGAAAATCACTTTAATACAAATATATCAAGTACACTTATTTTAAGTGGGCGGTCAAAACTCAAAATCTTATTCGTTTACAGTGCCTACACTGTTAAAGATGCCAAGCCAAGCGATTTAGCGTTCCGGTACGATGTCGTGTAGAAACCGAAAGGGGTTTTATCCTCCTCCTAACAAGTTAGCCCGCATCATCACTCACCATCAGGTGAGATTGCAGTCTAACTTGTAAAAAAATAATAAAAAACATGCATCAATGTCCAATTGTCTCTTCCTATAAGAAGTCGATTAAAAATCACCTATGCTAATATTATAAGGCTGAAGAGTTTGCTTGAACGCGCTTATCTCAGGAACTACTGGTCCTATTTGAAAAATTCTTTCAGTGCTAGATAGCCCATCTATCAAGGAAGGCTATTGGCTATATAATATCCCCGTATTCTTATGGGAACGGGAACCATGCGGGTGAAGCCGTGCGGCGTCAGATAGTTAATTCTTTTTATTGTTTAATTCCAGATGTCAACATCGGAAGACACGCTAAAACGTGGCCTCACAAACAAATGCGTGTCACGGGAGACCTCATCATGTATCGCCATCGAACTAGTCGGCTACGTGGACCGGATGCTCAGGACAGCCGCCTTCCAGCTCTCTGACGACCTCATGATCGTTGATGAGAGGTGAGAAATTAAAATTATATATTTTTTATCTATACTAATATTATAATCAGGAACCGAATATCATATTTGAAAAATATTTTCAGTGATAGATAGCCCATTTATCGAGGAAGGCTATAGGCTATATTATATTTTCAAAAAATCAGCGATCCTTCCTGAAACTCCAATAACGTAACCCAATGTGTACAAAAGTTTTGTTTACATGGTGTGCGCTGCAAAACTATTGATGTTAGAATAACATAATGTACTATAACTTTGTAGTATATATCATTTTCTACAAAAAAAATCGTGACAGTATATATTTATCTTCTATATTTTAGCAGATATAGTACCTTTTGTACTTTAATATTATTTAAATCATATACTAAGGTTTACGTCATTATTTACACAACTAAACTTAAATTCTTATCAAAATGAATTATTGACCACTTTTGCCCTAATAAGGCAAATTATTATTATTTTGAGAGCCGTGTTAGCCCAGTGGACCTTTTACCTCTGCCTCCGATCCTGGAGGGTGTGGGTTCGAATCCAGTCCGGGGTGTGCACCTCCAGTTGTGTGCATTTTAAGAAATTAAATATGACGTGTCTCAAACGGTGAAGGAAAACCATCGTGAGGAAACCTGCATACCTGAGAATTTTCTTAATTCCCTACGTGTGTGAAGTCTGCCAATCCGTATTGGGCCAGCGGATTACTTGAGGATTAGCTAAATGCTAAAAAATACTAGATTCTGAGATTAGCGCGTTCAACCGAACAGAGGAGTTAACATTAAAAGGTATTTAAGTTCATTTTACGGAAAATGTGAAAATCAAGTAGTATTTTCCACCCCAAAGGACAAAATTATCCAATTTTCCGCCATGATTACGGCATTGAATCCACCGTCTTTTTTGTGTCGTTTATCTAATGTTTGCAATTCGTTTGAACGAGGAAACAATTTATTAAATGTGACCCTTATAATCTCAAAAACTAGCTTTTCTCTTATCTTTTATCAAGTTAATTCAGATAAAAGAATAAAAATTAATTGTCAGTAATTAATGAAAATGTGAGTTATTAAGTTACGATTTAAAGTTTTAACCAATTTGCATAGTATGGAAAAGGTCTTAAAATATTTTAATGAATAAAAAAAAATTGGTTTCTGAGGATCCACACCAATGGCGCCTTTAAATTTTTATTAAATTAAATATTTTAATTACATTTTGTATAAATTTTGGTTCGAGATGTGTAGAGCGCGTCAGGCAAATTCTTGAGAACGACTGAGAAACAAAGCGATAATGAATTCACTCGAAATTATATTATCTTTTCTTCCAATGAAAGTTTCTTATATTATCTTTCTGATAGATCAGCCGTTAACTTACCCACAGCAACCCAAAAGCTACTAAGCATTAGCTGTAGTAAAAACGTTAGGTCCCCGATTACATATAAAACCATAATAGATACTCGAAATTCTTACATTGTACTATATTCACTCACAAACCTCATTCGTTAAGATTAGTTTTTTTTATAAAAAATAAAAGTAATGTAAAATATTCAAACGAAAATTTATTTGTTTCATCAATAACATCATTATCAATCCTTATTCGGCTCACTGTAAAGCATGTTTCACATTCTCAAAACAGAGCGGTTAGGCTTATGTATGCAGGTTTTTGTGAAGAAAAACATCGTGAGTTACAAGTGACCGGATCGAATTCGATCCTACGCCCTCCAAATCAAAGTCAGAGGTCATATCCACTTGGGCTATCATCGAGTTTACTTATTTAGAAACAGTTAAATCTTCTTTAATTAAAATCGAGACGTGAAATAATAAATCTTTATAAACCAACCCCATCTACTGTTTGTTATCTTAAGGTTCGATTTACCACTAACCCTCTAATATCCCGTTTGATCTCAGATTATTTAATTTACGAGGATTTAATTCGAACTTTGAAAACACTGTTTCGACCAATCCGACACCACACTCAAAGGGAATTTCAATAACAGTTACGAAAGTTTATAATTGGAATACTGAAGGTTTAATATTAACAAGTTAATTTACCGGTTAATGTTTACGTGTTCGTTATTAATTCATTAATTATTTATTTGCTGCCTTTCAATTATTGCCTTTTATGTGGAACGAATTGTATGAAGATTTAAAAACAGTAGGTAAAGGTTGTAAAAAATACCATTTATTTTTTTTATTCACTGATTTATTTACTTACTAAATGCACTGACTATATCTCTAAGTAATGAGAGATTACTCGTAAAAAGTAGGTATTTAAAATAAAATTAAAACTGCCAATAACGAATTTTAAATATTTTTAACAGTTTTTTTTCTATATTTTTTTAGCGATTAACGTAACCCTAAACAAGAGAAGGATCTTCTTTATCCAGTCCTATCGCAAAATACGTTCTTAGCGAATATCTAATCATAAACAACCTTCCTGTCAAATTTCATCTTTATACGTCAAGCGGTTTTCGAAATTTCGTGATGAGTGACCTTTCGCATTTATATATTATTATAAAGGAAATAGACTAAAGGAAGGTATCATTATGTTAAAAAACGCAATTTTACTTAAAATCTAAACGCCTTAATAAAGTTTCATTCCAAAAACTTATTTGCAGGTTCAAAATGACAATGTAAGTTGTCCTAAGATTATTTATTTTTTTTAACAATTCCAGCAATGGAGCCGCAGCAGAAGTTCAAATCAAGCCGGAGTCCCTTGCTCGCGCGGGCACATCACTCGAGGACCAGGCACAACAGCTCATCATGGACAAACTGTGGAACTTCGCGACCACGCGGTCCTTTAGGTACAGGTTACTAGACAATGCGGACGTCGTCATCGCTGGGAAGACGGAGAAAGATGGCTCATTGGGCGTAGGTATGTATGAACATAAAGCATGTCCTCTTTGACGTATCTCTTAATGGCGACACCTTGGCTTGAACGTCTAGAGTGCGCGTGTGGCAAAACCAAGTAGTTTTAAAAGTCCAATTTTACGAATATCAAAATAACTGACCACTATAATAGGATTTTGCCTGGTTAAAGAAAATATAGTATTTTACGAAATAAGCGAAAAAAAACACGTTTGTTTTTATAAAAACTATATTTATTTACACTTATTGCATTTTCAAGAATTGTTATCTTAAGTAAATAAGAGATATTATATGCTATTTATATATGCATAATAATATATCTTATGCAAAATAAAACATGTTTGTAAAATTATGTACAGTATATTTTTGCGTACTATACATATATATTTTCAACAGTATATAGTACACAAACCCGAAATATACTACAATACTACAGTACAGTCGGCAACCCTAGCTGGTTAACCTACTGTTATGTGTCAAAAACACGTGTAACTCTATGGTGAAAATACTAGTAAAATGCCATGGACATGAATAGGCTAAACTTACTGAAAATTAGGTTATTAAAAACCTTGCCAAATGCGTATCATAAAACCATTCTACATTGTAAAATAATATCTATGCGGAACATAAAAACAAAATGCAAAATAAAGTACAAACACATATAACTTATCTTCAGCAAATTTTTGCCAACAATGGTTTGGAGATCAGCCAAAAACTAGTGACCAGCTTCAATATACTAAAAAATATTTTTTAGCCATATTTTAAAAAGTTTTGACTCAAAACCATAAATTCCGTGTCGTAGATAGATAAAATACACAATAAGAAACTTTTTTTAAATCGAATCAAGGCAATCTAAAATTAAAAAAATAAACAGTTTTAATATTTCAAAGTGGTTCAGTCATCATTATCATATCAGCTGCCTTCCACTGCAGGATATAGGCCTTTTGTAGGCACTACTAAACTTTGCGATTTTGAGCCACCTGCATCCAGCTAATCCCTGCGACTCGCTTGATGTCGTCAGTCCATCTGGTGGGGGGTCGACCAACACTGCACTTTCTAGTGCGGTGTCGCCATTCCAGCACCTTGGGACCCCAACGTCCATCGGCTCTTCGAACTATGTGGCCTTTCGCCATGTCCGTCTGTCTGTCCGTCCGTCCGTCCGTCCGCGGCTTAGCGCAGAGACTATTATTACATCAAAGCTGTAAATTAGCATGAGCATGTACATTAAAAATGTAAACAAATTCGTAAAATTTAAGTCTTGAAAAATTGATTTTTATAGGGTACCTCCCCTTGTGTAAAGTGGGAATGAACCTATTTTTTACTTGTTCATTCCGTAGTGTGGGGCCTACAATTGGATAGGTCTTTGAAATATGTGAGTCTTTCAAAAATATTTTTCGATTTAGGAATCTGTTTGTAAAATAATAAGCTTTTAAGAGCTAATTTTTGTTAAAGACCCTCTACCGGCTAAAAAATTGACGGATCTATTCAAAAATAGGATATAATATAATTAAAAAATAAGGTATAATATGTGAATCACATTCGAATACCCCGGAAAAAAAGTTAAATACAGCTTTATTTTTAGCTAAGAGCTACTTAAATATTTGAATATACAATGGGTAATAAAGCATACTTATTTATTCTGCGCAAAACAATATTAAATACTCCGAAATATTAAGGCCACTATAATAAACTGGGCAAATCTAATTAGTAATGACAGTTCTCCCAGTCGAGCAATATTTCACAATGACAAATTGTCCTAGAAAACGAAACTCATTTAGAAAAACAGTTCCGAGATTAATGGCTTACAAATTATATTGTTATTATAAATTTCAAGTCCCTCTGGCTGAAATTCAATTTGTTATAAGCATTTTACTATAAGAGGCTGTTTAAGGTTAATTTATTTCGACGGTGAAATCGAGCTGTCTTTTAATTATTCGTATACTGACAATAAACAGTATTTTGGTGTTTCTTGGTATGCCTGGGTTGGATATCACTACTACGACTATCACTTGATGGATTTTTACTGATAGTAGGAAATTAGCTGTAAAAAGCCTATGCTCATTTACATTAAAAAGTAAGTATATATGTCGGTGCAGCAGACTAAATTCCACTTTCGATAACGGAGAAGCCGTAGCCTCAGAGCAGTTTCTAAGCTTTACGTGTCAAGGATCGCAGATACACAAAGTAACACTATCGATCATGTACGGAACGACCGGTTAACTTACTTATACAGTTCTACCCTCTAACCACAATATTGATCAAATATAGCGCTGATACTATCAGATGTAAACCAAGATTAACTATTGTGGAGTCAAGCACGGGCAGGATCACGGACTGGCAACCGCTAGTAGTTGGGTTAAAGGGCCCTTTTACTACATGTAATCGCTCCTCATCCCCGCTCCTGTTGGGTCTCAGCCAAATAACTAACAATGCAATGTTATTATTATAATGGCCTCACTATACGGATAACTGACTGACTCACCCAATTCCTTCATTCACTAAACTGACTAGATCCAGCTAAAGTATTCAACTGAATAAACCTGAAATCTACCTCGAGCTCTCTCAGAGATTGTCAACTGACAGATGTCCACAGACAAAAAACTGACAGATAAACACGTACTCCTTGACGTTTCTAACAGATATCGACACCTAATTAGTTACTATAATTAATGTAAGATGGCGCTACTATCAAATCCTCCGACATTCATATAAAAATGAATTTTATTTGTGTTAAAAGTATAAACGGAAAATTTGCAACATTCTAAATTCAATACAAATATTTATCCACTTCGTGAGAGAATTTCTATTTTTCACACAAGTCTAAAACAACCTTTTTAGTAAGCGGGGTAAAAAAGTGTGTTAATGAAAATAATAAATGAACATAATATTTGCGTTTCACATGTGGGAATATGAGAAAATAGAGGTTTTTATTATTTTTAACAAAGAGTATTTATTATTCAAGTTATTATTTTAAAATTTGCGGCTAGAGTACTCTGGTTGCTGGCGCACGTTTTTAATTTAATTGCCAATCAGCGCCTGCGAACATTTCGTTAAATGAAACTTAATTGTATTCCATGTTTAACATTATCTTATTAATTTTAAAGTGGAATTTTATTTTTTTGGCTGGTGGGAGGTATCGGCCGTGGCTAGTTACCCTACCGGCAAAGATGTATCGCCAAGCGATTTAGCGTTCCGATGCAATTTCGTGTAGAAACCGAAAGGAGTATGGATTTTCACCCTCCTCCAAACAAGTTAGCTTCCATCTTAGATTACATCATCAGTTATCATCAGGTGAGATTGTAATCAAGTCAGTCAGTCCAAACTTCTAAATTGGTATATATAAATGCGAAAGGTTTTTATAGTTCTATATTCATAACGAAATCTCAAAAACCGCTTGATGTACAAAGATAAAATTTGGCAGGGAGGTAGTTTATAGACAGTAGACATCCACTAAGAACGGATTTTGCGAGAGGGCCGGATAAAGGAGGTCTAAGGGCGGACGAAGTCGCGGGCGTCCGCTAGTTATGAATAAAAAGAGCAGACGCCCCGCGGTTTCAGCCGTAGGAATACGGGAAAAATGACGCTCAAAAATAACATAATTTGTATCGGTAAAAGAGCTTTTCAAAATCGCTTTAGTGTATCCAGAGATTACCCCCAGATTACAAACTTTACCTCTTTATAATATTAGTAACTTGATATATATATTTACAACTACTCGTATTTACATACAAAGTTATTATCAAAGTTGGTGTTATCTCATTGCTTGGACCGTCAGTTATTTGTGGAACAGGGGCGTAGCTATCGCCGTATGAGCCGTATCAATGACTAGCTGACGCCGCGCGGTTTCACCCGCGTGGTTCCCGTTCCCGTAGGAATACGGGGATACATAGCCTGTAACCTTCCTTGATGAATGGGCTATCTAACACTGAAAGAATTTTTCAAATCGAACCAGTAGTTCATGAGATTAGCGCGTTCAATCAAACAAACAAACAGTTAGAATAGATACAGCGCCCCCTTACATGTTAATGCAAAAATTGGTAAAATGTGATTCACAATGTCACTTAACCTGGGTGCTTCCCGAAAAAAAACTGCTTAGAAAGTTTCACTTCAGAAATGACAAAATTCCAAAAAAGCAATATCCCGGGTTAAGCCTGCAGCTAAAAAATGGAAATATCCTACATAGGTTAAGTCACTGTCATATATATTTTAGCAAGTACTTTTAGTCAGGGATCCCTAGAACATTTTATACACCTGATTACTAACAAGCTAATTTTTCATGAGTAGCTTCATCTATTCATATCATTACCTATATTGTTTCTTTTGTGAGAGATCTTTACCCTGGGCCCCAACTTATATTGATACAGGGCCCCAAGGCACGCTACGCTACTGGTTTGTAACTATTATAAAATCATTAGGGTATGTGTGTGTGTGGGTGTGTTCTGATAACACATACACCACTGAACAGTGTTGTGTATGTGTTATCAGATGGAAATACTAATGGAAAAACTATTTTGCTTTTGATTCTGATTACTCAGAAAAGCTTTGAATTTATTTTTAGTCTATCTATATTTTATTAAGCATGTAGCAAAAATCCAAAAAATGTACGAGCCAATTAGCAAGCATGATAAAAACATTAGAACTTTTTCTACAAGAAAAATACACAGTAGAAGAAACACTCCTCTTTCCATCTCCCTTCGACCCCTTTTCTGTAGCTACGGTTCAAAATTTAGTCTTTCCCGGACTTCAAAAATTGCAGGCAATTGCAGAGATTCTCGAAATTAAGGTTGGAGGATTGGCTGACAAACTTACAAGCCTCAATAAAATGCGGTATGTGTGGCTGTCACAAGCTCTCCTTACATATACCCTACGGAGACGGCCAGATGAGATTAAAAGAGGAAAAGTCCATTGACAACAATCTCACCTGATAATAAGTGGTGATGCAATCTACGATGGAAGCGGGCATACTAGTTAGGAGTAGGATGATAATCCACACCCCCTTCGGTTTCTACTCACCATGGTACCGGAACGCTAAATCACCTGGCGGTACGTCTTTGCCGGTAGAGTGGTAACTACCACGGCTGAAGCCTCCCACCAGCCAGATCAATTAAGAAAACCTCAATCGGCCCAGATCCCAAAATGACAAAAAATGTTCTTTTTGAAAAATAAATAGAGAAAGGACCCGAAAAATACATGTTAAAGAGTCCTTTTTCCTTTTTTAATTAAAACAAATACTGCAGGCGCATGGCTCGCTACTGTTTTGCATAAAACAAATTATAAATGACTTAATTAAAACAGTACGTTGATACTAAACTTGGTTATTAAGAAGTTGTTTATTTAAACGTATAAAAATAATTTCTCTTCAATTAGTACATACCTTTTTATTATTTTTTTTATCATAAACATTTTATTTTAATCTTTTTTTTATTCTTTACAAGTTATCTCTTTAATGCAATCTCACCTAATGGTAAGTGATGATGCAATCTAAGATGGAAGCGGGCTAACTTGTTAGGAGGTGGATGAAAATCCACACCCCTTTCGATCTATCCAAACGATGTCGTACCTTATGTTTATCATCTGCCTATTTTAGTAAGTTAGGTAGTATAGCACATAATATGCCTTCTTCTCTTGGTCGCATGGTTTTCGTTCTCATAAGAATATTATATTATTGATTAAGTAAATAAATAAATTATCCAGTTACTGGATGAATAAAATTAATTTATTCGTACGGTTGCTGTATGAATGAACTTCGATCACACACATTTTTAATGCGACTTTAAAATGGTTTCATTCTTTATTTCCAGGTGTATCAATGAAAGCCCACAAAGCAATCGAGAGTGGTAGAGCAAGGAACAAGAACTTCGGTCCATTCCTCGCCGCCGCCGCCTTGAAACTGGGCCTACTGGGGGCATTGACCTTCAAAGGCCTCTACCTGATGGTCGGAAAGGCTCTCCTGGTGTCAAAGATCGCGCTCCTCCTGGCGACGATCATCGGCCTGAAGAAACTGTTCTCTCCTCAGGTGACCGACTAATGCATGCATGGACTTTGTTGCATGGAACCGCATGCTAAAGTGTGAGTTGTCTTTGCATGTACGTATAAGCTGAGAGCTAGGGTGTGATTTGTTCATTTTTTTTTTAATTTTACGAGGTTTTATTCCGTGTCATTGTTTCATTATTTGAGGAGCTTTTTGTTACGGCTTTTGGTCATGCTGACTACTTGAGGTAAAATCGTACAATAAAATTCTATTGCTGTTATCCCTAATTGATAGAGCTGAAATGTTACAGGCTTAGTTTGTTATATAAACAAAAAAATATTTTTTGTTAAATATTATTCATGGACATATCTAATTCTGATAAAAAATAATAAGAAAATTCTGAAGACATACTCAAGAGAGATACTGTTTATTGAATACTTGCCACAAGAAAAATGTTTATTAATTGCTTGTAATAATAATTGACGTAATTAAATTACTAGTAAAACGTTCTCTTTTTCATAAAATCCTACGGGAAACATAATTTTTTCCGGGATAAAAACTAAAATTTGTAATGCTCCAAGTTTACCTATACAAAGTTTGTCAAAAAAGGTTCAGTGGCTTAGCCGTAAAAAGTTAACAGACATACAGACGGAGTGATACACGACTACTTTCGCATCTAGAATATCAGTTTAACCTAGTATGGCTTGGGCTTCGTCGTTTTAGATTATTTTTATTGGTTAGAGCAATTTCAATCAAGAAGTGTATGAACTTTCGTGTTCCCTTTTATGAATTTCTGTTCACTTAATTTCAGCTTGATAAACTTATTCGAATTTTAACAGTCTTATGTGATCTTTTCACAATCTTTTATTTTATTGGTTATAACTATTAATTTGGTACTCGATATTTTGAACAATTTGCTCACTAGCTCTTTGACAATGTCTTGTTAAGTTGCATGTACACTTGATTTAATTTAAGTGATTGAATTTTGCAAGCGATATTGAATGAGAGTGATTCTTACTATTTATTCGTGAATGTGTCATCCTTTTTTATTATATTAATAAGAAAGAGATGCATAATATTCGATATTGTTATTATAATTTGAAAGTATTGTAAAAAGTAAGCCAAGATAGCCCAATGGATATGAACCTTTGCCTTCGTTTCGGAGGGCGTAGCTTCGAATCCAATCCGGGCATGCACCTCCAACTTTTCGGTTATGTGCATTTTAAGAAATAATATCATGTGACTCAAACGGTGAAGGAAAAACATCGTGAGGAAACCTGCATACCTGAAAATTTTCTTAATTCTCTACGTGTGTAAAGTCTGCCAATCCGCAATAGCGTGGTGGACTATTAGCTTAACCCCATTCATTCTGAGACGGAGTCTCGTGCTCAAACAGTGAGCAGAATATGATATGGGTTAATGATAATGATGAAAAAAAAATTATATAATTGTTTATCATATTAAAATTTAAGGTTAATTTGTTGTATTATGATATTGCCAATTAATAGCATACTATGTCCATGTCATAATAAAATTAATTGAGGTAATAAAGAGCAATGCTGAAAAACCCAGGACCTATATATCCCATAACTTTAGTATTTTTAATAACAAAAATACAAATGCTTCTTAAAATATCTTAATATTGTTAGAAAAATATTATTTCAGTGTGAAATGAACGTAATTTGAATTTAAATAAGCATATTTGTGACGGCAAACATTTCTTGTATGAAAAATTTAATGACTTTAGTGCATTTAGTGAATAAGGACATTTTATTATTAATAATTATTGTTTATTTATGGTCTTTCTACTCATAGCTGTTCAAATGATGCTCGTGATTTTGTCAAAATAAATTATTTCAGAATAAATTTTTATTATTGTTCTGTAAATTTATGAACTACTCGTACTCGTAAAACAATGAACATAACGTTCTTTTCGTAGCCTTTTCTAATTAATTGCTAAACCTTTTTTTCTGCTTATAACTTTTAATTCAATTTAACACACATATACTATAATTCGTTTTCTGTAATTTACCCATAATAGGAAAAATATATAAATGCTTTCTAAGGCTTATAACACATTCTGTTCTATTTTTTTACTAACTATGAATATAAAAATGACTATTTTAATATAATATAAATGGAATAATTTTATTACTTTTAAAGAACTTATTTTTTGAATACTTTTCAGGCTATCATCAAAAAGGACTAAATCATATTGGTGAATGGGACCTGACGGAGCGATTGACGAACCTTTCGAGGGTTTAATCTCAACTAACAAACTGCTGATGTGGTAGAGTTAACAATAAACTACAAAATGAAGGTAGTTTTACAAAAATACAAGGCCTCTTTTACACTGTACGAGTTGTGACTCCGTCCGTAATTTATTAAGAAATTAAATATTTCATTATTTGTTTACTATTTGTGGATGAATAATATTGATTGAACAAGAAATACGGACAATAGTGTTTCGTTATCAAGAAATATTAGCCACATAATCAACTTAGAAGACCTGATTAACGTCAATTATACAAATATTCTTGCTTATGTTTACGTTGAATTAATACCAAAAAAAAACTACCTAAATATAAACATAGGCACAGTGTACAGGGGGTCTTAATAATCAATAACACTTTAATTTAAAGTGTGGCTGCCTAAAGTCAATATTTTATTTATTGTTAACTCTGTCACAAATGATTCGGTAACGATTGTAAATAATTATTTATTTTATTTATTAAAACCTTTACTAACTTGTAAAGTAGCTGGTAGCATTTAATTTTAATGTAAAAGCTGTGTGCTTGGAATGATATAATAATAATTTAATAATTTATTGGCATTAATATACTAATGGGTATTTATTGTGGATTAAATGGAATATTCACTAATATATTTTTATTTTGTAAAATCCCTTATGTTTTATCATAATCCAGTAACTCTAAATTTTCATCATATTAAATAATTATACCGTGCCGTGAAGCCGTGATAGCCCAGTGGATATGACCTCTGACTCCGATTCCAGAGGATGTGGGTTCGAATCCGGTCCGGAGATGCACCTCCAATTTTTCAGTTGTGTGCATTTTAAGAAATTAAATATCACGTGTTTCAAACGGTGAAGGAAAACATCTTGAAGAAACCTGCATACCAGAGAATTTTCCTAATTCTCTGCGTGTGTGAAGTCTGCCAATCCGCATTGGGCCAGCGTGGTGGACTATAATTGGCCTAACCCCTCGAATATAGGTTGATAATGAATAATTATACTTTACTGACTAGTAAATGCCCGTGACTTTTTCCTCCAATAGTCGTTCTCTTGTCGTGTGGTTCTATTTTATTTAGGCGTCACTCAAAATTGTTTTTCCAATGCATTAAAAAGGTCTCCCAATACAGTTTAATTTTTACATTTATGTAAAATAGAAAGGTTTTACATAGTAAGAGGTTGATAAGTCAATAAACTCTATACATTTTATGTTATCCGCATATCATTTTATTTATACGACCAGCGCCGGCCCGAAGTAAATTTTAGAATGGAGCGAGATCCAATTATGGCGCCTCTCCTGTTTGCTCCTAACAAAGACCTCAACCATACTCTGGAGTGATCAATTGAAAATCAGACGCTAGACCTACCATCTACGGTCGACTAGGATTTTAGAAGTAATAGAATATCGATAACTTCTATAATCATATACTCCCGGACACCGGATGGCGAAGCGATGACACCCGCGCACTCTATCCGCGTGCGCCTCGTTAATCTCTTCGCTTAAAATTTAGACAATCGAAAAAAATAATTTTCTTTTATTTTTCTTTGCCATTTAGGCGCCATCTAGAATTTGGCGCCTGGAGCGACTGCTCCGTTCGCCGTATGGACGGGCCGACCCTGTATACGACATGAAGCAAGAGTTTATTTTAAAGCAATCCCTGTTTTATAAGAACAAAAAAAAATATACCTCAAACTGTCAGTAATTTTAGAATTCTCACAAGCCTAGGAAAAGAGTCTTACCAGCACCAAGAATAAAAAAAGATTATACCTTCAATATCACGTTTTTTGTCAAACGAATTCAATTTTCTCGATTCATTGCTCATACAATGTGATATTCTTTGGCATTTCGCTATTGGAAATTTCCTATTGTCATATATGACAAAGCCCAATCACATGTGAAGCTAAAGGGTTGATTGCTCTTGCAGGCGTTTCAATAAGAAAGTTCAATTTGAAGGAATTACGTGAAAGTCCTGAAATATATTTGTTTTTACTGCCTGCTGGATGGGGTAGTGAAATATTAAGATGTTTTTTTACACTATCTTTAACGTATGCTAGTGTCATCCGGTGCTTACTGGTGGATGGTAGGGTGGTAACTAGCCACGGCCAGCCAGACCTGGACTAATTAGGAATCCCTCAATCGGCCCAGTCGGGGATCGAACCCAAGACCTTCTTGTAAATTCACCGTGCATACCACTGCGACACGGCCGTCTGAGTTGTGAGCTTACTTATCACGCAGCTCCAGAGCGGGTTGGCGGGCTTATGGCGATGTTCTGGGTAGCATAGGGGAGGTACAAGACAAGCGTTCATCTTGCCTCTAATACATACCTACCTAAAAATGTCCACCAACTCTCGGGCATCCAAAATGACGTGCGCGCTTTGCTGGTGAGCAAACGTCGAGGTGACGGCACGCATTAAGCATGTCCGAAGGCGAGGCGTTTTTGTAATGCTAGCCACTCACCAACCGATAAGCCTGCAGCCAGCGATAAGTCAGCTTGACAGCCGATAAAACTAATCATGTGTTGGTTGCAATCTGTATGATGTCATGCACAACGCGATCAACACACAATCAAATTTATTGGCTGTCAAACCGTCAGCGTTGCAGGCATGTCGGCTTATTGGATCTTCAGTGACTTTACGTTTAGATAGTTATTGAGATGTAATAATGTGTCTAGACCACGAGAATGACCTTACCCAGTTTAATCGGTTTTATAGTAATAATTTTACACATGAACAGAAAAATAACCTGAAATACGAAGTTTTCATCGACTCGCGAAACGACTGGAAGCCTGGCGCGCCAACTTGGAGAAGAAGAAGCAATACGTGATGGAGAATATGAAGAATATTATGTACTATAATGAATATATTATATTATAATACTAAACCGTGGTTTTATTGCCTAGTACTAGAGGTATTTACGATTATTCTAATCTTCGATCTATTCAATTTTCAAACCAACGTTTGAAGCATCAATAGCTCAACGGTAAGAGCTGTTGGACTCATCACCGAGGGGTGGTGGTTCGATACCCGCCCCGTTGGTCTATTGTCGTACCTAGTCTTTCCCGACTAGTTGGAGAGGAATTGAAATATTGGACATATTTTAAAATAATTTGGCAAATATTCTTATTTGAAAAAAAACGCACTTATTTTTGTTATTGCTTCATTGATCCAATTAACCTGTTTAAATTTAGACAATGATATCCTAGGTTCAATTCCTGTTTCGGGTTTTAAATAGGTATATTTGAGACAGTCATTAGCCCTCGACTGCGACGGCGAACTGTGTAGTCTAAGATGGAAGCGAGTATGGAAGAGGTAATAACAAGTTTATTCTACCTACTTATTATATCTTGGAGGGTTTGCACAGGGCATCGCACCCCAACAAAATCGCTTGGCCAGAGTAAAGTTATTTACTGTGGCTTGGCGGTACATCTTTGCCGGTAGGGTGGTAAGTGGTAGGTAACTAGCGATGGTCGATGCCTACTACCAAACTAAACCTGAGCTAACTGTTTTCTTCCAATATCGACTTAACTCGTGACTCGCTCAAAAGTAAATGATCGACTGCATGAGTACCCGCGTTTTTAGAGAAGGAAAAGTATAATACGTAATTGACATTTCGTTATAAGTGCAAGTAGTCAAAATTGAGCTATTTACAATTAAAATTAATAAACTAGAATATAGAAATCTTTTCAAAATACATTACAAATGTTTTATTAATAACATAAATATTTAATAAATAAAACTTTTGAAGTCATTGAGATCTACATCTACTAATAATTTTAAACCATAACTGGATTACAAAACCCAAATAACTTATTTCTTCGATCCGAGCGGGAATCGAACCCTGGATCTCTCTCTCCGGTGTAGAGAACATCAGCATTACCAACTGAGCCAGAGAGGTTGTCAATATTATTCGACCAACACTTGCAAGCGCCAATGAAGTACTCGTAGTTATTTTAATAGGCTAATCCAATTAGCGTGTTCATCTTTGGCTCATGAAATCCTAGGTTCTATCCCTCGATTGGTTATTAAGAATAAGACTTGCCTAGTTTATAAAAAAATATAAATTGGGTTTGTCATGCCAGAAATGGTCTGTGGTAACCCAGGGTCGCTGGATGCTTTCGGCTCGTAAACGAAGTGTTTAGAAAGTCTTTACAAGAGGCCTATGTCCAGCTTAGCAACAAACGTCGATATCCGTCGACCAGCGAACAGCCTATGTCCAGTGACATCCGTCAGCTGATAATGATGATGATGAACCCCAGGGTTGGTAAATCCGTGATAATACGCGATGCCTATAACAAATTATGACATCGATCCCAGACGTTATTAAGACACGCGGCACCGTATTTGACAAATTTTGGCAAATGGTGTCAGTTATCATTAACATTATAAAATAGTGATTATTACAATATAGTCAACCATTATTATCACTCTAAGCCTTCAAGCCATTGATATACTCGTATGGTGGGTCTAAGCTTCTTTTACTACAGTATCGTCGTTATTAACCCATATTCGGCTCACTGTTGAGCTCGAGCTAGGCCAATAGACCACCTCGCTGGCCCAATACGGATTGGTAGACTACACACACGCAGAGAATTAAGAAAATTCTCTGGTATGCAGGTTTCCTTACGACGCTTTCCTTCACCGTTTGAGACATGTGATATTAATTTTCTACTACAGTGTAGAGTCGAGGAATGTCTCCAGCTATTGGTCTAGATATAATAATTTGGCTGATGATAATGATGATTAATACGGTTAGATATTGCTAGAGTACCTCTTTAGTTCAGTAGTAAGTCTTTGTGGCTTCAGATCACGAGATTCTGGGTTCAAGTTGTTACATTATCACTGACAAAGTTCGTCCATCTGCGAACTATGTGGACTCAACGAGTCGCGAAACTGAAGTGGCAATGGGAGCCACTTCAGCAGACGTTGGTTTTCCAAACTGCTGGAATGGCGACCACGCACTCGAAAACGCAGTGGTGGTCAATCTCCCACCAGATGGACTGATGACATCAAGCAAGTCGCAGAAATTCGCTGGAAGCAGGCGGCTCAGGATCATGATGTTTGGTAGTGTCTACAAAAGGTTTATGTCCTGCAGTGGACGTGCATCGGCTGATAATAATAATATGATGATGATGATGATGATGATGATAATGATGATGATGATGATGATGTTGATGATGATGATGATGATGATGATGATGATGATGATGATGATGATGATAATCATAGGAATAGACGTACCTATAGTTTACAGTATATAGCAAAATAGCACATGGACATCTAATTAAATAATAACATTTAGATAATCTGTACTGTATTTAGATAAACCGTTGATAATCGAAACGGTTTCAAATGACAGGCTATCCAAGAAAATCCCAATAAATTGAAAAAAAATAGCGGACATACAAACTTACATGCAATATGAGAATCTAAATTGTCGATTATTGGTGATATGATATTTTAAACAGATAATAATTAGCTAATATAATGTTTAGGTCCGCTAACTGGCATTAGAACAGCGAGGCGGGTCTCGCGTTATAGTGGATCATTGCAGTAGGTTGATAAATATGAAACCTAAGCATTTATAATAATATCGTTACCACAGAGAAAATACAAAAAATACAAATCATCGTAACAAGAAACCCCTGCTGGTATAAAAAGAATTTAGGTAGGGATTGTTATCATAAACTTTTATTACAATTTCTTTTTCATACATTGAAATAAATAAAACAAACATTGGTTTCTGTATACTTTCTTTTATTCCACATAGTGCTGAATAAATAAGCCTTAAAAACATATGTACCTAAAATAAATTATCTTTACTATTTTATAAATAAAGTCGACGGGACTCGCGCTCATAATACCTCAGAATTAGACTAGATAACTACATGTAGGTTCAGTCTTGTAGTGATTACGTCACTACAGATTATACCTGTCATAATAAAAATGACGGTAGAACATCTATTTAATAGATGTCATACGTTGTCTCAAATACACCTGTGGGGTGGCACGGTGTCAAACAAATCAGTCTTACGCTGACCTCCGTCGAGGGCGGACCGATGCCTGCCTACTGGTGCAGTTATGAGCCAATGTATTATACGGTAGTGTAACATAGCACACTACAAGTCTCAAAACAAATACGAGCAGTCATCCGCAATGTTTTAAATTGTCTGGACGGCCAAAAAATGAAGGCGGATAAGATCCAAGTAAGAATTTTAAGTTCGGTCCAGAAACTTAAAACACTGCGTCTGCGTTACGTTTGCTAAATGTCAGATCACCACATGTCAAATTCACAGTCAACCGGATCAAGTAGACAAGTGGCAATCTGACATTTAGCAGAATATGATCTAACTGACGCCACTTGATCCTTTACTAAATGTCCAATTTTGTTAATGAACCGTTGGCATAGCCATTGTCGGGCTAAACATTTGGCTCTGCATTTCCTGCATGTCCTGCATGCCTTGCATGTCGTGCATTTGGGGCAAGGCATACATTGGCATGGTCATGGATGGTGCGCTTAGCGGCGTCTCTGGTATGCCGAATAGGAATCTGAAGTAGCGCGCGAGGTTCCATAGAACATTGGGCGCCTCCGGTACCCTGCACAACACAACATTCGTTACTTACAATGCAAATATCAATTTAAATCACTTACAGAATTATAACATGAACCCAAACAATTAAATTATTAGATACGTTATTGATTCCACATCAACGAAATGTGATTCTAAAATATTTGTAAGTTCCATTAGAATCTTAGTTACTCGATAACTAGGGTAAGGATTACAAGTGTATGTAAAAATTTAAATGTTTGGGCATTGCATTCAATAATAATTGAAATTTTGGGCATATGAGAGCATTAAAAGCCATTGAGGTGTTAACATAAATAAATAACAATAAGTCAACTTTCAAAACAATTTACTGACAACAAGTTATGAATATTTAGCAGTTACCGCCATATATACATGATATGATAAATTATATTAGATTATATATACATATGAGTAGAAATATTATTTAATCCAATTAATGAGATTTCTGAGAAAATTGACAAATTATAAAATTTCAATTGATATTTACAATACCTACTATTACATCATATTACCTACTATTATAATATTAATAAACCGCCACCAAAATAAATGCAGAGGTTGTAAAAGTTAACCAACACGGCAGATAATTATTATTCATTTCTGACGGTTGGTACTTTAACCGTTTTATAATCTGTTATATTTCGCTGATAAATTACTTAGCAATGTTTTTTTTATTTGTAAAGTTGCTAATAAACTTATCGGCTTACGTATAATATGATATAGAACTTCTAAAACAGATATGTTTACATGCAATCACTCTGCCGCAGTTGTTTCATTACTCTGAACCTTTGATTGTGATACTTTTTTCTTCTTATTTTTGTTTTTAATTTTATTTTTGATTTTATTTTTATTTTTTATCTTTATTTTTCTTTTAGGTTTTGTTGGAAAATCTTCAGTAATATAATTCCTAAGAGCTTCATGAACTTCAACTAAACCATCAATTGCGTCTAAATAAAACATCACTATATTGTAGGCAATTGTATAGAATATTGGAGGCTCTTTTGACTTCAATGAGTCTTGCACAACTTTTTCCGCATAACCATCTACGTTTTTTAACACATTAGTGAAAGGATTACTTATGTATTGAAAAAAACCAGATAGTCCTCTACCAGAAGTTACTGCAATATTACTTAGATTTCTATCATAATTATACTCTGAAATAGAATTAACATTATTGGACTCATACGAATCTAGACTTCGTTCTACTCTTTTGTGTTTCTTCATTATTTTCTTTCTTCGAAGTTTTCTCATATTTTGAGTCTTTTTTCGGTGCTTTCGTACTTTATTTCGATGTGTATTCGAATTTGTTACATTATATACAACTATAGGCTTCCAATCCGTTGGTTCTAATGATAAAACACCCGCAGTAGTTGTTTCTGAAGTATTATTGTTGTTAACGAAAATATTACGTCTAAGGATTGGTTTTCTATAAGACAAAAGTCTATTATTATTAGAACCTGCAGAAAAAATATTAGGATTAACAAAATATTTCACGCGAGGGTAATAAAATGTATGAGGATAGTTATATTGGTACTTTTTGGTTTTTATATACTCCAGATAATCTTTATTATTTTTTAATCTATCTAGGTTTAAGTTTAATTCAACATATTTCTTTGGTCTATGTCTCGGTGTTTTACGGTAAGACATTTTCCTTTGAGCGATATTTCTCGGCTGAGGTATCAATATTTCTCTAGGTCTTTTCTTTTCTTCATCCGGTTCAACGCTCTTTGCTGTAGACACATCAGAGTTGAGACCTCTAAACGTTGGCATTGCATCGTAGAAGACGTTGGCTATCGGATCGACGAAGCTTCTGATTTTGTCGACGACTGGTTCAAATATTTTGAACAGTTTTGACTTACCATCCCATCTCTCCGCTGCCCGTGTGGAGTTAACTAGGAGCTGCGTTGGCGCCTGTTGCGACTGCTGAGCACTAGCGTCACTTTGTTGTATCAGCTCGTGCTGTTGGGAGTGCGAGCCCAGCGCTGTTGGACTGTATAACTCCGGAGACGCAAACTGTGGGCTCACTCCGTTAACGGAGTATGCGTGCGACGTGGCGCTTGGAAAATCGATCGGATATTGTGAGTATAGGTACGGATGGTTTTGCAAACCAGCGCTGGAATGCAAATAAATATAACATTTTAAATAAGCTGATTGTCTACATCTTTCCAGTCAGTCTCACCAGTGTATTAGTCTCAGTCGTCCTTTTGGCGTAAAACGTTAATGTCCGTAGCGGTTTCAGTCATATTGAGGTTTGCTGTTATAACAAATATCCTTCTGATATTTTCACATTCCATCGTTAAAATATTCACTCAATTTAAATTAGAGTTTAAATTAATGATAACAGTTTGCGTGTGCCTATAAACCCGTTAATGGTAAAAAGTAAAAGTACAAACCAAATACATAAAATCAGTTGTAAGTAATAGTAAACAATACATGATTTATTACATTCGATGTTTAAAATAAATTATCAGCATGATATCGTTGGAATCGGTAATAAAACCACCGGTATAATTATCTCCAATTCTGTTTCTAAATTCCATCGAGCAATAGTACAGTCACGTCAAAGTCCGGTGAAATCTCATAAATTAAATATGTATGTACATCGTAGTAGTGCGTGTCGGTAAACAGTACAGTGGAAAAAGTCGGTACAGTCATGCGAGTAAACTTATTAACATTCCATAGAACAGATATCGATGCAAACTTTTTGTCCGTTTCCCTGGCGTTTTCCGATTTTAATTCGGATGATTAGTTAGAAATTACGCATACCAACATTGTTGTATCACGACACATTGGAAATGTGAATGAATAATGGTTAATAATACTCGTTATAATAAGGAACTAAGAGTTTTATTCGGTTTTGTTTTTCACGATAGTTATTTTAAGTTTTAGCTTATAAGTTTGCATCGATGTCCGTTGGAAAAATCAATAATTGAAAGACTTTGCACCAAAAATATTTTTATCTCCGAAGTAAAAACTGTTATAAGCTTTTGATTTAGGTAACATTTTATCCACAAATGTGTCAAATTTATTACAGATAGTCAGTCAGTTGCAGATAAATAACGAAAAATGGGACTTGATTGTAAAACGGAAACGAGACAGTGTTTATTTTTCAAACAGTGGAAACCTACGTTCCATTTTCCACAAATTTGTCAGAAAAATAAAGCGAGCACCTGTGATGTTCAAACTGAAAATTTACTAAGACTGTACCCAGTTTTTTTGGGTCATAGTTACTTTGGATGATGGACTGACAAACTTTCATCTTCCTTAAAAAAGGTATATCCATCATAAACTCTTCCGGAATTTTCTTCAATGTAAAGTGGACCTAATTAGTACTGTTTAAAATTCATTACACTTTAAAGAAATTTGAGATTTTTTTCCTAATCCAAGTTTATAAATAAGGCCGTTGAAATCATTATATTTTAGTAGTGGTCTGCGAATCTAATTTTTACATGCTGAAGCGAAGATTTTAATGTCTTATTCTGGCTCAGTAAGTACAAATGTAACTATTATGCAATAAATGGTTCATCTTTCAGATATTGATTTATTTTAAAGCACTATAACTATGTTATACCATTAACACTATACAGTAAATTGTTAGCATTTACAATAATTGGGAAATAAATAATTCACTAAAACAACACTGGTTAATATTTTCTTTTATTATTTGTAGCAGTACTGGTAATTTGTTTTACAAAAAAGTAACGTTCATAGGGAAGTTTGAAATCTGGAAGTTGCCTTTGTATATGAATTATTAATTTTCACATTTAAAAATACTTTAAAAAAATTTTAAAGGAAATAAATGACTTTTCCTTGAAAAACTACTAAGATGTTATTTCCTTAAATGAACTATTTATCACCCAATTATTGTGTATGCTATAATTTATAGAGCAACAAATAAAAGCTCAAAATAACACTTCTTAGAAATAACGATATCGTGTTAGAACCAACGACAGCTAAATTTATTCCACGAATTCAACATGAATTTCAGCTAAGATCCAGTAAATTTATAATGCCGACAGATTCTACATTACCAGTTTGAGATAAATTCTCTGAACTAAACAGGATTGATATAAATTGAGATCGAACAATTCCAAATGTAATCAATTTCAGGAATCCGACGGTGATTTACATAATGAAACCAAAGACCAAAAGGAATAAATTAAAAATAATCTATTTTCGACATCAAACGGTCGAAAAAGAAATAAAATTGTGCGAGCCTCGTTGAATTTTTCATTCGTATCAAAAATAAAATTGGCTTACAAAATAACGAGTAGGTAACGAAAAGAATTAAATTATAGAACGTTGTCTGTCCAATCACAGCTATTTTGAAAAATATTTTAAGTCAAAATGACGTCATTTAGAGACAAGCCGACGCTTCGCGATTTAACTTTACTTCGTTCGTTTAAGATTATGGTGATAAAATTTAGCCTAAAACACTCACGAATAACTTGGATTTCTAGTGGTAAAACAATTTTCAAAATCGGTTCTGTATATACAGAGACTACCCCTACAATACCACAAACTTTACCCCTTTACAATAATATCTAGATAACAACTACAGAAAATCTATTACGTAACTAAATTGAAGAAGCATCGAAGGTAGCTTATTGCTACAAACAAGCAATATCGAGTCTACTTTATTAGCAATCTCATTCAAGCAACATATTGCTGCAAAAATCAACGTTATTGACACGTGTTTCATTCTGTGATTTTGTATTATCCTGTGTCTTTTCTATCAATATCATATTTTCTATTTTCATAAGAGTTCTTTTTTCTAGTTTATTGTATTCTTGTTATTAATGATTAGACTTTTGTACTATTAGTCACTACTTTGTCTATTTTAATTTCCTAATTTCGGAAAAAAAATATCTAATACTTAATTAATGGCTACACTTAGTACCCAAAGGATTTGTTTACGGTCTTTCCTATATTAAATCTCGAGTTGATTGTGTTTTTTAACGTCCGAAAACTCGCAGATGACCGCCATTTTTGATCAACTTACTTGCCGGCGTCTATACCTCGTTAGACGTATGCGTACGTATTATTATCTATAGGGTATAGTATATATATTATAATAGTTTAATTAAAAAATTCAGTGAAACTTACCCATTGCCATAACTTTCATACAACTTCTTCACAGCCATTCCAATTGTCACCATGAGCGCCATCTTGCTAGCCAAGAAAGCCTTTATCGTAATGATGGACACCATGAAGAGACCAAACACAGCTATCCCGGCAGACTTCATGCCTATGAGCATGGGGACGATTGCTTGCATCACCTTGCGTTTCGATCCCCTTCTTTCTGTAATGTAAGTTATTATACTATCATTAATCATATTCAATAATATTAGCTTATATAGCTTAGGCCTACCATGCTGCTCAGATGCGGGTTGGCGGGCTTAGCGTGACGGTGTTTGACTATTTAACAATTACTCTTAGATGTTAATGATATCAACAAAAAAATTAATGTAGAAAACGCTTGTCATTTCATAACTTATTTATTTTAAATTATGTATGGTTTTTTGACGTGACAACGTCTTATAATTCGATAGAGGCGGCTGCACAATCAAAAAAAGATGACGTCATGCGTCGTCCCCTCGCTCTAGGGTTACCAACTTTTTCTTTTCTTTTCAAAAAGAAATAAAGTATATGAAGATTATTAAACAGTATTTTAGAAAAACATTTACGAACATTATAACGAACATTTTCTTTTGCAACCATTCTATCAGTATTTTCTTATGACGTTATCACGTTCAACTATCGTCAGTAAACCGACTTTACAGACAACCGATTTTTTTTATAAAATGTTATATAAATTATATTAAGCATATCTAATTGTTATAAGCTCAATCAAATTTATTTCCATTAATTTGAGAACAAGTTATTTATATTTATTATTATGTGTGTATATGTATTATTAGATTGGTAAACAGTATTCATTAAGAAAGGCTATAGTATAGTCATTATACCCATGGTATAAGCTATTCGTTAAGTATAAGTTAGCTTAAGTATCTTAATGTATTATTTCACTGTAACCACTTTAACATATTCAGATGAAAATCTCTATCGAGACTGGATCAAAAACAGATAAATTCTTTCTTCCTGGGCCCAATAATGCCGTAAAACACACAGACAATAAAACAATTCAAACAAAACCGATCACACAAACCGAATCACATAAACGCTTTGTTATTCAAATCCCAATCTCATAAATCACATCGTAAAGATTACATAAAAATATATTTGTTGTTTGCTTCTATTACAATTTACGGCCCATCATCGAGTTGCCGTTGTAAATATGAAGTAACTACTTTGTGACGCCTTTTGTGGCGTGGATACACTAAACAAGTGAGTAATAATAATAATAATATGTAATATTCCAAACAATTAACAAATTAATACATAAACAACTAACATGGAACGAGCTATGTTCGGAGTATCTCTGCGTGATCTAATCAGAAATGAGGAGATCCGCAGAAGAACCAAACTCACTGACATAGCTCAACGAGTTGCGAAGCTGAGTGGGCACTTAGTTCGAAGAGCCGATGGACGTTGGGGTCCCAAAGTGCTGGAATGGCGACCCCGCACTAGTAAGCGCAGTGTTGGTCGACCCCCCACCCGGTGGAATGACGACATCAAGCGAGTCGCAGGGATTCGCTGGATGCAGGTGGCTCAGTATCGTGATGTTTGGAAGCCAATACAAAAGGCCTATGTCCTGCAGTGGACGTCCATCGGCTGATATGATGATGATAATGAGTCATCATTATAGATCAATTGTGTATGGACCTGCATCGCTAGACGTTAACCCTCTGTCAAAGTATTAGATCAACGATGTAACGCGTTTATATACACTGTTTCTATAGAATCGATGATTCATTGTTGTAATCGTTTTCTTCGTGCAATGAGCTCCCTAAAAATGCTGATTTGTGAAATTGAATGGCAAAAACAAATAACTCAAAAACTTCTAGTTCACTGAAAAAAAAAGTTACGTATAATTTCAAAATATTTCTAACTTCATATATTAAATATTTTTTATAATAATATCTAAAAAAAAGTCGATTTCTCTGACGGAACAGCAAAACATTCATCAAGTAATCGAATATTTTGTGTAACGCGTGTAAGCCGGCCACATCTCAAGATATGTGGACAAAAGATGGACTATTGAAACAACACGATGGAAATGTCCATTAGGAAAAAGAAATGTAGGAAGACCAATCCGACGGTGGGCTGATGATATCATTCAGATGGATCAGGCCTTTACCCTTTTAGGGGTCCATATTTAATAAAAACACACTAACTAATATTACTAACATAATTTAAAAAAACTTGCTAACAAACTACTAATATCTTTATGTAAATGTAAATATGGAATAAACGGCTTATTTATTTACGGAATACATAATATGCGATTGTTATTGATTTGACGTTAATTATATTAGGTAGGTAGGTAGGTAGGTAGGTAGGTAGGTAGGTAGGTAGTAAATAAACGTCAAAGTGTGGTAATTGGCTGCCTGAACACAACTTATTCGCATCCTTTCTTACTGTAATCAAGGTTTACGTATTTTTATTAACACGTTTATATAAGCCCCGCTTTAAAAAAATTCGGTCACTACAAAAAAATGTGAGGGAAAATTACGTTGAAAGTATTTTAATGGACGCAGTAAATTATAATGCTAAGATTTATAATCTTAGCATGGGGAAAATTGAAACGATTATTATTTATTATCACCGGGGAGTTTATCCCGGTGAGATTTTTTTTCCTTTTCAAAAGACATTTGATATATTGTTCTGGGACACTGTGACAAATATAATGCTAATTTGATTAATACTGCTTATGTTTGATAATGTTTTACTGTATAATCTGTCACATTGTCTACTCAAACATAAATCAAACCGTATTACCTTTCGTACAAATTCACACTTTTACAATAATAATTAATTGATTGATTTGACGGCCGCGTGGCGCAGTGGGTAGTGACCCTGCTTTCTGCATCCAGGGACGTGGGTTCGATTCCCACAACTGGAAAATATTTGTGTGATGAGCATGAGTGTTTTCCAGTGTCTGTGTGTATTTATACATTATATAAGTATTTATAAGTAGTATATAATTGTCGCTGCAACCACGACCACTCTGCCAAGAGTGTACGATTAAGAAGAAGAATATAATTGTATATTAATATTATAATATATTATAATATATCTTAGCACCCATACCACAAGCTACTCTGTATGCTTACTTTGGGATGTGTATTGTTTAAGTAAATTAAAAAAAAAAAATGATTCATTCTCTTATAGTGTTCAACCAATAAACACACGTTGTTCCTTGGTAACGCATGGCACGGGTTCCTTACTTAGTAAAATCACCCATAAAGCATGATAAACACGTTTTAGTTGATAAAATATGGAATTTCCTCGAAGTATATAAATAAACATGTCCAAAACAAGTCCCGGAAATAAGCAGGCTAATATATTAATCTCAGGAAAAAGCGAATAGCAAATCGAAGAATGGCTTTCTCACAACAAATGCCGCAGACATACGTCAAGGTAACTACTGTCAACATAACGAAGTTACATATCACAGTACTATATCAATTACAGTAATATTATTAATGCTGTCACCAATCGTAATCTACATTATCAGTGAGTAACATAGGTTCTTTTATCGCCATTTTTCGACGGGAATGGGAACTGTGCGATAGAAGCAGGATCTGCTAGTCATCAATACTAAATAATATTAAATTAAATTACTAAATATATTAAATGAAAATATTAATATTAAATAAAATTAAAGAGACTCTTAAATTTTAAGACTACAAATATACAGATAGACAAATGTCTGTTTGTATCTTTGTCCGGGTTAATCTCAGGAAAGGCTGTGCCGATGACATAACACAGGCCTACATTCTACTATAAAGATTTGGAGCTTGAAGAAGCAATTGGAAGAGGTCTTCTTCAACCACCACCATGCAGTTTCATGTGGGTTGACGCCTAGAGTATATAATAATCTTAGACTAATAACCTATAGACCTGCAACACCTAAACATTTTTCACTCCATACGTAAGCCACTTTTGTGACTATGTGAGCGTAAGAGCTAAGTTAATTCCTGTCGCCGACACGCACGCAAACGTACTTATCGTAGCGTAGTGATGCGTCAAGGGCTCCCATTTCGGGGCACATAAAACGGCTTGCAAATCTTGTGACTACACACATTGTGTTATATAACATAATATTATGACGTTAATATAGGCCGAAAATGATGATGATAATCTATACTAATATTATAAAACTGAAGAGTTTGTTTGTTTGTTTATTTGCTTGAACGCGCTAATCTCAGGAACTACTGGTCCGATTTGAAATTTTTTTTCAGTATTAGATAGCCCATTTATCGAGGAAGGCTATAGGCTATATATTATCCCCGTATACTTACTGGAACGAGAACCACGCGGGTGAAACCGCGCGGTGTCAGCTATTTGATGATAAAAATTCTGCCTGATGTCTGTACAACCCTTCTAATAGTACAAACAAATCACAATAAGATGGTGCCTAGATATAAAATATGGCGGGGCGTAAAGAAAAATAAAAAAGAAATGGTCTGAGAAATAATGCTTTGAATAGGGGTTTATCTCGAATTACAAGTCAAATACAGCATTTATTCATTAGAGCACAATTTACAATAAATCTATCGGAGTTTATCGTTGGTAAAGTTGATAGTTTGAAATTAATTAATAGTCTAAATAAGGGCATGCTCAGACTAGAATTTACTGTGCTATACGTTATTGTATGACCTTATGACAAACTAGCTGACGCCGCGCGGTTTCACCCGCGTGGTTCTCGTTCCTGTAGGAATACGGGGATAATATATAACCTACAGCCTTCCTCGATAAATGGGCTATCTAACACTGAAAGAATTTTTTCAATCGGCCCAGTAGTTCCTGAGATTAACGCGTTCAATCAAACAAACAAACTCTTCAGCTTTATAATATTAGTATAGATGAAGTCGAGCAAGTTTTCCGAGTAATTGAGTTATTACGAGTAGTAAAGAATTAAAAACTTGGAGAACCCCTATAAGTCTTTAATAATTTTAATTTAGTTAAGGCCGACTTTTGTTTCAGATATTTTTTTGACGAAAATTATATTAATCTACTCTTTTTACTTATAAAAAAAAAATGAAGATTTTAAGGAGAACGCGCCTAGGAAAATGTCAGACTCGGAATAAAGAAGATAGCTTTAAGGAAAACTCGGAAAATGTCAGACTCGGCATGAATATCACATACACAAAGTTTCAGCAGTATGGTCATTAATAAATATTTTGTTCATGGGCCCAATGAGAGTAATTAGATAATGAGTAGTTATGTACTTACTAATGGGCTTTATGTGAGCATTTATATGAGCATTGCCGGACTTGTCATCGATGACTTCCTCTTCATCTTTGCTTTTTGATTTCTTCGGAACAGTATCCGAAACATCTGAAAAATAAAGACAAGGTTTTTGGTTTTCGGTTTTATAAATTACTAGCGCGTACCCGCGTTTCATACAGCATAATTCGAAGAGCCGATGGACGTTGGGGTCTCAAGGTGCTGGAATGGAGACCCCGCTCCGGAAAGTGTGGTGCTGATCGACCCCCCACTAGATGGACCGAGGACATCAAGCGGGTTGCAGGGAGCCGCTGGATGCTGGCGGCCCAAGACCGTGATGTTTGGAAGTCTATACAAGAGGCCTATGTCCATCAGTGGACTTCCATCGGCTGATAATGATGATGGTGATGATGACCCGCGTTTTTCTCTTAGTTTAATTCAATTCCTCCAATTATTCAGTCATTATCAACTCACATTCGGCTCACTAATAAACTCGAGTCTCCTCTTAAAATGAGAGGGGTTAGACCAATAGTCCACCACGCTGGCCCAATGCGGATTGGCGCACTTCAGGATACACGCAGAGAATTTAGAAAATTCTCTGGTATGCAGTTTTCCTCACAACGTTTTCCTTCACTGTTTGAGACACGTGATATTTAATTTCTTAAAACGCACATAAATGGAAAGTTGGAGGTGCATCCCCGGACCGGATTCGAACTTACGCCTTCTGAAATCGGAGGCAGAGGTCATATCCACTGGGCTATCACTGACTGAATTCCTACAATGAAAATAACAAATATGGCGAAATTTTAAAGGTTCCTTGTAACCTAGGGATCACTAAAAGGATAAGATTATCTAAAATGGAAGGCCTTGTACACACTCGTAAACAGGGAATCGTAAAAATTGTCAGGGAAATTCTCTTTCATGGAAGTTTGCATAAAGTTTTGCTGAAGTGCCAAGGGTGGGTCATGTTTCAGAATATTATATACGAGTACCTATATAGGGAGGGTCCTACACGATGTCAGGGCGAATGAATGGTTTTATTGTTTGAAATATGATTTTTTTTAGTAAAATTATTCAAACAAAGGTTTTTATGCAAAAAGGAATTCATAATAAAAATATTAACAGTTGACACTTCGGGCAGTATGGCTAACCATAGAATTAATAAATTAAATATTTTGTGGCTGTACGGTGTAATGCCTTTGCCTTTTTCGTACCAAAAACATTTCCATGTAAAATCAAGGCTAAGTGCAAGCAATAGTTAGGCTAGCCAATATTGCTTGACTATACTATATAAAAGGTTATCAGATATTATTTAGTGCTAAAGCTTTTAGCTACAGGTTTACTTATCACTCTCTCATTGAAACTCTCATCATCACCATTATCATCATTTTCATCATCATCATCATTCATGAACGCAAAGTAAAATATTCTGCCTGAATCATGTTATTTGAATGAATGAATGAATGAATGAATGAATGAAATATACTTTATTGTACACCAAAAATAATAATAACAGGCAAGAAATTAACTTAAAAACTAATGTACAATTGGCGGCCTTATCGCTAATGAGCGATCTCTTCCAGACAACCAATCGAAAAAAGAGAAAATAAATACAAGGAATAATGCATAATGACGGGTGTACACATAAAAAGAGAAGTAGAAGATATATTACACTTAGATAATAATATATAAAATCAAAATCAATATATTTATATATATATATGAACACATACAAATATACATACATACCTACCAACAATTACATATATTCCTACATAAATAAGGATACTTACAAATAAATATATATATATATATATATATATATATATATATAACATAAGCATACATACGAAAATTTTATTTAAATAATTTAGATGTAAAAAGTAAGAAACAAGACAACATCAACAATTATTTAAACATGAACAAATAAATAAAATCATTTTAACGAAAATAAATACGGAATGATAAAAAGGTCAAGGAGGAAAGAAGTGCATATTTACCAGTTGTTTGAAAGAAGCTAGAGATTGCGCACGCCGAGCCTCGAGAGGTAAGGAATTCCAGAGGCGAGCAGCTTTTACAGAGAATGATTTAGAATAATAGGAAGTATTATGGGAAGGAATTTTTAGAATGAAATTATCCTCAGATCGAAGTGAGCGACAATGAGAATCACTGAGAAAGTTAAATCGCTCCTTTAGATATGGGGGAGTAGCAGGGTTAAAAAGGACGTTATATAAAATAAAAAGAATGTGAGTATTCCTGCGAAGGCGAATTGAAGGCCACTTGAGTTTATCGCGAAATTCGGAAATATGATCATATTTGCGAAGTCCAAATATGAATCTTATACAAATGTTCTGAATGCGCTCAAGCTTATCAAGCAGTTCCTCACTCAAATTAAGATAACACGTATCAGCATAATCGAGAATTGGTAGTAGGAGTGATTGTGCAAGCGCAATTTTAGTAGATACTGGAAGGAAATTTCTTAATCTTCGAAGTGACCCTATAGATGCAAACACCTTCCTACTGACCTCACTTACCTGGGGTGCCCAAGTAAAATACTTATCGAAAGTAACACCGAGGTTTTTAACCGTGTCACTAAATGGCACATGCGTTCCATCAAAAACTACACTAGGAATAGAAGCCCAATCAATGCGTGCTACCAAATTATGACTACCTATAACTATAACTTGAGTTTTGGAAGGATTCACTTTCAGACCGTATGAATTGCTCCATTGTATTGTTATTCAATGCTACATATTTTTTTTTTTATTTTGAAGATCAGATTTAGAAGTTTTTCGAAGCTAGTTACAACGCTTTTTCTTTTTAGGGTTCCATAGTCTATAAGGGATGTTATAGTTTTATCTTTTTCGTTCTGTTCGCAGTTTAGCTCTGATTTTTAACCGACTTTAAAAGAAGGAGGAGGATTTCAAATCGACGCGTATGTTTTTTTTTAGTATTAATAAGCCGTAAATTTTCAAAAACCACGGTGCGTAGGTATGAATACTTACAAGACCATTAACTAAACATAAAACATCAGTGGGTCAAGTTGAAGTTCAAGAAAATCTTGTAATTTTATAGATGGATAAATCCTATTATTTCAAGGTTTCAGTATTGTTTAATATTTAATTTGCTTCGCAGTTTATCGTGAACGTCAGAATTTCATCGTTGGAAGAGAGCCTGCGGTTGCTACACTTACCTCATTTTATAAATGCTCAAAATTTGACAGTAAATGAATGCTATTACATAAACAGACCATAAAATGTAGACCGCAACGGTGGTTTCAAAAGATAGAAGCTTCCTAGGCCCCAGGTCCTCAAATTTCAAGGCTTAAAACGTATTTTTTTGTATTTCCTACGAAATCACCATGAAGAATCATGTTTCAAGACGCTAGACCTTACCTTTGTGGAAATACTTCGCTAGAGGCCCTTAAAGTTTGATCTTTAACGGTGTTTTTCGAAGGGTTGTTACGAAGCTAAATGACTTGGCAACTGCGAAATGATTTTTCTTATTGTGCCCAGGAAAATATTAAAAAATTACACTTACATTTGATGGTGTGTACCCTCCAAACCACTTACCTCCAAAACCACTAGTCTAAACTTCATGATATGGTACTAACTTATGGTACGAGCATAACTACCTATTGGCCTCATAAGAAGGCTCAGAGTCACACAGCCGGCGATGGAACAAGCTATGCTCGGAGTAGCTCTGTGTGATCAAATCAGAAATAAGTATCGGCAGAAAAACCTAAGTCACCGACATAGCTCAACGAGTCTCAAAGCTGAAGTGGCAATGGTTACGCATAGACATAGTTAGACCTAATAGTTCGTAGAGCCGATGGACGTTGAGGTTGCAAGGTGCTGGAATGGTGACGCCGCTTTAGAAAGCGCAGTGTTGGTCGAGCCCCATCAAGTGGACTGAGAACATCACTGGGATTCGCTGGATACATGCGTCTCAGGATCGTGATGTTTGGAGGTCCCTACAAAAGGTCTATGTCCTGCGGTGGATCGACTGATATGATGATGATGATGAGGATAGCCTGACAGATTCACAGCCTTCATAAAATGTGGTATATTATCTGGCTATTGCAGGCCGGAGTGTTTTCATTTTCGCGCTTCAATGTGAGTTGAAGGTCAAATCCATCAAACTGCTGGTCGAACAATCGTACAAACGATGATTGGAAACGACAAGAGATTGACGTAATTGCTTCGGTGGGTCTTTCTCGAATTTGTCTCTTACGTAAGGGCTATGTTGTACCACCGAAGCAAAGCGACGATGCATCAATATTTGTATACATACTACAACTACCGAACGAGGGTTAGGTTTTTCGAGCATGTGTGTATGTATTAATACACAATACATACACACGAGCCGTGACAGCCCAGTGGATATGACTTCTGCCTCCGAATCCGGAGGGTGTGGGTTCGAATCCGGTCCGGGGCATGCACCTACAACTTTTCAGTTGTTTGCATTTTAAGAAATTAAATATCACGTGTCTCAAGATAAGAAGAAATTTCACCGAACCCTTCGCTTTGACCGTTTGGTCAGTTGTACCTAATAGGTGTCTTAAAAACATAAAAAAATTCCAAAAACAAAAAATTATTAAAATTGCGTGATTCTTATTGCATTAAAGTAATAAAACAAAGGTTTTTATTTTATCTGAAAAAATAAATGATAATAGAAACTAGTCCGGCGTACCCCGACACTGAGTCATGAGCGTTTTAGCCGTGTTTTAACCGACTTCGAAAAAAGGAGTATGTTTTTTTAATGTCTGTTATCTAATATCGTCGTTTACTAAACTAACCAACAAATTTTGAAATGTCTTTTTTTTTTTAAAGAGATAATCGTTTTGTTTAGTAATTCTGTGTTAAAATCAAAAAACCTAAAATACGTCTTTAAAGTCGGTTCCATTTTTATGTTAAAAAGATTATAGCATCAATTATTATAGCTAGCCGTCGAGTGCTACCTAATTTGTAAATATTATAGGTTGTTGTCAGAACTTCGCCATAAATCAGGACAAGAGAAATACCTCGAGACACGGTTAAGGGAAAATGAAGATGAATTTATCTTTGTCCGTAATCAACTTACCACGCTTCCTGATTCCTTGTCTCTGACTCAACTTTGTTCATAAACTTCTTGTTACAGGAAGTGAAGGAAATTGTTTTGAGAATATCTTTATATTCTTAATCTGATGAATTTGTTTCATTCTTAAGCAAAGAAGATTAAAGAATTATTTTCTTTATGTGGATTCAAGGGAATTTATTTATTCCTTTATGACTAAACTACAATTTTGCTAAGAAAACAAAATTGTTTTGTGAAGCAAAAGACAAGGCCGAAAAATTACATTCCGTTTACACGTACTTAGCAAGTGTATTTATATAATAAAAATAGAAAGATGAATAAACACAATTCTTAGCCTCTCTCAACTTCTCAGTTTTTATTTATAAATAAAAAGATTGCAATATGAATTCGTCCACATCCAATGCTTCTGTCCAAAGAATATATTATACTCGCGCGAATCTCAAGAACTACTGGTCCGATTTGAAAAATTCTTTCAGTGTTAGATAGCCCATTTATCAAGGAAGGTTATGGGATATATATAATCACCGTATTCTTACAGGAACCGGAACCAGGCGGGTGAAACCGCGCGGCGTCAGCTGGTAATCAAAATAAAGTCCATACCATGCCTAAATTTTTTCACGAGTAGTAGTAGTAGTAGTAGTAGTAGGTACTTTTGAAAACGTGACATAAGAAAATAATAAAATGAAATAAAATTAAAATAGCATTTATTCTAAATGAAATTAAAGGTCGCAATAAAACAAGAAAAATAAGAGACATGTACGAAAGGCATCCTTATCTCTAATAAGCGTGTTCTGCCAAGCATCATTATACCATACCTCATGGTGCAACTATATAGCTAACGGCTACATATTCCTTGGGGATATCAGCATTCCTATGTGTTATACTAGAACATAGAATAATCTATCCAGATTAAGGGATGAGTTATATTAGACCGGACCGTGTCCGGCTGAAACGATAAAGATACATTTTTGGTATAATGGTAAATGGGACCTTGGAGCAAAACATAGGGTACTTTTTGACCCTAAAATAAAAATAGAAGGGAGTGATATTCCCTTCTATTTTTATTTTAGGGATAGTCTTTCATTTTTAGAGTTACAGTTTTAAAAATTTGTTCATAAATCAATAAAACATAATCTTAATATAATATGATTCAAGAATTTTTAAAATTCAACCTCCGATTTCCATGCGAACGAAGTCGCGGGCGTCCGCTAGTTTTGTACAAAACTGTCTATATTACACGGTGCATTATCCGCGTCTCGTTCAGGCCGGTCTACTAACGTAGAGTTAATTTCCGGTCCGCCCGGACACTGTCCGGTTTAATATAAATCAACCCTAAAAAGTGAGTGGGATAAAAAGACTATCAAATATCAAGTTAACCATTTGACTCTTAAATGGACGACCGGTCGCCCATCGTATCCGTTACGTGACATGTAAAAAATATAAAGTAAACTAAGGGCAATAGGCGAGCACAGTAACTTGCTCCGCGCGATAGAGGAATATAAAGATTTTTTAAATGGCTCACAACGGTAGATTAATACCGCATTCCCTGACTGTCGGCTTCTTCAACGCAGACGGGCTTTTCGATAAAATATTCGCGGGCAGCGAATAGTTAAGAAATTTCATTTGAAAAAAAAATGCTGAGTTTTATTTAAGCCTAACTGAAGGCCTAACAGTTTTACTGCCGTTTAAAAGAAATTTGTAGTAAAACGGCAAATAGTAATATTTCCCATTTTTTCGTACCATCGGGCGAGATCGTATTCCAGTGCCAATCTGTCGTAAAACGGAATATACGTCATATAGTTTTCGTTTATATTTTACAACATGCAACGTCTTGGACCAAGAGCCTGTGTTGTCCAGACCTACTTCATATTATAAAAGATGACTTTATTTCTATACGCAGGCTTGCGCTTGACTCTTGACTTGATCATTGCTTTTTATCATGACTGATAAAAATTAATGATAGGATGCGTTTGCCTAGAAAGTGCCTTGATTGTAGGTGGCATGAAACACAGATGCCAGAAGGGTCTCGGCTAGTTTTTGATTATGTTTATGGGATATTATTATAAATGTTGTCACAAATCGCCATTCATTAAGCTCCTAAATAACCTTAAAGTTTGATGTCTTGTCGGATCCAGGCTATCAGGAACGGACAATATAATAATAATAATAATGGTTTGATCCCAGTCAGCCTCGTTCACCATTTAAGGCGGCTAGGGTTCCGTGGCAATTCGCTCGCATCCAAGATGCAAAAAGCGGTCTTTCTGGACTCGGCTAGGATAGCCCGCCGGTTTCTCCACCTGTCGCCCTGACCCCCGGCCGCTTGTTCTCCCTGCCGAGGTTAATCCTCCGCCCAGTGCATATACGTATTTATGTAGCGTACCTATATTTATGTATATTTATTTTGCGTATTTAAGTAAGTTTATTAATTTTTCTTTTGGCCTAATATGTATATTTATGTTGTTCCGGGCGTAAGAGTTAAATTCATGATAATAATAATAATAATAATAATTTGTTTATTCATCAGAAAGCAGGTTTACAAAGATAGCTTAAATATAATTAGACCCTGATACTTTCTACATAATGATTTGATGTATGAAAAATATAAGTTGACTATGCATAATCCTAATTTACAAGAAAACAGATAAAATAGAAAACGTATGTATGTAGCTTATACAATTTATCATTTTATAATTCATTGATTATGACAAATCTAGCTCAAAACTACTGTGACAGATAAAATAAAATAATCATAATGTCAAAATAATATATGTCAATTAAAATTATGTCAGAATATTTATCATAAGTCAAGTTTAAGTAAAAAGAATATTAAAATATGTAATTTAAATACTCATTTACGTTATAGAAACATTTATCCCTAAGCATTCAAGAAACCTTACTCTTGAAACTATTTACATTGCCAATCTTATAGATATCTAGTAATTTGTTATATTGAAATTGCACTGAAAAATAACGCAATGGTAGAAACATGGTCTAACAAACTTACAGCTGTTAAAAATCGCGAAGGTCTGGCTTAACAGATTCTTTTTCTAATATCATACAAAAACGCACATTTTTTATACCAACAAATAAAAATGACGTGTCACTTTATGACAAAATATAAGTTCAAACTTAACGATTTGCAATGAAATATTGCCATTTTTTTTAGCAACGTTTTATTATGTGTGATGGTTCACATAATAGATCGCGCCTTATATTAAAAGGTTAATTAAAAATATATAAGTAACTAGCGGACCCGGTCAAGCTTCGTTTTGACATAAGTGCACTTATTCTCTATCCCTACTCTACCCTACCCCTACCCTACCCCTATTTTTTCTCACCTTTTAAACCTTCCCTATACCTCCACGAACATTTCAAGACCAAGATTCGTTAAGCCGTTCTCGAGTTTTAGCGAGACTAACGAACAGCAATTCATTTATATATATATAGATTATAACAAGCTTTTATATTAATTGTTTAAATTATCTATACTTACAATAAAACTGTAGCAAGTCCAATAGGGATGATGACAGTTTTTTAAATTGTATATAAATTAAGAGTATGCTAATAGTAAAGCAATTTTGTAAAAGTAATAGGGTATCTGCGATCATTACTTTCGGAGCTACAGGGATTTAAAGGGTCAGATTTGCGGCGCTGCCGCGGATCCCTGAAAAACGGCCCATACAAAATGGCTCGAACTAATGACGTCAAACGCAATGTAATGATCGTTAGATTTGTATGCGCGTTCAAACAAAATTACCAATATCTTTGTTATTTGTGCGTTTATGCTTATAGTTCAAATATTAAAAAATGTCACATTTAATGTAAGGAAGCTAAAACTGTGTGAATTTTCATCTAATTACGATAAAATATTTTTAATAGATTTTGAAATTTTATAATCTCATTTATTTTGCAAATATCCAGACAATCTTTGCTTTTTATGTATAAATTAGTTAACATTAACCTTATTTACCCGAATGTATCATAAAAATAAATATATTCAAACCTAGTCATCATCCCCATTCTGTACATTGAAGATTTTTTGTTTTTTTTTTTCGTTTTAGGACATTAAATAGGTATAGGTACGATACTGAAGTCGAAATTTTTTTTTCTCGTTATTTGTCTGTCTTTTTTTTTATTGTTTACAAGTTAGCCCTCAACTACAATCTCACCTGATGGTAAGTGATGATGTAGTCTTAGATGGAAGCGGACTAACTTGTAAGGAGGAGGATGAAAATCCACACCCCTTTCGGTTTCTACACGGCATCGTACCAGAACGCTAAATCGCTTGGCGGTACGTCTTTGCCGGTAGGGTGGTGACTAGCCACGGCCGAAGTCTCCCACCAGCCAGACCTGGACCAATTAAGAAAATCTCAATCTGCCCAGCCGGGGATCGAACCCGGGACCTCCGTTTTGTAAATCCACCGCGAATACCACTGCGCCACGGAGGCCGTCAAAAATATCTATATATATGTCTAATATGTATATATCTATATATGTCTAATATATCTATCTGTTTGTCCGTGTTTTTGTTGACCGGGCATCACACTGAAACTACTGAATGTATTCTAATGAAACTTGGCACGTTTTGAGACCAAAGTAAGGTAAACTTACGGTAGGATACTTTTTATCGCAAAAATAAAATCAGAAGGGGGTGAAATAGGTTGAAAGTTTGCATGGAAAGTCCTTCATTTACCCCTAAAGGGCTAAAAAAAGGTTGAATTTTATTTTTTATTTAAATCGTTCATGTTTTGAGCTATATATATTGCAAAATGGTTAGTGGACTATTATAAATATAAAACATGCGAAAAGACAAAAAAGAAGAATAAGATAATTAAAACCAAAATAGGGTTTAAAAGTGTAAGTACATTGATTTTCAGGCGGACGAAGTCGCGGGCTAGCCGCTAGTTAGTATATATTATTACTACACTATTATTAGTACAGTATACAAGTAGATGTCGAGTAGATCCATTACTATTATAAGTCGATAATGTCAATGTACAAGTCCCTCAATCACGAATCAGTGACGCAAAGGACGGCAATCCTTCAAAGAAACGAGAATACAATTGTCTCGTTTGTAACTGTCGTTTCGCCGCCATTTTTAACCGACGAGAATGGAGGCAAACGAAATTCTCAATTCGACGCGTATATTTAACTAGCTGACGCCGCGCGGTATCGCCCGCGTAATTCCTGTTCCCGTAGGATTACCAGGATAATATAGCCTATAGCCTTTCTCGGTAAATGGGCTATCTAACACTGAAAGATTTTTTCAAATCGGACTAGACTAGACAATCAATCAAACAAACAAACAAACAAACTAACAAACAAACAAACTCTTCAGCTTTATAATATTAGTATAGATATAAAAAAGCGAAAGGTGCGAAATCTCGAAACGTACAAAGATTAAATTTGTCAGGAAGGTAGTTAACAGTTCGAAGACGTCCGCTTAGAACGGATTTTACAAGAGGGCCGGATTAAGGAGGTCTAAGGACAGACTAATAGTGATATATTTATATCTAAATACCTATCAAATGCTTGTGACTTAAGTCGTCGTTAATTTTGGTAACTTTACTATCTCGCGGTGAACTTGCTTTACACAAAAAATATTCAAAATCCTTGTCTAAAATGTTTTAGTGCCAATCGCCAAGCGCCTAATATATCATCATCACATCAGCGAATGGACGTCCACTACATGACGTTGGCCTTTTGCAGGGACTTCCAAAAATAACAGACCTGAGCCGCCTGCATCTAGCGACTGCCTCATCATCATCAGTTCACCTGGTGAAAGCTTTCTAGTATGGCGTCGCCATTCCTGCTCTCTAGAATCCAAACGTCTATCGGCTCGTCAAACTATGTGACCTGCCCATTGCCACTTCAGCTTCGCGACTCGTTGAGCTATGTCAGTGACTTTGGTTCGTCTGTGGATCTCCTCATTTCTGATTCGATCACGCAGAGAAACTCCAAGCATAACTCGCTTCATCACCCTCCGAGACTTGGTCGCTCACTTATGGCTTTCTATCCAGGCTCAAAGTATGTGGTCACTATTGCAATATTATATTAAAACTCCATGCTTTCTTGGTTTTTAAGCCATGATGATTTAAATTGTAATAAAAAACTACAAATAGATTCAATTCAATACAAGGTTAAATCCGATTTTGTATTACAGATAAGAAGACACATGCAAATAACCACGTCGTTATGATAATATAAATAGATTCCCTATATAATCCTTTCTACTTCATGTGGATACTAAAAGGATTGGTCATAAATTTTACGATACCGTTAAATTTTACTACCCGTATTTACATTACACGTAGGGATTTTAATATATTTTAAGATGAAAGTTCAATGGGCTATCTGGACTATTATGAAACTAAAATGGGTATTTTACATGGAAAATCACCCTCTTCTCACCTTTAGCCACCATATTTTTTTTAAATATTTTTTAAAAGTTAGTCCTTGACTATTGTAGTCAAGGACTAACTCTTGATGGTAAGTGATGATGCAGTCTAAGATGGAAGCGGACTGACTTGTTTTGAGGAGGATGAAAATCTACACCCCTTTCACACGACACGTGTTTCTACACGACATGGTACCGGAACGCTTAATCGCTTCGCGGTACGTCTTTGCCGGGAAATACGGGTAACTAGCCACGGCCGAAACTGCTTGTTCTTCTTAGAAACGGACATAATATATATCTAGTTAAAACTGCTTATCGTTGAAATTTTTTTTCAAAATGAGTTAACAGAAAACTATATGAAAATAAAGACCGGATGCAATTTCCACATCGTTACAATGTCTAGTTTCTCTGGACTAATTGCGTTCGCTCGCACGCCGCACCGGCTGGGTGGCGTGAGATGATTAATTAATAATTAATTAATTGGATATATAGGTCTTTCCTTTTAGTTTTTTTTAATATAGCATAAATAATAAATATAATAAGGAACATAAGCTAAGTTATCTTAATAAGTATAAAACCATGCCCACGTGGTATGGTAGTAAGAATACTGACTGCATATCCGCGTTGGACAGCCAGGCTGAACCTTTGGGCTAAAAAGCTGTTGAAAAACGGCAAAAACTTCTTTCAAGAGCTTCGTGCGCTGTGTAGACGCTTAAAGCTACGCAAAAATCATATTTTATGACGTAATTGTTTTCTTTTAAAAGTTCTAAATATCTATATTTTAAGGTTCCTAATAGACTAGACAAAGTTCTGGGCATATTTTCTTTTTGGTTCTTATAGAAATGGAATGATATTATTTCTTGATATTCGCAACCAATTATGGAAACGTACTAACGTTATGATCCTAAAACTGTATAGTTTCCATAATTAGTTTCCAGTCTTACATAACCAGCCTCTATCCCATTTATTCCTGAAATAACACGCCTTCTACGTATTGTTATTTTAGTATAATGTTATCAACCAGTCTAATTCTGCATAAATCTGGAATACTGAATATTATTATTTCTCGAATCTTGCACGTAAAATACTGGTTGCCTGTATGTAAGCACCACTGGTGTCGAAATAAGACTGTAATTTTAATAAATTACGGTTATATTTTGATTTTTAAGATGATTAAACGAGTTTTTTTTTTTTGACAATATTATTCACCTTCACACAGGAAATAAAACTATAAGAAATTTTAATGTTGACATTAATTGTAAATTATATTATTGTATGCTTTTTTAAAAAAAGAGCAACTGTTGAGTTTCTTGCCGGTTTCTTCTTAGCAGAACCTGCCATCCGAACCGGTGGTAGAATCTTTACAAATAGTCAACGGACGTATCAAAAGTGCTTGTAAACTGAGCCTACTTGAAATAAATGATTTTTTTTTATCTAGTTCAAGGTTACCTGCATGTTGTATGAAAAATAATATTGTTTGGCCGCAATTTAACTAGGCAAAGTATATCTATCATTCATTTCTTACTAGCGGACCGCCGCGACTTCATCCGCGTGGAAATTAGTTTTTCACAAATCCCTCGGGAACCATGGATTTTTTCGAAAAAAAAAGTAGCTTATGTGTTAATCCAGACTATAATCTATCTCTACTTCAAATTTCAGGTCATTCGGTTGAGTAACCGAGGCCTGAACGAGTAACAAACATTCATACCATCAAAATCATCAGGTTTTCGCAAATCTCGGGAATTCATGGATTTTTTCGGGATTAAAAGTACCCTTTGTATTATTTCAGCCAAATCGGTTCAGTAGTTGCGGCGTTAAAAAGTAACAAACGTCCAAACATCCGTACAAACTTTCGCGTTTATAATATTAGTAGGATGTAGGATCACTAATAAATAACAGATGAGGTCATATATTTCTAACTATCTGACGCCGCGTTTCACCAGCGTGGTTCCCGTTCCCGTAGGAATACGGGGATAGTATATAGCCTATAGCCTCCTCCTCCTTTATCCTCGATAAACGGGCTATCTAACACTGAAAGAATTTTTTAAATCGGACCAGTAGTTCCTGAGATTAGCTCGTTCAATAAATCAAACAAATAAACAAACTCTTCAGCTTTATGATATTAGTATAGATTCCGGGTCTTAGACCATAAGTGTTTTTTATGATTTGACCCGATCTTCTTTGTCTATAAATTATTGAACTTTTGACTAATTATGGTAAATTTCGTTATCGTGCAAAATTATTGTCCCTAAAAGGCAGCAACAGCAGGCAGCAGGCAAAAACAATCTCTACGTATTTTATGTAATATATTGTAGAGATAAGTAATTAGTATAATGACAATTAATTTATGTTAAACTGTCCAAAATGTGGAACCTTTCTGTTCAAATCGGGACTAACGACAAGAAACCGTGAAAAGGGTCCAACAAACATTGCTGGTTTTTAGAACTATTCGTTGAAAATTTATGACGTCAGATTTTTTTTTTAATAAATGTATAAAGGTCGCGTTGATCCAGTAATTTGAGTGGCTATGGTTTGTAAGGTCCGAGTTCAGGGTGGGGCTTAGGTGTATTGAGTTGTTCTTACTTCCAAGAACTGAAAATTACAACACACCGATTTCGAGCTGTGATAGCCCAGTGGATATGACCTCTGCCTCCGATTCCGGAGGGTTTAGGTTCGAATCTGGTCCGAGGCATACACCTCCAACTTTTCAGTTATGTGCATTTTACGAAATTAAACATCGTGTGTCTCAAACAGTGAAGGAAAAATATCGTGAGGAATCTTGCATACCTGAGAATTTTCTTAATTCTCTGCGTGTGTGAAGTCTGTCAATCCGCATTTGGCCAGCGTGGTGGACTATTGACCTAATCCCTCTCATTTTGACAGGAGACTCGAGCTCAGCAGTGAGCCGGCAAAAAAAAACAAAATTGGTTTAATAGATCAAGAGATTACTTTCCACAAACTTTACCTCTTTATAATATATTAGATTATTAACCGAAACTGTTGAGTCAACTATTATTATTGTTCCGATAGTTGTTTCAGTTAATGGTCTTACAGCGAAAAACTTCGACCGGATACAGTAGGTAATGATTCTTGAGACGGCGCGTATTGTGAGGAGGTTCCTCACTCTGGAGCCCTGACCACCGGTTGCTTGGGCACTCGAATGTCCCGCAGCGGGAGGGTTTATTTTTTTTTATGTACTTTGGTATGTATAACATTGTTAAAAATTAAAAAAAGGAGAAATAAATTAATGTGAGTATAGATTATTATTATTCATATTAGGTTAGGTATACTCGTAGAAAGACGACCCACCGCTAATATTTACTTCATAAACCACCCAACATTTTCTTGTCTAGATAATATTTGCCAAGCAAAGAGCTTCACGTATTTCATTATAAATATATCAAATATCACGTACTTTGATGTAATGAATAATGTAATAAACGTAAAAAACCCTAATGCTCATTTTACCCCTACCTCCCCCAAACCACCCTTTCATCCCTGGATACCATTTTACTGCCAATTATTTATTTGATACAGTGCCTGTAGAGTCTAGAAGGTGGATGACCTCTAATTCAGCAGACTGCTGAATATTAACTTAGAAATCGTTAAAAATTGAGCAAGTGAAAAGCAATTTAAATTTGCTATTTAGACATTGACACATGAGTTAACTTTGTATACTTTGATTTTTTTCTATCTTCGTCTTTGTTAATTATAATTAATTTTGTAGAATTTCTGTTTCTTTTGTTTATTTTTCATTGTAGTTCGATTAATTTTACAATAGATTTAAGAATCAAATACTTACTAATCTACTCTTAATTATGTATAATAATATTTTAAACAGGAACGATTTGTTTGTTTATTTGTTTGCTTTGAATAGGCTCTGAAACTACTGAATCGACAACCGCTAGCTAGATAAGCTACACTATCCTCGAGTGATATAGGCTATATATTATTTTCATAGTTTATCATTAGCTTTTATTAAGACTTACTAAGATAATAATAAATTATTATTTTTCCAGTTTATAGAGTGACATTTTTGTTTTCGTAGTTTTAAGAAGGTGCATAAAAACTCAAAAAATGATAGAATAGATAGAAAGATATTATATATTAGATAGTGGATACGACCACTGCTCAGAAAATTCTCTGGTATGCAGGTTTCTTCACGATGTTTTCCTTCACTGTTTGAGACACGTGATATTTAATTTCTTAAAATGCACACAACTGAAAAGTTGGAGGTGCATACCCACCGGATATGAACCCACACCCTCCGGAATCAGAGGCAGAGGTCATATCTGGGCTAACACAGCCTACTGGGCTTTCTTGTAGTACTCGTAAAAGAACTTTCACAATTGGTTCAGTAGATCCAGAGATTACCCCCTAAAACACCACAAACTTTATCTCTTTACAATAATAAAATAGAAAAAAGCGGTTTCAACAAAACGAATATATTACAGAAGATAAAAAAGGTTTTAATGAGGTTGATTTAATACAGTAAATCGTTTACTAATATAACCTACTTTTGACTCCACATCTGCTGACACTAAAAGAAAACTCCTCTAATGGAATTCTTAGCGAGGAAAGTCGGAACTTAGTTTCATATCGCTCTAATTACTGCTCGACACGCTAGATATATACATCTATACTTCAGCTAATTAATACATGTTGAATTTACAAATGATTGTAAATTAAAACAGCACGAAGAGTTAATTGCACGAAACGGAAATATTGATTTCTGTCACCGAAAATTGAGACGAAGTAAATTTTGTTAATTGTAATTAACGTTGAGGTGCTGAAATGGCGACCCCGCACCGGAAAGCGCAGTGTTGGTCGACCTCTCATTAGGTGACCGAAGATATTAAGCGGGTTCCAGGAAGCTGTTGGATGCTGGCGGCTCGAGATCGTTGTGCTTGGAGGTCCATGCAAGAGGCCTATGTCCAGCAGTAGACGTCTATCGGCTGATAAGATACATTTTGTATGAGGGATAATCTTTATATATAAGCGAATAAAGTTTCGACATGTCGCAAACATGTCGAAAGCTATTGCTGGGTGCTTGCGTAACTGTACTAGCCAATGGGGTGGAGTTATCAAGTTGAATAAGTCAAAGCAAAGCTTGACTGGGTTTACTAGTCTTATGGGTATATAAGCGGCTGAAAACTCCTTTTGTAGCCGATAGCTTCCTTGTGATTGGTTGCATGCGACACTGTCAAAGTGAAGTTTGACTGGGTAGTAATTTATATACGACGTGCTGCAGAAAATAAATATGTCATCATTATCTACCCATATTCGGCTCATTGCCGAGCTCGAGTCTCCTCTCAGAATGAGAGGGGTTAGGTCCACCACGCTGTCCCAATGCGGATTTGCAGACTTCTTACACGCAGAGAATTATGAAAACTCTCTGGTATGCAGATTTCCTCACGATGTTTTTCAAAAAGACGTAGACAGAAAAGTGAATAGACAGATAAGAGGCATATACATTTTGACTTGGAATAAAACGGCGGAGGCATACATGAGGGTTAATGACTATAATTAGTAATGTCCTCAAATGTAATTAATTAAACATAACGAGTTAAAAAGACGTAGACAGAAAAGTGAACAGACAGGTAAAAAGCATTCGTCTCATTCCATTAACATTGAAAACTTATACGTGGATGCTGTAAAACAAGTCGAGACCATTTGGTGTCATAAAATTAAAGTAATTTTGGTGTAATTTTTCAGGCACTACAAAACCAGAATAAACGTATTGTGAGCACAAAATGACTGCCTCAACTTTTTGCAAATTACAAATAGCCACTTAGCTTAACATATATTGGTAAAATATGTTTCAGTGTAGTGTTTTGGGATATAGACAAACATTTTAATACTATTAAATATGTCACTAACTCGTCGAAACTGAGGCGAAAAGTGGCTAATTGTCTTAATTTTAATGTCAAATTTCAACATAAACAATATGGAGTTGTGTGTTTAAGAAGAATGAAAACTATACAGGTATGTATACATAAATAAATAATGTAAGTAAACACAAAACTGTGAATGTGTATCCACAGTGGAGTAGCTTTTGAATCAATTTCTGCGGTAATTTTGTAGGCACGTAGTCTAATTGTAGAACATCTTTGGAAATATAAATTACTAGCTAATGTCGCGCGGTTTTCCTCGCGTGGTTCATGATTCCGTAGGAATACGGGGATAATATATAATAGCCTATAAAGCCTTCCTCGATAAATGGGCTATCTAACAAAGAAAGAATTTTTCAAATCGGACCAGTAGTTCCTGAGATTAGCGCATTCAATGAAACAAACAAACAAACTTACTCTTTAGCTTTATAATATTAGTATAGATTTTGACTTACAACGCCAATCAGGCTAATAACTTCTCTGTCTACGTATATAGCTTAGGCCATTAGCAAACCCCAAACCATTTACAAGATAATCAGACAGTATTATCTAATTGCATGCATTATGGCGAATAGTCGCAGAGATACCGCAATGCATGGTTCTAACTATTACAGCTGAGCTAGCAATTATGATTTTAACTTCTACACCTTTTACTTTTAATTTATCGCGATCTTATTTATAAGTTATTATTATATCCATCACTATCTTTAACTGCTCATCTTCACGCTTTTCTATTAGAAAAGTTTAGATAATATAGTCTATCAGATAATCTTCGAATGTTATCATAAATATAGACTTAAGTTTTATGTGCCATTGTTACGTAATTAATGTCTTTAACCCTTAAATTTTATAAATAATTAGAAAGTTAACGTTACTATAGTGCCCAGTGTACTAAAGTACTCATATTAGGCTCACTGTTGAGCACGAGTCTCCTTTCTGAAAAAAAGGGGTTAGGATATTGTGAATTGGCAAACTTCACATACGAAAAGATTTAAGAAAATTCTCTCAGATATACAGGTTTCCTCACGACGTTTTGCCTTCACCGTTTGTGATACGTGATATTTAATTTCTTAAAATTCACATAACTGAAAATGCATGCCCTTGACTGGATTCAATTCATTTTTGACTTATCCTAAATGATATTTTATTAGATAAAGGTCGGTTTCACCACATTCTAAAGTGTCGGATAAGTATCGGAAAGTGACAAGTTTGTGAATAAGCTATTCAACGGCTATAGAACGTGGTGAAACAGGCCCTTAAGATAATATATTTTACAGTAAAAAACACTAACCTTTAGCAGATCTGCTTTCCAAAACTTCTAGATCCATGGCATCACTTCTACCTTCCGGATTGGAGAATCTGAACGTGAAATCATTCCAGTCGAAGCTGAAAGCGTGTGTAGTCATAAATCTCGTTATTGGATCTTGGATCGACCTCGCCTGCCGACTCTCCACTGGCTCTATCGTAAACAAATCGAATATCTTCACCGCCTTCTGATGTCTCATACTCCTGACGAACTCCCTCGCCATATTGTCTATACACGTCGCATTATCACTACAGTTAAGTTCAACTACTTCCGACCTAGCTTGGCCTAGCAGCGCTAGCGCTACAAGGTATATTAGGGAAGTCATATTGCTATCACTCTGTCCGAATCACCAACACTGGCACCAACGTCACCAATCCATTTGTGGGTCACAACCACACCACATGCATCGGTGGTTTGTTCGACAATGGGTCCTTCTCTTGTCTGTCTATGATTTTTATTCTCGGTCACGCTGCACTGGTTTTTCTTGAGCGTGTGTGCAATTATTTTTTGTTCTTTCGTTCACGTGTGTGTTCCTATTTATTTATTGGTGTTCGCAACACTTTTTCCACTTCGCGTGCCATATCGATTTTGCGTGTCTCTACTTAAGGCACAATCTTCATCATCAGCTTGTTCCAGGCACATTATACCGTTTTGTTGTATACGTCGTGTTTAAATGTACTGTTTACTTTCAACGGTACCGTTGCCAAATAAATCATTTGTCGATTTTATCATTTCTTTGGAAGCTCATCCCGTGAAAATTATTTTAACGAAGCAGAATTGTAGCGAGTGGTGTAACTGACATTTAAATACTTAAATCGTTTGTAGATTTCGTCATTTCTTTGGAAGCTTATCCCGTGAAGATTGTAGCGAGTTGTAGCGAGTGGTATAACTGACATTCAATTCACGGGTAGGTATATAAATAAGGCTCTGATGGCCATATAGCAGTACCTACAAGGAATCATAATCATCATCATTATCAACCCATATTCGGCTCATTGCTGAGCTCGAGTCTCCTCTCAGAATGAGAAGACTTAAGTCAATATTCCACGCTGGCCCAATGCGGATTGGCAGACTTCACACAAGCAGAGAATTAAGAAAATTCTCTCTTCCTCACGATATTTTTCTTTCACCGTTTGAAACACGTGATATTTAATTTCTTAAATTGAACACAACTGAAAAGGTGGACGCCCCGGACCGGATTCGAACCCACACCCGCCGGAATAGGAGGCAGAGGTATCCACTGGGCTATCACGGCCACATGGAATGTATGTTACTGAACTTTAGTCGATTTTTGTGAACACATCTTTGTTTTTATTTATCGCCACGAATTTTCGGAGTAGTTACTGATATTATCCTGGAGAAAATATACAAAAATTACTTTTTGCACTTTTGTTTTAGTTTGTACTTCTGCTACCGGATAGCTTCCAAAGCCAATTAAACTTGCACTACCGTAGACAAGGTTTAGTTTACAATTGTTATAGCTTTACCTTTTTGCCCATTAATATGGACATAAAAGGTGACCTGTGGTATTTGTAATAGTGTGAAGATTTGTAGTATTTATTATTGTTTTTATTATTGAAGTAAAATTTAATTTAAACAGTTGATACTTTTTTCCTAACCGTACTTAAGCAACAGAAATATGTTAGTAAAACAAGCATATTAAGTTTAGGAAATCTCGCTTAGAACTTGATAAATAATCTATTAGTTCTTAACACTAATATATTCAGATGACAAATGTTTGGAATTTAATTTTCGGATGAGTAGGTACTTGAAATATTTAATTTGTCAAAATATTTTTTTTTTTCTTTTTCTTTACAAGTTAGCCCTTGACTACAATCTCACCTGATGGTAAGTGATGATGCAGTCTGAGATGGAAGCGGGCTAACTTGTTAGGAGGAGGATGAAAATCCACACCCCTTTCGGTTTCTACACGGCATCGTACCGGAACGCTAAATCGCTTGGCGGTACGTTTTTACCTTTAGGGTGGTAACAAGCCACGGCCGTAGCCTCCCACCAGCCAGACCTGGACAAATTAAGAAAATCTCAATCTGCCCAGCCGGGGATCGAACCCAGGACCTCCGTTTGGTAAATTCACCGCGCATATCACTGCGCCAAGGAGGCCGTCGATATATTGACAAAGTAAAATTTTTTTGGATAGCATGTAAATTTTTAAATGTAAATAGGTTTAAATTGAAAGTCAAAAAAATTCAGTAAACCTGACCTTAGATAGATGTATTGTGAGTAATAAACAACAAAATACCTACCTACAAGGTACCTAATGTCGTCATCAACCCATGTTCGGCTCACTGCTGAGCTCGAGTCTCCTCTCAGAATGAAAAGGGTAAGGTCAATAGTCCACCATGCTGCCCAATGCGGATTGGCAGACTTCACACACGCAGAGAATTAAGATAATTCTCTGGTGTGCAGGTTTCCTCACGATGTTTTCCTTCACCGATTGAGACACGTGATATTTAATTTCTTAAAATACACACAACTGAAAAGTTGGTTGGTGCATGCCCCGGACCGGATTCGAACCTATACCCTCCGGAATCGGAGGCAGAGGTCATATCCACTGGGCTATCACGGCTCACCTAACACATCAAAAATCAACGCATCATTCTGTGTGTGTATAATGCATGTGTCTAAGCTACCTTGTTTATTTCACACAGACATTAATGAAATAGAACTCCAAAGGGGTGGGAGGATAGAAATTGGAGATTTAGAGAACGGTGGGTTTGTTTAAAGGGGTGGGAGGACCATTTGACCTCTATAATATTTACTCGTGAACCATCAAAACTAAGGTCATAGTTCATTTATTTCAATCAGGCTTAGTTTACAAGCAATTTCGATAATAATTAGTCGAAACTTAAAATTAAAGTTACGAGCATTCCAAAAGCGCCTTGGTTTAATTTTAGTTTTTATTAAATAAATTTATCTATAACTAGCGGACGCCCGAGACTTCGTCCGCGTGAAATTCAGTTTTTCACAAATCCTGCGGCAACCATAGATTTTCCGGGATGAAAAGTAGCCTATGTGTTAACCTAGAGTAAAATCTATTAATATTCTAGGTTTCAGCTAAATTGCCGCCAAATTGTCAAAGTTTCATACTAACAATAATTCCCCATTTTATCTCCTTGGGGGTAGAATTGATCAAAATCCGCTCGTAGCGGATGCCTACTTCATAACATCTACTTGCATGCCAAATTTCCCGATCCATCCTGTGGTTTGGGCTATGCGTTAATAGATCACTATGTAAGTCAGTACCTTTGAGTTTTATCTCCAACTAGCTGTTGCCGCGCGGTTTCACTCGCGTGGTTCCCATTCCCGTAGGAATAGGGAATAATATATAGCCTATAATTTTCCTCGAAAAATGGGTTATCTAACACTGAAATTTTTTTTCAAATCGGACCAGTAGTTTCTGAGATTAGCGCGTTTAACCAAACAAACTCTTCAGATTTATAATATTGGTATAGATTGCCAAATCCGGGAGAACTTTTACTGAAAACGTCTTAGAAGAAAGAAAAATTCAGTAATTGACGTGAACGTCACTATATGAATTTTTCTAAGGAGTATCAAGGTATACTTGACGCGTCCTAGGATTCGAACCCAGGACCTCGTGATTCGAAGCCTCATTCTCGTAAGGTAACCACTGGAGAAAGGAGGCAGTAGCACAAACGATATTATTTTTTGCTTTTTAGTTTTTCTTACGGCCTCCGTGGCGCAGTGGTATGCACGGTGGATTTTCAAGACAGAGATCCTGGATTCGATCCCCGGCTGAGGTTTTCTTAATTGGGCCAGGTCTGGTTGGTGGGAAGCTACGCTGTGGCTAGTTACCACTCAATCGGCAAAGGCGAACCGCCAAGCGATTTAGCGTTCCGGTACGATAACGTGTAGAACCAACTTTTTTCATTTTAAAATGTAATGTAATTGCGCAATTTCTTGTCCTACAAAACTGTGGGAGCTCTAGGGAGTAATAAAAAGGCTGTGTCTTCTACGTCTTTCGTTATCAACCCATATTCGCCTCACTGCTGAGCTCGAGTCTCCTCTCAGAATGAGAGGGGTTAGGCCAATAGACCACCACGCTGGCCCAAAGCGGATTGGCAGACTTCACACACGCAGAGAATTAAGAGAATTCTCTGATATGCAGGTTTCCTCACGATGTTTTTCTTCACCGTTCGAGACACGTGATATCTAATTTCTTAAAATGCACACAACTGAAAAGTTGGCATGCTCCGGACCGGATTCAAACCCACACCCTCCGGAATCGGAAGCAGGGGTCATATCCACTGGGCTATCACACTTTTACTATTTTTCTATGTCTTAGTCTTCTTAAACATTAGTTCAGGCTTACTTTTGATTGGAGCACATCCTACTCTTATTATTACTCTTATTCATAGCGCCATCCATTTCTAATCTCTTCAGAAATTTTCATTTGCGTAAATGTGAGAAAATTGCAAACTATGGCTAAGGCAATATTGCAGTATCAACATTATAATAGTGATAATAACAGAGTTTAAAATTTTCACTATTTTATCATTGTCAACCCATATTCGGCTCACTGCTGCTCGAGTCTCCTCTCAGAATGAAAGGGGCCAATAGTCCACCACGCTGGCCCAATGCGGATTGGTAGACTTCACATACGCAGAAAATAAGAAAATTCTCTGGTATGCTGATTTCCTCATGATGTCACGGTCCTTCACCACGTGATATTTAATTTGTTAAATGCATACAACTGTAAAGTTGGAGGTGCATACCCCGGAGCGGATTTGAACCCACACCCTCCGGGACCGGAGGCAGAGGTCATATCCACTGACCAATGAAGGCTCTATAATAATTCTAACTTTATAAAACACAGGATGTAGGTACTACATCTTTTACTTTTGGTTAATAGGAGGCTTTGACCGTGGCTAGTTACCATCCTACCGGTAAAGTCGTTCCGCCAAGCGATTTAGCGTTCCGGTACGATGTCGTGTAGAAACCGAAACGGGTGTGGATTTTCATCCTACTCCTAAAAAGTCAGCCCGCTTCCATCTTAGATTGCATCATCACTTACCATCAGGTGAGGTTGTAGTCAAGGGCTAATAAAAAAAACCTTACACAGAACATAAACCTCATAATCGAAAGGCGTAATATATTCTAACCAGCAAACTAACGGACGTTACGTTAACGTTACCACCCTGCCGGCAAAGACGTTCCGACAATTTAGCGTTCCGGTACGATGTCGTGTAGAAACCCTAAAGGGTGAGGTTTTTCACCCTACTCCTAACAAGTTAGCTCGCTTCCATCTGAGATGGCATCATCACTGCTGATGCTGATGATAGCAAAATAAATAAATCAATATATAGGCCGAGATAAGTTAGTGGCACTATAAGTGGGTATCTAAGTCACACCTGTCAATAATTCTAAAAATTCACTTAATATTTAAATCAATTACGTATAATGAAGCACGGAATGGCTAATTAGGAAGTGCAAATATACAAAAGTATAGGAACAAAATTGTTGCACGCCAAATGCTTAATAGTCGATTTCCTAGCCCAAAGAAAACATAATTGGTGCAGACGAATCGAGCGATGAATAATACCTATTAACCGCATTGTGCGGTCAAACGTTTCTGGGAAGCTTATTCAGCAAAATCTCTGCTCATTGGACTAATTTATTTAAAAGCTCTTTTGCGGTGAAAACCATTTTACACCTATTCTATTATTCATAGTGAATATTAAAGCATAAATTAGGTGCCTTTATAGGTCACGTTTTGTTAACATAAAAACATTATTTAAGAACACAAAGTTTACAAGTAAAATAACAAAAAAGTATTTATTCTCAAGGATAATTAGTCATACTTAAAACATATTAATAAATTCTAGCGTAATCTTTTCAAATATCAGTTTTAAAGATCAATTGCAATTACCTCATAATTTTATCCAACTTGATAAAAAGTTTCTGTATAATTAAATTAAAATTCAATAGGTTTTTAAGGTTGGAATTGGTTTTGGATCTAAATAAAATGTTCATTAAAAATTCTCAGTCAAGAGTTGGGATACTGGTAGCACAAATGGTACAGCCTTGTGGCTCATAGAGCACGTTAAGCCATCGGTACCGTATTAAAGTTAGTGGGCGGTTATAATATAAGCAAAAAAATACGCGTTGAGTTGTGTTATTTATTTGAAATAGGTTGTTATTGATGGATGGATCAAAATTTTGAATATTACATTTCAAACATAGTGGCGCTTCTGTAAAACTAATCTATGCCACTCATTAGCAATTAGTGCGTGACAGTGTTCGTGTAAACTGCAGCAGTATTGTCAGCGCTGTGCTTGAATTTCATTTACATTGGCGCAATTAATACACGACTACAATCTGTCGTTGAAAAAGTTTCATTTACTTCTTTAATAGCTCAATTATTTGTTACCCGACTTCTAAAATAAGGAGGTTCTATGTTCGACCAGTATGTATGTTTTTGAAGTGAAAACTTTTATATCTACATTGAGCACTTCTAGGGAAAATCTTATGAGTTCGTGTCATCGATATTTATCTATTTACTAGTGGACGCCCGCGACTACGTCCGCGTGGAATTCTGTTTTTCACAAATCCCCCTGGAACCATGCATTTTTCCGGGATGAAAAGCCTATGTGTTAATCTAGAGTAAAATCTATTTCCATGCGCGTAAAAGAGGAACAAACATACTTACACACTTACACACAAACTTTCGCCTTTATAATATTAGTGTGATTTATTTTATTAGGATAACCAACAGTTAATATAATATCACATGTCAATAATTTATATTAAGCTAGATACAGGGTGTCCCGTAATTAATGGATGAAACGAAAGTTTTGAAAAAAGCCAAAGGGTGACCAACTTATAATTTTGTTTTATATCGAAATTATAAAAGTTTTCTATTTCAAATCTGCTAAAAAAAACGAAAAAAAAAGAGTGAATGGGCATCTTCTAGGCAAGCTCCTTCCATCTTAGGCCACATTAACACTTTTTTTTTTATGTAGTATAGGCTTACGCTTGACCACAATCAAGCCTGATGGAAAGCAATGATGAGGTCTAAGATGAAGCGCGCTTGCCTAGAAGATGCCTATTCATTCTTGCCTTGAAGGTGCACAAATTATACGTGTCAGGAAACACAGACGCCGGAAGGGCATTCCACATTTTGGCAGTTCTTATTAGGAACGTTGACGCAAAACGTTTCGTGCGGGTTGATTGCACGTTGACAACAAAAGGATGCCATTTTTCACGGCGTCTCGCTGTTCTGTGGTAAAATGGGGACGGAGGAACTAGATCGTAAAGTTCCTGTGCACACTCTCCAAAGTATATGCGATAAAAGACCGATAGACAGGCAACGTTGCGTCGGTGTTGAAGACTTTGCAATTTTGCCCTTGTTAACGGTTCATCACCTATGATACGCCTAGCGCGACGATCAACCGAGTCTAATGCAGCGAGTTGGTATTTAGCAGAGCCATCCCATAGGTCACTGCAGTACTCCATGCCGGTTCGAACTTGTGCCTGATATAGGGTGAGAAGTTGTTCTGATGTGAAGTACCGCTTTACCTTGTTTAGGATGCCTAACTTTTTAGCTGCTGTCTTGGCCTTATTCTCGATGCATTTCCCGAAGTTGAGATTGAAGGATATGTTAACACCCAATAGCTCGATGCTATCACAGATGGGAATGGATATACTTTGGAAAGTGGGAGCCAAGGTGAAAGGGCTCCTTTTAGCAGAAAAAACTACCACCAGGTGAGATTGTGGTCAAGCGCGAGCTTATTTTTTTTTTCTCTTCCACAGTGGTTGTCTGGAAGAGATCGCTCTTTAGCGATAAGACCGCCATTTGTACATTAGTTTCTAAGTGTTATTATAAGTTATTGATTATTTTTGTTTTTAATGTACAATAAAGTATATTTCTTCTTCTTCTTCTTCTTCTTATTCCAATTTTAAAAAATCTCAACACTACGCTTGACAGTTTGTATTCTCCCTATAATCTTTCTAATCTCTAGCAAAAACTCCCGTACTGGCGTTTTTCATTCCAACGTAACTGAAAATTGTGTAACAGTACAACGCCATTACATTGTAGGCGTAAAAAAATAGAGTGAGACAGCTTTATATATTTACAACTATTACGAAAGAGAAGAATATATTTCGTTTCTTCAGCTATCAAAACGATAGTGAAAGTGTAACGTAGAAAGCCCGCCAAATTCAGTTTTAGTTCTTTTTTTAAAACAACAAAGCCATTGACTGTCGATTGGTCATCATTTTTTTGTAAATCGAAAGTTGTTCAAATATATATAGAGCATAGATTTTACTGTGATAATATATCTTACTTCAGTTTGATTACTTTATTTTGTTTATTTAGAAAATCATAGAAAAGCTCAGAGTCACTCAGCGGGAGATTGCTAGACCATACTCCAGACTAGACTGGACTAGATTTTTTTAAATTTCTTTAAATTTCTCAAAATAAATAAATAAAATAAATAAATAAATATACTTAAACAATACACAGGGTCGTGATAGCCCAGTGGATATGCCCACTGCCTCCGATTCCGGAGGGTGTGGGTCCGGGGCATGCACCTCCAACTTTTCAGTTGTATGCATTTTAAGAAATTAAATATCACGTGTCTCAAACGGTGAAGGAAAACATCGTGAGGAAACCTGCATACCAGAGAATTTTCTTAATTCTCTGCGTGTGTGAAGTCTGCCAATCCGCATTGGGCCAGCGTGGGGGACTATTGGCCTAACCCCTCTCATTCTGAGAGGAGACTCGAGCTCAGCAGTGAGCCGAATATGGGTTGAAATGATGAAACAATGCACATCACTATCTAGCCCCAAAATAAGCACACAGAGTAGCTTGTGTTTATGGGTACTAAGATAGTTGATATTATAATATTAAAATATATTTATATACTACATATAAATACTTATATCTATACTAATATTATAAAGCTGAAGACTTTGTTTGTTTATTTGTTTGTTTGATTGATTGAACGCGCTAATCTCAGGAACTACTGGTCCGATTTGAAAAATTCTTTCAGTGTTAGATAGCCTATTTATCGGGGAAGGCTGTAGGCTATTTTATTCCTGTATTCCTACGGGAAAGGGAACCACGCGTGTGAAACCGCGTGGCATCTACTAGTAATGTATAAACACACACAGACACTGGAAAACACCCATGCTCATCACACAAATATTTTGTAGGAATCGAACTCACGGCCGTGGATGCAGAAAGCAGGGTCACTACCCACTGCGCCACGCGGCGGTCTATAAAATGCACATACTGAAAAGTTTGATGTGCATGCCCCGGACCGGATTCGAACTTACGCCCTCTGAATAAAAGCCTATCACGGCTCTATAATTATTTTAACCCACTCAACTCTCAATTTCTCTCAGAAGTCAGCAGGAAACGACTCGTCAATGTCAAGCCAATTTATTAGATGACTTGCGTAACATACTACCAAATCGATCAACACAAAATTATACCATTACACGCTTAAGTAAGTGAGCCGTGATAGCCCAGTGGATATGACCTCTGCCTCCGATTCCGGAGGGTGTGGGTTCGAATCCAGTCCGGGGCATTCACCTCCAACTTTTCAGTTGTGTGCATTTTAAGAAATTAATTATCACGTGTCTCAAACGGTGAAGGAAAACATCGTGAGGAAACCTGCACACCAAATATTTTTTTTAGTTCTCTGCGTGTGTGAAGTCTGCCAATCCGCATTGGCCCAGCATGGTGGACTATTGGTGGACCCTAACCCCTCTCATTCTGAGGGAGACTCGAGCTCAGCAGTGAGCCGAATATGGGTTGATGATGATGACGCTTAAGTAAGGAAGTAGCGACTCTTTAAACTAATAAATGACTATATAATTTCGTTTCGATCATCAAGTACATATTGCATTGAGATAAACTATCATCTTTTGAAATATTTAAAGCATAAATTATCATCAATCATTCATCAATAAATTGGCATAAAAATAACATTTTACCCAAAAGCAGACTTTTGCCCTATTGGAGGTGAAGGCACAAGTCATATCCACTGGGCTCATAATGCATAATCGTAATGTGCATTTTAAGAAATTAAATATCACACGTATCAAACGGTGAAGGACAAACATAGTTAGGAAACCTGCATTATTGAGAATTTTCTCGGTTCTCTACGTGTATGAAGTTTGCCAATCCGCAGTGGGTCATCGTGGTGGACTATTAATCCTAGCCTAATCAATCTCATTCTAAGATGAGACTCGTGCGCAACGGTGAGCCGAATATAGGTTGTTAATGATGATGATGAATAACACAGAAGATTAACATATAAAACACATTTTGAGAAACTATTGACATTGGAGCATTGTTTTTAAAACAGGCAAAAGTAAATACAATCTACTTTCTTTTCCTTCTTCTTTCATCAGGGCCTTTTCCACAAGCAATTCCCACTTGATGGTAGAACTTTGAACAATTATTTATATATAATTGTATTATTATTATTATTATTATTAATTTAAAAGGTACCTATCACATAAACAAACCATAAAGTTTTCAAAATATAACCTACCCCCGAGCGAGAAAAACGCGAGACGATTATTATTTAAACATGCGTATTTTGACATGTAATTTAGTAACTCTTCACTCCCAGCATATTCGTTACAGAATCATATTTTCAACGTCCCTTTACTCTCACCTGTGAAATGAAAAAGAAGAAAAATCAGTGCGTTGAGCTCCTAGCCCACGGCGAAAACTGTGTACGGCAATTTTACACAGATCTAACTTTGCTAGATGTACCATTTGAGAAAATATTTGCATTATTCATAACTACCTAACGCTCGCGAATTCACCTGCGTAGTTCCCGTTCCCGTAAGATTATAGGGATAAAATATAGCCTGTGATACTCACGAATAACGTGACTTCTATTAGTAAAATAATTTTTTCAAAATCGGTTTCGTATATCCAGAGATTTCAACCTACAATACCACGAACTTTACCATTTTATAATATGAGTATAGAATAGTGGGTGCCCGCAATTTGGCCCATGTGAAAATCAGTTTTTCATAAATCCCGCGGGAACTATACATTTTGCCATGATAAAAAGTTGCCTAATTTCTGCTCCCTGTCCCTTCGAGACACGAGGGTTTAATTTTATTGTACAATAAGATTGAACGGAGTTTTGAGTTAAAACGATTAATTGTATTGCACATAAACGAAACATAAACATTGCACGAACAGCGCAATATTTTTGTATTCAATCGGAAAATTAATCCAGTGTGCACCTTTCACGATGCAATGGAAAAATATGTACTGAAACTCCCTCAAACTTTCGTTTCATTATTGCGCAATTTTTATTTTTTTTTTTAAATTTTTATACGATCAATAATATTGCACAATACGTAATATTGCGTAATATAAATTAATTGTATACAGGCCGCCTAATACTATAACTATCCAACACCCAAATAAAAGTAATCGGCATAGGGAACAAATCAAGAGCATGAATGAAGTTAAGATTTTAGTACATCCAGTAGCTTTATATCAAATAATACGAAGTGTAAACTATTGTTATAGTTTTATTTGTTAAGATTCAATGCCGAGAGCTGTTAACGGTGGCTATTCTACAACAGAGTTCCAAATTCTCAGTTTAACCAACTAAATAGAAAGATATTTTCATTTTGAACCGTTTATTTTTGCTTATAGATTTAGATTGGATTTTTAATTATATGTACTGATTTTTATGTTTTCCTCCAACTTTAAAATGTTATGTAAATTTACAAGCAAAAATTTGTACTTTTTAATTTTTTTATTTAAAAAAAGTAAAATTAATAGTGTACAAATTTTTGTACACTATTAATTTTATGGTAGAATTATGACTTTCAGTGTGCCTAGTGGGAGTTTTCAATATTTTCATACTGTTACTATCACGTTGACGTTTACGCAAATTTATATAGAATTGAAACAGTTGTGCAGTAGTGCCACTAGATGGCGCTGTTTCAATTCCTTAGAAATTCGCGTTTACGTTACGGGACGGTAACAGTATATACACAGATAAAAAAACAAGATTATAGTTTAGTTAAAATTTTGTTAAACGTTTATTATTAGACAAATAATAAATAATTATTTACTTTATCATAAAAATAAAAATAATTTCATCACAAAACATATTATAACAACCAACCAATTTCACAGGTAAAGGAATACGTTTATTGCTTATTTCTATCATCCAACAATTACGAAGTTTTTACCAAAATCGTTCATTAAATAATTACGTATTTATTTTACCTTTTTGTCTTCGTGGTCCTGAGTTCGATGTCGAGTTGGGCCAAGCTATTAAGCGTTCCGGTTCGATGCCGTGTATAAACCGAAACGGATTAGCCCGCTTCCATCTTAGCTTACATCATCATTTACCATCAGGTGAGATTGTACCCAAGGGCTAACTTGTAAATAATAAAAAAAAACTTTAACTTTGACTTTATTACGATCGAACAAAAGCAACCATTGGAAATTAACGCCCTCTACACGTTACCGCTTGCATTTTTCCACTATGGCCGATGGTGTAGACCAGGGTTTCTCAAAGTGGGGTACGCGAACCACTAGGGGTTCGCCATTTGACGGCAGGGGGTTCGCGACAAGATTTACGTAGTGGTGGCTTGATCATTGATATCAAGTCAAAGACATTTCTTCTGGTTCTATATACTATGTTACCTTATAATCTAATAAAAATCATATTTTCTTCAACAGTCAAATAATTGTTTTCTTTGGGAGGAGAGGGGGGGGGGGTGTGTCATTAGTTAGTAAGGGGTTCGCTGTCACTTAGAAATTTTAACAGAGGTTCGTGGAGCCGAAAGTTTGAGAAACCCTGGAGTAGAATGTAGAGGAACCATAACAAACGTCAAAGAAACATAGGCCATTAAAAAATAAATGTCATTTAATTACAAAACGAACCAGACTGTGAAAATAACAGCCTGTTATAGAATGGCGCTACCACGATGTTTTTTTATTTCACCCAACGCTTCAACGCGAAGCGATTGCTTGGTTCTCATTTTTTTGAAAGCTATCTATATAAAAGCATTTTTGCCTCCCTTTCTCACTTAATTCACAAACGAACTTCAAACGAAAATGTATCGAGAAACCGTAGTTTTTACTTTTATATTTAGTTCAGTATTATGTTCCTTGCTTAGCGGTGATTTTGATATAGCTGATGGTGTTAGATTAGTCAGTATATCTGATAATAGTTTGGACGATGAGGGAAGATCTATTGGTGATACGCCGTTATATAGGATGGCAAAGTTTCTCCACAACCACGAACTACATGTAAAGCTGCCGAATCTAATTGAAAAGGATAAATTGAGTAAAATCTTCTCTGAATCGCTGAAAGCTATTGACGAGTCTTACAAGGAAAATAATGGTAAGTACATATTGAATTCCTATGTGATTATAAACATGGAAAAGTATATGATTGAGAATAACTTATAATAATAATATAATAAAAGCCTTTTATTCAGACAGTATTACAGTTAAAATTATTATCTATCTTAAGTATTCTATTTCTGACATTTTTAACATAAATATTATATTTAATTCCTTACACTATATTACACACTTAATTATTTGTTTTGCATGAATATCCATCTGTCTGTCTGTATGCCACTGTCGGCAAAGGCCTCCTCGAACTTTCTCCATTTTTCTCTATCCTGTGCAGTTCTTGTCCATGTACCACCTGCCACGGCTTTGATGTCATCGGCCCATCGTCTAAATGGTCTACCTTTTATCCTTTTCTTGTAGCTTGTATACCAGTTGATTATGGATTTTGACCATTTTTCTTAATAACTTATTACTTGACTCCTAAATGGACGACCGGTCGCTTCGTATCCGTTATGTGACATGTAAAAAAATATAAAGTAAACTAAGGGCAATAGGCGAGCACAGTATCATGATCCGCGCGATAGAGAAATATAAAGATTTTTTAAATGGCTCACAACGGTAGATTAAAACCGCATTCCCTGACTGTCGGCTTCTTCAACGCAGACGGGCTTTTCGATAAAATACTCGCGGGCAGCGAATGGTTATCTTACTAGATGACGCCGCGCGGTTTCCCGCGTGGTTTCCGTTCCCGTACGAATACAGGGATAATATACAGCTCAAAGCTTTCATCGATAAATGGGCTTTCTAACACTGAAAGAATTTTTCAAATCAGACCAGTAGTTCTTGAGATTAGCGCGTTCAAGCAAACAAACAAACTCTTCAGCTTTATAGGTAATATTAGTCTATATTTCAAAATTTAAACAGTAGTAAATGTATTTCGTATTGATATCTTCTTAATAAATAAATGCGAAAGGTCATTCATCACGATATCTCGAAAACTGCTTGATGTACAAAGTTGAAATTTGGCAGGGAGGTAGTTCATAGTTAGTGGACGTCCACTAAGAACGGATTTTGCGGGAGGGCCGGATTAAGGAGGCGGAGGGCGGACAATAATAAGCTCAACCCATTGTGTGTCTAAATATGTCTAAATAGTTTCAAACTCATTAGATTACTTAAACTGAACTTGCTTATGCAATGCGGTATAAGCATTTCATCGTAAAACTTTCCTTGAAAATCGAAAAATTGTAGATATTAATTAATCTAGAATTAAGAACCACAAACTTGTTGAAATCGATTAAAGTTGGAATAAAAGTATTTTCAACAATAAGTGTAACACAACTCTAAGACCAGGCACTGTGAGGTATTGAGTGTGCATAATTCGTATATATTGTCATCAGAACTCAGAGCGTGTTCAAAATTTCATTTTAATCAATGACCTGGAAGTGGGTCAAATTAAGATTCCAAGATTTTCTCACATACATAGTTGCAAGTGAAGCTAATTAATATAAAACTTAAAAAGCATGCAGATTACGATACGATCATCATCATCATCAGCCATTATGTATCCACTGCTGGACATAGGCCTCTTTTAAGTAGCGCCAGCCGGCTCTATCTTTGGCTTTTTGCATCCAATCGATGCCTGCCACCTTCCGGAGGTCGTCGCTCCACCTAGTGGGGGGGGGGGGGGCACACTTCGAGACGTGGTCTCCAGTCAAGGACCTTACGACTCCAACGACCATCGGTCGTCGACATGATTTGAATAAGTTTCCTTGAATGTTTATTTTTTATCAAGACGTTATCACAATAATAGCCAATCTAACACACCACCAAAAACATGCCAATCTAAAACACAAGCAAGATAAAGACAATATTTTTTTTAATGTATCACTCCGAAACTACTACACGAATTCAAAAGAAAATACTTCGAAAAAGCTTGTAGAATACTTCTTGTCGCGAAAAAAAGAGTATAATTTGTTAATAAAACTTATAATATGTCGTATTTCTTAAACAAATTACAAACTGTAAAATAAGTAGGCGAAAGAAGTACAAAGTTTTATGTCACTGACAATATCGCTAAGTTATGTAAATTACAAAAGTTGTCTACGCAAATTCGTTGTGATAAAATTACAGTAAGTAGATAACGGAGCTAATGCGACTTACACAAATCTTTGACTAAAACTCGAGTGGCAGGTCTAAGAATAGATTCATCCTTTTTCAGAAAAAATTCAAGGGAATATTCTAGTAAAAATAACTGTTCTTTAGTAAAGGTTCACTAATATATTTTTTTTACAAAAATATAACCGACTTCAAAACATTAACGTATCCACCAAACTAGAAAGGGAAAATCATTTTTATATTTTCTACCTATTGATCACTTTGAAGATGGTGCCAAGCCCGTGTGGTGTTGATTTTAGCCGTTACTGAAAAAAAAACACATGAAATACGTAAATAATGTCAAAGAAACCCAGATCTTTACTATAGGTACGCCTTGATTAATAGATCACTCCTTCAAAGTGATCTATTAATCACATTAAATCACTATTAATCAGAAAATATTATAATGTTATTTTAATGGTACGTAAGTGGGCTATTCTATATAGGGACCTAATTCGAAATATACCCTTTTTAATTAAAAAAAAAAATTAAAATCGTGTGTTCATACATAAAAAAAAATTATACACGTCGCATTGTTAACTTTCTCTTTATTTTCGTTGCTTAATATAATAGCTACCTCGTCATCATCATCAGCCTGTAACCGTCCATAGATGAACATATGCCTTTCCGAGAGCTTGCCACCACACAAGATCCTTTGCCTTCCTCCAACCAATTCCCACTACCTTCTTAATGTCAGACTATCTAGCTGGAGGGCGTCCTACACTGCGCTTGCTGGTATTGGTCTTCACTCTTGAACACGTCTGCCTTCCGTTCTGCGACAAATATGGCCCGCCCACTCCCACACCAGTTAGCTAATTTTGGGTTACGTCGATTAATTTCATTCTCCTACGGATTTCCTCATTCCGGATTTTGCCCTTCAGAGAGACTCCTAACTGAGCCTTCTCCATAGCTGAGCGACTTTAAATTTGAGGATAAGGACAACCGTCAGTGTCCACGTCTATACGTCATCACAGGCATCATCATCAGAGATTTTTTTAGACCCACCACGCTGCTTCAATGCGGATTGGTGGGTTAGATGATAGACTGTTTTACGATCACTATTGTAAAGCTGAATGGGATGTGGCACATAGTTCGATGAGCCGATGGACGTTGGGACCCCAGAGTGCTGTTTGTGATGGCAACCCCGCATTGGAAAGCGCAGTGTTGGTCGACCGGGTGGATCGACGACATCGCTGGATGCAGGCGGCTCAAGATCGTGATGTTTGGAAGTCCCTACAAAAGGTCTATGTCCTGCTGTGGACGTCCATCGGCTGATATGATAATGATGATTGTAATAATAAGGATCGGGCTTGACGGCCTAACGTACTCTTTGTGGCAGTTGGGTGCAACACCACCAATTTCCCTAAATCCGAGGCTGATAATTTAACTGAAAATTTCTTAGAAGAAACAAAAACTCAGAATCTCGATCCGAAGCCACATAGATACAGTAACTGTCTTGTTAATCCGATGGATCAGAGAGGCAGTTGAAGAAAAAAGTGTAAAACCCATATTGAATAAAATTTTTATTTCAATTTGAATTTATTTGTAAAGTATTTAGTTTAAAAATACCAATTTCTTTAAGTAACTAGGCCTTAAAAAATCTTTTGAAATTTCAAATTTGTAATTTTTTGGGACTACCACCACCACCAAAGTAGGTTCTATAGGGAAGAACTACACTTAGGATCAAAATGAGATATGTAGTTTTCAAAATAATAATTTCAGTAGTATTTTCGTTGTTTGTTATGCATATAAAATGGCTCGCATTGGAAAGCAACATTGCAAACCAAATCACATTCCGCTCATAAATCGCAAAGTCTGGGTAAAACTGAGCATCGCTCTGGGCTATAAACGAATTTCTCGTAGAGAAAACCAATAAAACTCTGCATTTTCTAGCCGAGCACACGTCAAAACTTTATTGCCGACCACTTTGCAGTCATATGCATTATGCACATCTACGTTCTACGTTTCATATGTTTAAAGTAAGATGAATTGTATGTATGATCTAAATAAAAGTACCCTCGTAACTATAATTTAAAATTTTCGATTTTATATATCAAATATCACATCATATAAGATTACTTTTCACTAATTTGGTATTAACAACCGATTAAAATAAACATCAAATCAAATAACCACCGCATGTTTCGTATTCCGTAAAGACTTTTGTTAACAAAAATCACAATGTCAACTGGCCAATGTCATGTATTTTCTCAATGATATCCACTAAGGGTTGTCAGTAGGCAGTCAATGACATTACATGACCTGTAATCTCAATTTTGATCAGTTAGCATTAAATAAATGGTGAATACAAAATCACGTGACTTAAGAATTGCTAACAATAGGTTGGTAAACTCCGTGTATGTCCACTAACATTCTTACGTCTAAGTTAGTGAGTTAGTGCCCTGCTGATGTCAAAGTCAAAGTCAAAATTTACAAGCTCTTTCGAAACGAGAATGTATGATGTTTCAAAAGTGCTTGTAAACTAAACCAAATTTAATTAAATGATTTTTGACTTTAATGATTCTATGTAGGTCCCTAAATTTCCAATAAATGGCATTTCTTTGATGTGTGTTCTGTAAAATGTTATATGCCTCTATTAATATAGGTGAGGGGATATGGAGGTGATAATGTTTAACTATTTGTGCCACGTTTTGTTTATTTATTTATTTACGTACACTTACAATATACATATAGAGACATACACAAATAATATATAACTAGCTCACATTGACTTATACGTACATCTTTGTTTGAATTCATTCAGTAGTTTCAACGTGATGCCCGGTTAATAAACAGACAAATATACAGGCAGACAGACAGACAAAAAAATAATTGACTTCAGTATCGATTAAATGCCCTCCAACAGAAATTTTCAAAAATATCTTCAGTGTACAGTAGACCTGTTACAGTTTTATTATATGTATAAAGGTTTTTTTTATATATAATACAAGGGACAGGCTAACAGAGCAAGTTCAATAATACCTAATTAAATAATTAAATAATCTATACTCTAAAATTCTTTCAGTGTTAGATAGCCCATTTATTGATGAAGGCTATAGACTATATATTATCCCCGTTTTCTTATGGTAACGGGAACCACGCGGGTAAAACCGCACGGCGTTCGTTATTAAGAATTAAATTAAGTAAATGACACTTTTCCACTTCGTTAAACTTAACGACAAGCAAACAGTTACTTATATTTCCTCGATGAATGTGTTTATATAGGAAATAAAGTGAAACTGCTTATTTCAGACATGCGATACCTACTCGAGTGTTTTACACAACGGATATTTCTGTTTCCTCGATTTTTCTTACTTGAATAAATAAAGTTTTTATTAATTTTATTCTACGACATTAAAGACTGTGATCTTTAATATCCTACTACAAACGATAAACTTTTTTGTCATTTGAAATTGACCGATAACTTCACTAAAGAGTTTTTCAGATAGCAATTAGGGTATACAGTGACATTTTGACGTTGTCATATGACGTTCATAATATGTACTACTAGGACGCTCGCGACTTCGTCCGCGTGAAACTCGATGTAAACTTTCAACTACCCCTATCCTACCCCTACCCTACCCCTAACCTACTCCTACCCCTACCCTACTCCTACCTACCCCTACCTTACTTTTCTGGTTATTTTTTTAAACCTTGTGTCCGAAAAACCCAAATATCTTACGGAATCCTATTTTTTATCCAAAATAAAATTTAGCCTGTGTTACTTGTGGATAATGTAGCTTTCGAATGGTGAAAGAACTTTTAAAATCGGTCCAGTAGTTTTTGTGCCTATTCATCAAGTTTTTCTTTTTAAATTATTAGTATAGATTATCGTGAATCGTGGCAAACTTTCAAGGGTAAAACGAAATGTCACCGTACCCATGCTATCTGAAAAACACTATAGTACTATGTGAAGATGTGACTTACAACGACATTTTATACTATAGACATGTTACGTGAATACACAATCATTGCAAAAAGTGAGCCGAATTCAGATACTTCTCTGAGCGCACACATTCCTCACGATCCAGGTTTCCTTACGATTTTTTTCTTGACCTTTTGAGACACGTGATATTCAATTTCTTAAAATGCACACAACTAAAAAAGTTGGAGGTGCATGCCCGTATTCGAACCTGCACCCTCCAGAATCGAAGGCAGAGGTCATATCCACTGAGCTATCACGACTCACCCAATCACATTTAAAACAATTTAAGAAAAGCAAAAAAATACTGCAATTCTTTACATAACTTTCAATTGGAAAATTCAATAAAAAATCAAACCGTTTCTAAAAAAACAAAAATGGATTTTAAAATCGATATCTCCATCTCGATCAATCGATTGAATTCGATTGCGTCTTGCATTATCATTCCTTTCACTCTATTTTTTTTTAAATTGCTTGCTTATTACAGTCAACAGATAGAAAGTGATGATGTGCTATCATTTATCAGCGGGCCTATTATCAGTAACGTAATGGTGTGTGTGAAAATTAGTTGGGGGCCCAAATTAACACGTTCGATGCGGTACGAGGTCAATTGACCTTGTAAGTCTAGCGTGTTCAAGATTTACGAGGTCAATGGACCTCATACCAAACATACAGTTTTAGTATGACTTCAAAAAACCTCGTACCGCAGCAGAAAAGTGTTAAAATAAATTAACGGTGACTTATCCTATGTAGGATACTTTTATCATTTTTGTAGTGCAGCAAATTTTTATGTATCTTTTCCCGGGGAGCACCAGATTATGTGAGATTGTGGATCACATTTTATAAAATTTTGCATTCACACATAAGGGGTATGTCCCAGACCGGATGCGAACCCGCGCCCTCCGGAATCGGAGGCAGAGGTCATATCCACTGGGCTATCCTTAATACTCACCGGGCGCAATTTTACTGGGCAACCTTTTTGCAATGTGTCAATGTGATTTTTTTCTATCATTTATTCCTTATATCTAATAAATTCTTATGCTGGATTTCGTACTATTATAATATTACTAGCGAACGCCCGCGATTTCGTCCGCGTGGAATTCAGTTTTTCACAAATACCGCGACAACCATGGATTTTTCTGGGATGATCCTATGTGAGCCTATGTTTTAATCCAGAGTAAAATCTTTTTCCCTTCCAAACAGCCAAATCGCTTCTTTAGCCGCAGCGTAAAGTAGGAACAAACATACACACACACTTACACACACTTTATAATATATGTGTGTATTACTTAAAAAATAACAGATGATGGTATATATTCATTATGCTGGATATTATTTCAGTGACCGGTCGAGGCAGCAAAGATGGTGGAGGATCCCTGGCGCTGCTTGGACTGATGTTCGCGAAGACATTGGGAGCGGTGGGGATTGGAGGCTTGGGACTACTTACTATGAAGGTACTTAATGTTTTTATTACTGTCGATACATCCTGAACTCCTGAACCTTTACAAACAAAAAAAATTCAGTAGGCCTCCGTGGCGCAGCGGTATGCGCGGTGGATTTACAAGACGAAAGTCCTGGGTTCCCCGGCTGAGCCGACTGAGGTTTTCTTAATTGGTCCAGATCTGGCTACCCTACCAAAGCCAAAAGACGTACCGCCTAGCGATTTAGCGTTCCGGTACGATATCGTGTAAAACCGAAAGGAGTGTGGATTCCATCCTACTCCTTACAAGTTAGCCCGCTTCCATCTTAGATTGCATCGTCACTTCCCATATCAGGTGAGATTGTAGTCAAGGGCTAACTTGTAAAGAATAAAAAAAAACAGATGAGATCACCAAACAGAGCGAAAAACAATCGCCTCGCTTTAAACACGCATACAAACCGACAGTGTGTAATTACCTTTACGCTTCATCTGTTAGATGGAAACTAAGAACAAGAAAGATAGTGTATCGGGAAAGTAACTACTTTTTTTGCTGGCGGTCGGTAAAACAATTTCCATTAAACAATTCGTCACGGCGAGCGAGCAAAGAGGTTTGCACAAGCATTCACTCTTTCCAATTATTATCGACGCTATCCAATTACCTATTGGGTTTTCAATCCTACTTTAATAGGGTACTCGCCTGCTGTACAAAACTAAGAAGATTTTCTGCATATAGGCGGCTAGAAACTCTAATCACATTTTTAATTGTGAAAATAATCTCGTAATGGGGATGATGACTAGGTGTGAATATATTGATTTTTATGATACATTCGGGTAAATAGGGTCAATGTTAACTAATTTATACATAAAAAGCAAAGGTTGTCTGTATATTTGCAAAATAAATGAGATTATAAAATTTCAAAATCTATTAAAAATCTTTTATCGTAATTAGATGAAAATTCATACAGTTTTAGCTTCCTTACATTAAATGTGACATTTTTTAATATGTGAACTATAAACATAAACGCACAAATAACAAAGATTTTAGTAATTTTGTTTGAACGCACATACAAATCTAACGATCATTACATTGCCTACGACGTCATTAGTTCGTGCCATTTTGTATGGGGCGTTTTTCAGGGATCCGCGGCAGAGCCGCAAATCTGACCCTTTAGATCCCTGTAGCTCCGAAAATAATGATCGCAGATACCCTGTTCCTTTTACAAAATTGCCTTACTATTAGCAAACTCTTAATTTATATACAATTTAAAAAATTGTCATCATCCCTATTGTAATATTTTTATAAAACAAAATTGTATTTTTATCACGTCACCGCAAACGCCAATCATAAACTGTGACGTCATTCGCTACAAGGTATCGGTTTGTGATTGGCGCTTGCGGTGACTTGATATATCAATCATTGCAAACGCCAATTACGCTGTTATCTCTATGAATGACGTCACTTGCTAATGTGTTGTGTTTCGGCGGCAAAAAAATTTCGTAGAGTTTTTTACATTTATATTAAATTTTATCAAAATACAATATAGTTAATAATACTTCCGTAATTCAGTTTAAACACTGTTTACAAAAGAGGCAAGAAGCCTATTAGAAGTATTGACAGTGGGTATGCACGTAACTTCGTTCGCTTACAATTTAAATTTTACAAATTATGGGGTAACTTTTGAATTTTCCGGGATTAGTTATTATGTTGCTAAGTAACCTCATCTATCTTCCAGTGAAAGTCCCATTAAAATCGGTTCAGCCTTTCCAGAGATAAGAACAAACAGACGTTTTTGACCGACTCCGTAGCGTAGGTGGACTTACATGACGGAGGTCCTGGTGACGCTGATTTTATGCTTGGTAATTATTTTTGAATAGTTGTTTCAGCCAATGAAACTATGGTTTTTCCTTGTACAAAGTGAGTTTTTCCCAAAAAACGGGCCTAATTATTTTTTTTTATGTTTAACGATTTTTATTGCAAGTACTTTTAACGGTCACGTTGAAAAAAAAAAGTTGTACATCTAGCTTAAAAACATGCTCATTAAATAACGATTCTAAAAATGTAAGACATTGATCATGGTTTCTAAACACTTAGTCACAATTGCTATTTTAGTTCTGAAAGGGGTTGATTATGTAAAAATCGGTACTTATTAAAATTTGTTTCTTGTCACTTGAATAACAAAAGAATTTACATTGAATCACAATATTGAAGTTGAAATGACAATAACAACATGAAAAGTGTAATAAACTATATACAGGGTGTCCCGTAAATATTACGACAATATTAGGGTATATATGTACTGTACTACATTATAAGAGCCGTGATAGCCCAGTGGATATGACCTCTGCCTCCGATTTCGGAGGGTGTGGGTTCGAATCCGGTCCGGGGCATGCACCTCCAACTTTTCAGTTGTGTGCATTTTAAGAAATTAAATATCACGTGTCTCAATCGGTGAAGGAAAACATCGTGAGGAAACCTGCATACCAGAGAATTACTTAATTCTCTGCGTGTGTGAAGTCTGCCAATCCGCACTGGGCCAGCGTGGTGGACTATTGGCCTAACCCCTCTCATTCTCAGAGGAGACTTGAGCTCAGCAGTGAGCCGTATATGGGTTGATAACGACGATATTATACGACTGTATGCTTAATTTTAAATAAGTTTGTAAAATGGTGATAAATAAAAAAAAAATAAACCTTGGCTGAGTTTGTTGTGGGCTCTTCTCGGACCAAGGCGCGTTTGGATCCCTTGTAACTTAAATTTTAAGTATTCGTATGATTATTATCACCATTATAATTAATTAATTTTATTACCTGACGTTTCGAAAGAGCTTGTAAACTAAGCCTATTTGAAATAAATGAATTTTGACTTTGACTTTGACTTATACATACCTAATGCCGGATCTTAGACTATAAGGCACAGGACATGTACTGACAAACGTCAGCTGCTGGCTGAGAAACTTTCATTCTTGAAACTTTCCCGTTCTAACTTAGCTTTTAGTACAATATCATATACGTATCATATAAGATAAAACAGATGCAGTTGTCTCTGACACAAATTCAATTTAAATTCAAAGTAAACGCATTTGTTGGAATAATTTTATTTCAAGAAAATGTATATCGCAAATACGCTTTTAACTCGTAATATTGAAACTGTTTCTTATTCAAAGAGTTTCAATGAAAAATAATTTCCGAGAATACCTACCCTTTCGATATTTATGACATCAAACAGAATCCATAATATTTAATATGTATCGAAAAATGATGAAAGTATTAATATTTGGTGAGCGTATAAATATTAAATATTTATTAAATAACATAGAAAGAGGCTTCGTTCAGACTGACAAAATTAAATAACTTAACATAACCCATACCTAGATTATAATCACCGGACAGAAAAGTTTGTGTGCTGTAAACAACGAAAGTTATCTATAGAAATCGTCGTTATCAACTCATATTGGGCTCACTGCTGAGCTCGAGTCTCCTCTCAGAATGAGAGGGGTTAGGCTAATAGTCCACCACGCTGGCCTAATGCGAATTGGCAGACTTCTCAGAGAAGAAAATTCTCAGATATGCAGGTTTCCTCACGATGTTTTCATTCACCGTTAGTGTGATCGATCACACTTGTTGTAAACAATGAAAGTTATCTATATAAATCGTCGTTATCAACCCATATTCGGCTCACTGCTGAGCTCGAGTCTCCTCTCAGAATGAGAAGGGTTAGTCCACCACGCTGGCCTAATGCGGATTGGCAGACTTCTCAGAGAAGAAAATTCTCAGATATGTTTCCTCACGATATTTTCCTTCACCGTTAGTGTGATCGATCACATGTGATATTTAATTGCTTAAAATGCACACAACTGAAAAGTTGGAGGTGCATCCCTGACCGGATTCGAACACACATCCTCTGGTATCGGAGGCAGAGGTCATATCCACTGGTCTATAACACAAAATTGTGCATGTGTGCTCTCAATATAGTAACTACATTCGGATCACTTTTGTGGTGATTTTGTAAGCACGTAACATATCTAATACACAGATTAATCAATATACAGATGGAGCATACGAAAAACGAGTGTCGTACCCGTCACGAGGATGTATTTGTTTTTTAATACGAAATTAAAAAACAAATACATCCTCGAGTCAGTACAACACAAACCGTCGCATCAGTAATTTTCAATATTATTCAAGAAAAATGGCGTCTTATGTTTTTAAATATTTTAAAAACTCTTCACAAAGACTAAATAAATAAGATTGAAGATTGCTGTGTAAAAAGCTTACTACCATTTCAATTTGTATTGAAGTGGGATCTTTATTAAGCTTCGTGACATTGGAGTAGGTAGGTAGGTAGAGAAGGTACGAGGTTTGACGGCCTCCGTGGCGCAGTGGTATGCGCGGTGGATTTACAAAACGGAGGTCCTGGGTTCGAGCCCCGGCTGAGCCGATGAGATTTTCTTAATTGGTCCAGGTCTGGCTGGCATGGCTTTAGCCGTGGCTAATTACCAACCCTACCGACAAAGACGTACCGCCAAGCGATTTAGCATTCCGGTTCATCCTCCTCCTAACAAGTTAGCCCGTTTCCATCCTAGATTGCATCATCACTTACCATCAGGTGAGATTGTAGTCAAGGGCTAACCTGTAGAGAATAAAAAAAAATGGCTTCTTATGTTATTAAATATTTTAAAAAATATTCACAAAAACTAAAGAAATAAGATTGAAGATCGTTATGTAAGAAGCTTACTACAATTTCAATTTTTATTGAAGTGGGAACTTAATTAAACTTCGTGACATTTGGAGTAGGTAAGGGAATAAAACCACGGCACGAGGAAATCAACAAATAAATAGAATCGGTTCCGTAATCGCTCTTCTTTACGATCTTAGTGGGTATGTACCTACATTTAAATTGTACATCTGTCGTATTAGTTGCACGCTGAAACTACTGAATGAATTCAAATGAAACTTGGCACAGTTTAAGACCATAATACATAGAAGGTTACGTATAGGATACTTTTTATTGCGAAAATAAAAAAGGAAGGGGGTGAAATAGGGACTGAAAGTTTGTTGGAAAGTTCTTCATTTTTAGAGTTACAGTTTTAAAAATTTGTTTATAAATCATAAAAAAAAATACGAAATATAATTATTAATATATGAAATATGATTCAAAAATTTTTAAAATTCAAACTCTATAGAGCTTGAAAGTTTACATTAATTTCTACGCGAACTAAGTCGCGGGCGTCCGCTAGTATATTCATATTACTTATGTCGATTCTTAGCTCTAAACACAACACTAGTATTCACACAGTATTCATACAGTATATGATTTTTTTTTCTGATTGTGTAAGTGAAGGAAGAAACAAGGCGGTGTTGTGTTAGAGCCATTTCTGAAAGAACCACAGGAAAAATCAAAACCAAAGCTTTACTATATAAACGGCTTTAGCTAATACAATAAAAAATATAGGTACATAAAACCTCCTCGCTTTTGGAAGACAGATAAAACTAAATACATTGTCTCTGTTTCCAGGCGTTAGCCGTGTCAGCTCTCGCTCTAATGCTGTCAGCCATCGTCGGAGTCAAGAAACTCAGCTCGCATGATGACCACGACGACCACCAAGTCATCTACGCTGGTCACCACGGCTCGCATAGACGGAGACGGGACGTACCTTTACCCTACCAGACATTACCTTACCAGGGATGGGATAGAAACAGGAACATTGCTAATTGACTTGTATAGATATCAGTGGCGTAGCGTGCCTTGTAGGGGCCCTGTAACCTTGATATTTTTTTTGATTAAATTAATTGAGGGGCCCAAATGAAGGGGAAAAAATTATTACAATAGAAACAAAAGTGCTTGCATAAAATAAATATAACAATGACCATAGATTTAAGAGTCGGTACGGAGTAAATTATAACCCTATGGACATTACCTAGGATGTTTCCAATATTTGGACGCACGCCCCGGGATAAAAATAGATCGATTTTTTTGAATTTTGGTCATTTCTGAAGTTAACCTCTATGGCAGTTTGTTTTCTAGGAAGCACCAGATAAAATTTTACAAATCTTTGCATTTACATGTAACGGTCTTGTAGTCTGAGGGCCCCGTATTATTCATACGGCTGATACGCATGTAACTACGCCCCTGATAAATATCTCATTTTCGGAAGAAAGTTCAACTTTGGTTTTATTATTAAGGTATAACTGAAAAACAGAAACAATATGTTCTATTGAATTTGTGAAATTATTAATGTTCTATTTGCGAGTGGCTGATTGTTTGGTAAACGGGTTTTTATGTCACACGTGTTTCTATGTATTTTTAAAATTAGTATAACCACAGTCACACTCATGTCGCAAAAATAGATCTAGAAATATATATTTATTTCTCTACGTCAATAATCTTTTTAACATAAAAATGGAACCGACTTCAAAGACTTATTTCAGTTATTTTGATTTTATCACAAAATTACTAAACCGATGTTCATGAAAATGAAAATTGGTAGTTAAATGATGAAGTTATGAGGTACCTAACAAACATTAAAAAAAAACATACGCGTCGCATTGAGGACCTCCTCTTTTATTTGAAGTCGGTTGATAGATGATAGATCGAATAGATTGTGATTAATAGGTAATTAACAAATCCGATGGCGATGATTTTTGTCCAATAAAACAGTCCAAATTACATTTTGTCATTAGCGCCATCTGTTGTGGTGGACTTTGTTAAACGACCAAATGTTGATTTTTTTCTTACCATATCTCCAAACTACCTGTAGAAACTTACTAGAAATATGACTAGATCATTATATTATTTATTTTAATTTAATGTGTAAATAAATATTTATTGTGCGTTTTATTGTTTTATTATCCATTATTCTACGAATTGGAGAGTATTCTATTGCAGGTGTATGAGTATAAATAAGTATTTTACATTAAATGCATACATAATTTTTATTTAAAATAAAAAATAGAAGAAGAATATATAATTAACTGTTAATTTTATACAAACATATGGAGTTGCAATCGGTGTCGAAAATCTGAACTATTTCGCTGAAAGGAAGAAACTAGAAGGTTACTAAGCGAAGAAGTACTTCACAATGAACATAGATGGCGGTATTGTATGTTGCTCGAATTAAAATCTCACTGAAATTAAGAAAAAAGTTACTAATCGAGGAAGTACTTATTATTTAACATAGATGGCAGTATTGCATATACTAAAAATTAATTTATTTTTAGTAGATTCGGTTTGTTCGCTGTTTATTAGATTCGATTGATACAACGTCGGAGCATGCCCGACTAGTTTTGAACCCATTCGGAGCCCTTAGTCATGTTAATTCCCAATAATAAATTAGTAACAAACGATAGAATCACAATTAAATTACATTTTATAGTGTTGACACACGGTAAATAATGGTCTCATATAAATTTAAAAAAACAATTGTAAACTTATGGGTAAGAAAACAGATGATGATTGATTGTTTTATCATTAATTTTAATGTAAAATTATGCGTAACCTTTTAAGGTCCGATTTCGATAATTCATTATTGATTGTAAAGGGTTTTTTTTAAATAGATTCCATATAAATTTGGAAAAAACAATTCCAACCCTAAATGCAGGAAAACAGGGTACTATTGATTGTCTAACCACTCTAATTGGTTTCTAATTTCAAATAAATCAAAAAACAAACTTAACAAAAAAAAAAACATTAAAATCGGGGCTGTTTCTGAGGACTTCGAGGGAATATGCTCTATTGGACTAATTATAGAACTAAAAAAAACATAAGTATTGTAGAGAGTAGCTGGAGACAGGTGGCTTTATGTACCTAATGTCTAAAAAAGTGATTGCTACTGGGTATAAAGTTTCTAACAAGGCCAATCGCGACTCGTCTATGTACCGTTGGAAAAAACACAAGACAACATCTGTACTTATTTAAAACTTCGTCCGTGTGAAACTCGGTGTAAACTTTCAACCCCTATTTCACCCTTAAGGAAAGAGTTTTAAAAAATCTTTTTCTTTCATGATTTATGGACATTTTTTTTATAACTGTCACTCTTAAAATGAAGGACTTTCCATAGAAACTTTCAACCCCTATTTCACCCCCTTTTGAATTTACTTTCACAATAAAAAGTATCCGATTCTCTTTCTACGATCGCTAACGAAAACTAGAAAAATGTATGGGAATGACAGATCTTGATCACGTGATCTGTCGATAGCAAATGTCATTCCCATACATCTTTCTAGTTTTCGAAGCATTTGCGATCGTAGAAAGAGAATCTATGTGCTATTTGGCTAGGGGGGCTAGGCTCTCTAAATAGAGAGAGGGGATATGGAACCGAGACACGCCACGCTCCTCTAACGTGGGTAGGTGGGCTCATGACTATAATGTTAAACGTTTTTATGTAACCGAGACCGATGGCTCAACATGCTCTCAGGGAGGCGTGAAAGCACCCCGTTCCAGGCTAAGAATTATTATAGGAAGAAGAAAAGAGAAGCTCAATATTTTACAACTCCACCAAAAAAACACACACACATAGAAACCCACCACCACACACGCATGTTCACATAATATACCTATGTAACTATTTTGAACTAAGTATATAAACTTACCACTTAACTTAACTTTATTAGGTACCTAATTTAACTTGTTCACCACACACTTTTTATACTCTTGTTTCACTACTGTGGAAGAAAGTTATTACTGAGATCATAGACCTATGTAATAGTAGATTGTTAACCGAGGGTGGAAAGAATCAATTCCCGAGGTATTTAGACGCACGAGCGTAGCGAGGGCGGCTATAGTCCGAGTAGAGTATGAGAAATGAAAAATCATTTTATATATTTACTTGTAAATCAATAAATACTATATTATAATTATTAGATCGATGACTCCACCCAAGAATTGAATCCAGGACCTCGTGGTCGTGAGATCCTGAAAAATTATGTACTAAGAAAAGTTGTTTATATTTACCTACAGTTATTTTAAATGTATTTGTCTTCTGGTAACTTACCTAAGTGGAAAATTAGTGACAAACAAATTTTGTTTTGTCAACTGTACAAAGGTCCGGTTGTCATTAGAAATTGTCGCGTTCCACCGTAGTATCCGACTGACTCAGGGATATTCCGACTGTTTATAATTCTACAGTAGTAGGGGAACATGTGATACTAAATGTGTGTATACTCGAGCGCCATCTCTGGATCTCTAGATTTGGTGGATTTGATGATATTGAGAATAAATGGTTCTATAGGTGTTATTTCCCGCATTTAGGCCGCTCATGCCGGTGTAAAACCCAAGAAATAGACCCCGGTCCAAGATGAATTAGACCCCGGTCCGAGATAAAATAGACCCCGGCCAAGATAAAATAGACCCGGGTTCAAGATGAAATAGACCCCGGTCCGAGATGAAATAGACCCCGGTCCGAGATGAAATAGACCCCGGTCCAACATGAAATAGACCCCGGCCTAAGATGAAATAGACCCCGGCCCAAGATGAAATAGACCCAGGTCCAAGATGAAATAGATTTTGTAAAGATTAACTGAGAAAGTTAATCTTTACAAAACTGTTGTAGACTGACACGGTATATTTATGTTCAGTGTTAATGTTACTATCGCGTTAACGTAAACGCGAATATACATGGAATTGAAACAGTTGTACAGTATCACTAGATTGCGCTGTTTCAATTCTTTAGAAATTCGCGTTTACGTTAACGCGATAGTAACATTAACAAACTGCCACTAGGCCCTGTTACTATCGCGTTGACGTAAACGCGAATTTATATGGAATTGAAACAATTGTGCGGTAGTGCCACTCGATGGCGCTGTTTCAATTCCTTAGAAATTCGCGTTTACTTTAACGCGATAGTAACAGTATCAAACTGTCACTCCCTCTGTAAACATAATGTACTGCTGTACTTACTTTATATATTCGTATGATACGCATCTCTCTAGAAAGTGATAAGTAGGTACTGCACTTTACCTCATTTTTTTTATTATACAAACACATATCTAGCAATAACCATTTAAATAAATAGCCATCCTTTTTTGCCTTGCATTTAGATAGCTTTGTAACCTCTTTTCTGGATTTTAAATTATGCGAATTATTATTATTATTATGGGATTCATGGGCTTCACCACGCTGCTTGTAAAGACTTATTCTGGATCATTCTATAATCTGAGTATAAAAATAAGACGATACATAGGTACGGATATCGCCATCTAGCCCCAAAATAAAACATAGTACCCTAGTTGTAAGTTAACTAAAAGGTAACTGGTCAATTTTGGAGTTAAATAACTAAACATAATTTATAGTCAGTAATTTAATTAATTTTATTGAGGTCGTCATTAATTAAGCAATTTAATCAATTCATCATTACAATAATTAACGATTGTATCCGCGTGATATATGTATTCGTTCTTCACACAGAACAATAACATATTAAGAATAGTAACACCATGTCTAAAAGCTAATTATCCGAGACATAATATTATAGTCTTAAAGGTGATTACAAATATTAGAAAACTAATGTCGAACAAAGGTTATGATTCACAACACTTGTCAGGACAACTTAATCAACAAATCAAACTGTAACCAAAATAAGACCCTAGAATGGCAGAGAATGACCTTGAGTGGAGTCACGTACTTGTGAACGATGTGTGTAGGGTTAAAGGTACCTTTGACTGTTAACAAACACTCCCCTTTTCCACTGAAGTCACTCTCCCCGCCTATCCCAAGTAACCCATAAAGAATAACACAACAAGAGATGTGGACGGCTCGAACGCCACGAGCACACTGAAGTCGACACTAGATCGAGCGACGTCATATCTGTCACAGACTACTATTTCCTACACTATTTATTAACAACATGTAAATTTAAAAGCGGCAAACGCGGCGATAACATTAAGTATGGTAAAAACTTAACTTTTAGCTGAACGGTAAACGTTATTCCACCATTCAAATTAAAAAAAAAATATCAACCCATATTCAGCTCACTGCTGAGCTCGAGTCTCCTCTCAGAATGAGAGTGGTTAGGCCATTCAAATTATTTTATGCAAAAATACTAAAATTGCGATTAAAAATGGGGATAGAAATGCAATACAATATTAGCTGCTGCTTAGTGTTTTATTCCTTTTTGAATTTTCTTTCATGATTTTTCTTTGTTAAGTTTTGTTTTGTCACTATAATATAAAAAACCAAGTCGAGTCAAATTTGCCCACATAGGATTCTATATAATTTTATAGGTTTTGTAGTGTTGAAAAGTATATTTGTTGTTATATAAACGGCCGTATCTAACTTTTTTAAACTTTATTTTAAGTTTTTACAGCTTTAAAGGAATGTATACCTGGGTATATGATTTTAATTTCAAATCTATACACGTTACCAAGATTAAGGGTTTTGACAGATAGACACCAAAGTGATTCTAAACGGTTCCGTTTAAAAAAAAAAGTTAATCACTTTTAAATACAAATGAACACGCTAAGTTTAATTAATTTTTATTTGCTTAGAATATGATAGAACTAATATTAGGTATCTATTTATCTTTATAATTATGATTAATTTGTTGAACGAGGAAAGTCCTGAAATTCCTAAATAATGGTCACACTGCCGACATATTAACACAAAAACACCAATTTCATTAATTTATAGACCATTGGTTTGATATGAAAGGAAATTCTACCACGGCCTTGCTCTACACGACAAATTATGTGAACTTGATGACAAAAAACTATTTTGCATTGGAGTTTTCCATTCTAATGATAAAGGAAGGAAATGCATTCTCTAAATGAGTGTATGGGATATTTAGTTTTTGTGTTCCATAGTTGAAATTGATGCATTCTTTGCGTAGCTGAGATAATTGGCTTTTTGTGTTCAGTACTGAATGTGCAGTGCGTTAAATGCATTATAATTAGTTACTATATGCTTTATGCTTGATGGAACGAGCAATGTTAGGAGTATCTCTGCGTGATCGAATCAGAAATGAGGAGATGCGCAGAAGAACCAAAGTCACCGACATAGCTCAACGAGTTGCGAAGCGAAGTGGGAATGGGCGGGGCACATAGTTCGAAGAGCCGATGGACGTTGGGGTCCGCACTAGTAAACGCAGTGTTGGTCGACCCCCCACTAGGTGGACTCACATCAAGCGAGTCGCAGCGATTCGCTGGATGCAGTGACTCAGTATCATGATGTTTGAAAGCCAATACAAAATGCCTATGTCCTGCAGTGGACGTCCATCGACTGATATGATGATGATGATGATGATGATGATGATGACTATATATGCCTCCCGTCCCGTGATTAACTGGTTCAACTATGGACAATGAGGTCCAAGGTTCGAATCTCGCGTCAGGCCAAAAATTACGTTTTTGGGACTTTTCTTAGAAGGGAAATCTTAATAGCAGCCTGGAGTCGGGAAATTGGCAGTATTGGTACACCCACGTGCTTCGGAAAGCACGTAAAGCCGTCGGTCCTGCGCCTAATTTTTCATCGGTCGTGTCGGTCTGCCGTCCCATAGGACTATGAGAGTGAGGGAAAAGAGAGTGCACCTGTGCTTGCACACACACTTGTGCACTATAATATCTCATAACATAGGTATGCTCCGCGTACCTACATGGTTTATCTTACCATGAAACTGGCCGCCGTAGCCGAAAAAATAAAAAAAAAAACAATTCGGTCAGCGGCATAATATTATTTTATTTATTTTGGTATTGTCCGCAAAAAACTGAAATATACAAGTAAAAACGCCACCCAAATTCGACAGAATGATGCAAAGAAGAGTTCTTTTTACATCGGAATATTGAAAAGTCATCACAGTGAGGAACATCATTTCATATGTTGACTTTTCAGTAGCACTAATTTGAGGAAAAGCAAAAGTAAGTTTAGAACTACCTACTCTTAAAAAGTAATTCTGTTTATTTTGACAATCCGCTGAGTTCCTTGATGAAAGTGCTTGGAGGCCATTGGATCAGCTTCCACCTTCACAAAGGAAGTAAAACTATAAGAAATTGTAATGTTGCTATTAATTGTAAACAAATACTATATGTATATGATTTTTAAGAAGAGCAACTGTAGAGTTTCTTGCCGGCCCTTCTCAGTAGAACCTGCCTTTCGAAACGTAAAATTTTAATGTTGACGTTTCAAAAATGCTAGTAAACTGAGCCTACTCTAAATAAATTAATTTTGAATATTGCATCTTTATACAACTTTCTTGAAAATTTTAACCTTCGTTTTTAAGCACTTTGATTTTTGAAAATGCTCTTACCTACAAATGCCTTGATGTAGCTTGAATGTTGCTTGAACAATGGAATTTAAATAATAACCGTCTTGGTTATGAATGTAGGTAAACAGCGCATTGGTATACAGGTTGAAAATACTTAATGCAGAGAAATCTAGCCAACCATGCACTTGCATTGGTCAAAGGTTACCTCATGGCTTGATAAATATACATTGGAATGAATCATCTATTCCAATAACCAGTACTTAAACATTCAAGGTAGTTTGTGGCCATAAAACGTAGAAAAGGAATGCTGAATGCCGAATAATAGTTATTTGTAATGCTAGACAGCAATACTGATTTTTGTTCTGATTGTGTTATTAAATACCGCCCTAGCGAAGGATCCACTAGGCTATCACGGCTGTTCCTCCGATTCTGGAGGGTGTGGGTTCGAATCCTGTCTGGGGCATGCACCTCCAACTTTTCAGTTGTGTGCATTTTTAAAAATTAATTATCACGTCTCAAACGGTGAAGGAAAACATCGTGAGGAAACCTGCATACCAGAGAATTTTCTTAATTCTCTGCGTGTGTGAAGTCTGCCAATCCGCATTGGGCCAGCGTGGTGGACTATTGGCCTAACCCTTCTCATTCTGAGAGGAGACTCGAGCTCAGCAGTGAGCCGAAATGGGTTGATAACGTAGCGAAGGATTCTATTGAACTACGAGCGAAGCGAGGTTAGCAGAATCCTGAATGTCGCGAGGGATTTTTAATACTGATTGACAAACGTTGTAATGGTTCCATGTTTTATTTTTTTATTTATTTATTTTTATTACAAGTTAGCCCTTGACTACAATCTCACCTGATGGTAAGTGATGATGCAGTCTAAGATGGAAGCAGGCTAACTTGTTAGGAGGAGGATGAAAATCCACACCCCTTTCGGTTTCTACACGGCTTCGTACCGGAACGCCAAATCGCTTGGCGGTACGTCTTTGCCGGTAGGGTGGTAACGGCCGAAGCCTCCCACCAGCCAGACCTGGACAATTAAGAAAATCTCAGACTGCCCAGCCGGGGATCGAACCCAGGACCTCCGTTTTGTACATCCACCACCACTGCGCCACGGAAGTCGTCAAAATCTTCACATTACTCAGTTACTTTGCGGTTCTCTCTTGCTATGTACCTTGAGCTTGGAAGTTGGAACTACAAAACAATTTTATTGTTTTCTTCCTGATAACATCTGTAAAAACACAAGATAAATTTGTTACCTGCGTGTGAAGCTTCCCATATACGTCTGTAACTTTCTACGCGTGGTTGTAATTTGGTGTGGAGCATTGAAAATTTTATGGCGATTTTGAGTGCCGTTGTCATCATTTCTATCGACGTTTCTAACGCAAGTTCATTATTAAATAACTTATAAATAGAAACATTATTTTGGAAAAAAACTTGTTTTTTCAAAATGTTTAATTTTATCTTTTTTTGCATGACACACATATGTCACCGTCGATTGTTACGTTAGTTAGTTGACAATTTAACGGTTTCACTTCCGATAGATTTTAATATACCGAAACATAATACGTTAAATTGTAATCAGTATTTTCAGTTCACAATATGACGGTAGATTATAATACCACGAGTGGTATTATAAACTAACGTATATTATATTAAAAAATTGCAACGCCATTCAAACTTTTATAATTGAATTTCATATAATTCGTTATTTTAGTAAATCAAAAATGTTGGAGTTTTTTCAAAATTTAGAATTTTATATTCTTAGTCCAAGTCTAAGTCTTCACTGTAAAACTGTCCAAGTCTAAGTCTTGTTGTGGTGGAAATAAATATCAACATATTATAAGTGTTATTCTAGCAATTCATGAAAGAAGGAGGTTCTATCCAAACTTTTTAATTTTATCTTCATAATGCAAGTCTTCAGTGCATGACACACATATACATACACTCACACATTAACACAAGCCCGCAGCGGCCCGTGACAAATTGAAAGTGAGCGAAAGTAAACATATTAACCGTGACATTTACCTGCTTACCTTACCTTACCTACGTTTTACGAGCCCTTGAGAATGATAGAGTTTAGAAAAATAGCTTTATAGCAGCTTTCCAAAAATACCAAGGCCCATTGGTGTATCTAGGATTATTATTTCCTGGGGTGGGCCTGGGATGAGCTTACATATCACTGAACAGAGTTGACACTCAATATAAAAATTTGGTTAGCAATATTTGTAGACGCAGACCTCTGAAACGGCTAAACTTGTTTATTATTTTTTCTTTGTATCTATGGTAGGTATCAGAAAAGGTCAATATATTTTCAAAATATTTAATACTTATATATTATGTTGTAATTGTTATTATTTGATATTTTCTGTAAAATTATTAGTATTTCGGCGTTTATCATGGAATTTCAAATCGGTAGGCCAGTATCCTAGCGTGGGCACTGGACTATTCTAGGGTGGGCCCGGCCCACCCGGCCGACCAGCTATATACGCCTATGCCAAGGCCTCTAGCAACGTTACACTACTTTCCTTTCTGAATGTGTAAGTGCCGTAGACTCCTTAATGGTACCTCAGCGGTGTCACCGGGGGCTTGGGCCAGCGCAGAAACATCGCCTGATGGGACCCCAAGGCAGAATCAGAAAAGATGGGCGGGACGACTCTGTAAGGTCGTGTCCTTTGAAACTCGGACCTAGGCTTAGAGGGCCGTTCGGGGAAAGTGGTTTTTGTCTTGTATCAGTCCGGATACACACGGATAGATCCGTTTATATCTACAGACACAGTATTTTTATTTCTGTAAGGCGCTGTCAATTTTATGTCAGGTTCGTGAAAAGGACTCTACAGACATACACCGCACAGACACAATATTCTTACCGCGAATACTGGGCGGGCGCGGCCCGTGTCTGTCAACGTCTGCGCGGCTGCATTACGATATAAATACGTAAATAAACACTGCATAGAAGAATATTATTTTGTCTGCCACGGCACGTGTCTGGCACGCTAAATGTCTGTAGATATAAACGGACCTTTACACATTGATGCTTGTCTACAAGCGGTAACGCTTCGAAATGTACAAAATGTAAGGTAAATACATGATTATACGTATTCTCAAAGATTAAAATAAAAAATAATATCTCATGGAACTAGATCAAAGGCGTGTACTTCATAAATGCAAAACACGAGGCTATTCAATTCACTTCGATATCTCTCTGTCTAACACAGTACTATAGACAGAGAGCGATAGATATGAGTTCGAAGCTCACACTGTCGAAGTGATAAAGAGAACGTTACAGAATAACCTCTCTGCACTATCTATCCTGAGAAATCATTACGAACTTGGGGAAAGAATTTTCCATTTTACAATTTGTTTCGTTATACCTACCCTATCTACATATCTTATGCACGCCACAGATCTAGATCGACGTAACAGATCGATGCGAAGTGTAACGCGCAAGGTGGCTGGCCTTGTAACGGGTTCAGTGACCAGGTACTGGTTTTGATATTCGTTTTTGGTTAGCAGGTTTATGTGGGGCAGGTCGCTTATGTAAATATATATAATTTATATTATACCACTGTTATGCACGCCATTGACGATCAATTATTCTCACGTTTCTGCGGAACGACTATAACTGACGATTTTGACGGCCTCCGTGGCGTAGTGGTATGCGCGATAGATTTACAAGACGGAGGTCCTGGGTTCGATCCCCGGCTTTGAGGTTTTCTTAATTGGTCCAGGTCTGGCTGGTGGGTGGCTTAGGCCGTGGCTAGTTACCACCCTACCGGCAAAGACGTTCCGGTACGATGCCGTGTAGATACCGAAAAGAGTGAGGATTTTCGTCCTCCTCATAAAAAGTTTCATCTTAGACTGCATCATCACTTACCATCAGGTGAGATTGTAGTCAAGAGCTAACTTGTAAAGAATAAAAAAAAAACTGATCGTGTATTGGTCACTGCGTGCATGACGGCTCGACTTATGAAACGTCTTCGCTGCGGTTTATGCTGCAGAAACGTGAGAATAATTGACCGTCAATGGCTGACTTTATGGAGGTGTGTTTGATTCGTTAAGCTTATAAAATTAAAACTACCTTGCTGCTACTACTACTAACTACTACTTTTTGACGGCCTCCGTGACGCCGTGGTATGCGCGGTGGATTTACAAGACGGAGGTCCTGGGTTCGATCCCTAGCTGGCCCGATAGCGGTTTTAATTGGTTCAGCAGGGTTATTATGTAACTCGGTGTACCATTCAAGTAATCAGTCACTGCATCGTTTTTAATCGTAATATCATTCTATTGATTATTCATCATTAAGGTTCATTAAGGCCCTTTCATTCTGAGAAGAGACTCGTGCTCAGCAGTGAGCCGAATATAGGTTATTATTGATGAAGACTTACAAGTGTAAATTTTCCGACGCATAATGATCCGAACAAAGTCGAGAACATCTTAATAAAGTAACATTTTGTCGATGCTAATTCAATCAATACTGTCAATACCACTAACAATAACATTGTCCAAAGTTTCACATAAACCGTTACCAACTTTTCTTCTCAAGTGATTAAAAGTTATTTCACAATAATCACTTCAAATCGTAGACATCAAACTTTCTCTGTGAAGCACGTCTGAGAAAGGTTCATGATTTTAACAGATTACAGCAATACACTTCAACTTTGGCATTCCACGTATGACTTATGGATTAAGAACCTGTGGGGCTCAGACCTCCCTCAGTTTATTAAAACTGTAAGTTTGTCAGCCGTAAGTAATCGAGGCAACTCTAGCAGGAGAAGGAAGCAGGTTTTAAGGGTTCAGACTCTTAATTGTCCAAGAATAAAACATTTAACATGACCCAAGAGCCTTGCTTATTCTTTATCAAGAGGGGTAAAAGCGCTAGTGTATTGGGTACCTTACCTCTGGGTGAACAATTAGATGGTGTGTATTTGTTATAATTATCTTATTTTTTATAAATTTAAATTTAATATACTGTGTGATTCTTAGTTTTAATTTATATATTAATAAAAGTTATGGATTTAATATGGATATAAAAATTAATTTATTTTCCACAGAATATCTTGACAAATCATGTTCGTAGTGCCGTTCGTTATTTTGGCTATAATTATTATTTTCCTTTGATTCTTTTTAATTAACCGCCTTAAAAAAAGGAGGAGGTTGTTAATTCGACGCGAATGTGTTTTTTTACGTCTTTACATAGTAATTTCTTAACCAATTTTGAAAGTTCTTTTTTTGTTTGAAAGAGTATACTTCCAGATTGGTCCCATTTAATTTTCATGAGAATCGGTTAAGTAATTTTGTGTTAAAATTAAAATAACATAATTGCCCGAATGGTGGCGTTCTCGTTACTTATGCTAGGACACACTAATACCGAAAAATAAATCTTTTTAAAAAGTTTAAAGATTATCAGTCAGTTGTTTCCCGTGGTTCTTTCATACGCCGAAGTCGGTTGAATTTTTTTGTTAAAAGGATTTTATTTGTATTTATGTTCTGCTAGTCAAATGAACAAAGCTTTCTTCTTCTCGTGCCGTGAAGTTATCACGTCAATCTGTCGCAAGCAACCCCTAAAGTTTTAACTTGTATAGTATTTTTTTAAGGGTTACTAAGTTACATATTAGGGACATAATTTCTCATATCACAATAAAAAAAAAATAAAAAAAATACTTTATACTTTATGAGGTTGAGGGTCTGAGCTTTTGACTTCTATTACCATCCAAAGACACCATGGTCCGAACTCTACAGCCACTTACTTTTACCTAATAGTAGGAACAAGATTTAACTATTTACTTTTATAAAATGAGGTAGGTCTGACTAACACAGGTTCTCGTTTAATAAAAATATCATGTAGACGAGAAAGTATTCATTTTTATACAAACGGTACTATTAAACTTTTTTTTAGGATACCTTCATTTACTAAGCTCGTTTTCCTCACAAAATGACAGACAGTTTTGTTCGTGAATTTGGTTGCGACACTAGTCATAGCTAGGACTAAAAATCGAACCTGGGACATTCCTGTTGAAAAGCAGCACTAGCGACTGTGCCAGTGAACTCGTCGTTCTCATAAAGGTGGATTTTAATCACAGAACATAGTCGTAAGTCGTAAGAACCTATATGAGTATTATCTGTGCCTACCAGCATAGAAAGTTGCATGAATGAATATCTCACTGTGTTGGTCATTAAGGGCATAATATTACTGTAATTTCAAGAATGGCATTACCGTAATCTACAAGTTATAAAAGGGGCTTAATAATACATGGTTGTTATTAATACTCGTGCTTAAAAGCCCAGTCACTCAGCGAGCGATGAAACAAATTATGCTCGGAGTTTCTCTACGTGATCGTATCAGATTGAGGAGATCCTTACAGCCAATGGGCAGGATACATCACTCTAAAGCCGGATTTATATCTGTCTGACGTATCGTGTCGAGACGCATCAGAACAGATTAAAATCAAAAATAATTTATTTCAAGTAGGCTCAGTTTACAAGCACTTTTGGCACGTCAGTTGACTATTTGTAAAGATTCTACCGCGGAAGGCAGGTTCTGCTGAGAAGAAACCGGCAAGAAACTCAACAGTTGTTCTTTTTAAAAAATTCTACAACATTGTAATTTACAATTGATGGCAATACAATTTCTTATAGTTTTACTTCCTGTGTGAAGGTGGAAGCTGATCCAACGGCCTCCAAGCATCTTTATCATGAAGGAACTCGTCAATGTTGTTGTAACCTCGACTAAGCAAATGTTTTTAACACATTGCTTAAAGCTATGCATTGGCAGGTCTATCACAGTCTTGGGGATCTTGTTATAGAAGAGTACACCCAAACCTACAAAATATTTTTTTACTCTTTGGAGACGATATGCAGAAATAACTAACTTTTGCCCGTGTCTAGGGCAATCCAATGGATAGGATACATCACTCTAAAGCTGGATTTATATTTGTCTGACGTATCGTGTCGTGATCCATCAGTACAGAATCAGTATCATACATTTTATATGGCATGTTTACACTTATGTGTTGTGATATGTCGTGATCGCTTCTGATGTGCCGCATACAAAATGTATTATACCGATTCTGTTCATGCGTCACGACCCGACACGTCAGACAAATCTAAATCCGGGTTAAGATACGATAGACGTTCAGTACCCAAGATATATCGACACAAGGAATGTCGTCCGCGCAAAGGAAGGCACAGTGTTGCTTGCAATACGAATAAAAATAGGTGGAACGAAACGACGAAAAAAGCAACGTTTTTTGTGAGTATCTTATTAGCCTACGTCGTGATAGCCCAGTGGATTTGACCTCAGCATTCGATTCGGAGGGCGTAAGTTCGAGAAATTAAATATCAAGTGTCTCAAACGGTGAAGGAAAACATCGTGAGAAAACCTGCATACCTTAGAATTTTCTTGATTCCCTGATGTGATGTGTGTGAAGTCTGCCAGCATTAGTCCAGCGTGGTGGGCTCGTGTTCTACAGTGAGCCGATTATGGGTTGCTAATGATGACAGTAGTAGTAGTAGATATGAATATCAGTACTCACAAAACGTATTATTTTATCCCGCATTCTCATGGGAACGAGAACTTAAACGTGAAACCGCGGGACTTCGGCTATATTAGTATATAAACGCGAAAGCTTATTCATCACGAAATATCGATAACCACTTGATGTATAAAGATGAAATGTGAAAATACTCGTACCCACCGACCAATATAACTTCGGCCTCCGGCACACAGATATACCCCCGTATATAAAAAAGTTGGCAACCCTAGAGCGAGGGAACGACGCATGACGTCATCTTTTTTCGTGTGTGCATCCGGCTCCATCGAATTATAAGACGTTGCCACGTCAAACTTTATGGAGATGATAGTATTATGATGTATAAATAAGGATCTCGTTAAATAATCTATACTAATATTATAAAGCTGAAGAGTTTGTTTGTTTGAACGCGCTAATCTCAGAAACTACTGGTCCGATTTAAAAAAATCTTTCAGTGTAAAATGGCCCATTTATTGAGGAAGGCTATAGGCTATTTTATCTCCGTATTCCTACGGGAACGGGAACCACGCTGGTGAAACCGCGCTGCGTCTACTAGTTGGTTTAATAAAAGTATGTTTCTTCAAGAAAAAAAAAGGTATATTATGAATGTTATTTAAACGGGTACATACCACGGATAAAAAGACAAGTTTTTTTTTTTTAATCTCGATATTTCGACCGAGTTGCATGGATCGTGGTCACGACGGAACTGAAGTTGCGAGATGAGAAGTGAAGTCAGCTGTTAGGGGCAGAATCGATCTACCCTCTTTCTCGTTCTTTTTCTTTTTTCAACAACCTCGCGTTTTTGGCTGTTAATATCGACATTAAAAAAAAATCTCGTCTTTTTATCGTGTTATGTACCCGTTTAAATAACATTCATAATGAACAACCACGAAAAAATCATTATAATCATTAAAAAAAAAGGTATTCAGAAAATGTATGTTAAACAGGAATTCACATTAAAAATTCGCGTCACTTTACTGATTGTTACCTAAAACGTATACTGTTACGTGTTATTTTGAGAAACCAGTTTTTTCCTTTCACTTTTCAAGTGTAGAGGTCACTGACATGTCACTGTAGAGATGAGCGGATGCCGCTTACGAGATAAATGAAGCATCAATTTTTATTTTACATTCATTGCATAGAAATATCAATTTATAGCTTACTTTGAATCGTTTAACTTTTAGAAAGGAATTTCTTTATTTTTACGGAATCAATAATTAGATAATTTGATTTTTTTTTCATATGAAACTAAATTGTTTGTCACGACAATTGAGTCTAAACTTGATGGTTTTATTTTGTTTAAGGCTAGGGCGTCGATTATTTTAACCCCTTGGAACCCATCTATTACCAATTCAACTTCGAGACTCATTAAGATGTTTATGAAGAAAGAAAGAAAAATGCGTTTATTTCGAAATTATGCCACACATCACAATATCTCCAGTACACCATGACATTCAGGACAATACCCTGCGATGTGTGACATAACCCAAAAAATGGCCCCAGCTCAGCACAATGCTACGTGACCATTTGAATTTGGACACGTAGCGCTGATTTTCAGTTGGAACCACAGATTGGGTAACGCCACGAACACAGCCAACAGAACCTTATAATCTAAACTAATACAATGATATTAAACTGAAAAATAACCAAAAAGAACTAAAATGAGTTAAACTATAGACCTAATAAAAAATATATCGGTGATTCTTCTGCGGATCTCCACATTTCAGGGAAACTCCGAGCATAGCTTGCCCTTTGAGTGACTGAGCTTTCTTATGCCTAATTAGCGATCAAGTCTCTGAGTGTCTTGTTATTAGTCCAATATTCAATTTAATACGGTTAAGTTCCATGGCTATTGTATGTAGGAAGGTCATGGGACCCGTCTCGCTATTGTCAACGCAGCAATCATTGATATGTAGACTAATATTACAACGAACTAGGGCGCAATGTGACTGGGTTAGTAGCATCACCTTGATTCTGTTTTACATTATCCGCATGCGTGTCTGTGGATTATTTTTAAAGAAAACTAGCCACATGCAGTGGCGTAGTGTGCCTTCAAGGGGGGTGCAGTGTTATGCGCGGTGGATTTACAAGACGGAGGTTCGATCCCCGGCTGAGACGATGGACGTTTTCTTAATTGGTCTAGGTTAGGCTAGTGCCTACCGGCTAAGACCGCGTATCGGTCCGGTACGATGTCGTGTAGAAACCGAAAGGGGTGTGGACTTTCATCCTCCTCCTAACAAGTTAGCCCGCTTCCATCTTAGATTGCTTCATCACTTACCATAAAGTGAGATTGTAATAAAAGGCTAACATGTAAAGAATAAAAAAAATCTATCCCGAAAATTCGGAATTAGGACTTAACCCGTCGATCATAGATCGTTAGATGGGCCTCAAAGCGTCGCGGAATTGTCATTGGTTTCGCACATTGAGTACGTCATACTCGTAACAAATTCTCTTTGTTCATATTGTGGCTTGTGTTTTTACACTTCCAAAATGAACACGAAGGCATAATTAAAATTAAAATAAAAAAAAACAGTAAATATTTTTTTAGGTCCACATCTACTACATCATGCGCTTCTTACGTACTAAGATAAGATGTGCGTGCACGTCTTTGAGTAATAACATAAAATTGTGCGTTATTTAGTATGAAGGGGGCCCATCTAACGATTTATATCGATGACTTAACCAATGTGTTCCGCCCATGTAGATAAGAAGTAATCAAACATTTTTCATTTTCAGAGTTTCCAAGCGGACGAAATTTCTGACATCCGCTAGTAAAAAACAATTGTTTTGGAATGTTTTGTTCGTCGTTATCAACCCATATTCTCTCCTCCTCTCAGTCTCCTCTCAGAATGAGAGGGGTAAGGCCAATAGTCCACCACGCTGGCCCAATGCGGAATGGCAGACTTCACACACGCAGAGAAATAAGATAATTCTCTGGTATGCAGGTTTCCTCACGATGTTTTCCTTCACTGATTGAGACACGTGATATTTAATTTCTTAAAATGCACACGGATTCGAATACACACCCTCCGGAATCGGAGGCAGAGGTCATATCCACTGGGCTATCACGGTGTGTGTTAGCTTTTTGATAATTATTACGTAAATCGTTCTCATACACAATCAAAGTAACTATACAATCAGATACGCTAATTTCGGCACTTCACTCTAAAAGTAAAAGTGAGGTATATCGTATTAGCGGCTTATACATAAATACTTGGGTATTACGTTAATTAGCATAAATTTTTATTATTATGCTCATTTTGATCATATAATTCTGTAGGGACCTACTTCTTGAATCGTGAAAGCGTTGAAAAAATTAAGCTAATTTTGTTTTTATTTTTGTAGACGGTAGGTATTACACATGTAAAGTAATGTTAATAGAGAGTTTTTTTTTTCAACTGACGCATATTTAGGGATCCCTAGAACATTTTGTACACCTAATTACTAACAAGATCTTTCGTGAGTAGCTTGATCTCGATGAGACGATCAACTTTTTTATTTACGAAAATTCTTGATTTTGGTAAATAGCTGATTTTAGCAGCAAAATAGCAGATTTTTCGCCCCCCATTTCGCCACTTTTGGGGTTGAATTTTTTCACATTATATTTCGTACTATTTTTATGATATACGAACAATTTCTTAAAACTGTAACTATAGAAATGAAGGGCTTTCCATAAAAACTTTTAACCCCTATTTCATTCCCTTTTATTTTTTATTTCAGTGTCAAAAAGTACCATATGTTTTGCTCCAAGGTCCCATTTACCATTATACTAAAACTGATTTTTGGTTGGATTAGATTTACAAGTCTAATCCAACCAAAAATCAGTTTTATTATCCTGGTCCTAGATTCGATCCCCGGCTGGGCCGATTGATTTCTTTTTATTGGACCAGGTCTAGGCTTCGGTCGTGGCTAGTTACAACTCTTCTCGCAAAAACGAACCGGAAAGCGATTTAGCGTACCAAAATGAGTGTGGATTTTCATCCTACTACTTACAAGTTAGCCCGCTTCCATCTTAGATTGAATCATCATGATCAGGTAATATTGTAAACAAGGGCTAACTTGTAAAGAATAAAAAAAAATGACGATTTGAGATTTAAAAATAACTGTTTTCTTATGTGCAAATTTATTTAGGTACATGATACCAAAACACAAAAACACTTTTTTTAGTTTTTGTTTGTCTTTTAGGCCGGGCTAATCTTTGGAACGCATTTTAATGAGACTTTCACTGATAGATAGAGGAGATTACTGGAAAACGTAATTTCTATACCGGTAAATAGTTCCCGTAGGATATTTGAAACGCTAAATTTCACATGGAGGAAGGCGCGAGCGTCCGCTAGGTAATAATTAAGGAAATTCTACTTTATTTAGGTATTTTTTTGGTTCAATGAAAAAAGTAAGAGTGAACTCCAAAGAGCTTAGTCACGGATCGCGGAACTCTTTGTGCATTCCATGCGTGATCGTCTCCTTCGATTCGTCAAAAAATATTCATGGTATTTACGTGATTTAGGACACACATTATTGGACTTTTTAAAGTACTTTCGAATAGAAAAAAGAACCGTCAATATGCTGTTTGATAAGTCGAGTGTTGTGATTCTGTTAGAATTCAAGGAAAATAGTTCATTCGACGAGGATCCTGAATGAATGCCTCCTCCTTTTTTGAAGTCGGTTAAAAAGAACGGATAATTTGCTGATTGACTGGTCAAGTGTTGTGTTTCTGTTTTTTTTAGAAATAAAGGAAAATAGTTCATTCGACGAGGATTAACATCCTGAAAAAGAGATTTTCTTTTTTTCTGCAACTCTAAATTGCATTATAGACATATATTAAAAAAGAATCATATTACTAGAAAAATGTTGAATGTGCAAGTGGAAGGACATAAGAGGAGAGGAAGGCCAAAGAAGAGATTGTTGGATTGTGTGAAAGAGGACATGTGTGTAAAAGGAGTGGATGATGAGTTGACGAGTAATAGAAACGAATGGAAAAGATTGACATATTTTTCCGACCCCACTTAAGTGGGATAAGGGTAAGGAGATGATCATGACATAAATTAAAAAAAATAGGAATAATTTTGTTTTTAATTTATGTTTGATTCAGCTGCAACGAAAATTGCCATTGGTGAATTTTTTGTCGAGTTTTGGATAAAAATTTAGCAGGGGGTCCACCAGAAACAGTTAAATTAGAAAGTGGTCTGCGAGAAAAAAAAAATAAAAAACCTATAAGTATATAAATATTCTAATATAAAAAATATAATATTACTACCATACTTCGCAAAACAAACTAAACCATCTGTAAAGTGTGTTTACTTGTCTCGTTTTGTTTGTGTTGCTCAAACTTACTATCTTGTATTTACTGCTAGCCGTAGAATTACTGCAATTTGCGTAATAGTCTACGTATATAACAAAAACTAGAAATACTCGTATATCTATACTAATAACAATATTATAAAAAGGTGAAGTTTGTTGTAGCGGGTAATCTTTGGATCCACTAAACTGATTTTAAAAATTCTTTTACAACTAGAAATCCACGTAATTTGTGAGTGTTGAAGGCTTTATTTTATCCTCATATATTCACGGGAACGGGAACTACGCGAGTGAAACTGCGGGACGTCGGCTAGTATTACAATAAACTAACGTAACGTAACTATGATTCTAAAAGGTTATATTGAATAGATAAAAGTATTTTTCTATGAATACAAAACTAATTACTTTATAAGTTTTTTAATATGTTCAAACTCAAAGACACAATAAAATGTACCACACAATGAGATTTCAAGTTCACGACCTTTACAGTGACCGCACCGGGCTTTCGCCGATGCAACATTATGAAACCTGGACTTCACTTTTACTCCTAGACCACTGAGAAAGTCCAACTTATTTCGGAGCGTTTTTTACCGGGCACATCTATCGAGGGGTGCGGAGAGAAACTATTTAAGCCCAGCCTCTTGGCCCCGTCGCACAGTCTGTTTCTAACCGCATCATGTGGAGGTCAATCGCCATCTTAGCACTCGCGGCAGCGTGTCTCGCCCTCCCCGCTCAAGACACCAACCATTCAGAAAATGATATAGAAGGATTCAGCGATTGCCTCAAAAAAGACTCCACGTCATGCCTCAAATACAAGTTCTTTTCATACGTTGACAAAATGATGGGACAAAAAGACACGTTTTCCTTAACAGAAGGTGTGACTGTTGTGCGAGCGAGTGATGTGCCTCCAGAAACCGGTGCACCCAGATCTTTGGATCCTGTTGACAAAGTGAAGAATTATTTCAACACTCACTCAATAAGAATTGAAGTCAAAGGCTCTGATGTCATCGATACAGTCACCAGTGTTGGTCGCGCGTTGGAAGATACTGTGACATCGTTTACAGAGGACAATGACTTATCAGACGAAGGTAGGGGCAAGAAGAAGAAAGCTGCAAAGATCCTCGGACCATTGTTAGGTATAGTGATGTTGAAAATGATGGCGTTGATGCCGCTCGCGATTGGTGCGATAGCTCTAATCGCCGGGAAAGCGTTGCTGATCGGAAAGTTGGCTCTGGTGCTGTCAGCGATAATTGGTTTGAAGAAACTGCTGTCGCAACAGAAGCATGTGACGTATGAAGTTGTGGCCCATCCTCACCATTCGTCGAGTCACACGTCGAGCCATGACTACGCGGGTGCGAGCGGGTACGGAGGCGATTCTGGGGGATACAGCAGTGGCGGAAGCGGACACGGAGGCGGTTGGGGTAGATCGGTCGACGCGCAGAGCTTAGCGTATGCCGCGCAAAAGCATTAGCTTTCCTAACCTAGTTTGCCGACCCCTTTGCGATACGATTTCACTACGACTATTTATGTATTGTGTATAAATGTGTGTGCGGTTGTATTTATTGTTGACTGAATTGATTCTCGTAAACCTTATAGGTGTTTGTTGTAACTATGATTTTTTATAGTATATTTTATTTCGTTATCAAAGATTATTATTATATTAAATATTAGGATAGACGATAGTTTATTTATGGTTTTCCAAGCGTACCTGGCTTTAATTAATTTTATTTAAGTATTGTTTAAGATTGTGTTCGCGCCTTTTTTGTCTGTTTTCTAAGTCATCTTCACGGGTTCCCTTGTTTTTTGTATGTGTGTATTGTATTTTTCTCAGTATTTTTATTTTAAGTAATAGTTTGTTTAATATATTTTATTACTAAGAGGATTCTTGCTTTATATTAATTTATGGAAACAAAGAGATTATGAATATTAAACAATATTTAATTGACGAAGTATTTTATTTACAAAGTAAAGAAAATAAATAATTATATGATTTGTTTTATTATTATAACCCTTCTCATTCTGAGAGGAGACTCGAGCTCAGCAGTGAGCCGAATATGGGTTGATAATGATGAATGATGAATAAACTCATTCGAAAGGCTGGACTGATTTTAATGAAATTTTATTTGCATATCGGGTAGGTCTGAGTATCGACCATCATCTATTTTTAACCGACTTCCAAAAAAGAGGAGGTTCTACGTTCGGCTGTATGTATGTTTTTTTTTATGTAAGTCCAGCGATAATTCCGTCATTTATAGACCGATTTTGAAAATTCTTTTTTTGTTTTAAAGGGTTCAATTCCAGGGTGGTCCCATTTTTTTCATGTCAGGATCTGATGATGGCACCCTGGAGAAATCGAGGGGAACTTTCGAAAATTGTAGAGACTGCTAGTTAGTGTTTCCATAAGGTATTTTATACCACTACAATTTTATGAAGGTCTGGAGTTGGTCTGATGAGTTGGTTTTGCTTTTTAGTTATTTTTGAGTTGGAAGTCGATTGAATTTTTTTTATTAAATTTTTTTAATATATCTACTTTAATGGTGGTCCACTCCAAGTTTTTCATAAGAAAAAACAACGATTGTTGGATCATCTAGTTTATCTTTAAAAATTATAGTCTTAGCCTTAGGGATCTTTAATAACCTCGATATTAATATAAGTTGAGTGGTTTACCAAAAGTTATTACTAACCAAATGTTTTTTTTACTGTTGGTTAATTAATAGTTATACAAGTTAACAGCTAGAATGTCCTACAAATTCCGTGGTATATTGTCTCGTTCCGACGCTCAGAAATTTTCCTGATAACCCAGTTAGCTACCAGAATCAAGTTCGTAAATAAAAAAGTTGAGCGTCTCATCAAGATGAAGCTACTCACGGAAATTAACTTGATAGTTTACTTGTAATTTTTTTTCACGGATCCCGGGCTATTAACTTTATCAACAGAAAAATGCAAGAGGCAAATTTTTCAAATAGCTGATTGTATTTAGCAGACGCTCCTTGCTTTTACCCGCATAGCTCTCGTTCCCGTGTGAATAAGGGTATAAAATATAGCCTATATTACTCGCTGTTAATATAGCTTTCTATTTTCAAAATAATTTTAAAAGTACGAGTTGTTTTCGTGCGCATTCGTAACAAAGAAATAAAAATATCAAATATATCCCTTATATTGATAGTGTGTATTAGAATTATTGGTTATACCTATATATAAACAATCATAATTTTAACACATATTAGTAGAACAGAAACAGACAAACTTTAAAAATCTGCCGATACCTACAAGCACTATGTCTAAAGTGTTTTCAGATAGCATGGGTGCGGTGACAGTTGCTTTATGACGTTCATAATAAATCATTTTGACGGCCTCCGTGGCGCAGTGGTATGCGCGGTGGATTTACAAAACGGAGGTCCTGGGTTCGATCCCCGGCTGGGCAGATTGAGATTTTCTTAATTGGTCCAGGTCTGGCTGGTGGGAGGCTTCGGCTGTGGCTAGTTACCACCCTACCGGTAAAGACGTACCGCCAAGCGATTTAGCGTTCCGGTACGATGCCGTGTAGAAACCGAAAGGGGCGTGGATTTTCATCCTCCTCCTTAGCCCGCTTCCATCTAAGACTACATCATCACTTACGATCAGGTGAGATTGTAGTCAAGGGCTAACTTGTAAACATCATTACAACCCATATTCGACTCACTGCTGAGCTCGAGTCTCCTCTCTGGATGAGAGGGATTGGGCCAATAGTCTACCACGCTGGCCCAATGCGGATTGGCAGACTTCACACACGCAGAAAATAAAGAAAATTCTCTGGTATGCAGGTTTACTCACGATGTTTTTCCTTCACCGTTTGAGATACGTGATATTTAATTTCTTAAAATGCACTTAACTGAAAAGTTGGAGGTGCATGCCCCGGACCGGATTCGAACCCACACCCTCCGGAATTGGAGGCAGAGGTCATATCCACTGGACTATCACGGCTCTCAACTTGTAAACAATAAAAAAAAATACGTACTATTATCATGAATTGCGGCAAACTCCCAAGAGTGAAACGAATTGTCACCGTACCCATGCTAACTGAAAAACACTTTATGAACCCATCTCATGCGTGTAGCAATTACACCATTTGTAATACATACGACTATTTCTTTCTCTATAAAAGAAAACTCGCAGATTAATGAGGAAAGGTAATCCGGTGGAAGCTGTCTGGGAAAAGTAGATTTTATCTCCTCTTAACAACAACGGAAAGGACAAAAATCAACTTTATTGCATTGAAAACAAATACTAAATTACAGTGAAAGTATCTAAGTATTGTAAGTAATACTAAGCTGCAATGATGACCGTGCTTAGAATTTGCAGTATATCTATATATACTAGTATAGTATTGTGAAATTAGCTATGGTTCTCTGCTTTTCTATACTAATATTATAAAGCTGAATAGTTTGTTTGTTTGTTTGATTGAACGCGCTAGGAACTGGTCCGATTTGAAAAATTCTTTCAGTGTTAGATAGCCCATTTATCGAGGAAGGCTATAGGCTATATATTATGCCCATATTCCTACTGGAACGGGTACCACGCGGGTGAAACCGCGCGGCGTCAGCTAGTGCCTTAATAAATATAATTCGGACTTGTCTAAGTTTTTTTTATTCTTTGCAAGTTACCCCTTTTATCCAATCTCCCCTGATGATAAGTGATGATGCAATCTAAGATGGAACCGGGCTTACTTTTTAGGTGTAGGATAAAAATCCACACCCCTTCCGGTTTCTACACGACATCGTACCGGAATGCTAAATCGCTTGGCGGTACGTCTTTGCCGGTAGGGTGGTAACTAGCTACGGCCGAAGCCTAAATATAAGCCTATTTTATGGGCCTACTATATAGTCAGGCCTCCCTCCTTATTCCTATAAGGAACAATAATATATCGTATTTATCCATCATCACCCATATTCGGCTCACTGTTGAGTACGAGTCTCCTCTCAGGATGAGGATTGTCAGATCACACACGTAGATAATTAAGAGGTTAAAGTATATGCAGGTTTGCCCACGATCTTTTTCTTTCACCGTTCGAGACAATATGATCTATACTAATATTATAAAGCTGAAGAGTTAGTTTGTTTGATTGATTGAACGCGCTAATCTCAGGAACCACTGGTCCGATTTGAAAAATTCTTTTAGTGTTAGATAGCCCATATATCGAGGAAGGCTATAGGCTATACAATATCCCTGTATTCCTACAGGAACGGGAACCACGCGGGTGAAACCACGCGGCGACAGCTAGTATTTAATATTTCTTAAAATGCACTAAATACAAAATACTATTATTATGGGAAAAACGACTATATTTTTTTTCTTATTATTAACCTTAGGTACATAATAGGTAAGTATACTACATTTTATATTCGCTTTAAATAATGTACGCTTAGGATGGAGAAGGTTGTATTTTATGGTAAGCACTCTTATCAAAGGCTACTAAAATGTACACTCGTAAGTATGAAGTTCTTATTATCTGAGCAATAAGGTTTTAAATGCAATTCAAAGATTTTAATAATTAATGAGAAATTACACTTCTAAATGACTTGAGGCATGAAGATTAAGTGATATACAAGATAATATCAGTAAGAGCATGTTGTTTATTTACGGTAAAAAGTATGGGATTAGCATTACGCCATAAAGTAGGTACATAACGAAGAGTTTTTAACCGACTTCCAAAAAGGAGGAGGTTCTACGTTTGGCTGTATGTATGTTTTTTTTTTTTTTTTTTTTTATGTATGTCCAGCGATAATTTCGTCAATTATGGACCGATTTTGAAAATCTTTTTTTTGTTTTGAAGGGTTTACTTCCAGGGTGGTCCCATTTTTTTCATGTCAGGATCTGATGATGGCATCCTGGAGAAATTGAGGGAAACTTTCGAAAGTTGTAGAGACGGCTAGTGCGTTTGTTAGTGTTTCCATAAGATATTTTAAACCACTACAATTTTATGAAGGTTTGGAGTTGGTCTGATGATGGAGCCGAAACACAGACGATGGAACTCGTCAACGATTTACAGCAGTCACTTTTTGTTTGGGCTTGATTAATTTGTATTGATGAGTACTTTCCACCTATATTATGGGTTGTGACTGTATTAAGGGTCTGGTGATGAAGACGAGGGACAGTGAAGAGAACTCCTCGACGGTTCACAGTAGCTACCTTGTGTTTGGACTTGATAAATTTGTATTGATAAGATCTTTCCACCTAGATGGATCGTGACTGTATTAAGGGCCTGGTGATGAAGACGAAGCACAGTGAAGAGAACTCCTCGACGGCTCACAGTAGCTACCTTGTGTTTGGACTTGATAATTTTGTATTGATAAGAACTTTCCACTTAGATAGGTTGTGACTGTACACACGCAGTAGGTGTGCTAACACTAAAAATAAAAAAATAAAAATTTTAATAAAAAAAATTTAACCGACTTCCAACTCTAAAAATAACTTTAACTAAAAAGCAAAAAATAACATCCTACCTATGTGCTACCTTCTGATCAGTTTGAAGGCGGTGCCAAGCCAGTGTCGTGTTTTAATTAAAGCTGTTTCTGAAAGAACCACATAATTTTTGTAGTTAAAACGTGTTTAATTAAAACATCAATGGCTTGGCACCGCCTTCAAACTGATCAGAAGGTAGCACATAGGTAGGATGTTATTTTTTGCTTTTTAGTTAAAGTTATTTTTAGAGTTGGAAGTCGGTTAAATTTTTTTTATTAAAATTTTTTATGTAAGTAAACTTCTCAGGAGCAGTGGTAGCTTTCAACATAAAGGTCTTGCGTTCGATTTCCAGCTCAGGAAAATGCATTTTACTCAAGAAATATTAAAGAATTATGTCAGAAAGTTCATTTTTATAACCTTGGTTTGATTTTTTAAACTTAAAAGGCTGTAAGAAGCCGCTTTTGATAACTTTATGTGATACTGTATTAAGGCTATGTAAAAATTAGTTTTTTTTTACAAATCCCGCAGAGACCATGGAGTTTTTGGGATAAAAAATAAAATGCAGAATTTAAATTTAATTCTTTACAAGTAAGCCCTTGACTACAATCTCACTAGATAGTAAGTGATGATGCAATCTAAGATGGAAGCCGGCTAACTTGTTAGGAGGAGGATGAAAATCCACACGACATCGTACCGCTAAATCCTATGTTCTGGTTCAAGATTTTAAACTTTTATCTCAACACAAAACTTTATCAAAATTGATTCAGTGACTTAACCACGAAAATCGCAAACAAACAGTAAATGACATACTTATTACTCGTAGCTTAGAATTTAGATATAGATACAAAAAACTTCCTGTATCTGTAATGATAGCAGTACAGAAAAATAACTAAATTGCGCCATCTATTAGCGAGCACTGAAACTATGTCAAGAACAAGCCAGCTCGATTAGAACCTTACCGATCGCAGGTCGTCGTTCTGTAGTAAGTTGTAACCTTGGCCGAGAAGCGGGAAACAAGAACAAATAAACAACAAACATAATGTTTGCTCTTTTATTTAGTTCGCAAACGGTTCATTCATGTAATCCTTTGCTTTTTGCCATTTTATCTTTTCATAGGTACCTGTATAAGCTGTCTGAGATTTTGATGAAAATATTTTTTTAATAAATATCAATTAATTTTGGTATTGCCAGTAATTTTACTATTATATTCTTTTATTATTTAGTGATTATCTAAGGTATTAGGTAACTACTCAGCATTGCTTTCTTCAAAGAAATTTTCGAAAAAATTCTCAGCCTGGAGTCGGGAAGTTTGTGATGTCACTGTGCCTCGAAGAGTTAAGCCGTCGATCCAGGTTAGTATCATTAACATCTGATGGTGCTCGTCAATAAGTAATTAAACATTGTTCCTTTACCCGCCAATCCGCATTGAAACAGTGTGGTGGCTCTTAGCTTATCCCCTTGTAAAGCCTTAAAGCCTCTCCTATAAGGAGGGAGGCCTGGTTCCATAGTGGCTTGTAATAGTCTGAAAAATAAGTTCGATAATGGTTAAAATAGTCTGAAAAATAATTTTATTGATTTATAAACAGGTTTACAGAGTTCGACGAACGACGGTAACTGTTTTATTTTTATGAATCGGAAAAACCTTGAACTACGTAGTAAATGCATTCATTCATGAGGCTTGAGCGAAACGTAAACAAACATGACCGTCATCGAAGTTCTGGAATACACTAATAGATGGCGTGATTAAATCTATACAAAACACACAAGTATTGGAAAATTAAAGAGTTTCACTTCACCACTCTAAGCCCGCCAACCTGCATTGGGCCAGTGTGGCGGTTCTAAGCGTCATATCCTTTTTGTGATGAAGCTGAATTTGATATAAAGCAAGTAAAATGAAGTTTTTCCATATTAGAGATAGTAGGTGTACTCACGAACATTACAAATTCATCGATTGTCAAATGCTTTTCAAATTTAAATCCAAAATTCATTTATTTCAAGTAAGCTCAGTTTACAAGCACTTTTGAAACGTTTCGTTATTTGCTTAGCTCTACGCGTTAATTGCATAGGTAATTTATTTGTAAACATTATTAAATTATCCGTATAGCTGAATAAACACTGAAATGCGATATCCAAGCTTTTTATTGATATTCGTTAGAGAAAATCATCTCAAAGAAAAATGAATTCAGTAAGAATTCGATATACAAAATTATTTGTTCTCCAGTCAGGTAAAAATCATCAATATAATACCTCTTCTCAGGTTATCAGGTCAGGCCTCTTCTCAGGATTATGGAGCTTAGACCCACAATGCTGCTTTAATGCAGCTTAGGGTAATAAAGGGGAATGCCCGGCCCGGCCCATACTACGTCGGCCCAGGGAAATCAGGTATTCTTAAATGTGTTCTGCTCCAAGGTTCCATTCATAATAATACCAAAATTCATCATGATCGATTCAGCCGTTTAGCCGTTTTTGCTGGTGGGAGGCTTCGGCGGTGGCTAGTTACCACCCTACCGGCAATGACGTACCGCCAAGCGATTTAGCGTTCCGGTACGATGCCGTGTAGAAACCGAAAGGCGTGTGGATTTTCATCCTCCTCCTAACAAGTTAGCCCGCTTACATCTTGGACTGCATCATCACTTACCATCAGGTGAGATTGTAGTCAAGGGCTAACTTGTAAAGAATAAAAAAAGGTAACAGATAGACATACAGACAGACTTACTTTCGCATTTATGTAATTAGTATACATAAAAAATTAGAACTTTAATTTTAAAATTAGAAAAATTGAGAAAAAAATGCAATGCTCAACTTTTTACTGTCAAAGACCAAAATTAAATGACTACTAATTAATTAAAATACGATACAAAATGCAAACAAGTAAAGCTCACGTACAAAACGTAGGCTAATGTGTGCGAGAGCCTATTGCGTTACAAACAATTTACCATTGTTCCTTGTTGAGTGCCTCTTTTGCTTGCAAATGAAAGTAACTTTACGATCGCTTTTACACCTTCCGACACGGATACGACAAAGCTCGAAAAACATTTTACTTATTTCTTTCTTTTGGTATTTAAACCAGAGACTATGTAACATAATAATAATAATAACTGACAGGTATATTGTAGCCAATAGACCTGAGGGCCTAGTGGCACTTTGATACTGTTACTGTCACGTAACGTAAACGCGAATTTCTAAGGAATTGAAACAGCGCCATCTAGTGGCTCTACTGCACAACTGTTTCAATTCCATATAAATTTGCGTAAACGTCAACCTGATAGTAACAGTATGAAAATATTGAAAATTCCCACTCGTCGTGCAATAGTTGTTGATATTACTGTTCCAAATGACGATAATCTGGTTAAAGCCGAAAAGGAAAAAGTATCAAAATACTTGGACCTTGCTCACGAGATTACCGCCATGTGGAATGTTGAGTCAACTATTATTGTTCCGATAGTTGTTTCAGTCAATGGTCTTATAGCGAAAAGCTTTGACCTGTTGGATCAAGAGTCAGATACAAAAGGCAGTGATTCTTGAGACGGCGCGTATTGTGAGGAGGTTTCTCACTCTGGGGTCCTGACCACCGGTTGCTTGGGCACTCAAATGTCCCGCAGCGGTAGGGTTGATTTTTTTTATGAATAAAAAAAAATAACTTCATTTTACCTTTTACTTAATACCAGTTACAATGTATCTAGTTATATGAAGACTTTAATTAAACTTTCAAATGCTGCATTTGCTATTAAATATGCCTAAACCTGCAAATATAGAAAATAGTGGTTTGATTAAAACTTAAACTTTCTAAGAATATGAATGAAAATTTCCAGGTAGCAAAATGAAATAAGTAAGTACAAGCCAGCTGTATAAAAATCTTTATGAAAATTAATGTAGAGATTTTATTTTACAAGTACAGAATTATGTCATAAAATCTAACTCAAAAGTAATTTGTAATCTCTAACATTGTAGTGGGTGCAGTTATCGAGTTATTACAAAAAAATTAGTTTAAGCTTGATTATTGAGTTACGTTTTATATAATATTGTATTTTAAATCGTAGCAGCTGGTATGATCTATAAGTGTTTATTATTAAAATAAGTTACATGGATGTTTTACGTAGCTACCTTAATTTGTAAGCAGAAACTCAGAAGAAAGTATTTCAGATATTAGATTATTTGGTTCTCGAAACCATCGTAAAACATCAAAAATTAATAATAAAAGTCAGCTCCGATGCACGAATGGAGTTTACTCTTTCAGATCTACTGTCTAAATAGGTGTATGTTGCCCCACAGCATACACTATGTACAATACGTACGCCTGAAAAGTGAAGGGTGCGCAGAATAGGTTGCGCACGAAAAACGTAACGCTGTCATTCGTTCATCGAATTTTATTGCCCATATTTTTTTCATACCGGGGGCAATGTATAAAAAAAGATTCTTAAGGAGTACCTAAACTCCACAAACGTTATTTTTTAATAATAAGTATAAAAATTTAAAATACTCGTATGTCGTCGTGTCGTCAAATGTAAAAGTCGTTGACTGTGCTTTACTTTCTATTGTTTTATTTTAAGAGATACCGTGACAAGATCTCATTAGTAGTGCAAACTGCCTCGTGGGTTTAGTGGATAATTTATTAGGCTTAAGATATTGAAGTCTAAGGTTCGAGTCCTGGTCAGGTCACGGGAAAAAGCATTGGGTTTTTCTTGTCTTACGAACATAACATAACCGTTTCGAAATTTAACTTTTAAATTAAGTTAATTATAATAAAAACAAATAAGCTTTATTTAATCATAATATTATAATTGAAATAGCCCCAAAGCTTTCCTTATACATTGTATGAACCCATCTAAATAATTATGTTTTTATTTCTAAATCCAGTTCCAGCAATTAAATTAAAAGGTAAAGAAATAAAACTGTTTTATAATTTAATATTTTTTATTTTAACAAAATTATAATAATAATTATTATTATGATGATTTTATGTATTAAATGAGTGTTAGGTTTAAATAAAATGCATTTAATTTATATGACTTTCGTACATTTATTAATATTAATAAATACTTATATCATCTAAAATATTAATTAATAATGATCGTGCATAATGGTGGGTGAACATGAAAGTGATTTGTAAAGAAGGGCATCACCTTTTAGATATATATTATTATATTATAATAAAATCATTAAAAAATTATGAAATAATGTCACAAATAAATGTAAAATATAGATAAGAAAAGGATTGTATACATACGTAATATTATATCAAAAAACGAAGATCTCAAAAACAATATTTTACGTAAATACATTATATGAAGCATATTTACAAAAGCAATATATAAATTATATAAATAAACATGAGAAATGATAAATAATAAAAGTCAATAAACTTAAGTGAAAAACAATAAAAGTACTTAAAGAATGAGATAATTGTGACTTTGGTGAAAATCATAGTTTGAAAAACAATATTAAAACTATTTACTTAAAATAATCTTTGTACTATTCGATAAAAATAAAAAAAAAACAACAGGTACATATATATCAAAATACTGGTGACGCGTAGACCATAGCCAAGCATTTAATAAGTTAAATAAATTAAATAATTATTATTAAATAACAATAAATTAATTTTCAACAAACATTGAGGTACGCGTAAGGACTATACTCCGTCAAAATACTATTTTATATTTGCAATAATGATCAAGTAACCATACAATAACGCGTAATTAAGACTTGTCTAAATAACGAAAGACAAGATCCCCCTAAGAGGAGACCAGAATGTTAGCAAAAACCTTTGTAAAGAATATAAGAAACCCATCTATAAAATAGTATCCAGGTGGAGTTATAATTCAAAAGTTCCATCTATTCATGGCTTATGTAGAGTATGCGTTGTAGGCGAGGTCCTGGGCATCTTGAGATCGTCCCCATCCTCCATGACCACCGCCATGGCTGTAGTGCTCATCATGGTGTGGATGGGCAACCACCTCATAACTCTCATGGTGGTCATGCTTCGACAACAACTTCTTGAGTAGGACCAAAGCAGAAGCTAACAGGGCTGCCTTAGCAAGGATGAGTCCTTTGACAGCAGCAAAGGCGATGATTCCGAGGAACAGAGGAATGAGGGACTGGATCTTCAGCTGGAGCAGAGCGAAGATTGGGATCAGTTGCTTCAGCTTCTTCTTTTTGCCACGACCTGAAGTAGAAATAAGCTCAGTTAAAAATATTAGTAAATTATACAACAGTAAAACGTTTGAGTATGATGTTGCTTAGTAGATCAAAAAATTCTAAAGGAAATGACACTAACGAAATATTTTCAAATAACAACGCGTAAAATAAGTATCAGGAAATGACACAAACGAAATATTTTCAAATAACAACGCGTAAAATAAGTATCATTAAATGACACAAACAAAATATTTCCAAATAACAACGCATAAGATAAGTATCAAGAAATGACACAAACGAAATATTTTCAAATAACAACGCGTAAAATAAGTACTTGCAAATCATCGAAATAATGTATTTGCTCATCTAATTCGAGGAAACAACTGTCTATTACAAGCCCATTTTATTTAGAAAGAAGTCATCAATAAACATAGAGTGACAGTTGACACTCATTGTCCGAAAACTGACTCGAATTCAGAATGATGAGCCAATTGAATATACAAGTGTGTTACATTGAAATTCACATTGTTACGTACAGTTTGCATAACAACCTCATTTATCTAGAAAGTGCATCAACTTGATACCAATTCGAAAGCTTCAAACCTACTTCCATATTTCGACAAGTATCCGCCTGGAGCTAGACTTTTACTCGGTTTTGTCGCGTCCAACGGAAACGTCAAACTAGTTACTAACATTCTAAGTATCATGGAGGCTTTGCAAAAAAAAAAGTGGACTGTACGCCCGCTTTCCAACCGACCTTGTTACCAGAGAAACCCTGGCTGGACCCGTTCCTCTATGGAGAACTCATACTAGAACTGTTTCATTATAAGGAAATGCGTTTTCTAAATCAGTTACTGCAGCATTCCAGCGAGTAATTTTGAAAATTTGCTGTATAATTGATACTTGTAGTTCCCATGACTAAGGACTTTCTATTTTTATATCTCGTGTACTAAGTCGAGCAGTGGTCATTTTTAAATTAAGTTTCACGAGAGCGTAATGATTGGCAGAAATTATATGATCATCAGTTTTATATAACCGTTCTCTTTAAGTTATTATATCACAAGAACTATAATTTCGCGGCATGATTATGGCTATTGCATGTGTGTTTTATTCACGAAATTGTGTTTGGTGAAATTGTAATTTGAAACCTTTTCCTTATATTAAAGTGTAGCTACATTGTTTTACTTATTTGTTGAAACACTAAACGTTGTTCTGCCAAATCTGCCTTAATACCAAAATTCAGCAATTGGCTGAAATTTGGTTCAGTAGTTGAGGCGTGAAAAAGTAACACACATTCATATCATCAAAATCATCAGTTCTCGCAAATCTCGGGAAACCATTAATTTTTTCGGGATAAAAAGATTATGTGTTAATCCAGAGTAAAAATCCGTTCCAAATTTCAGCTAAATCGCTTCAGTAGTAGCGGCGTTATAGAGTAACAAACATCCAAACATCCATACAAACTTTCGCGTTTATAATATTAGTAGGAAGTAGGATTTTGTGTAAATTACGTGTAATATGACGATAATTATGTGATAAATCTTCGAGATAGAACTTCGACGATTCCAGAATTTATAGATCAATAAAACCCGCCATGTCAGATCTTTTATTTAGAATAGTAACTACTAATGTCGAATCTTAGATAGATTTGACATCGATATTTTCACGAATAAAGTCACGGGATCAGCTAGTTAAATAACTATCCGCATACCATGCAAAGTGATTCTAAATTGCTAATGTCTATTAGTATAAGATCCTACATTAGAAATATTTACCCTCATCAGTTCTTTATTAGTGATTAGAAATAAATAATAGATAATATTCACAGTGACATATTACAGATAGGTTGGTAAGTAAAATTGCGGCCAGACCCATTTTTCAATCTTTTCAATTTCAATTTCAATTTTTTCAATCTGACAAAACCCACAAAATCTAAGAAACCATGAACTAGATCAATCGCAACAAAACATACAGTTAAATTAAGCTTAAGCTTTTATTTGACATTACGAGTAGACGACTAAATAACTAATGAGGCTATGTAAACAACATGGGTCAACTGTTTATATCTGGCAACCCCACAGTTGCAGTGCGAAATTCAGACAACCTTTACTTTTCAATTCTTTTGAGTATATTCTGTTAAGTTTTTTTAATAACCAATGATGGTAGGAGATTAAATATATATTTTTTTTATTTATATAATTTAATTTATCAATGTGTCAATTTGGATGTTTCTCAATCATCTATTTCTTATCTATACTGATATTATAAAGCTGAAGAGTTTGTTTGTTTACTTGAACGCGCTAATCTCAGGAACTACTAGTGGATTTTGAAAATTTTTTTTCAGTGTTAGATAGCATCAGATTAGAGGAATGCTTTGCTAGGTTATATATTATCCCCGTATAGGAACCACGCGGGTCAAACCGCGCGGCGTCAGCTAGTCCCGAATAAATAACAGATGAGGGTCATATTTTTTATGCCGGATCTTGTACTATGTTATAAATATATGCAACAAACTGCAGGTCTAGCAATTAAGCACAGCTAACTAATCTCAGGGATATGGAACCGGTTGAGCAAAATTTCCCTTCGCATACGAAAATACCTTTATGGTCATGTTTATTGTTTTTGAGTTTGTAGAGACGTTAGAAATTGCATGCTTTGTTTAATGATTGTAAAAACGTTACACCGGAAAATTTATAATTTTCGATGTTGTTTATTTTTTATACTTATAGTTATTGCTTATTTATTTATCCATACTAATATTATAAAGAGGAAATATTTAATTGTTTGTTTGCATTGAATAGGCTCGGATACTACTGAACCGATTTTTTGACGGCCTCCGTGGCGCAGTGGAATGCGCGGTGTATTTACAAGACGGAGGTCCTGGGTTCGATCCTCGGCTGGGCCGATTAAGATTTTCTTAATTGGTCCAGGTGTGGCTGGGGTGGGTCCACCGAGGGGTGGTTCGATCCCCGCTCCGTTGGTCTATTGTCGTACTCAGTCCATATACAGTATTTCCCGACTAGTTGGAGGGAAATGGGAATATTGGTCTTATTTAAAAAAAAGAAGATTTGGCAAATATTCTTAAACAAAATTGTAAGAAAAGGAAATCCTTATTAATATTTTTAATGTAAATCATTTATACTTATATACCTATCTACCTACCTACAGAAAATTATTCTAGTTACGTGAAATGTTGTATTTTTTCTACTACGCCTAATTTATTGCATAACATACGTAATTTTTGCAACGAGTTAGTAAGAATGATTACCATAATCTGCGAACAACTTTTCATTTATATAATATTTGTGCTAATAAATATCAGCATAGTCTATAATTACGACTTCAATTATAATTTTTAACACGTTACGGATTTTTTTATTATATTTTATGATTTATTTACTTATGATTTAAAATAGTGCTCTATAGAAACGGTAATCATTGGACACTTTGTGACAAAATATGCTTATTGGAGCCGTGATAGCCCAGTGGATATGACCTCTGCCTCCGATTTCGGAGGGTGTGGGTTCGAATCCGATCCGGGGCATGCACCTCCAACTTTTCAGTTGTGTGCATTTTAAGAAATTAAATATCACGTGTCTCAAACGGTGAAGGAAACATCGTGAGGAAACCTGAATATCAGAGAATTTTCTTAATTATCTGCGTGTGTGAAGTCTGCCAATCCGCATTGGGCCAGCGTGGTAGACTATTGGCCTAACCCTTCTCATTCTGAGAGGAGACTCGAGCTAAGCAGTGAGCCGAATATGGGTTGATAGTACGAAGCAATTAAACAAAGTTTTTTAGACTTGGAAATAAAACAATAAGTACTACTAACTTGCAAGGTTTTAAATTTAAATAAAACTGAAATTAAATTAGTTTCCACCTTGTCAAAATATATCTCTTCTAAGAAATTTATTACAAAAGTCTATAATTAATTAGGTATGATTAAAAAGTAAAATACTCAAGACGTTGCTCATGAAACTCATGAAAGCGTTGAGAAATAAAAAAAAATGAGATACATTTATTATAAAAAGTGAATTAAACTACTAACCTAAATGCACGTTCATCTTTCAACTTGTATCACAATTATTAAATTAAGTGACTTTAAAAAGTATAAATTCTACTTTTTGAAATGCTTTTTTGGCTTGGAATCTAATAACTTCGGCAATACCCAATTTTATATTTTTATTCCGCAGGGAACAGGAAGTACTTACACGGGTGAAACCGCAGGGAGTCTGCTAGTCATTAGATAACATCTTTAAGTCAAAGACCAATTAATATCACATATGTATGTTGGCAATCGAGCCGCAAAGCTGAAGTGGCAATGGGCGGAGCACAATTTTCGAACAGCCGATGGAAGTTGGGGTCCCAAGGTGCTGGAATGGCGACCCCGCACTAGTAAGCGTAGTGTTGACCCCCCACCAGATTGACTGATGACATCAAGCGAGTCACAGGGATTCGCTGGATGCAGGCGGCTTGGGATCGTGATGTTTGGAAGTCCGTACAAAAGGCCTATGACATCGGCTGATATGATGATGATGAAAGAGTTCAAAAAAAAGTTTATAATTCTCAAGAAATAGTCGTTACTTTAGCAGTTACTTTTATGAGTTTAATTCTCTCACGAGTATCATAATTAGGGAAAAGTTTTGTAGAGACTCAACGGATACTGCATGTTGTTTAATTTATTGCGACAAATGTAGCTTGTCTTCGCTAATTGGAGAACTATCATTTCCGATTTGCATCTGAAAGGTTGGAAGGTGCTTTTTTTTTCATTCTTATTCTTTACCTCCATTCTCTGTCTATTAATTCTGTATCTCCGATTCCAGAGGGTGTTGGTTCGAATCTGGTCCGGGGCATGCAACTCCAACTTTTCAGTTGTGTGCATTAAGCCATACTGATGATACTTTGGCCAGGAGTTTTTGAGGCAACCTACTTAAACTTTAAAGTAAAAGTGTCTCAGTTAATATTTTTTTTTTGTATTTGCAAAAAAAGTAGAGAACTCCGAAAATTCACGTCCAAACAAAAAGTCTAAAGCAAAAACTCCAGAGTGAGAAAGTATCTCCCAATACGCGCCGTCTCAAGGACTATAACTGCCCTATGTATCTGACCCTTGATCCAACAGCCATTCGAAAGCTTTTAAGAAAGTTTCACTAATACTAACTATTTACAGTATTGAAAGTTGGTTGCATCCACTAAAGCTAACTATAGTCTGGCAAGTTCGTTATGACACTCCCATGATATGCGACGAGGGGAAAGATTGCGCGGTTGTGCATCAGTCGTCAGTTTTTCATTCATCGCTACACGCCCCCCGGCCCGCGCGGCCCATCGGGAGTGTTACGAACGAAGTTTTTTATAGTACTTAATTATAATATTACAAATCCACTGTGATGAAGTACCTACCTACCTAATAATAAACTGATATGCTTATTAGAATAAAAAAAAAAATGTTTAACAGACGGAGAGCCAGCGACCGCCAGACCTTTGTCATTTTATAAAAACTGTTTGTGCAGTATTTAATACTACAATAGATATTATGCTAACGTTGGAGTCTCAAGGTGCTGGAATAGCAGCCCCGCACCACAAAACGCAGTGTTGTTCGACCAGGTGGACTGACGACATCAAGCGAGTCGCAGGGATTCGCTGGATGCAGGTGGCTCAGTATCATGATGTTTGGAAGTCCCTACAAAAGGCCTATGTCCTGCAGTGGACGTCCATCGGCTGATATGATGATGATGATGATGATGATCATGCAGCAGGTGTATAATGTGTATTTCACACTTTCTTAAAAATGGTGTTAAAATAATGTTGAATTTTCGTAGAAGGAGTAGTGGAATTCATAGACATAGTAGGGGCACCCCCAGGGGATCATTCAGCCGCTGAGTGTCAAATTTAGCCTCTATTTGTTTGAGAATTTGACACTCAGCGGGTGAATGATCCCCTGGGGGTGTCCTACAACGTCTATGAATTCCATTGTAAGAGACAAGCGGACCTCTGCATCTATATCCTTCCTTTTAATCGGTATGAAGGCGATGCAATGCCAAATAGGCTCTTGAACTTTAATGTCAGTAAAAAAAAAACAATATTCCCACCTCCCCTTCAAACAGTCGGAAAATACTGTGTTCAGAGTGGGTACGATAAAAGTCCAGCGGGTAGGGATCGAACTACCACCCCTCCTCCTCTTCCTGATGAATCCGGCCTCTTTAACGTTGAGCTATAGAGGGTTCATCATCATCATCATATACCATGACGAGGACGAGGACGTCCAGGACTGTAGGTCATAGGGACCTTTTGTACCTTTTATAGGGACTTAACCCTGCGACTCGCTTGATGTCGTCAGCCCACCTGGTGAGGGGTCGACCATCACTGCCCTTTGTAATGCAAGGACGTTATTCCAGCACCTTGGAACCCCAATAGCTCTTCGAACTATAAAGGGTTCTTAAGATGTAATCAAAATACTGACCTTCCTCAAGTGACCTCTTGACATCTTCTACAGTGCTCTTTGGTACTCTAAGCTGGATGACGTGGTTTTCAAAGAAGTCCGCAGCTGCATCTGCCAGCCTGGTCTCTATCTGGTCCTCCCTGGCTCTTGGCTCTTCTGAGAGTGGCTCAAAGGACCTGGCTGACCGGGATGATCCACTGCCAACTAGTGTGATACCGTCAGTAATGTCGATCTCTCGTGCTGAAGCCAAATTTTCGGCGTATTTCAGCGCTTTTTCCTGCAAAATAATAAAAAAAAATTAAATGCTAAGTATATTTTAGAAAGATGGATATTTTTGTCTGTTATTTAGGATTTTCTGACTACATGAAGCTCAGTAATAAATACATGTAAAATAGCTAAGATATGCACAGCACGATAGATCACAGTTCGTTATGCACGTATAATTTAGGCTATTTGTTTAATTTTATATTAATTCTTTTTTCATATTTTACCCTGAGTTTATTTATTTTATATTTTAATGAATAAATACATGAAGCTCAGAACCAGCAATCAGGATTCGTTATGCAAGTAATTATACGCTTGGCTATTAGTATAAATTTATATTGACTTTTTTTTTCTTATTTTGTCAGTTTTATGGTGGCCTGACAATAAAGCTATTATCTTGCATTTTTTTTCTAAAAGAAAACAGAAGAAGACGAGTTATACAATTAAAAATTAACGGTAGCTACCTAGAATAAGCAGCAAATGATCAAAAGAACATAGCTGATATCCAATTCAAGATAATGTTGAACTCCGTGTGATTACTAGTAAATGGTCTGATAATAATGACCTTTGAAGGGTTAATGTGCTTTCTGACAACCGGAGGTGTGACACTTACTTTAGATAGTTGATTTTACACCCCCGGGACTCCGGAGTAATAGCCTTATGGGTCTAGACCCAAAGGGCAGAAAAAAAATATAAACATTTAAATAAAGACAGCAAATCATTTGATGTTTTTAAGAGGGTTTAAAAAAAAATGCATTTAAATATGACATCAAAATTTTTTACAGTATAAAAAGTTTTACTAATCAAGATGAACGTAAGTTAGAGTCGTGACCCGGATAAAGTTAATTTTATGAGTTACTAATTACGCGTATTAGTTATAAACCTACTTGACAACTGTATAATGATCAAACAACTTAAAGCTGTTAATTTTCATTACATTTGACAGTTCATTTATATTGAGAGATTATTTAATTAGAGAGATTATTCGGGAGAGTTTCACATTTCGCTTCCCACTGTGACCAAATTACACGCTATTATTCATATTGTCTTGGTAGTATAGTTTTCAAAATTAGACCCTAACTTTGGAACCTAAATTTGAACCATTTTAAAATTTTTGCGTGCTTGTACAGTTCTGGTAAATTACTAAAATTATAGAAATAACATGATGCTGCAGCCACAATCTCCTCAAACGGATATCCGTCGTGTGTCATTCTCAAAAAAATGTGTACTTTACAATAATTTAGTGAAAAATAAAAAAAAATTACATTAAAAAACGACACTCGTATAAATTTTAAATTGTATTGATTTTGTTGCTGAATTTTGTTGTTGAAGTTGAAGTTAGTTGTTAACTCCGGATTTGATGCTCCTTCTCCGGGTTAGAGGGGTAGCTTCGTATATACGACTAAAGACTATTACATTATTAGACAGACCGGAAGGAATTTGGAAAACATTAAATTTTAAATTGACCCGACCTGAGAATTTAACCATCTTAATCATCTTAATCAGCTTTAATCATCTTAATAATACATCTTTCTCTACATACTAGAGAAATTCCGTGTTGAAGAATTTACAAACATGCAGTAAACTGCAAGATTTTTAATTATTAATAACAATATATTATGTTAAGATTAAGTACTATTTAAAAATATATAATTTTAATTAGAACAAAACAAGCTTCTATATAAATACTCTAACAAATGAATACGAGCAGGATGAGTATATCTTGTTTAGTTGAGAATTCCTGTCTCCATCATCAGACCAGTCTCATGCTAAATTGAGTTATCACCGAAGTTATTATGCAGGTATACCAAATTCCAACCGAACCTATTTTCTAATTTAGTTTACAAAATTTAAACTACACATACAAAGCTAAGATACTTGACTTTAATTATCACCACATATTATTTTTTGAAAACAATAATAAATGTATCTTAAATGAAGGTTTATTATAATATAATTTAAATTTTAATTATTACTTATAGTTTGCAGCATCGTAGTTATAATAAGTTAGGTAGCTCAGGTTAATTCTTACTGTATTGTGATTATTAAAACTTGTAGTTGTCAAATAAATAAATAAAAATAATAAAAAAGAATTTTCAAAATCGGTCTATTAAAAACGGAATTGCTGGACATACATAAAAAAAAACGTACATACAGCCGAACATAGAACCTCCTCCTTCTTAGAAGTCGGTTAAAAATAATGCATTTATCATTAACTGACTAACTAAAGTAACACTAAATAAAGAAGGTTTGATTTTAACTGTATCCGATCGGCTAGATATTAACCTAATTGAATTATCGTCACAAGTGTATCATTTTCAATTATCGAACGTAACTTCTAATTTAGTTCCCAAAATATGACCCGCACGCAAAGGAATATAAGGTCTCATAGATTATAGACATTGACGACTTAAAAAATTACAAACACATTTGTAAACACAGACACAAAACACAACACACCTTGAGACACAACGCGACATCCGTCTCTGAGCAACTCCTCACGACTCGTATTACGGAACCCAACACATCTTCATCGCCCGTAGGCTTCGAAGACACCACCGCAACACACACTAACAGTAATACCGCCTTCATTGTCCTGTGGTGGTATGAGGAATGTGCCTCCTGGAGTCAGCTTGGTGGTTTTATTCCAACTCCCTCCCACTACCGAAATGCTGACGCGCCGCGTACGGGGTAGCATGTGTAAGCCATAGGTGTTCTTTACACCGCGCAAGTAGTTTTGTTTGAAAGTTGACATTAAATTTTACCTAATACAAAACTACAAAAATATATAGTATGTATATTATTTATAAGTGTAGGTCATTCATCACGAAATATTGACCGAAACTTGAAAAACGTTTGACGTACAAAGATGAAATTTAGCAAGAAGATACTTTATAGATAGTAGAATAAGAATTAGAATAAGAATCATTTATTTGCAAGAAACATTACATTTATACAAAGATATTCTTATGTATTAGGTAACAATGTTTCACCATTAATAGGTATACAAATGTTTATTGTTTAATTAATTAAATAAAAATTAATGACATTAAGTTTAAAAGAAATATAATTAATACTATTTTTTTAAAGCATCAGCAAAGTACTTTTCTATGGAGTAGTAACATTTTTCTATTAGAAACTTTTTAAGATTTTCTTTAAGTGTAGGTTTGCTTATGCTTCTGTTTAACAGCTGTTGTGGCAAGTTGTTACAAATTTTTGGCTAAATACTTTTATTAAATTGCGAAGATGAATGTTTTATGTAATTAATTTTATTTAGAGGTCCATTAAGAACGGATTTTGCGAGAGGGCCGGATTAAGGAGGTCTAATGGTGAACGAAGTCGCGTGAGTCCGTTAGTAAATTATATTATTATAGTTTTTAGACTGTAAGTATTTATGTTATTGCGACTACTTGTCTCATACTCCTTCATGTTAGGTAGTCTGGAATATATCACTATTAGTGACATATATATTATATATATGTAAAATAGATTCCACATATAATTGCAATACAATTACGATTCGTTTCAATAAAGATATATTTAAATAAATATAAAAATACACAAAGGTATGTATATATTAAACAGATATATATATAGAATAGATCACATATATATATATAATATATATGTTTAAGTATATGCTTGTATTGATATATGATTCTACTTCACCGAAATATATTTTGTTGCAATAAAGAAATTGAAATAAATACACAAATGTTAGTATGTATTTATGTATAGTATATAGTACATGTATTTCTATGTAAGTATATAATATATTTTAATTTGTGTACCGTAGTTTTAATTCTCTTGAAATGTATGACGTTCGCATGGAAGAGAAGTAAGGCTTAAAGTAAGGCTAAGTAAGGCTGCCGTTACACCATTGTTTAATTATATGCACATTTTTATTGTAGTTTTTGTTTTTCTGTCCTTTTTGATGTAATAACGAGTTATTACACCAAAAACATCGGCTGATAAGGTAAGGTACACCAAAAACAGCTACCATTTTGAATTTCAAAGTTATGTTTCAAAGCTAACAAGCCTATACGAAGAAACGTTGCAATTTAAATATGGAACGTTGGGATCAAGTTAAACAAGAAGTATCTATGCAAAGTTTCATGTACGTATTACTAACAATTGAAGAAAATCTTCAATACTCTTGTAATTATATTGTACTCGTTAATTAAAAAAAACAACATTTGCAATATAATGTTCTTTTTTTATAGGTATTACTACCTATGACGTAATTGAAGATTATCTTTATTAGGAGACAGACATGGCTGTATTAATTTACATAGCTGTATCAATTTATCATTATTCATTAAATATATCGTTACGTTATCAACCCATTTCGGCTCACTGCTGAGCTCGAGTCTCCTCTCAGAATGAGAAGGGTTAGGCCAATAGTCCACCATGCTTGCCCAATGCGGATTGGCAGACTTCACACACGCAGAGAATTAACAAAATTCTCTGGTATGCAGGTTACCTCACGATGTTTTCCTTCACCGTTTGAGACACGTGATATTTAATTTTTTTAAAATGCACACAACTGAAAAGTTGGAGGTGCATGCCCCGGACCGGACTCGAACCCACACCCTCCAGAATCAGAGGCAGAGGTCATATCCACTAGGCTATCACGGCTCTCCAAACACAGTCGTAAATGGTTAAAATTTTTAAAATAGTAAAAAATTTCGACAAAGCTTTCAAGATTTATTCCATCTACGAGCAACAACTTGATACTGCTGCATAAAGCCACTAAATACATTGAATCGACATATCTTCATCGAGATTAAATAATCTGTAAATCAAGCGGGTTGCAGGGAGCCGCTGGATGCTGGTGGCTCGAGACCGTTTCGTTTGGAAGTCCATGCAAGAGGCTTATGTCCAGCAGTCGACGTTTATCGGCTGATAATGATGATGATGAAGAATCCTATATTTATTTTTTAACCTATTAATGTTATTTCACCTTAAATTAGACGAGCAATAACACAAATAGCTAAAATACTAATAAAACACAAATACATTAGGCTATATTTCGGCTTACAGCAAAAGCAAAACTATCTTATTAAGCGATCTTAGTAATATTAGGTTTCATACAACGTACATATTAGAGGACATGGGAAAGTATTTTATTAACTTGTTAGGCATTTACATAACTATGTCCTCCTGACCGAATTTCAACCTACGCACTATACTATAGACTAGCTAATTTATAGTCCACAAGTGTATTGTATCTTTATCATAAGCCTATTTTAATAGCCCACTGTAGAGGCTGTTTTGTTTAAAATAGGCTTCTGATGAAACCAGAGGCCTATTTTAATGCACAGCATTACTCGCCCTGTTTCCGTGAATACAAAGATAAAATGTATCATGTGACACTCACAGATAACGTAGCTTGGTAAAAGAATTTTCAAAATCGGCTGAGTACTAACTGACTCGTCGTAATAGTACTTTAGATGTAAAGATATCAATATAAAGACGTATCGCCAAGCGATTTAGCGTTCCGTTACGATGACGTATAGAAACCGAAAGGGTGGGGATTTTCATACGAGTACTTCTAACAATTTGGCCCGGTTCCATCTTAGATTTTATCATCACTTACCATCAGGTGAGATTGTAGTCAACTTGTAGTCAAAGTTGTCAACAACAAAAAAAACAACGATGTAGGCGTGAAAGTGTAACAAACCAACGAACATTATAATTTCGAACATTATTATTATTCATATTCAATATTATTTTCTATTATTACACAATATTTGAATATGCTTATAACTTTTTGGAGTCGTTGCTGTCTGCTGAATTTTGAAGCGTTCATACATATTTAATACCGGCTCGTTTGTGATGCTCTATATTACGTACTAGCTGACACCGCGCGGTTTCACCCGGGTAGTTCTCGTTCCCGTGGGAAAACGGAGATAATATATAGCCTATAGCCTTCCTCGATAAATGGGCTATCTAACACTGAAAGAATTTTTCAAATCAGACCAGTAGTTCCTGAGATTAGCGCGTTCAATCAAACACTCTTCAGCTTTATAATATTAGTAAGTATAGATGTGCTAACTTCCATATTATTAGACTTTGCTGACCTGCGGTTAGCTGGTTCAGCTACAGACAATGATGTCCAGGGTTCGTATTTAATAAAAAAAGGGATCAAGCCAATAAAGAAATGACATTTTTCTTGTAAGAAAAATCACAATAGCAGCCTGAAGTTGGGAAGTTGTTGTTGGTACACCCCGTGCCTCGGAGAGCATTCTGTCGTCCGACTACGGACTATGAGTCGGACTATGTGAGTCTATGTCTAGTCTAGTCGGACTATGGACTCGGAGTGAGGGAATAGAGAGTGCACCTGTGCTTGCGCACACGTTTGTGCATTAAATTATCTCCTGCGTGCAGCGTTTATCTCACCGTGAGATTGGCCGACGTGGCCGAAAAAAGAAAAAAAAAATTTGGCTGGGCGCATAATATTGTTATTATTAGATCAGGCGCTGTAAGTAATTCAGAGTACATAATTCGAGTACCGCATTCTGTTTACAGTTTTGAACTCAGAAAAGCTTGCAGATTGCGATTCTGCATAAGCAAAAGAAGTTTACTTACAAAAATTGACGTGTTCTCAGGAGGTCGATAGAAAAATAGTTTTGTGTGAAAGCATTATATTTAAGGTTCTATATATTTTTTATTAAAAAAATATGGTCATTCTTTGGCTTTTATGGATACAGTCAAAAACATACAGCCCCTAGTCCCGATTGCCCCGCTATTCCCGACTCTGACAGCGGTTGTGTTAACAGACCAAGGAGTGTCAAGAATATTGTGTATTTGGAAGTCCATGCAAGAGGCTTATGTCCAGCAGTGGACATTCATCGGCTGATAATGATAAAAATGTGGAATTTACTTTTTTACAAATCCATGGATTTTTTCGGGATAAAAAGTAGCCTATGTGTTAATCCAGACTATAATCTCTACTTCAAATTTCAGGCGGTTCAGCTCAGTAGCCGAGGCGTGAAAGAGTAACAAACACTCATACTATAAAAATCATAAGGTTTTCGTAAATCTCGTGATTCCAAGGATTTTTTCGGGATAAAAAGTAGCCTATATCTTAATCCAGAGTAAAATCTATTTCCATTCCAAATATCGGCCAAATCAGTTTAGTAGTTGCAGCGTTAAAGAGTAACAAACATCCAAACATCCATACAAACTATTGCGTTTATAATATTAGTAGGATTTTCATATTAACTACGGGACCTTAAATGGCATGCCTAATTGCCTATATACGTAAGTACTCGTATCTACAAAACATTCCACGATATTTTTTCTTTTGTTGGTATGTAAGCTGTAATTTGGTACGTTCAATCATATAATACGCAGCCAAGTGATGCTTAAATTTTGAGTAAGCCTATCATCACGAACCACCTTATACATTTCAAATACAACATAATTTATTTACCTTTCTTTTCTTCCGCTTGTAACTCATAATCAAATGTTAAGTATACTTATAGTACTTACATGCGGACGCCCGCGATTTAGTCCGTGTGGAAATCGATGTAAACTTTCAACCCCTTTTTAACCCTTTAGGGGTAGAATTTTGAAAAATCTTGTATGACATAATTTTAAGTATTTTTTGGTTGTACAGCGGACGGCAAGAGCCGTGGTAACCCAGTGGATATGACCTATGTCTCCTATTCCGGTCTGGATGCACCTCCAACTTTTCAGTTGTGTGCATTTTAAGAAATTAAATATCACGTGTCTCAAACAGTGAAGGAAAACATCGTGAAGAAACCTGCATACCAGAGAATTTTCTCAATTCTCTGCGTGTGTCAAGTCTGCCAATCCGCATTGGGCCCGCGTGGTAGACTATTAGCCTAACCCCTCTCATTCTGAGAGGAGACTCGAGCTCAACAGTGAGCCGAATATGGGTTGATAACGAACAGCGGAGGAGCATGGCGAAACTATAAGGGTTCAAAGTTAACTACATCATCAGAAAAAAGGGGTTAGGCCAATAGTCTACCACGCTGGCGCAATACGGATAGGCAGACTTCACACACATAGAAAATTGAGAAAATTCCAAGTTATGCAGGTTATATCACGGCTCCAATTGACTACGGAATCCTAAAATTGATTTTACACTTTAAAGAACAAGGTATTCGTTACAGGCTATATATGCAGGTCAAGAATTATTATGCTTCATTCTGAAACGTACAATTGGTCTATACAACGATATTATATGTATAAAAAATTTTAATAAAAAAAATTCAACCGACTTCCAACTCATAAAATAACTTAAACTAAAAAGCAAAAAATAACATCCTACCTATGTGCTACCTTCTGATCAGTTGGAAGGCGGTGCCAAGCCAGTGATATTTTAATTAAATACGTTTAAACTACAAAATTTCTGTAGTTATTCCAGAAACAGCTTTAATTAAAACACGACACTGGCTTGGCACCGCCTTCAAACTGATCAGAAGGTAGCACATAGGTAGGATGTTATTTTTTGCTTTTTAGTTTAAGTTATTTTATGAGTTGGAAGTCGGTTGAATTTTTTTTATTAAAATTTTTATTTTTTTATTTTTAGTGTTAGCTTACCCACTGCGTGTGTACAGTCACAACCTATCTAAGTGGAAAGTTTTTATCAATACAAAATTATCAAGTCCAAACACAAGGTAGCTACTGTGAGCCGTCGAGGAGTTCTCTTCACTGTGCTTCGTCTTCATCACTAGACCCTTAATACAGTCGAAATCCATCTAGGTGGAAAGTTCTCATCAATACAAATTTATCAACTCCAAACACAAGGTAGCTACTGTAAACCGTCGAGGAGTTCTCTTCACTGTCCCTCGTCTTCATCATCAGACCCTTAATACAGTCACAATCCATCTAGGTGGTAGTTTCTCATCAATACAAATTTATCAAGTCCAAACACAAGCTAGCTACTGTGAACCGTCGAGGAGTTCTCTTCACTGTCCCTCGTCTTCATCACCAGACCCTTAATACAGTCACAACCCATATAGGTGGAAAGTACTCATCAATACAAATAAATCAAGCCCAAACAAAAGATGACTGCTGTAAATCCTTGACGAGTTCCATCGTCTGTGTTTCGGCTCCATCATCAGACCAACTCCAAACCTTCATAAAGTAGTAGTGGTTTAAAATACCTTATGGAAACACTAACAAACGTACTAGCCGTCTCTACAACTTTCGAAAGTTCCCCTCAATTTCTCCAGGATGCCATCATCAGATCCTGACATGAAAAAAATGGGACCACCCTGGAAGTAAACCCTTCAAAACAAAAAAAGAATTTTCAAAATCGGTCCATAATTGACGGAATTATCGCTGGACATACATAAAAAAAAAAAAAAAAAACATACATACAGCCGAACGTAGAACCTCCTCCTTTTTGGAAGTCGGTTAAAAAAGGAGTGGATGATGAGTTGAGAAAGATTGACATATTTTTCTGACCCCACTTAAGTGGGATAAGGGTAAGGAGATGATGATGAATTGTCTACGTAGGTGTTTATATATATTATTTATGTATTTAGGTGTACTCATATATATTTTTTTATTTATGTATATTTAGTATGTAATTGTATATGTAGTTTTATTTACTATATTATTTTTAATAGTTTAATTATTATAGGTATGTTATATTGCACTATCCGCTTTCCTTTCTTTAAATATTTGATTTGATATTTGATTTGCTTCTGGGCCGTTTGAGATCGCTTTTAGCGATAAGACCGCCTTTGCGCATCTTACTTTTCTAACTTTTTTTCTTCTCTTATTTTTATTGTATCTTATTTGTGTGCAATAAAGAATTAAAACAAAATAAATAAATAAATAATATATTCTCAGACAAAATCGCGTGCGTCAAATAACCTTATATTACCAACCCAGTGTAGACTTCGCCTAAATACCTGTAAGCATTTTCTCTCACGTTCCCGTCATAGTAGGGCGAGAACACACCCACGAATACATATCATGCGATTGTTCGATATATTGACCTATTCAACGTGACCGCAAACTCTATTGCCTTTTAATGGTAAACTGTTTAATGGAAAGTGAGTTTTACTTATGTAGTGAGTTTGTATGTACTCGTATATATTTGGATTTTCTAATGCTATTGTCACGTAAAATTAACGTTTATATAATTTTCACTTTATTTTAAAGTAACAAAAAAAGGTTCCATTCGCTGCCCGCGAGTATTTTATCGAAAAGCCCGTCTGCGTTAAAGAAGCCGACAGTCAGGAAATGCGGTTTTAATCTACCGTTGTGAGCCATTTAAAAAATCTTTATATTCCTCTATCGCGCGGAGCATGATACTGTGCTCGCCTATTGCCCTTAGTTTACTTTATATTTTTTTACATGTCACGTAACGGATACGATGGGCGACCGGTCGTCCATTTAGGAGTCAAATGTCAAATCCAAATTCACTACATAGTATAGAACAAAGTCGCTTTCTCTGACCCTATATCACTATGTATGCGTAAATCTTTAAAACTACGCAACGGACGGCCTCCGTGGCGCAGTGGTATGCGCGGTGGATTTACAAGACGTAGGTTCTGGGTTCAATCCCTGGCTGGGCCGTTTGAGATTTTCTTAATTGGTCCAGGTCGTGCTGGTAGGAGGCTTCCTCCGTGGCTAGTTACCACCCTACCGACAAAGACGTACCGCCAAGCGATTTAGAGATCCGGTACGATGCCGTGTAGAAACCAAAAAGGGTGTAGATTTTCATCCTCCTCCTAACAAGTTAGCCCGCTTCCATTTTAGATTGCATCATCACTTATCATCAGGTGAGTGTATTATAGTCAAGGGCTAACTTGTGAAGAATTAAAAAAAAACGGATTTTGATGCGGTTTTTTTTAATAGATAGAGTGATTGAAGAGGTTTATATGTATAACTAGCGACCCGCCCCAGCTTCGCACGGGTACAATTCTGATACTAAATACACTACAGAAAAACTGTGAACGTTGTATATAAAAACATAACGGCCCGTTCCGTCTTCGCACGGGTATCACACTAATATTATAAAGACGAATGTTTGTGTGTGTGTGTGTGTGTGTGTGTGTGTGTGTGTATGTTTGTTCCTCCTTTACGCTGCGGTTACTAAAGCGATTTTGCTGAAATTTGGAATGGAAATAGATTTCACTCTGGATTAACACATAGGCTACTTTTCATCCCGGAAAAAATATGGTTCCCGTGGGATTTGTGAAAAACTGAATTCCACGCTGTCGAAATCGCGACCGTCTGCTAGTTTATCCATAAAGCAGAGAGATTAGGAGCTATGAGCCTGGTTTTGTAGTTTGTAATAGGTAGTTAGGCATTGAATTTCTAAGATAATATGTATATTACGTTATGGGCTGGTTATGGTCTGGTGACTCAGTTGATAACGCGTTTTTTATAAGCACTCTCGGGCGTCGGTTGGTCTCAATGAAGCCTTGAATGAATGTAGCAATAAAGTACTCGTAAATGACATAATGCTTTACGCAATAAACTAATTAGATATGGATAAATAATAGTAAGGTGTTAATTTCATATGGTGTTACGTCACAATCACGCAGAGATACTCCTAACATAGCTCGTTTCATCGCCCGCTGTGTGACTCTGAGCCTTCTTATGAGGCCCATAGTTAGCGACCAAGTCTCGGAACCTTAGGTCATCTGGCAACACGCACTGTTCGAAGATTTTTGTCTTCAGGCACTGAGGAATTTCGGATGAAAAGATACCGCGAAGTTTCCCGAATGCGGCCCAGTCGAGTTGGATTCGGCGGTTCACCTCCTTCTCAAAATTGGACCTACTTGGACCATATGTCCTAGGAATTTATATGGAGCACTAAATAAAGTCCGAGACCGCGTCGCGCGACCACTTTTATTTAGTGCTCCATATAAATTCATACTAAGCAGTGGGTCGTGCGACCCTGGCGCGGTCGCCGGTCGCGGTCGCCTAGATCGGAATGCTACCTTCACACTTCTTTTTATACATCGACACTCTCCCGATATAATCGAACTTAACGTGCAATGTAGGAAAAATATTACAATATTGAACATAGAGTCTGTGATTGCTACACCATCTTCATTAGAGAGATTAACGGATAAAAAAGCTTGATATTGATTTCCACTATACGCACTTGAGCTGTGATAGGCCAGATGGATATGACCTCTGCCTCTGATTTCTCCGATTTACTTTATCTAGAACTAAGTACGTATTCATTGTCATCATTATCAACCCATATTCGGCTCACTGCTGAGCTCGAGTCTCCTCTCAGAATGAGAGGGGTTAGGCCTTAGTCCACCACGCTGGCCCAATGCGGATTAGCGGACTTCACACACGCAGAGAATTAAGAAAATTCTCCGGTATGCAGGTTTCCTCACGATGTTTTTCCTTGCGACACGTGATAATTTAATTTCTTAAAATGCTAACAACTCAAAAGTTGGAGGTGCATGCCCCGGACCGGATTCGAACCCATACCCTCCTAAATCGGAGGCAGAGGTCGGTCATATCCACTGAGCTATCACGACTCTTCGTGGATATTATACCTACTGTAATAGGCACCGGATGACATTTATTACTCAACTTCGTATAAGTATGTCAACTCACTTATGTCAAAGTTAGTGAATTAGCCTGCAGGTGGGCTATCTATTTGTTTCCTTTAAATACAAAGCACACCTGTAATCAATGGAAAAAGAAAGTTAATTATCTTAATAATCATATTGAATAGAGTAAACATGTGAATCTCCCATGCGTTAATTCTTTTGTTTATCACCATTAACTCTTCCATGCCGGCCAGTTTCGATAATAAACAAAATTACCACGTTCATGGTAAGGGGACCATTAAATGTAGGTAATTTATGTTTTCTATGCTTTGTGTTGGTTAAGGTGATTATTGTTCATTTGATCGTCATCTATGTTCTTAACTCGCGTATCTAATTTGATTTTGTTGAGTCATTGTTTACTTTCTATAAAATAAAGATAGTTTAAAAGAGGAATTTGACTCGTCATATAAGCCCATGGTAAGAATATTTCATGCTGTTGATTACCTCCACCAAGGAGCCTGGATATTGGAGGGTATAAATAAGGTAAACAAAAAAATTACTTCAGAAATGTTATCACCAGCATGTTAGATTGTATCTAAAAAGTTGCATTTTAAAGTTATGACGATTTAAACGTAACCTAACGAAAAGGGAAGAAATAAATCCTCTTGTTTTGAAGTCGAAGTTAATAAAAACTACTTTAATTAGTTTGAGACAAAAACATAACCCTTCCTTGGCACTCAGGTAAAATCGATAATTGTAATATTAATCAAAAAAGTGGCGGTAGGCTATTCCGCATGGCTCGCTTAAAGGGATCTTGCCACAATAAATATTCCTGCGCTAATCAAACAGTCAGGAATAAGTCGGGATGATGGGAAGAGACCTGATGGATTGACGCTGGTTCACTAGGAAATGGCCCTAATGTAGGACGCTACATGCGAAGACAAATTGGCACCGTGTCATATCATCGAGACAGAATCAAGACCGGGAGTCGCAGCAAAAAAAGCTTAAACCATGCACATGTGTGCTTCTTTGACTGAGAATTACATATTTGTTCCTTTTACCGTGGAGACCCTTGAAACATGGAGTCGCAGTACCAAAAAATTTCACCGAATCATTTCACCGCGGCTAGTTGCCTCGACTGGTGACAGAAGGGGTGGCTCATTTTTTGCGCAACGGATCAGCCTGGCTGTCCAGCAGAAATGCAGCCAGTATTCTTGCCACAATTCCACGTGGGCATGATTTGTATATAATTATTAGATAGGATAAGTTAGCTTAAGGTCCATATAATAAAATATATATATATATATTAATCATGTTCTGTATAATTACAATTACAGTAATACAAAATAAAGTTCGAACTCGTGGAAAAAATACAAATACATCGATGCTAAAAGTACGAAAAGAAATTCTGATATGTGAGATATATCAGGCGTTTTAAAAGAAGAAAGGCTTTCACGGCAAACCTTCTCTGTCAAGGAGATAGTATTAAAATTGTGAAGGCGCTTTTACTACGTGTATATTGTTTAGAATTGCATTTTGTGAGATAACAATGACTGAATGACAACAATAATAAGTTAGTCCTTGACTCCTCTCATCTGATGTTAAGATTTCCATCTCAGATGGAATCATCATCATCATATCAGCCGATGGACATCCACTGCAGGACATAGGCATTTTGTAGGGACTTCCAAACATAACAATACTGATCCACCTGCATCCAGCGAATCCCTGCGACTCGCTTGATGTCGTCAGTCCACCCGGTAGGGGGTCGACCAACACTGCGCTTTGTAGTGCGAGGTCGCCATTCCAGCACCTTGGGATCAAAACGTCCATCGGCTCTTCGAACTATGTGCCCCGCCCATTGCCACTTCAGTTCTGCGGATCTTCTCATTTCTGATTCAATCACGCAGAGATACTAATAGAAAGATGGAATCTACCAATACCATAATCTTTCATCTATACTAATATTATAAAGCTGAAGAGTTTGTCTGTTTGATTAAACGCGCTAATCTCAGGTAATACTGGTCCGATTTGAAAAATTCTTTCAGTGTTAGATAGCCCATTTATCGAGGAAGGCTATAGGCTATATATTACGGGACATACTTACCTTACCCGGTACTCTTACGGAAACGGGAACCACGCGGGTGAAACCGCGCGGCGTCAGCTAGTTTTATTATATTTATAAATAAGACAGGACTTATGCTTATTGTGTACCTCTACACAATCCTCACTCTGGAGCCCTGGCCATTTTGGTTGCTTGACAGCTCAAAAGCCCCGCAACAGGAGAGCCAATACTGCCAAATAAATAATATGCTCCTGACCGAATTTTTGGACCACAGCGGCACATATCATGTTGAGATTAACCATACACGCAATATATAATTATAGTACACAAGTGTGTACGCAAGTACAGGTGCAATCTCTATTCCCTCACTCATACTTGGGGGACGTTGTCGCAAGGGTTCGTCGACTTTTCGCGGATGATAGCAAAATAAATAAATCATTATATAATCAAGATGAATAACATAAATGATTAACAATACAGAGATAGGGTAGGGTAGGGTAGCGGTAGGGTCGGGGTAGGAGTAGGGTAGTGTAGAGTAGGGATAGGGAAGAAGTGCACTTAAGTCAAAGCGAAGCTTGACCGGGTCCGCTAGTAGTTAGTTTATAAGATACTATAGAGTATCTAGTAAATTATACAATAAACATTACATGTCATAATTTACACAGAACCGTCGAAAGCGTATTATAAGTGACGCGATCGAAAGTAAAACGGAAGAAAATGAAAGTTTGTTCTCTATGGCGGGCAACTTGTTAAGATGAGTCTCAAAAATCATATCGCGCGATGTTCTTTACAGTGTACGATTTTTATTTTCGGTGACGACATATGATTTTTCTGTTAAATAGCATTTACCTCGTGATTACATGAATATCTAATCTAATATTTTTATAAAGAGATAAGTATGATTTCCTGTTTGTTTTTTGTTAAAGTAGGGCCCGAAATTTCAGATTTTAAAATTTTGTAGTTTTATTTGGTTTGGAAAGCTACATTATCAGCAAGTAACACATACTATATCTCACGGGAATATGAACTACGCGGATAAAACCGCCGGAGTCTGCTAGTGTTTAATTATTTAAGTAAATTGTACTATCTTACATACTTATTCTAACAACTGAGCTTATTTTTTTTGTTTTCCGATATGTGTGGTATATTCGGGTATACAAATATTTTTGTCTTATGATGGTATGCTATCGTGTTTAGAAAGTAGGACCTCAGCCCTTATTTATATTCATGTTTGAATTTTTAGAAATGGAAGGAAAATAGGAAATAATTGGAAATATTAAATAATTGCTTTTGCAATTTCCTGGCTCTATGAAAGAAAGAAAGAAAATAAATTTATTCAGATTTAACAGTTACAAACAGTATCCAACCCTAAAGACAGGATGTTTGTCTGTAACCCTTAAAAAAAAGGATGTACAGCTCAGCATATGCCGTGTACTATATACAAGCATAATAAACGGCGCTGATTTTCAGCTGAGACCCGAGTGACGCCACAGCTAACATAAAAAATAATGTGAACAAATTCAAGTGAATTAAATTCAATTAAATATGTTTCATTGTCTTATATTAATAACTTTTTTGTTGATTGGGAAATAAAAACTATCTACCTTGCTACTGTTACCGTTATCCTCGTTTAGCCTATCGCTGTTAATGCGTTTCAAGATTACCAGCAATAGGGATGATGACAGTTTTTTAAATTGTATATAAAATAATAGTATGCTAATAGTAAAACAATTTTGTAAAAGGAACAGGGTATCTGCGATCATTACTTTCGGAGCTACAGGTATTTAAAGGGTCAGAATTGCGGCGCTGTCGCGGATCCCTTAAAAACGCCCCATACAAAATGGCACGAACTAATGACGTCGTAAGTAATGTAATGATCGTTAGATTTGTATGTGCATTCAAACAAAATTACTAATATCTTTGTTATTTTGTGCGTGTATGTATATAGTTCATATATTAAAAAATGTCACATTTAATGTAAGGAAAAATAAAATAAAAGATTTTAATAGATTAAGAAATTTTATAATCTCATTTATTTTGCAAATATCCAGTCAATCTTTGCCTTTTATGTATAAATTAGTTAACATAGACCTTATTTACCTGAATGTATTATAAAAATCGATATATTCATCATCCCCATTGAGGTCGTATCGTAAGGTGTAAGGCTAAGTAAGAATTTTCACGAATACGATAACCCCGCCCATATCTGGCACGTGTGGCGCCGCGTTCGGCCATAAATGGAGCGTGGATCATCACTATAATTGCGTACCACTTTCACAGATATTATAAAGTTTTGTATACAAAAATTGTTTATAAGCTAATAGTACTTTGAGTTGGCTACAGACCTTCAGTTTTATCTTCTATATTCATTTTATAAAGAAGTAAAGTTTATAGTATTGTAGGGGGTAATCTCTGGATATACTGGACCGATTTTGAAAATTCTTTTATCCTATAAAACCACATCATTTGTGACTGTCCTAAGCTACATTAGTAGGATACAGCGCTGATTTTAAGCTGATAGCCTTGAACCAGGTGACACCGCGGAAGTTCGTAGTTACATTGCAACATAAAACTAAACTAAAAGCAAAAACCAAACTAAAAATAATTGTTAAAACCAGAATAAAAATAAATATTCCATGAAATGAGGATTAATGTTAATAAACTAAAGCACTATATTCTGTGACTAAAGCTAATTTATAACACAAAATGAAACTACAAAATAAAAGTAAACAAAATATGTAAGTATATAAATAATTCATAACTATAACATTTTATTATAACTACGAGAATAATTTACCGAAAACAAATACAAATAATTTTAAACATAGCTTATTTCTAATATTAATTAAATAATTTAACTAATATCAAGGGGCCGAACTTCACCAACCAAGAACAAACCCTTTTGGCATTGGAGATCGTGTACGGAAATAATATCGCTGCTATGTTCAACGTTTTCGTGTGTAGATTCACTTCTCCTTGGAGTATACATTTTTTTTCATTCTTTACAAGTTAGCCCTTGATTACAATCTTACCTGATGGTAAGTGATGATGCAATCTAAGATGGAAGCGGGCTAACTTGTTAGGAGGAGGATGAAAATCCACACCCCTTTCGGTTTCTACACGACATCGTACCGGAACGCTAAATCGCTTGGCGGTACGTTTTTGCCGGTAGGGTGGTAACTAGCCACGACCGAAGCCTTCCACCAGCCAGACCTGGACCTATTAAGAAAATCTTAATCAACCCAGCCGGGGATCGAACCCAGGACCTCCGTCTTGTAAATCCACCGCGCATCCACTGCGCCACGGAGGTCGTCATTTTTCTAGTTTTCTATTTTTCGAAGCGTTTGCGATAGTAGAAAGAGATTCGACTTTTTAAGGAATTTTTAAATCGGTTCATCAGCCGTGAAAGCGTAACAAACAAACAAACACACTTTCACGTTTGTAATACATATAGGTTTGGAAGTACAGATTAATGTTTAGAATTGATAGTGAGAAATATTGGTAGTTGGTACAGTGAAAATTATAACTTAAGAAATTAAACGTTTGGTCGTCTAAGGTTATTATCTAAATTACAAGCTTCCCATAATCGTGCGCGTCCGTTCTGAATAAAAAGCCATTAAAGCTATTACATAGATTAATCATTATTAACGATTAATGGGAAAGTGCATTTTCACGTGAACCGAAAGCCTGCGATAGCAAGATCTACCTCATTTTAGGGATGCTCAAGTTCTCAGTCCATTCCCCTTAAGTAAGCATGGTCACCAATAATGGATTTTGGACTATGGTGGCTTTGGAAGATATCGTGTTTGAAGGTTCCAGATCATGAACCATCCAATAGTTGACAATATGAACTATATGAATTTCGTATAGTACATGGAATAAGGGTCCGAAATATATCGATAATTAAAAATAAGTTAAGGATTTCTTTTGAACAAATTTTAAACACTCTAACTAAATAGCAAGAAAAAATGACGCCGTTGATGCGTGAAATCGTTTGATTAGTTAGCGCTCAAACAAAATTACAAATATCTTTGTTATTTGTGTGTTTATTTATATATTCTTCATAAAATAAAATTGTCACATTGTATGTAAGAAAGTTAAAAGTGTTTTATTCATCTGTTTACGTTAAAAGATTATTGATTGATTTTGAAGTTTTATTATCTGGTTTATTTAACACACACCCTAATAATGTTTATTTTTATTTATTAATTAGTTAAAAGCAGCATCTTGGCCTTATTTTTCCGAATGTCTTATAAAAATCAATATATCCAAACCTAGTCATCATCCCCATTGGCTACCATACTTAACTAACATAGCATCAGCTTTAACGTTTTCTATGATTCGTCTTAAGATCCGTTTATATTTATATCTATCGTAACGCGGCCGCGCAGACGTTGACAGACTGTAGATATAAATACGTTTTTATACACTGTATAGAAGAATATTATTTTGTCTGTCACGTGTCTGGCACGCTAAATGTCTGCAGATTTAAACGCACCTTTATCTGTGGAGCGAGCATTGCTGCCAAACTCTCGGCCAAAATGAGGTAAGTCTGGCTATTGCATGCAGTCTAACATCAATGTCTATGGCACGTGGAAACTAGACGGCAACTCCTTTGCTTTCTTCGTCATTGACAATCAGGGTAGGAAGTTACTGATTAGTGACTTCAAGCTAGAATAACTGAGATACCTGCGTCATCAATTTCCTTATTCGTGCCTTTACCTGTTTTGGTCTAAGTATAATAATATGCTCCAAACCGAATTGTTTTGTTTTTTTTTTCGCTCACGGCGGCCAATCTCATGGTGAGATTAATCTACGCAGGTTACTAGATTACTGGGGCGATGGGTCCTAACATTACGATTCCTATCGGGTTACCTTTTAAGAATACACACATATTAATAACTTTAATGTTTTTTATACGCTGGAAACAGGTAAGCATTTCAACAATCTGTACAATAAACGCCTCCGCACAACTAAAAATCAGTTCATATTAATAATATCTATAAGAACTTAGAAGTATGTATATAAAACTCGCTTGGTAATTCTGACTAAACTCTTTTCCCTCACTCTCATACTAGAAAAACATCTGATAGTGGTCACACTCTTAATAAATATATTTTTAATTTTTTTATCCTTTACAAGTTAGTCCTTGACTACAATCCTGATGATGCAATCTAAGATGCAAGCGGGCTAACTTATTAGAAGGAGGATGAAAATCCACGCCCCTTTCGGTTTCTGTGCGACTCGTGACGCAACGCTTAGTCACTTGGCGGTACGTCTTTGCCGGTACAGAAAAGTTCTCTAGAATAGAACAAAAAACTTCTTGATACATATTCAACAACTTTCGAAGAAATTATGTATATACAATTACTACACAATAACTTCTCAAACTTATTTCGCTGTCTGCCCACAATGAAAATTAAAATATTCCCACGCTTCACTATTATTTACTTAAAATTTAGTTTTCTTTTATCTGGTAACCCTTTATTAGACAAATTATTGTCGTTTCCCACACACACAGATACACAGATATGGATACCGAGCAACCATAAAACTGACGGTTTCTGTAACAAGGTTAGGTACCTAATAAACTAATTGTTTTTTATTAAGCACGTTTAATTTTAGTCCAGGATCCGGGAAGCATTTTTACGATTGATTACTATCAAGTTGATTTTCCATGATTACTTAACTTTATCTTGACGAGACACTCAATTTTTATGTTAAAAAATTTCTTGATTCTGGTAGCTAAGAGGGATTTATAATAAAAACAATATCTAAAAAGAATCGATTTTTCTGACGAAACAGCAAAAACAACGATCAAGTAATCGGATATTCTGTGAAGGTATATATTTTGTGGATAATCTATATGTTTATTGTATGTGTAAAAATTACACGTGTGTGTATCGCGAATCAAATTTATATTTGCGTCTAGTGTAAGAACATAGAATATATTCATTGGTGTGAAATATTTTCGATGTGTGAGTTTACCTCGCCCCCCTCAAAAGCGACAGACAATCTCTAATTCCTCTATATCATCCCCATATCTAATTCCTCTATGTACCTGCCTCACTTTTACACTAATGAGAACTTGTACTTAGTACTATAATAATTACCATTACCAGAATATTGGTCGTGACTCGAGCGTAACCAAGTTAATGCAATTAATGTTATTAAACATGTTAAAAATAAATGTCATAGTCTAAAGAAACTTTCATTTTAATTGAAAACCAAATTTAAATTGTGTATAAATTCAACTTCTGAGGTGTTCAAAACGTAGTTTGCACTTACTTAAATAATTAGAACGGAACGGCTTCACGTATTGCGCAATTAAAAATAATATCTGCATTTTTAACTTTATCAACAAATAGGTATATCTGATATTATAAAGTGAAAGTTTGTTTAAACCTAACTAATATATGAAAATAACAGATAGATTTTAAAAAATATTTAAGTAAATCATAATATAATTAAAATTAAATAATTTAATTATTTTGTCTGATACCGAAACTATGGAATTTGTCAACTAATATCTTTATAGACCACAAGTAGAAGAAAAATGCTCAAAACTATACATTTATACGTAAATTTAAAAATACTCTCAGAAATTCAGGAAAAGCTCAGCTAATACTGCGCAGTTCGATTCCTGAACTATTTGTACTTGATATTTATAAATGATACGTATGTATCTACATACGGAACCCTCGGTGTGCGAGTCTAACTCGTAATTGTCCAGTATTTTATTTATTTAACTTTGCTTCTGCCCAACATTCCTATCAACATTCCTTTTTATTCATACTGTAGAAATGGATAAAGGAAATAGCAATACAAATAATATTAAAATAATTTATTAACCGAATTGACCGAGTTAAAAGCAGCTTCATCTTAATATCTGCATTCTTAAGGCGATTTGAATGTAAATTTGAATACAAATCACCAAGATCAAGTTTAAAGTTATTACTTAACATACAAGTAACAAAACATTGTGCAAATAACTTGGTCCGCATTAAACGCGGATTTGTTTTTATATTTGTTCTTTTGTCCTTAATTTCCATTTTTTCCTTAATTTAAGCAAATTTATATGTATATAATAGTCAACCGTTTTTTTTTTCTTTACAAGTTAGCCCTTGACTACAATCTCACATGATGATGCAATCTAAGATGGAAGCGGGCTAACTTGTTAGGAGTAGAAAGACAATCCACACCCCTTTCGGTTTCTACACGACAGTACCGGAACGCTAAATCGCTTGACGGTACGTCTTTGCCGGTAGGATGGTAACTCGCCACGGCCGAAGCCTCCCACCAACCAGATCTGGACCAATTAAGAAAACCTCAACAGGCCCAGCTAGGAATCGAACCCAGGACCTCTACAAAAATTGAAGCTGCCTTGCATACCGATTATAAATATTTAGCAAGTTTTGTTATTTATTTTATTTATTTTTTTATCATAGTCGTTGAAAAAGTATTGTATGCCATTGCACGTAATTAGCAATTGTAGCACTTGTGTCTATTGTGCAATTTGAATTCGCCTCATTTCATAAAAATAACTCGTGCTACATGACAGTGGCATAAATATCTCCTTATTCCTGTTTCAATCTTAAGATCTGAGTATAGCTCTCTCCACCGCGTTCTTAGTGGCTCTGAGCTTATTATAATCAGTACAAGATAATAAATACATGATTAGCTCAAAGGACGTTTCTCTCATGTTTCAGTGATTATTATGGTAAGTACGTGAACGGAGAAAACTGATCTTGTCTTTAGTTTCACATTGAGGTGAACTGCTACTGACTTGTGCAAACACCCTTAACTAATTAACTCATTCATTCAATCATTCATTATCAGTCCATAGCGGCACACTATAAGGCCTCGCTCCTCATAAAAGAGGGGATATGGAGCTTAGACCCACCATGCCACACCAATGCAGGTTGGTGAGCTTAGGGCGATAATGTCTGGCCATAGCCTCAATAGCTCAGCGGTAATTTAGCCGGACTTATCATCAAGAGCTCATGGTTCAATCCCCACCCGCTGGATTATTGTCGTATCCACTCCTAACACAGCCATTTATGTCTAGTTACTGTTTGTCTAGTTACTACGTCCGCCCTTAGACCTCTTTAATCCAGCTCTTACAGTAGTATCGCTGTAAAAATGGAGTAACCTCTCCCGATTTCCCAACATTTACCTTAACGTAACCTTATAAGTATACTATAACCTGCTCAGGAGTATGAAGAATAATTGTAACTTCTCCCGATTTCCCAACATTTACCTTAACGTAACCTTATAAGTATACTATAACCTGCTCAGGAGTATGAAGAATAATTGTAACTTCTCCCGATTTCCCAACATTTACCTTAACGTAACCTTATAAGTATACTATAACCTGCTCAGGAGTATGAAGAATAATTGTAACTTCTCCCGATTTCCCAACATTTACCTTAACGTAAACTTATAAGTATACTATAACCTGCTCAGGAGTATGAAGAATAATTGTACCAAGTTTTGTTAAAATCTGTCGAGTACTTTTGTTTCTATAACGTTTCTCTCAATATTCAGTGATTATTATGGTAAGTACTTCATCATCATCATTGTTAAAACATATTAGCACACTGTTAAGCACGAGTCTCCTCTCAGAATGAGTGTTAGGCATTAGGCCCAATGCAGATTAGCAGACTTAACTCGTTTTGAGAATTAAGAAAATTCTCAGATATGCAGGTTTAATCACGATGTTTTTCCTTCACCGTTTGAAACACGTGATATTTAATTTCCTAAAATGCACATAACTGAAAAGTTGGAGGTGCATGTCTCGGACGGAAGGCAGAGGTCATATACACTGGGCTATCGCGTCTATAAGTACTTACACAGAGAAAACTTCTGATCTTATCTCCAGTTTCATGTTGAGGTAAACTGCCACGTGTTAGCGTATGCCCTTCATGCTATTAATAATATTAGTTACGTATTCATCCACGTATAAATCTATATGTGAAAGTGGTTTCTAATTTTACATACCAGTTTCGCTCGTGTATTTACTTGAACGAGATTTGCGTAAAGCGTACCCTAAGGTAGGCTTGGCATAGATTGCTGTTAAGCGATAAAGCCGCCTTTTGTTTCACTTTCGTTCTATTTAAGTGCATCAATAAGTAATCGATAGCATCAAGTTATTTCAAATTCTAATTCAAAATTCATTTATTTCAAGTACAATCAGTTTACAAGCACTTATGATACGTCGGTAGACTATTTGTAAAGACTCTACCACCGGTTTGGAAGGCAGGTTAGCTGGTGAGAGGCTTCGGCCGTGGCTAGTTACCACCCTACCGACAAAGTCGTACCGCCAAGCGATTTAGCGTTCCGGTACGATGTCGTGTAGAAGCTGAAACGGGGTGTGGATTTTCATCCTCCTCCTAACAAGTTTGCCCGCTTAATCTTAGACTGAATTATCACTTACCATCAGGTAAGATTGTAGTCAAGGGCTAACTTGTAAAGAATAAAAAAAGGTTATGCTGAGAAGAGCCGGCAAGAGACTCATCAGTTGCTCTTTAAAAAAAATCATATAGTATTACAATTCACAATTGATAACATCATTACAATTTCTTATAGTTTTACCTTCTGTGTGAAGGTGGAAGCTGATCCAATGGCCTCCAAGCACCTTTATCACTAGGGAACTCATCAATGGTGTAGTAACCTTGACTTAGTAAATGTTTTTTGACACATTGCTTAGAGTATAGCATTGGCAGGTCTATCACAGTCTTAGGGATCTTGTTATAGAAGTGTAGATGTGTAGTGTGTTATAGAAGATTTTTTTATTCTTTCTTTATAGATTAAACTAGTAGGCGTCAGTTAGTATTATTATATTTCTTCCCCACACTCATCATTATCATCATTAACAGTTGATGAACGTCCACTGATGGACATATGCCTCTTGCATGTACTTCTAAACAAAGCTCAACCCGCCAGCGGCTCCCTGCAACCCGCTTGATGTCCTCAGTACACTTCACAGTCAGGGGGTCGACCAACACTGCGCTTTCCGGTGCGGGGTCGCCATACCTTGGAATTGCTTAATGTAAAAGTTATATATGTTTAGTTTAATACGTTATAGCCCAGTGGATATGACCTCTGCCTCCGATTCCGGAGGGTGGTGGGTTCAAATCCGGTCCGGGGCATGCACCTCCAACTGTTCAGTTGTGTGCATTTTAAGAAAATTAAATATCACGTGCCTCAAACGGTGAAGGAAAACATCGTGAGGAAACCTGCATACCAGAGCATTTTCTTAGTTCTCTGCGTGTGTGAAGTCTGCCAATCCGCATTGGGCCAGCGTGGTGGACTATTCGCCTAAACCCTCTCATTCTGAGAGGAGATTCAAGCTCAGTAGTGAGTCTAATATGGGTTGATAACGAAGTTTAATATTGATAGTTTAAAATCGAAAAAACTTGTCCTTTTTAATAATTTCCCTGTGTATTGACGAAGGAAATAAAAGTTTTTTTCTCCTAGTCTATGCCATGTTAATAGCTAAGCTACTTACTAGCTACCCTACATGGCATATGATACGAGTAAGTTAAAAAAAATCGGATAAATGAATAAAATATACATTAGGTATGCACCAAAAATAAAAATAACAAGCAAAAAATTAACTTGAAAAACTAATGTACAATTAGCAAAATTGCATATCGGGCTCACCACCAAGGGTTCCGTAAATAGGATATTATGAGGAATCGAACTGCGCAGTTTTTGCCAAACTTGTCCCGAAATTTAGACCCCCTGTTTTTTATGGTTTAGTCACAAATGTATAGTTTTGAGATTGTAGTCTTACAATGTTTCTTGCTAAATTTCTAGATCAAAAGAATAAAGAAACCGACAAAGACGTACCGCCAAGCGACTAAGCGTTCCGATATGACGTCGTGTAGAAACCAAAAGGGGTGTGGATTTCATCCTCCTCCTAACAAGTTAGCCCGATTCCATCTTAGATTTACCATCAGGTGAGATTGTAGTCAAGGGCTAACTTGTAAAGAATAAAAAAAATTCTTACCTACACGTACCCCATGAGCATAAGTGCTTTGTGTGGTGTTAAAAAAGAAAATAATAATTATTATAATTTCCAGGTATACCGAACCCTACAAAATTATTCCAGGGAATGTTTCCAGCGGTACGCTCGCCAACCCGTTTTGGAAAAGCGTGGTGGATATAAAGTCTATATTTTATCCTATTTGAGATGTACCTATGCTCTTAAGTAAAACACGAGGTTATGATAAACGTTAAAAACATGAAAAGGAATAAATTATAATAAATTATTGTGACAACATCATTAACAGAAGATTAATCGAAAAGTATATAATGTCTGCATATTAAGTGCTTTAATTGATTTTCAATTAATTTCTTACATTTATTTATCCAGTATTATTATAATTTTTATCTACGAGTACCTTAAATTCATACTAAACGAAAGCCAAGACTTGGTCGCTAGCTTTTAGGCTCAGAGCCACACAACGGTGCATAACGGTAGCGATGGAACGAGCTATGCTCAGAGTTCTCTGCGTGATCAGAAATGAGGAGATCCGCAGAAGAACCAAAGTCACCGACATAGCTTAACGAGTCGTAAAGACAAAGTGACAATGGGCGGAGCACATAGTTCGAAGACCTGAAGGACGCCCCAATGTGCGGGAATGGCGATCCCACTCCACTTTTGGCTGGTGGGAGGCTTCGGCCGTGGCTAGTTACCACCCTACCGGTAAAGACGTACCTCCAAGCGGTTTAGCGTTCCGGTACCGTGAAGAAACCGAAAGGGGTATGGATTTTTATCCTCCTCCTAACAAGTTAGCCCGCTTCCATCTAAGACTACATCATCACTTACCATCAGGTGAGATTGTAGTCAAGGGCTAACTTGAATAGAATAAAAAAAAGAAAGAGCAGTGTTTGTCGACCTCCCACCAGGTAGACTGACGGCAGGCGTGAGTCGCAGGAATCTCAGGCTCAGGATCGTGATATTTGGAAGTCCCTATATAAAATAACTAATAATGTGCTCCTGACCGAATGTTTTGACTTGGAGGTCAATATTATAGTGCACAAGTATGTACACAAGCACAGGTGCACGCTCTATTCCCTCACTCACATAGTCCGATGGGACGGCAGACTGACACGACCAGAGAGAGACGGAGGTGTACCAGCACCGCCAACCTCCCAATCTCAGGCTTCTATTAAGATTTTTCTTGTTAGACAAATCTCAATAAGTCCGTAGGTCCGTCCGTAACCAGCTTACCATGGGACCAATAAGGCAGTTAAAATAAAAACGAAAGTCTGACTATCACATATTTTAGTCAATTAAACACTGCACTATGCCTCCTCTGAACTAAGCTTAGGGCGATTTTGTTTTGCCATATTACCAGTTTAATAGTAGAGGGTCCGAATGTTAGACGACATTCACCGACCTATAAGTTATTTATATCAAATTAAATATATTAATAAACTAGCAGACGCCGCGCTGTTTTTACCCATGTGGTTCCCGTTTCCGTAGGAATACGGAAATAATATATAGTCTATAGCCTTCCTCTATAAATGGGCTATCTAACACTGAAAGAATTTTTCAAATCGGACTAGTACTTCCTGAGATTAGCGCGTTCAATCAAACAAACAAACTCTTCAGCTTTATAATATTAGTATAGATATGCCAATAGGTTGCCTTAAAAAATCACTCAAGGATATGATTTTGGAATCCAGGACTGATTGTTCGCAGACAACCCTAACCTTGTTTGTAATGAACTACCTTTAATTTATTAACAAAACGAATATTAGCATCAATTTACCTGTTTATACTCACCAACCCAAGAGTTGGGACAGGAAAAAAAAGTTAATCTATCGTTTGCATAAATTCTATAGGCTTCATACTTTCGCTCCCTCGATTAGTGAAAAGTTAAATTGTTAATAAATCTTCCTTGACTGAGATTTTTTAGGCATAATATATTTAATTTTCTTAAACCGAAAAGGGGTGTGAATTTTCATCCTTCTCCTAACAAGTTAGTCCGCTTCCATCTTAGACTTAGACTTACTTAGACTGCATCATCACTTACCATCAGGTGAGATTGTAGTCAAGGGCTAACTTGTAAAGAATAAAAAAAAATGTAGTTGACAAGTTGAAGGTCACGTTGCGGGATCATAGAACATAACTATCCCAACGCAACCAGAAACTGCTGGCCTATTCACTATTTAGTTCTTTATTGTCAACATATTAAAAATAAACATCATCATCATCATCATCATCATATCAGCCGATGGACGTCCACTGCAGGACATAGGCCTTTTGTAGGGACTTATTACTTTACTTTTTTAGGGAATAAACATCAAATCAATTAAAAACTATCATCTACTTACTGTATGATATCCACCAGTAGACACGGGATGACATGTGTTACATAGACTCTCTATTTCTTTTAAGTCACCTAGCATACGTCACAGAGAGTGAATTAGTCTGCAGGTGGTGTAACATTGTAATTTTAGCCGCAGTGGTGTTACACCCTCAACTTCAAAAATTTGGGTGTTTGGGGAGCAATATTCTCAAACGAAAAAGTAAGCCTAGAACAGTGTCATCACCGCAAGAATTGCAATAAAGATTGCGTTAAACAAATCAGCAAAAAGATATGCAAAACACCACACGATCAGCAAATAATTTAAAGTAATAACAAACAATACATGAATTATAATAAACCTGCGAGCTTTCACTACACTTAATTCCCTGACATAACATTAAAAAACTCCATAAGCCGGCAAAGAAAACGCCTTAAAAAAAATCACCAAATATGTACAAAGTAAACTGATTTGCATAAACATTAGGGACCGCACTGAATCGTCTAACACAGCCTAGATGAGAGTTTTGTATTGAGCATATAGTGGGGGTGGGGAAAGATAAAACTCTATTGCAGCGACCGGACCAAGCCAAACATAGCTTGACATCTCTCGATGTCAGAAAATTAAAACGGCTCGCGAAAGAAATTAATATAGTAAAAATGAAACTCGCTCTGATCGGTCTTTTCGTACTCGCGACCCTCGCAAGGGCCGAGGATGACAACACAATGGAAACGGCGATCAACTTCATAAAGGATTGCAGGGGAGACTACATCTTATGTGTTAAGGTCTATAATTTTATTATTAAGTGAAAGTGTTAAGTGAGAATAGATCGTGTTGTGGATCGGGTTTCGAGCGGTTTTATTATCTCGGACTAATTTCAGTTTCTCTCGACAGGTGGTTATAAATTACCGTACGGTTTATCTGGAATGCTGTCAATTAACCCTTTGATGTACCGATTAGTGATGTGATAAATAATAATTGTATAGACTAATCGATACGTGCTTTTAGTGATTTTTTTAGTTAGTTTAAAGTTTTTTGTAAATCAATAATCTAAAGAAACAAAGCAGAGAATCATAAAATATATTGATATACTAGTTCTACTCTACCGTTTCACCCGCATACTCTATTCCTGATGGAATGTCGGGATAACGAACATTAGGGCTATTCCAGAATAATAGTCTTTATGCCTAATCACATCTAGATTTATGATATTTAGTGACTGTCACACAAACCTCCAGCACAGCCAAACTCACGTTTCTTATAGTTCAGTTAAAATAATTCATAACATACTTTTAGGTAATAAAAAATTAAGATTTTAAAACATTCGAAATCTGTTATAGATTCTAAAAAGTGCTAAACGAGGTCACTAATAAGTCTTGATTAGAGAAGAAGTCTTTATCAAATTTATTAACTTTCAATTTTATTTTACAGGAAAAGTTATTGAGGATCGTCGACAATTTAAGAGCAACAAGAAGTATTTCGATCGCTGAAGGCGTTGTACTCAAGGGAGAACCAGACGTGAGGTCTGGTAAGAAGCTGGACTCTCTCCCCGTGGACCCCACAGCAAGAGATGCCGAGGTCAACTACCGCCTCATGGATGGGGTCGTCAGTTTGTTTGAAACCCATGCGCTTGAGGTCAAGATGAACGATGCTGATAAGGCGGAAATGCAACGATCACTTGAAGAAGGTAAATAAAAACGCTTTTTTTTCTCTTTAATCTCCTGTCAGCGTTACCGCAGTATACGTGCATTACTTCAGGAAAATAAAACAATTTAAATACGTAAACCTTCTGAACCGGTGGTAGAGTCTTTACAAATAGTCCACTGACGTATCAAAAGTACTCGTAAATAGAGCCTACATGAAAAACATGAATATTGAATTTGAATAAAAGTTGTTGAAGTAAATCTATAATATACACATGATTGCTAAAGTTAAATTGAATTTGTTTTTTGCGTACTGATAATTTCCTTAGCTAGTGACATGTTTGGTGTTGTATGTAGTATTATGTATGAGCATTGATTATAGCGTAGTGCAAAAAAGGAAGAAGCTAGTCGTACGTCAACCGTACGAATTATATATATTTATTCATACGGGTATAATGTTTGACAATTCTTCGTTGACCTTTTTTTATTATTTTTTTAATTGACTAGCCGTGCGAATCAAAATAAACAATTGTTGTTAATAAAGTAAAAATTTGTGAAAAAATCAACAGATAATAAATACTTCAGACGGAGAATACCAAAGATCATTGTAACTTGAGTAATTTTCAAGATTTTGGATATTTCTACTTAGTTATGATGCGACAATCGCATATTTAGATGCAGACTTATGACTGAAATGAAATGAAAATGAAATGAAAATTTATTGTTTTATGAAGTTTACATAGCTTCCTTCCTTAGGGACTTTCTATTAAGTACTAGACCTGTATCAGAAGGACTAACATTAACTAACACTAAGCCAATTCTAAAATAAATCACAAATTAAGTAGAAAATACATAAACATCGAGGTAACTCATCTATACTAATATTATAAATAGGTAAAGTTTGTGTTGTTGTAGGGGTAATCTCTGGATCTATTGAACCAATTTTAAAAATTCATTTACCACTAGAAAGCCACGTTATTTGTGAGTGTCATAGGCTATATTTTATCCCCATATTCTTACTGAAACTGCGAGGCCTAGTTTGTTTATATTCCTCCACCAGCAAGAGCAACCAGTAATTTTTGCATGCCATAGTTGTGTATGCCAACGATATTTTATACTAGAGATAGGGCACTAGAACATCAAAAGTGAGGCTGAAAAATGTGCATAATTGTCTTAATTTCATTTAGTCGCTTATTAAACAACGAACGTTATTTAAACAAATAATTCCTAAATATTATCTACGATGTTCAGGAAGTGTAAAAACTATATACCTATACTTAAATATATAATGTAAATAAACAAAAAAATTGTGCATGTGTGCGCACAGTGGAGTAGCTAAATACGGATCACTTTTTGTGGTGATTTTGTAGGGACGTAACATGTCTATAATATAAAATATCGTTGGTGTTTGTCCAAATTTTTGACGTTTAAAATGAATTGAATTGTTTATCTGTTTCAGTATTATAAAAACACTTCAGTTAAATTTTAAAGTGCAATTTTTATTGCACTTAAAAGCATTATTACAATTAGTGAAAAATAATTTACAATCTGTTCACGACTTTCAAAGTCATAAACATTTTAATATCACCAGTTACAAAGAAATAACAGTATTACTAATTTTATGATATAAATATATTAATATATACACTCGAACTTTAATTATAACAACTAAAATACACGATTTTTTCAGAATTCTAAAAAAATTATCTAAAATCGATTTCAATTTTGATTATATTTACTTGGAAAAGTAGTACAGTAATTAAAATTGCCTTGTTGAATTTAATAAAGCACATTTTTGACAAAATATGAAACACATATATTTTCTTCTATATCTTTAATTAAGTATATTAGACTTGTAAAACTAAGATGACTTTTGATGTAATTTTGCCTATTACTTAGGGTATTACTTCTAAAAAGTATCTACATCATCATTTATTGTCATCCCCATACCAAAGTTTGGCGTTCAGTAGGAATACGAAAATTTATGATTGGTAGACATGTGTTTTGATTTTTTGATTGTGTTGATAGTTTTACTGAGAAATGAAAAGAGCCGAAATTATGTAGTCAAGTTTTTGGGCGTTTACTTTGCCTAAATTTGACTGAAACTTCAATACACTAAAATAATTATGCCATGGAATAAAAGTCTTAATAAAATGGAGTAAAATTAAAAGATATGCAGTGAAATATACGAAAATTTGAATTTAAAACCTCTTTATATTGGCTGTTATTTAAACATTAATATTTCTATTGCAGGTCGTGGTAAGAAAAAGGGAGGAAGCGGCATCGGAGGTATTATCGGATTGATCGGCGCCAAAGTTCTTCTCGGAAAACTATTCATTGTGAAACTCATCGCTTTGAAGGCGTTAGCGACAGCCAAAATAGCGTTAGTCCTAGCTGCAGTCCTCTTCGTTGCATGGTGTCTGAAAGGAGAGCATACCAAGACCACATATGAGGTGGTGCCTCATCCAGCCCATCACGAAACCCATCACGCTGCCCATGTGGAGCACCTATCCCATGATCTAGGAGGTCATGGTGGATACAACTACGGTTCTGACTGGAACAAGAACATTGACGATGCTCAGAATTTAGCATACAGTGCGTACTCTCCCCACAAATGAATTATGACATACCAAACTAGCTAGATGAACGTGGTAACCATTGTACAAAGACTTAAATGTATTATTTATTTATTTAACTTATTTTAATTTATTACGTAACCAATAAAGTATTTTTGTATATGATAAAATATATTTTTTTCTTTACATATATTTTAAGAAGGCTGAAAGTTTTTTAGCCTATGCTCCTATCATAAGTAAGTACCTAGAGTAGCCAGTTATGGATTTTTTACTATAATGGCTAAGGGTGGTAGTAAATTGGATCCAAACCCACAAACATCCAAGTTTATAGCGTATTTGTTATATTTTCTAAAATAGAATTAGATGTAGAACTTATAAAATCATCACCATTATCATCAGCCATTATGGATCCACTGCTGGACATAGGCCTCTTTTAAGAAGCGCCATCCCGTTGTATTTTTGTTTTTTGCATCCAATCGATGCCAGCCACCTTCCAGATACAATAAATTGTAGACTTTTATTTAACAAATAAATAAAATGTTCTACTCCATTCACGTCACAAAAGTTAAACTGAAGGAAATGTTAAATATGTGAAAAAAAAAAACGAAAAAACAAAATAGAAACCTTAATAATGCATAAGTGTATTCATATGAACTTACCGGCTTAAATAATAACGGGTTTATAGAGTTAATAAAAAGAAAAAAAGTATTGCCTTTTATTTCTTTAATAATTTAAAAGAACAGTTAGTTTCTCTGCGTAGAATATTTTTTCATTTACATTAATTTCACTACACACAGAATATTTTTTTATGTGTGAACTAAATCTAAATAATATAATAGTTGAGTTTGAAATTGTTAAAACTAACTGTTCAACTTTAGAGGGAATTGGACATTAACGAACATGACGTATTCGCTTTTCAAATTAATTGTCAAACACGTGTGATTTGACCAATAACTGATCGTTGCCAAGGTGCTCATTATGTTTGTGACACCGTTGGCGTGTTTACAGATTTTTAGTGGAACAGCGTTCTCGTCATTTTAACAAGTACCTATATATATTTGGTTAATTTATGGGTACTTAAATATGAATTGCTGATCGATAGTCCAGTTTAACCTCAAAAACGGCTTGATTGATTTGAATAATTTTAACCGACTTTAAAAAAGGAGGAGGTTTTCAATTCGAGTCTATGTTTTCTTTTTTGTGTAAGTTAGTCGAAGATGTCTGGACCGATTTGAATAATTTTTTTTTTTTTTGAAACGGATTCCATCAGCATGTCAGGATCTGATAATTAGATCAGGGAGAAATCGAGGGGAACTTTCAAAAATCGTAAGGGCAACTATAGCGTTCAATACTATTTTCATTAAGCACTTTAAAGCACTATAATTCAATGAAGATCTGGAGTAAATTTGATGATGGAGTCGAAACACAGACTTGGATTCAACGGTTTACAGCAGTTACCTTGTGTTTGGGTTTCATTAATTTGTATTGATGACGACTTACCACCTAGATGGGTTGCGACTGTCTGATGATGAAGATAAGGGACATTTAATGGAACTCCTAAACGGTTTACAGTAGCTAAATTGTGATTGGGCTTGATTTATTTCTATTGATAAGAACTTACCACCTAGACGGGTTGTGACTGTCATTAGGGGTCTAGTAATGAAGACGAAGGACAGTTAGTGGTACTCCTCAACGGTTTAGAGTAGCTACCTTGTGTTTGGGCTTTGAGATGGAAGTCAAGATACGTAATGTCGTCATCTCGTAGCAATTCTTTTTCATCGTGTGGCCTACTCATTTCTTTGTTTCAATCATAGTCAGACAAGGCTATTCTATCCAAAATTTAACTCGACTGATAGCAACATGCGTTTGGCAAAATTTTTCTTGCCTTGATCTTTATTATAATTTAAGGCGCTTCTGAAAGAAATACATGAGAGAACACTGTCTGAAAAAACTTATTCTTACATAACTTGAATTAATACATCACCGGTTTAGCACCGCCTTCAAAGTGATCAACAGGTAGAACGTAAAATGATGTTTTTTTAGTTTAGTTGGTACGTTTTATGATTTTGAAGTCGGTTGTATTTTTCTTATTAAATTTTTTTATATTTGGTTTTGATAGTTCTAATACAATCTAAAAAAAACACAAAAATGCTAATTATGTATAGTTACCTACCATTTTCACCATTTTAGGTGGTGCAAAGTCCAGTGGACAAATACATTCTATTCAAATAACATCAAAATTAAAAAGGAAATATTTATTCAAATACTATGCCATACATTTGCAGTCATAATGACTGCAAATGTATGGCATAATGGTAGTCTTGAGCATTGCAAGATCAAGAACCCGAGTATACTAAAGAAACAAAGTCACCATCCGTGTAATTTCCTATACACAACATTAGGTACCTACGCATAATGTTACGTATCATTATACGTAGGTACCTAATGTTGTTTATATCCCATATTGCACAATCTGAAAAAGCTCAACATTGTACTAACAAAATTAGGTGCACATATATACATAATTCAATGATGATGATCAAAATCACTCAGCGGGCGATGGAGCGATCTATGCTTGGAGTTTCTCTGCGTGATCGAATCAAAAATGAGGAGCTCCGCAGACGAACCAAAGTCACTGACATAGCTCAGCGAGTCGCGAAGCTGAAGTGGAAATGGGCAGGCCACATAGTCGAAGAGCCGTTGGACGTTAGGGTTCCAAGGTGCTGGAATGGCGACCCTACACCGGAAAGCGCAGTGTTGGTCGACCCCCCTCTAGGTGGACCGAGGACAACAAGCGGATTGCAGGAAACCGCTGGATGCTGGCGGCTCGAGACCGTTTTGTTTGGAAGTCCATGCAAGAGGCCTATGTCCAGCAGTGGACGTCCATCGGCTGATAATGATGATAAATAAATGTATAAAATAATTTCCACTTTGAACCACCTTACAAAATAAGAAACTTGCCCTTGTGCTTTAAAAACTTTGTCAAAGTAATAGTAAATCTGGTGCCGGATTTGAACCCGGATCTCACCGGCAATATAAGTCAGAGAGGTAAGACAATTGCCACTTAAAAAGAAAATGAAAGCATAATAAATGACTGGACAGGTTTGTATGAAAAGAAAAAGTTGAGTTAATATTATGTTATTACACTCAATTTCACCATGAGAGAGCTAAAAGTTTTCCGTTTATCATTAGATTTATATCATCTATGGTTTATCAACATCATCATTTTTGTTTGTTTTTTTTAAAGTTAAAAAAATTCAAAATACATTTATTTCAAGTAGGCTCAGTTTACAAGCACTTTTGATAAGTCACTTGACTATTCTAGTGCGGGGCATGGGCCTCCAACTTTTCAATTGTATGCATTTTAAGAAATTAATAATCACGTGTCTCAACGGTGAAGGAAAAACATCGTGACAAAACCTGCATACCAGAGAATTTTCTTAATTATCTGCGTGTGCGAAATCTGTCGATCCGCATTGGACCAGAGTGGTGAACTATTGGCCTAATTCTGAGAGGAGACTCGAGCTCAGCAGTGAGCCGAATGTGGGTTTAAAACGAACAAACTAGCAGTGTCTATTTGCAGGCTAACCACTGGAACAACAAGTTACAACTGGTACATGGTTAGTGGGGTTTAATGGCTTAGTGAAGCTTAAAACTTGAAATTGAGGTGAAATTTTTTGATGACTTCACTAACATGCCGACACCCATCTCGAGAATGCCAAATATTATTTTAAGTCTGATTATGCATGAATACATGATAGAGAAAGTTTAAAATAAAAGAAAATATATTGTTTCTTTAACAAGCTTACTTCAAGAGCTTTTATTACGAACATTATCTTATTATTCAATGTGTCATCATTACGAGTACGTGGTTAGAGCATTACGTCGAGGAAATAAATTCATCGTTTCTTTCAAGTAGGTTACAAATGCTTTTCAAATGACAAGATTTGTAGTGACTTAATAAGTTTGGAAGAAAAAATTTCACAAGGATTGTCATCCTCGTCATCATCTGAATATACTGCTGGACATAGGCCTCTTGCATGGACTTCCAAACAAAACGGTCTCGAGCCGCGAGCATCCAGCTGCTTCTTGCAACCCGCTTGATGTCCTCGGTCCACCTAGTTAGGGGTCAACCAACACTGAGCTTTCCGGTGCGGGGTCGCCATTCCAGCACCTTGGGACCCCAACGTCCATCGGCTCTTCGAACTATGTGGCCTGCCCATTGCCACTTTAGCTTCGCGACTCGCTGAGCTATATCAGTGACTTTGGTTCTTCTGCGAATCTCCTCATTTCTGATTCGATCACGCAGAGAAGCCCCAAGCATAGCTCGCTCCATCGCCCGCTGAATGACTTTGAGCCTTTTTATGAGGGCCACAGTTAGCGACCAGGTCTCGGATCCCTAAGTCAAGACTTTCGTCTTCAGACACTGAGGAATTTTGGACGAAAAGATGTCGCGGTGTTTCCCGATCGCTGCCCAACCGAGTGGATTCGGCGGTTTACCTCCTTCTCAAAATAGAACCTACCTAACTGGATTGTGTACAAGAATTGTACTTGGTAGTATTTCTTTAAATAACAGTGTTAACTAAAACTGATTATTATTAATTACCACATCTGTATAATTTATTATTTAGTTTACAGATAAAAGACAATTATAATGTATTCTTTAGATAATTCTGCACACATTCTTCGTCGTCATCAACCCATATTCGGCTCACTGCTGAGCTCGAGTCTCCTCTCATAATGAGAGGGATTAGGCCAATAGTCCACCACGCTGGCCCAATGCGGATTGGCAGACTTCACACACGCAGAGAATTGAGATAATTCTCTGGTATGCAGGTTTCCTCACGATGTTTACCTTCACCGTTTGAGACACGTGATATTTAATTTCATAAAATGCACACAACTGAAAAGTTGGAGGTGCATGCCCCGGACCGGATTCGAACCCACACCCTCTGGAATCGGAGGCAGAGGTCATATCCACTGGGCTATCACGGCTCTTATAGCAATTCAATTTTGTTGGTAGGTCTAAAAAAAAGTAGGATGTGACTTGGACTTTTTTCTACAATGTACTCGTAGGTATAGAAATTATCTTATTTTGCCAACCTTCAACTAGCATTCTTTTAATAAGTAAGGTCTGACAAGTAAGGTTGCCAGTAAAATTATAGGAACAAGAGGCTTAGCACGACTCAAGTTCTCGAGCGCTGTGCAAAGCATTGTAAGGCATGTTTTTGCATACCCTCTAAAGCTATGTTCTGTTTAAGTTAGTTCAACAACTATAATTTAACCTACTACCAGTAGGTTAAATTATAGGATGTTTGTTACTATTTTACGCAATAACTACTGAATGGATTTGGCTAAAATTTGTAATGAACATAAATAAATTAAACAAAGACCACTTTTTATTTCGAAAAAGTCGATCAATCGCGGACGGTCTGACGGACGGACCGACGGACAAACTGACGAACAGGCAGACAAACATGATGAAACTCTAAGAACGATCGAACGATTGAACTAAGACTCTCGGAGATGAGTCTGGTTCTTTTACTATTGAGTTATTGAGGCTTGTTTTACATATAAAGGCTCAATGACCTTGATATCGAGTTTTCTTTATAAAGAAACAGAATTCCTTGCAAACAAAGAACTTTCGCTAGTAGAAAATAATTAGTATTTCAAACAAAATTTAACGTGCTCGTAAACGTAGGGAAGCAAGCTGGACAATCTGTACAAACGATCTCGTAACAAACTGTTTGACTAGAGAATATTTAGAGTTAAGCTTAAACCAGTTAACGGCAGTAAAAAAAGTTGACCGCCCAACAACCTGTTTCACATTTGGTTCAAACGGAAAGAAATCCAAACAGCCGCAGCGGTATTACTGTCATCTTCATACCCCAAGTGTTAAACTTTCGAGTTTTATGGTACACGCACATACGACAGTCATGTTTTTCTAATGAACTTACGAATTAAATCTATAGATATTATATCAATAATTCTTGGCAGATCATTTAAATATTTTGTATATAATACATCATCATAATCATCATTAACTGATGGACGTCCACTGCTGGATATAGGCCTTTTACATGGACTACCAAACAAAACCTGCTTTTCCATTATCCAATTTTATGAAGCAATTTTTTATAGTTTCTTAAGGATAATGAGAACACTAAGAAATCATGTCTCATTCATCTTTAATATTTATCATTGTGTATTATCTATTTAACTGGTTCACAGGCTTTTATGTAATTATTATTATATAATTGTTCTTATAATTATTATTTGGTTGCATTGAAAAGGCTCTAAAACTACTAAACAAATTTGAAAAATTCCTTTACTGTTGGGAAGCTACACTATCCCCGAGTGTTATAGGCTATATTTTAGCACCGTATTCCTACGGGAACGGGAACCACGCGGGTAAAACCGCGTGGTATCTACTAGTATTTTATGTATATTTAATGACGTGACTGAAGTCACCGATGACTTGTCTTTGCCGAGAATGTTAGATGAGAGTGAACCTTTACATCAGACTGATATAGTTTATTAGATCCATTACATCGTTAGGTTAAATTAACGTTTGAGAGTCATTGATCTTGACAATACGATCATTAACAGATAGGTCTAATGAAAAAAAGACCGCTAGCTTACGCTTATACGCATCAATATATTAGCTTTGTTCCTCTTGTGCAGTACAACGTTTTTTGAAGTCATACTAAAACTTTATGAAGGTCCATCGACCCCGTAAACCTTGAACACGCTAGACGTACAAGGTCAATTGACCTCGTACCGCAGCGAACGTGTTAATTGTACTTTTATCTCTGTTGTATGATAGAGGTAAGGATAAAATGTATTTTTGATATGTAAGGATATATGCATTATTTTTGACGTGACAACGTCTTATAATTTGATGGAGCCGGACGATCCGAAAAAAGATGACGTCATGCCCCGTTCCCTCACTCTAGGGTTGCTAACTTTTTTTTTCAAGAAATAAAGTATTTTCTGGTGTATGAAGATTATTAAACAGTATTTTAGAAAAACGAACGTTTTTTATTGAAAAAATGCAACTATTACATCAGTATTTTCATATGACGTTGTCACGTTTAACTATCGTCAGTAAACCGACTCTACAGACAACAGATTTTTTTTTGTTTAGTCTATTATCTATGAGTTGTTTGTCCAAAGGTTAGCCAATACAGCTTTGGAACATGATGTTCTAGGTTTGAATTCTTTATCCAGCTGTGGAATATTGTTTTTTCAAAAAAAATATCAGGACGAGCGTTATCCTGTGACGATGTTTTGTAAAACATGTTTTTTTTAATATGTTAGTGTTCAAGTTTAAGTCAAGTTCAAGTTTGTTTTAGGCCTCCGTGGTGCAATGGTATATGGTGGATTTATAAGAAGGTCCTGGGTTCGATCCCCGACTGAACTGATTGAGTTTTTCTTTAATTGGTCCAAGTCTAGCTGGTGGGCTTCGGCCGTGACTAGTTACCACCCTACCAGCAAACACGTACGAAGTCGTGTAGAAACCGAAAGAGATGCGAATTTTCATTCTCCTCCTAACAAGCTAGTCCTCTTCCATCTTAGATTGCATTATCACTGACCATCAGGTGAGATTGTAGTTAAGAGCTAACTTGTAAAGAATAAAAAAAAAGTAAATTTCTATCACTACGAGTATCTTAGTACAGCTTTTTTATCCAATTTATGGATAAAAAAGCTGTACTAAGATAATAGACCATTGCTCATGCAAAAAGATGTAATCCTTTTTGCATAAGCAATGGGTTTGATGAAGTTCTTTGATAGATACGACCACAACGGTCTTATCTATCTCCAGTCCGTCCCTCATGACTGAGGATCGTGATCACCTTGGCAAGTCAAAGTTTGGTATACAATGCTCCTCCATCGAGTACGGTCGCTGGCCATTTGGACGGCTCTGTAAAAGGTGCGGTAAAAGGTTTCCTTGAGAAAATCCGACCATCGGGTTGGAGATCTACCTCGTGGCCGTTTGCCTTCCACATTTCCCACCACAATAATTTTCTCCAAGTTGTCGTTACCACGGCGGTGGCGTGTGATATGTCCAAAATAACTGAGGATGCGCTGTAGACAGATGGTTGAGAGACGTGTTTTAATTTGAAGCTGTGAAAACGATTTTATGTTGAAATCTTCGAGTTCGAGAATCTTCTTGTAAAATGATCGAGCTTTTACTAAAGTTCTGTAAACAAACTTTGAATAAAACCACTAATTAATTCACGTAGTACACGGACAGACACACACTCTCTCTTATACATTTATTTATATACGTTCCACATTCTTATATTAGTCGATTATTAGGCAGTCGAGAAATTTCCACATGCCAGACTAATAACGGAGCTACGTTTACATTACATCGTTGCGATTTTGTTCGAAGAGCGATATAGATACCAAAATATTTATTACAGGTCTGTGTCTCAAAAAGCTTAAGGTTGTAGATCATAATATAAAATAACCAAGTAACTAATAGTTGTATTTCTGGATACTCAATTCCAACTTATTAAAATATATCTGTCTGAGTTTACTCACCATGAGTATTTATTTCATAAATATAAAGTTTTATAGTTTCTCAATCGCAGGTAATTAAGATGTGATATCGCAGTTGAATAAATTTCAAACTATCTCAGCTACCATACCATCGATATCCGAATATAGCAATTATATTGGTGGCAAAAATAAGCTTAATTATTTATTTTATTTTATTTGAGCCACTTGACTAAAATCTCAAAGATGGAAGCGTGCTAACTTGTTAGAAGGAGGATGAAAATCTACACCTCTTTTGGTTTCTAAACTACATCGTACCGGAACGCTAAATCGCTTGGCGGTACGTCTTTTTGGTAACTAGCCACGGCCGTAGTCTCCCACCAGCCAGACTTGGACCAATTAAAGAAAACCTCAATCGGTTCAATCGGGGATCGAACCCAGGACTTTCTTGTAAATCCACCGCGAGTTCAACTGCGCCACGGTGGCCCTCAAAAGCTTAACGCTAGTATTTCCTCGGACGCACTGTAGCAGCACACTAAAACTGTCCATGCTGCAAATGACTGCTGCAGTTAAGTTATCATCAGATTATTTTATGACAAGTTAGTCCTTGACTGGGATCTCAACTGATAATAAATGACACAGTAATTACTATATAACCTATATCTTTAACGGTTAACAGCATCATAACGCAACGATAAATCGATTAGTGATACATTTAACCGGCAGCTCGGCCGAACTACCACCAAACCTGAGTCAATTATAAAATATAAATTTTTGAATACGAGCTGGGAATGAACCAGCCCCCGTACCCAAGCGGCACGTCGATTCTATTTCTACGATCGCTAACGCTTCGAAAACTAGAAAGATGTATGGGAATGACATTTGCTATCGACAGCTCACGTGATCCAGATCTGTCTGGACTTCTCTATTAAAAACATCAGCATTACCAACTACATATAGAAATTAAAAGTCATCAAAATACTACAGTAAGATACCATAGTGTTACGATCGCTATACGACTTTTTACTTTAAGATAATCCATACGACAAAGTGAAAACGGGTCTTGGTGTGTTCAAAGTAAAGCGAAACTGGTTTGGAGTAGATATTCATTAAAGGCTCTGCTTTCTATAGTTGGTTTCACGTTATTTTATCCAATTTCATCTCTATTGAGAGTGTAAGTTGTGTACTGAACCTTGACTTTGAGACTGTTGCGTGTAGGAAAGGTGAAATTATTTGTCGGAGCAAGTAATCCTTGAAACAGAAGTGATACAACTCTAAAATTATTAATTTTGAATAAGTTCAGCTGGGATTATAATAAGTAACAAAATAATAAAAAAAACAGAAAAAATTCAAAGTAATAAACAAAAAATTATATTATAAAAGAATCGCGAATCATGTTTTTAAAAATTATTTTTAAATATTTGTTATCGTAAAAAGATTGATTGATAGACAGAGTAAATTAAAAAAAAAAGAATCAATAGATAATAATTTTTATTCCTTACAAATATGAAAAATATGTTAGGCATTTCTCTTTACATCTAGAGGCTTTTTAAGTTCAGACAGTTGACCATTTTTTTATTACTCAGGTATAAAGAAAAGCCGTTTGTTGCATAGGCGTGCAACAAAAATAAATAAACAGTTTCAATGTGTTGACATAGTGAATCTCAGATCAATTATAGAAAGACCAGTATCACACCCAAAGTCACGAATAAATTTTCTGTAATTTTCAGAAGAAAATTATTTAATTTTTATTATATCTTATATGAAATTAAAAGTTTTGGCCGTTTTTCACAGTATTCAACTACACAAAAAGGTATTTTTTCAGAGCTCTTTAACCGACAAACACGATTACAACAATGAAACATCGATACTATAGAGACAATTTTTATTATCGTAGTAGCTGACGCCGCGTGATTTTATCCGCGTGGTTCCCGTTCCCGTTGGAAAACAAAGATAATATATAGCATTCCTCGATAAATGGGCTATCTAACATTGAAAGAATTTTTCAAATCGGACCAGTAGTTTCTGAGATTAGCGCGTTCAATCAAATAAACAAACAAACTCTTCATCTTTATATATTAGTATAGACTAGTATAGTATCAGATCGTTGATCATATACTTTGACAGAAAAGTAACGTATAGCGAGGCAGGCCTATACACTAATTGGTCTGAGTAGTGAACGAATGATGATTAAAACTCAAAACAATACTAGGAATTTGTTAAAATTGAGTTAATACAATTTTCTTACGGTCTTTGTATACGTGTATGTAAATTATTCAACTTAGAATGATGGGAATGTATTTTCAGACTCGAAGGGGTCTAGAGGTCAGAGTATTGACCTCGAAACACCGTGTTGTTGGTCTGTAAGTAAATGTTGAAAATTTAATAGCGAATCTTGATCCGGAGGGAATAAATTTACTGTACTAGATCCTTGTGTGCAGTAAAGTATTTCTTCTTCTATTCTTCTTTCGTGTTAGTAGATATAAAAAACATTTATACGAGTATTTCGGGAATACTTAGAGAAATAGAAATTAAATATTGCGTGTCTCAAATGTTGAAGGAAAACACATCGTGAGGAAATCTGCATACCTGCAGCGGCGAAGGGTCCTTACAGGACGATTCCCGACGAGTTATCATTTAAAAACCCATACATACATATTCATTATTGTAATGATAATGTATAGATGTATGAGAAATCGGTGTTTGTATCACGTGGTAGGAATTTCCTTTTCTTTGGGACGGCTTATCTTCGTCAAAATTCCATCCTTCGCCGCTGCATACCTGAGAATTTTCTTACTTCTCTACGTGTGTGAATTCTGCCAATCCGCATTGGGCTAGCTTGGTAGACCATTAGCCTAACCCTTCTTGCTCTGAAAGAAGATCATGCTCAACAGTGGGTCAACAATGGGTTAATAATGATGAAATATAGGGATAGATAGTGCATTTTCGTGGTAGATAGTCTTAATGTTAGAGTTCATTCGAGAAAGTAGGTACCAGGTAGGTATGAGCAGCAGGCAACAGCTTTGCTGTGTTTTTGTCTAAAAGGTGTTGTTGCTGATGAATTTATTTACACCAATACCTTGGTTTATTATTTACCCACTAGCATTTATTTTCCGATTGTGTAACTGCCATACGCTCCTTAATGGGACCTCAGCAGCGTAACCGGGAGATTTGGACGAGCACAGAAGCATCGCCAGATGGGATCCGAAGACAGTAGCTGATTAGATGGCCTTAAGGGCGCCTCCTCTGAGACTCAGACCTCGGCTTAGAGGGACGTTTTGGAAGATTGTTTAGCCTGAGTGTATCAGTCCGGGCACCCCGAGATCGTGAGTTAAAAAGGGTGACTTCAGATATCAAGGACCTCATGGCAACCCGTCCCGGCTTCGAACGGGTGCTATGTAGATACTAATATTGTTTGGACTGTGATGGACCTGCCAATGCCTAATAATAATGTTCCTTAATGATAAAGATGCTTGGAGGCCATTGGATCAGCTTCCACCATCACACAGGAAGTAAAACTATAAGAAATGTAAACAGTAAATGTTATCAATTGTAAATTATAATACTGTATGACTTTTTCAAAAGAGCAACTGTTGAGTTTCTTGCCGGTATCTTTTCAGCAGAACCTGCCTTCCGAACCGGTGGTAGAATCTTTACAAATAGTCAACTGACGTGTCAAAAGTGCTTGTAAACTGGGCCTACTTGAAATAAATGATTTGTGTTTTGTGATTTGTGATTTGTTTATAGTTAGATATTATCGTTATGATACATCCCGCGCCCGCCTCGCTGCCTAGAAGATGCATATTTACTCTTGACTTGTATATACCCATGTTGTAGGTGCTGAAATCGGAAGCTGGAACCTGACATTCCATAACTTCGCAGTGCAGATTAGGAACGAAGAGTCGAAAAGCTTCGTACGCGTCTGGCTGAGTTTGTTGTGGGCTCTTCTCGGACCAAGGCGCGTTTGGAACCCTCGTAACTTTAATTTTAAGTTTTCGAATGATTATTATCACCATTATTTTAAGTTTAATATTATTACCTGACGTTTCGAAAGAGCTTGTAAACTAAGCCTATTTGAAATAAATGAATTTTGACTTGACTTAAGGGACATCAACTACGTATGGATGTAGACGTCTGCGGTGCCTGGTTATTCTTTGCTAAAAATAGGTCGAAAAGTTCCTGAGCGAAAATAATAATTCTATGTTTGCATTAATTTCAAGTTTTAATCTATTTATAATACAAATTATGGTTATGTATGATCATAATATAAAAAAGCGTCTAATAGAAAAATTCCTCTCTTTTTTGTCGGTTAAAATGTAAATACAACGCCTTCTCAAATTGTACAAGAAATGTTGTAATACGTAGAAAATACTATCACTATGCGTCAGTGAAATGAGTGAAAGGTGAGAGACTTTCTTCAGCTTTAGTCAATGGCTCTGTATTTCTCTACAGGCGCTATGTATGGAGTCACATTGGAAAAATATCTGTAGTAATTTTTTTATAAATAATTTTTATTTCTCACTAGCGGACCCGGTCAAGCTTCGCTTTGAGTAATATGTGCTTCTTCCCTACCCTTCCCTACTCCCGCCCTACACTGATGATGATGATGAAGATGATGAAGATTTTTTTTTAGTTACAAATAGTCTGCATAACAATTTTTAGCTTTCTACCTTGGAAACTGCGGAATGTTCCATACAAACTTCCAACCCCCATTCTAGGGAAATGGGGGTTTAGAAAGAGACAAAAAGTAGCCTATGTCACTCTCCATCCTTTCAACTATTTATACTTAAAAAATCATGTTAATTTGTCTCTCCGTTTCGTCGTGAAAGACGGAACACTCACTTTCACATTTATTATCATTTCAACCCATATTCGGCTCACTGCTGAGCTCGAGTCTCCTCTCAGAATGAGAGGGGTTAGGCCAATAGTCCACCACGCTGGCCCAATGCGGATTGGCTCACACATATAATGTATGGATTTCACATTTATAATGTATGGATATGGATATTCTTTTTTTTATTACTGTTTTAGCACAAATTGTCATAAAGCGTCCATCGAAGTAACATTTTCTAGCAAGAATGTATTCAAATCAGGAATGTTATGTCTGTACTTAGTATTTAAAACCAAAGTTCTGTCTTGAAGAAAAAAAAAAGTCGTATAAAACAAAAAATCCGACTGTTTAAGCGTAATGAACTAAAAAGAGAAAACAAATATCACAGAATCTATTTTTAATTTTATTTGACCATCCTGAGAGGAGACTCGTGCTCAACAGTGTGCCATATATTGGTTGCTAATGATGAATAATCTAATGGGTGTGGTTCGAAATAAAGAACTCTATATTTAAGTCCGCTTAACTGGGAAGCTTCAATTTGTTTTATGATAAGCCTCTTAAGGTAAGTGGCAAACGTATTTCTGTGGTATAAACTTATACGTTAGGGTCAAGTATCTTTGTATCAGTATGTAGCGAGGCGTAGCAATATTCTCGGTCAAATCTGTAAATCTGTATTAGGTAGTGATGTGCTAAATCAGTCAGAGTATTTTATTGGACGACCTCCATCCATCCTGACGCAATCGGCAATGCTGTGGTCTTCAAAAAAAATTCAAAATTTGTTTCAAGTAGGCTCAGTTTACAAGCACTTTTGATACGTCAGTTGGCTGTTTGTAAAGATTCTACCACCGGTTCGGAAGGCAGGTTCTCCTGAGAAGAAACCGGCAAGAAACTCAACCGTTGCTCTTTTTAAAAAAAACATACAGTATTATAATTTACAATTGATGACAACATTACAATTTCTTATAGTTTTACTTTTTGTGTGACGGTGGAAGCTCATCCAATGGCCTCCAAGCGCTTTTATCTTTAAGGAACTCATCAATGTTGTAGTAACCTCGACTAAATAAATATTTTTAACACATTGCTTAAAGCTATGCATTGGCAAGTCCATCACAGTCTTGGGGATCTTGTTACAGAAGAGTACACCCAAACCCAAACCTTTTTCAATGGATAGGTAATGTGTTATGTCTAATTTTCAGCTATGTGTCAATTTACGATTTTGATTTTGTAAATTGTGGCAATGCTACTGGAAAAGACATACCAAGCGCCTTTTTAACGTTCCGGTATGATGCTGTGTAGAAACCCGTAGATGTACGGATATGTGGCTAAAAAATATCCAGTCCCCGTGCTAGTGGCATGTAGTCGTGACAGCCCAGTGGATATGACCTCTGCCTCCGATTCCGGAGGGTGTGGGTTCGAATTCGGTCCGGGGCATGCACCTCCAACTTTTCAGTTGTGTGCATTTTAAGAAATTAAATATCACGTGTCTCAATCGGTGAAGGAAAATATCGTGAGGAAACCTGCGTACCAGAGAATTATCTTAATTCTCTGCGTGTGTGAAGTCTGCCAATCCGCATTGGGCCAGCGTGGTGGACTATTGGCCTAATCCCTCTCATTCTGAGAGCAGACCCGAGCTCAGCAGTGAGCCGAATATGGGTTGATGACTCGTGCTAGTGGGGTTGAGGTGCTTGTGCAACGAGAGATCTTGGTGTAACGCATTAATTTAACCTTAAATGAGGTGTCTGAATGCGGAGATGTCAATTTGGTTAAATTAAGTGCGGCAAAAACTCAGGCTTGTTTATTCACCGCTAAAAGCAGTACCTTCCGTCTGACTCCAACTTTCCAGGATATGTCTGTAGAAATATCTGATAGTTTAGAGCTTCTTGGAGTAACCATATCGTCCAAACTCAACTTCGGAAAATTCATTGAGTCTAAGGCAAAAACTACAGGCAAAAATCTTGGCATCCTTAATAAAGTAAAGCGGTACGTCACACCAGAACAGCTTATATCCATATATCAAGCTCAAGTTCTGTCATGTATGGAGTACTGCTCCCACTTTTGGGATGGCTCCGCCAAATATCAGCTTGCTGCTTTGGATTCAGTGGATAAACGTGTTAGAAGGCTCATTGGCAATGAGGCAATAACAAACTCTAAATTTTAAAGTTTAGAGCACCGCCGAAAGGTTGCCTGTCTATCGGTGTTCTACAAGATATAGGTATAGGACCCTTGGGCCATGGAGTCGCAGTGCCAAAATTTATTACCGAATCATTTCACCGCGGTTAGTTGCCTTGACGGTGACAGAAGGGCTGGCTCATTTTTTGCGTAAAGTATTAACCTGGCTGTAAAACGCGAAATGCAGCCAGTATTCTTGCCACCATTCCACGTGGGCATGATTTGTAGAGTTATTAACATAAGCTTAACTTAGCTTAAGGAAGAAGAGGACTTATGTTAGTAACATAAGTTAGCTTTGTTACTGTATATGTTCTTTCTTAATAAAAATAGTAAGATTAATCGTCAAGGGCTAATTCTGGCAATAAAATCTGGCTTTATTATTATTAACAAGGATCGAGCTTAAAAATAAAGCATTACTTTCTTGTAATGGGTTTTTCTTTCATAGGAATCGAAAACGAGATCTACGGTTCAAAATTCAAAAAATTTAAAATTAATTTATTTCTAGTAGGCTCAGTTTACAAGCACTTTTGATACGTCAATTGACTATTTATAAAGATTCTACCACCGGTTCGAAAGGCAGGTTTTGATGAGAAAAACCGGCGGTTGGTTGGTTGATTGTTTACAGATGGTTATGGCGCAGGGCTGGGCATTGGACCATTTATGGCCCAAGATGCACTCTAAGACGTCTTCCAATGCGGCGGTAAATAGCTTCGGAGAGATCACATCTCCCTGTCACAATACATAATATAAAAATTTTAGACGAATACATATTATACCTAGGACATGTGGTTCAGCTAGGTAGGACCAATTTCGAGAAACAGGTGAACCGCCGAATCCAACATTCAGGGCAGCATTCAGGAAACTCCGCGATATTTTTTCGTCCGAAATTCCTCAGTGCCTGAAGACAAAAGTCTTCGAACAGTGTGTATTGCCAGTGATAACCTATGGTTCAGAGACTTGGTCGCTAACTATTGGACTCATAAGAAGGCCCAGAGTCACACAGCGGGCGATGGAACGAGCTATGCTCAGAGTATATCTTCGTGATCGAATCAGAAATTAATGATTTTTTTTATTTGCTATAAACTAATAATATGAAGAAGGTTTTAAAATAAATAAAATAAAAAATCAGTTTTAATTTGATGCAATTTGGTTTATTCTATGACTACACAACAATGCAAGTAAACGAACACTCAATAAATACTTCACATTCATTTCGTGATACACGATACTAAAAACTAAAAAAAATAATAACAAAATAAAATAAAAACAAAGAGATCAATAATGGTAACGATGATAGTATAAAATACTTGAAAAAAGTATGATAAATAAAAGTACTATGAAATATAAAATATATGAAAATAAAGCAGATAAATGAACAAAAACAATATAATATGTATACAAATACAAAAAAGTAATAAGACGATATTCATATTTCATAAAGATGAACAAAACAGTAATATTAAATGCAACTAATACAATATTATATGAAAAATATATATATGAAAAAATATATACATAATAAAATTTAAATATATAAAGTTTAAATACGTAATGTGATAAATTAATGATTTAATAAATTGATAAAATAAACGTACATTTGAATATCACATAATAAAAAATGAACTAGTAAATACTAAAAAATAAAGATATTTAAAAATATTAATATATACCAAAAATATTAGGAAATAAAAATAAACGACAAAATGTAACAAAATAAAATCCTTTTCAGTCAGATTACTGAACACAACTTCAAATAAAAAGAAACAAAATATAAAATGACCGAAAAGAAAAAACAATCAAAACCATAATCATATCGCATACACTCACACGCACACATAAATTAAGATTCGCAATAAATTATTAACCGTTAAATATTAGACCCTGGTGACTTATTTGGTAAGTTATTGTTTGTAGGCGGAATAGGCCAGATTGTTGGCTTCGTTCCTTGATCTAGACCAGCCGCCTTCCCAGCCGCTGGAGTGGTGTTCATGAGGGTGTTCCTCATGAGTCACCCAAGTGTGTTCTTCTTGGGAATGTTTCTTGGCGATGAGAGCCTTGATGATGGCAATGACCTTAGCGATGAAGGCGATCTTGGCGATCACGGCCAATTTGAAGACTGAGGCAGCGATGATCAAGAGGGCAACAACTACTAGAGCAACGGCTTTGATTTTACCCAAGATGGCGAGAGGGATGAGGAGCTTGAGCTTCTTCTTCAGCGCCTTCTTCTTCTTGCCACGACCTTCCTCAACTGAAATAAAAAAAACCATTAAAATTACCAGAATATTTTATTCCATATGCAAATTGTTGAACTTCGTTTCATAATTTCATATTAATTATGAAATTGCTTGCTTAGTTATAAATATCTAAAAATCCCGTCATACAATAGCCTGCAGTACTAGTATTGCAAATATCTCTATGGGCATTCATATATTTCATTTTCAAAGCGATATAAAAAAATATTATATGGAAAAGGAAACTCTTTAGAGTGTAAGTTCTAATACATATTCTACCGACAAGGAAGTAGGTATATGTAATGTAGAAAGCTAACAACTATTTCGACATGTTAATGATGTCTTTTATATTCGTTGGTACTTCTGTTGTACCAGCAGTTCCTTGTAATGTATTTGTAGAAAATATTTATTTATTTTCGAAATACATACGCTTATGCTATGTACGATCTAGCAAAATGAGCTAATGACGATAATGATTAATGATAATGATTAAATTTTGTTTGCCCATAAAGCTATAGTTCAGTAACATTATATTGTAAATCATTATCATAATTAACTAAGAGATTGTGTATTATTAAATGCATTGCATCCATAATCCATAACTTAAAAAGAAAGACTCAATTATCATATCTGTAAACAATATGTTACACGAGAAAGCGAAAACAGATCTTCTTAATATATAAAACATAATAAATGATTAAGAGAATGGCAAAAATTTCTTTGCTTTTTGGAATTTTCCGTTGGTCTACAAACAAATTATAGCTACCGCATTGTTTTACTTTTGAGTAATTAAAAGTGAATAGAACATGAGAACTAATTATTCAGGTTGCATCTGATTAATTAGTAAGCTTTTGTCTTTGACTTCACTTTAGTGAAATTAAAATCAAGGTGTTTACCCAAGGTTCCATTAGTAAGTAATTTTGGAACATTTTTAAGCAGAGCTTTATCATTTAAAATTGTGTTCACTCGTTAACAACAACACACAAATCTCAGTCTTGAAAAACAAACAAAATCGTTACATATTATTATTTAAATGCGTGACGACATTTGTAATTTTAATGTAGAATTCCAATCCAGAATGATAATTTTGATTTAAAAACGATTTGATTTTAATCTTTGTCTAGGATATAAAATTACAATATCTATCAATGAAATATAGAATAAAATGCAAATAGATACGTGTTTTCTTAAGCTTAAAATTGTTGAATGAAACTTGAAAGTATAAGCGTTTTTCAGTAACAATTACAATATGTATCTAATGTTGATAAAATTGGTGCTTTGTTAGAACTAAAACAGTTAAATGAAACTACAGAGACACCATGTATAAAAACGTTTCTGAGTATAAAAGAAATTGAGAGTTGTAAATAATAACATGCTTCACATCTGATTTACAACTTGTGTAGTCGAACGAGTCGAACGTTCCTACCGCATACGAAATGAGCAACGACTTCCGAACAGAATATAAAATGATAATTAGCGGAGAGCCTTTGAGATAAAAAATGGAGAGATTTTTGAATTCGAAACCAGTATCTTTGACACACTTTAAAACCTTTCCACGTCGCATTTCACTCTTACGCAATTTACCGAACACATAAACGTGACCAGTATTTGTCTGGATATTTCCTTTAGATTTATTGCTACTACTTTAGACTTGGCAAAGTAATTGATTACTTAACCATGTTGATGAAAATTGAGATAGCTCTGTCTGTAAGTATACAATGTGAATATCCTAATTGAATAGTAGAAAAGAACTAGGTGCAATTTTCTATATTTATGTTTTTGTATTGCCAAAAATTACTGATGGTTTTCTAAAATTGATTTTATTAATTGATTACTTAATCGTGTGGATGGATTACTCTGTCTGTAAGCAAATATTTTGAACATCCTAATCTAGTATATAATAACTAAAAATAATTACATTCGAACAAGGTGCAAATTTAATTTAATAACTAATGTTTGACTAACAACATTGTTTTAAATTAGGCACAATAATATCGTGTAAGATTGTATTTGTATAGTCTCCGATAAGATATTTATATATATCATGTAAGATCATTATATTTATATAATTGGTGTATTTTGGTTTTGATTCTGGTAGTAAACCATATATTTATTATATAATTTTACAATTTTAGTGTGTTTTTTTAGATTGTAAAACAGCTTTATAAGCCACTCATAATGAGCTTTTATTTCTTTGTACATTATTTTAAAATGTAATGAATATGTTCACAAGTAGCTACTAATGACCGCTAATACCAAACATTTTCCTAACACAATAACTTTCTTATTAAAAATTTGGTATTTAGCTTCAGTTTAAAACTTACCATCTCCAAGAGCACGGCTATGTTCTTCCTCTTCTTCGCCACCATTGTAACTGAACTCTAGATCACTCTTCTGTAGAAGATCACTGGTGCTCTCCCACAATCTTTCAGTGACCTGTCTGTTCCTTTCTTCAAGATCGGTAGATAAAGGCTCGTAGCTTCTTCCTTCTTTAGGGTTGTTGTTGTATATAGTGATACCATCAACAATATCTAGCTTACGAACTGTTCCAAGGCGTTCAGCCGCTTTGAGTGCGTGTTCCTGTAATTAATGAATATTTTCATTGGGATCAATCAAGAATGTATCAAAAATAATTAGAATATTCTGAGAATCTAAAAAAAGCCTAGAGCATGAAAAAATTATGTTATAATTTGGTATCTTCATATTTATTTAAGAGTATAATTTAAATCATATAAATTACTAAAACTGAATTATTGGCACTGTATTTGTATAACTATCTAAAAAAACTAATGTATGGTTGTAAAACCAATAACTTTTAAATATAATAGAGGCTATTACAACAGTGTTGATGATCAAATTGACCACTCAACTACTATTCAGCAAACAAAACTATGGTCAATAATGTAAAGAAATGTATTTAAAATTTAAATTCAGATTTTTGACGATAATTTATCAACTGGCAATTGCAATAGTCCATATTTGATGATATCCATATTAACTTTGAAAACCTCATGAAATTGGAGTCATAGTTAATTCAATTAATATCACTGTCAAACTTGTCACTTTGGGGAAACGTCCATATCGATTTGTAGGAACACTTAATTACCTTGAGGCACAAACTCAAGTCACTATTCATGCAATTCACAAAGTTCCCGGCAACCACACGTAGCACTGAATCTTCCTGAGCCACGGGGTTAGAGCTCACAACCGCCACTGCACTTATAAATATCACGAAGAACTTCATTTTTTTGTTTGTTTTAGAACCACGTACTCAAGCGAACCGAATTCGACTGTGATGATCTCTTGATTGGTAGTGGTTTTTTATCTAAATTGTCCCCACTCCCCAGTTTCCGCGTATTAATATTTTTAAAGTAATCGATGCCTCTAAAAGTCGTAGAAGACATTATGCCATAGTGAGTGACATAGTTATTCTTTCATTAATATTAATTTTGTAGAATAGCTCACGCAGTCATCTTTCTTTTGGTGGCTTTATGCAATAGAGCTTTTATTAGTTAGAAAATTAAAAATGTATGAAATGTGTGAATAACAAGATATTGAAATAATGTTTAATTATGAACACAACATTATAGAACCAACATTAAAACTTATCTAGGCTAATTGAAAGGATTTGTAGATTCAGGATAGAAATAAAAATTAAAAATTCTATTATCATTTTATTTGTCATAAATTAAATAAATTAGACTGAGGTACTGATATGGCAACACAAACATTCTTCAATAAATATATCATACACACAAACACACGCATTCGACCTTGGTTTTACAATGAAAGATTAATTCGAGAGTTGTCCGGCGTATGCCATACTTTGGCCGTCGTTGACCTTCCGACTCCATCCTTGGGCTGGCTCGTAGTTGTAGCCAGAATGATCGTCATGATGCTGTGTATAGCTGACAGCTGAAGAGCCGTGGCTGTTCTTTGAGAGCAACTTTCTGATTACACTGAAGGCATTCAGGGCGAACGCAATCTTTCCAAGGAACACTGCCTTCACTGCGGCGAACGCAATTATTCCGAGGAAAAGTGGAACCAGAGCAGCGAGTTTCAGCTTCAAGAGAAGAAGAAGAGGAAGAATCTTCTTGATCTTCTTTTTGCCTCCCTTCTTGCCACGACCTACAAAAAAAGTGCCGTCATTTATGATTCTTACCAAATAGTTGCACAATATTAGGTTTATCTATATTGGAAACATTTACAAATTTGTTAGAACATTTAAGATATATATGTATGAGGTATATTTGACGCAAGTAGGTGCAGGGGAAAGCTTGCATTATTCTTCAAATGTTACGTTTAAGTTACTCGTACATAATACTAATTATTCACCTCACGAACGCAGTCGCGTTAGGCAAATATCGGTTTCTAAGGTTTTACTTGTTAAAGGGAAACCTAGTCTTAGTATTCCGGTCAAACAAACGGAATATCCTACAGACCTAAGTAAGACAACGCCAGTTCCAACTGTGACTGCAACTGCTAAGTTAACGAAGAATCTTGAAAAAATCAAATCAACGGTCCTTGACATTTTTAATACGGCTTTAACGCCTACATAGATATTCTTTTGCATCTCAAATACCAATGACTAAGTAAAAAAAAGTATGTACTTTATTCTATCTGTGAGAATGAACTGCTTAAATTCCGTTAATTAAGTTAAGTAATTGAAGAGTTTAGTCATAAGATAGACTAATGTTCACATATTTCAAAATTTGGTTATACTATCATTCATATCAGCTTTCAGCAATTTTATTCAATGTGCAAACTGGTCCTATGCCGGTACGGTGGTAACTAGCCACGACAAGGATCTGTCTGTTGCAACTAAAACTACAGCATTTGTATCTGTCCCAATCAATTCGTCAAAAGTGAATGAATTCAAAAAAAAATTGACGTATAAGTATAAAAAAAATATTTACCTTCTTCTTCATCAACGGCTGTGGAATCTTCACTATCAGACAAACGTAACTGCAGTACGTGGTTATCTAGGAAGTCACCTACGTCGTTTGCTATTCTTTCATCGATTTGCATTTCCCTGGTTTTTGGGTTTTCAGAAAGTTGTTCATAGCTGCGAGCGGATCGTGCTGACCCAGTGTTTATTAACGTCATACCTTCAAAAAGGTTAATGTCTTTCGTAATGGCCAACCTTTCTGTGTACTTAAGCGCTTTTTCCTGCAAAGAAATTATTTACTTAGATTGTTTCTCAAGCTAAACTAATTTAACAATCGAATTTAATTTTAAAACAAAACTGGTTAAGCTTATAACTGGAACATGATCCCGCCCAAAAAGATCCTTATACCGAGCAAATTATTGGGTGTCCGATTTTGAATGCTCTTTTACGAAAAAGCCTTGTCGTATTTTTGAATGTTTATGTTCATTACTTTTTGTCGTGTGTAACATTTATTTGAAAATGATTCTTTGATGTTACTAAATCTGTATGTGATGGTAGTTTATTAATACAAATGAACCTAAATTGCTGTTCATAATTTAATTGATGACTTCTGTCAATAATCTAATGGTGGTGATATAAATCTTATCCTCGTAATCGTTATTTTGTTTTTTGGTTCAACTACTGGCATGGCATGACAGACATGGTCACTGATCAGATCTCTCTCCTAGAAGAGATGTAACTTTGACCCACCACGCTGATTGGGCTACCTATTGTATTAATGCATTTAACTATTATGAGTCACAAAATAGATCTGTGTATATTTAGTACAGATTACTGAGGTCAAAGTAAAATGACACCATTCCACAAAGAACACTTATTTGTCATGTCCGTACAAACGCATCCATAAATTACACAACACATCACTCCAATGCACTTGAATCACTAATCACCTTCAAACATAGTGACGTATCTTTGTCGATGCACTCCGAAACCGCACCCACTAAATTCTCCTCAATACTGTGTTCCACTGGGCTACATCTCACTGACGCCAACACGGCGATGAGGGCTATTCTTTTCCACATTTTTCCAAAATTGTGTTTCACCAAGGTCGACCGTTCAGACAACTACGCTTGTCGTTATGATATCTTCCCAAAAATGAGATGGAATATATCCTTCGGCTCCCCACCACTGTATTGTTTAAATGACGTAAAATATGTATGCGTCGTTTGCTGACATACACTAACTGATGGTGTAGGCTCAGCATATAAGGATAAGTAGAAGAATAAATATTTGATGTTAGAAAGCGAAGTTTGTTCACATCCAAATAAATACGCATTGCGTTTGCGATGAAAGAAAAAGTGCGATTGTTTGAATTTTCGTGTATACGTACTAAACATCGTAAATATTATATTATGTCAAGCGAAATTTGTCGTAATTTTTACTAAAATAGAGGCTCAAATGCCTCGCTTATTCGGATACGACTACATAACGTTCTTAGCACCACTTAGGATATACTTCAATATGTTCCAAATTACATTAAACCGCTTTAAGATTTATGTAAATACAATAAAGTCCATATTGCTATGCACGACAATATGAAGCGTCGTATCCAAATATGAAATACAAATGAAAATTATGAAATCGGTTTCGAAATTCAAAATAATAATAATAGAATAAAAAGTGAAATTTATTTGTTCGCTGTTGCATTACCATTGCCTAATTTTATATGTAGCTATTTTATAATTCTAACATTTGAGGTCAGAGACTACTAGCAAACCGGTAAGGATTGTAGTGGTAAAACTTTCTGTCGCTATTTGGAGTCATTTCTACACAATGTCGAGTAACGGCCAGCATTCCTTCACATCTACGATGACATTTCGTTACTCTTCTGATGAGGTCCATTGATAAAATACAAGCAAAATTCACTTGTTGTTTAAGTTGTTTGACGGCCTCCGTGACGCAGTGGTATGCGCGGTGGATTTACAAGACGGAGGTCCTAGGTTCGATCCCCTGCTGGGCCGATTGAGGTTTTCTTAATTGGTCCAGGTCTGGCTGGTGGGAGGCTTCGGCCGTGGCTAGTTACCACCCTACCGGCAAAGACGTACCGCCAAGCGATTTAGCGTTCCGGTACGTTGCTGTGTAGAAACCGAAAGGAGTATGGGTTTTCATCCTCCTCCTGACAATTTAGCCCGCTTCCATCTTAGATTGCATCATCACTTACCATCAGGTGAGATTTTAGTCAAGGGCTAACTTGTAAAGAATAAAAAAAAAGTGTAAACTGACTTGCGGTTATCTTTGTGGAGAAATGGTTTAAAAGCGAAAATTGTTAGGTAACCATTATTAAGTTATTTTTATTAAACATTTGTAATGATTAATTTAAAGAATTGTGACAGCCCAGTGGATATGACCTCTGCCTCCGATTCCGGAGGGTGTGGGTTCGAATGCGGTCCGGGGCATGCACCTCCAACTTTTCAGTTGTATGCATTTTAAGAAATTGAATGTCACGTGTCTTAAACAGTGAAGGAAAAATCGCGAGGAAACCTGCATACCAGAGAATTTTCTTAATTCTCTGCGCGTGTGAAGTCTGCCAATCCGCATTGGGCCAGCGTGGTGGACTATTGGCCTTACCACTCTCATTCTGAGAGGAGACTCGAGCTCAGCAGTGAGTCGAATATGGGTTTATAACAATAATAATTAATATTGATTTTTTGTTGGGCGAAAAAAATTCATAATTCGCGAAAAATTAAACTTCTTTGGCGGAGGATTTGTTATGATGTCAAAAGAACCACGCAAATTAAACATCTGCTTTGCCCTGACGATGTATTTTCGTACACTTTGTGATATATTTATAAATGCACATACTTGAAAAGTTGCAGATGCATGTCCGAACCAGATTCGAACCTACGTCCTCCGAATTGCAGGCAGAGGTCATATCCACTGGGCTACGATTCGGCTTAGTTACACTGTTCGATAAATATTTAAAAAAAAAACAAATTAATAATCCGGACGGTATGTTTGCCGGCAACAATTTTCAGTACAACATCACCTATCCTAAAACCAATTAAGTTAATAAGGAAATTAATTAAAATTAAGGCAATTTTTAAATATAATTTTCTTGTTTGTTTTATATTTAATTTTGTGTGACTTGTTTTTTGTATTCTTGTTGCTTTTTGTTGATCGTAGTCTGACATTTTTTAATTTGCACCGTATATTTTGACATTCATTCATTTTTCTTTTACCAATAGAAAGCCACATTATTTGTGAATGTCATAGACTATTTCTTTTCCGTATTCTCATGGGAACGGGAACTATGCGGGTGAAACCGCTGGGCTTCGGTTAGTGTACTATTAACACAAAGTGCGTAGTTTTGCAAAGCAAATTAGAGTGCTAAGTGGTTTTAGATTTAAAATCAGTTCGTCGTTCCTTAAATTCATAATGAAAAAAATCTTATTAAAAAATATTTAATAAAGGTAGTTTTTACTTTACTTATTAGAAAAACCTTGAGTTTATTATCTAAGTAGATAATATATTAATTAGATAATAAATTCAATAATATATTCCCTGGAGCTCAACTTCGAGGCCGCCCCAAAAAGCGCTGCTATAAAAATGCCGATATGAGACCCAAAAAGTCAAAAAATCTTATGCCCAAGTAACAAAGAAGGACAGTTTATGCCAAAATTTGAATCCACATTATTAGGGAAGATCCTGTATAACATATAATATATTTGTTTTTAAGAATATTTGCCATATCTTTTTTTTAATATGACTAATATTTTGATTTCCTCCAACGAGTCGGGAAAGACTGTATTAGGAGTGGGACGACAATAGACCAACGGGGCGGGGATCGAACCACCACCCCTCGGTGATGAGTCCGACCGCTCTTACCGTTGAGCTTTTGAGGCTATTTGTGAATAATGTTGTCAAAATTGACAATATTATCGCCTTTTACAGGCATCCGAAACACGCTTGACGAAATTTTCGATTTTATAACTGGTTGGCTGTAATAGATTCACATTAGTTAGCGTTATATAAAATCAATATATGACATGCAATAAAGAAAAGTTTTTATATTTATAGATCTACCTAATGATCAACATTTCCGATTCTTATTAATTTTGTTTTAATTTGTACGAAGCGAAAGTCGTTTTGCGGGAACCGAGCTATTCGGATATGTATAATTTTGTAAATACATTTAATTACAAAATTTATTATGTATATATAACATACAATCTAAAATAGTTTTATCTATACTATAATATTATAAAGCTGAAAAGTTTGTTTGTTTGATTGAACGCGCTAATCTCAGGAACTACTGTTCCGATTTGAAAAATTCTTTCAGTGTTAGATAGCCCATTTATCGAGGAAGGCTACAGGCTATATATTATTCCCGTATTTCCACGGGAACCACGCGGGTGAAACCGCGCGGCGTCGGCTAGTGTAGAAATAAAAGCGACAATTAAGGTAAGTTATTTTATCGAATTACAATTGTTCCCGTTTAAAGTAAAACGCAAGATTTTCAGCTAGCAACTTTTTTCAATGTCAAATTGTAGGAAATGTAAATAAACTACAAATACCTACTCAATTTGCATGTAATTTTTCGGAACCCTCCAAAGCCGATGGACTTTAAACTCATGTTGAGTGCCCATTGCCATTGCAACTTCACTTCACATTGAGCTATATTCGTAACTTTGATTTCCGTGGACGTGGACGTGGACGTTTGAGGTCCGTGGACGATCATGCTAGATAGCTTACTCCGAGCATAGCTTAACCTACCTTTTTTTTTTTAATAAATAAATATACTTAAACAATACACATCACTATCTAGCCCCAAAGTAAGCATACAGTTGAATGACTCTAAATCTTCTCATGAGCCCACACTTAGATATAGGCCAGCTACTTTTTTCCTGATAAGGAAAAATCCTTTATGAAGGTAGGTCCGAATCCGGTCCGGGGCATGCAACTCCAATTTTTCAGATATGTGCTTAAGAAATTAAATATCACGTGTCTCAAACGGTGAAGGAAAAACATCGTCGGAAACCCTGTGAATTTTCTTAATTCTCTACGTGTGTGAAGTCTGCCAATCCGCATTTGGCTAACATGGTGGATTACTAGCCAACCCCTCTCATCCTGAGAGGAAACTCGTGCTCAATAGTGAGCCGATTATGGGTGGTCAATGATAATCACGAAAACAAAAAGTCCTAGAAGTAGGTTAGCAGTCAAGTTCATAGACGGTGGCAATGAATTATTATAAAACGATTAAGTAATGTAACAAGTGGTTGCACGTAACTCGCGGTTACATTGCATCGAGTGAAAGTGACGATACGCGGTCTCACCTGTTGGCCTGCGTCACCTCACGGTTTTTATCATTTTTCGAAAATGATGCAATGTTTATCACGATTACATGAATTATCAGCCTATTTCAACGGCCTACAGTGGCAGACCTCCCTTATAGAAGGTGGTTAGACCTACCACGCTAATCCAATGCTGGTTGGGTGGGAAAGCTAAAAAAAAACAGAAAAAAATCATCAGAATTGATTCATAAACGACGAAACGAACATAGATAAAAAAATCGGTTGTCTGTTAATTCGGTTTACTGACGATAGTTGAACGTGACAAAGTCATAAGAAAATACTGATGGAATGGTTGCATTTTTCAAAAGAAAGTGTATGGTTTTCTAAAATACTGTTTAATAATCTTCATACAGTTGGCGACCCTAGAGCAAGGGAACGACGCTTATAAGATGTTGTCACGTCAAAAATATGTATACGGTCGAATTAAGGAACCTTCACCTTTTTTTGAAGTCGGTTAAAACATTCTTGGGCTTACATAGCAAATCAGAGGTACGGCGGAGTTGGCGTGTAATTTTGTAAATATTTTAATTTAATATATTTTTTTAGATTATAAGAATAATAACGTTAATTCGTGAAATTAATAAGCTAACCTCATATTACAAAAAAAAAACAACTTTAAACTTTTCGATGCGTGTCAAATCGCGAGATTTTTACATAATTTATTATAATTTTTTTATCAAATAAAAGCCGACCTAAAAGCCAAAAATGGGCACACCAAATTTTGATTTCGCATGCGTCATAATACGGAATGTATTGCTTTTCACTTCAAATTCATTAACGAATAAGGTCAGCGGTGTCTTTAGGCCTAGCTTTCTATTTAAAGGGTTTAAAAGATTCATATCTCGCGGTCGTAAACTTCTCGTGGTTCTTTGGTGCGTGCCGAAGGTCACGTGGACGAAACTCATTAACGAAAGCCTGCGACAGCCAGACCTTCCTAGTTTTATAAAAGCTTTTAGTTTATTAGCCTTGCTTACCTTACTCTACTGAGCGCACACAATCATGTATTTGTAATTTGTATTTTTGTAATTTGGTTATTGGAATAGAAGCTATTATTATAGGCTAATAAATAATATATTACAGTTCCTAAACACAACTTGACATGGTATACAATATTTAGGTAACAGTGGCGGGGGGTTCATACACGCCGATTTCCGTCGGGTTGCCTTTTAAAAATCCGTACCTACATACATATTCATTATTGTAAATTATACAGAGTGTCCCGTAATTGCCTACGGAAAGTATGATTTTAAATAGTGTCTTTCAAAGAGTTGTCTCTCAATCAATGTTTTGAATCTCAGTGACTGGGAAATGAAGACTTGGTGATACCTTGTAGAAAAAAATTAGGACTAGGAATAGGATTAGGACAGTCGAGGGTTTACCGGGATGTATACATCTCATGTGCAGATAAGTGGCTAACTTGTTTTTACAGATCATACCGGAATTCTAAATCACTTAATGGATTTTCTCGTTGATAAGTAATTACGGATGAAGCCTACAATCTGACCATTAGCATTTTTCATAAATTTTCATCAAGTATTTTTTCCATTCTTTCAATTAAATTTTTTTCTCACTGAACGTCAAAAGATATTGTCTGTGACGTCACCATTATAACACTGGTAATATTCCCCTTTGTGGTCATAAACACTTGATGCCTCATATGTAAGTAGTACTACAGGAATGAGTATATGCTAATAAAAGGGTGGAAGGGATCATAAATTTCTGTGTCACACCTCATAGTCTAAAGGTGGCTTTCCACTAACTGAATTGCCAGATCAAAGCAAAATGTGCAGCCCGTACGCAGGATTTTGTACAAAACCTGAGTCATCACCCTTTTCAATCAATACAAAATTGAGGCTGTAAATAAGAAGTCATAAAGTCAAATGGTCATCAAAGGTAAAAAAGTAGGTATCCAGATACCCAACCAGTGTACATAAATACAGTTTATTTATTTATTATTATTATTGATAGTTTACATTGTAATAGAGTTTTTTTGTTTAAGGTTAGATAAAAAAAGATTTTAGTGAAGGGTTTCCAAATGGGTAAAAATATATTCTGTTGACGTACGCGCATCATTTTGTCTAAAGGATTTTCGGGGAATTATCAGGGATTTCTGAAAATATCTTTCAAATTGATATTTTTCATGCATCTTAAAGTAATCCCATCAAAGAACTATATGTTGTACGTCATATAGCTACCGCGCGTGATGAAAAGGTACTGTTTCGTAGCTTCGTTATACAGCATGCACGCAATTATTTAGCTCGGCCCTGGAGTACCGACCTAATGGGAGGTTTCGTAAGCATTCCATTCAGAAGAAAGTGCTGGATGAGTCAAGCTCTTGGGCACGACCTTGGAAACAACAGTACTAGAGTCGGCGCACACTGGCTGGTATTTTGAATAACGAGTCAGGTGTTTTTTGATGTGACAAATCTTAATTTAGACACATCTAACACTTGCCGATGAACTTTTCGCATATAACACGTATTATTCTAATGCAAACTTTATGTTTATATCTACTAGCGGACGCTCGCGACTTCGACCGCGTGGAATTTAGTTTTTTATAAATCCCTGGGGAACCATGGATTTTTCCGGGATAAAAAGTAGACTATGTGTTAATTCAGAGTAAAATCTTTTTCTATTCGCGTTTCCAAAAGGTAAATGGGCTTTTTCGTCACTAGCAACGAAATTGGCGTAGATTCGTACCATGTCATAGCGTTGCAACTATTGTTACTAGAATCGCCGCCGTCTCAACGACCACAACGAAATATCCTTGAAGATAGAATGATATATCGTGGATCGTTGCGATCGGGTAAAAGAGAGGTTCGGCTGCTATTGGTCGACAATTATTTTTTTCTCTTCACGAGATATTATGTCGTGGCCTACAGTAGGCCTAAGATACAGAGGAGAAGAAAGTTAATGTCAACCAATAGCAGAGCCAAAAATCGTTCGCTCTTTCTTGGAGTTGGGACAAGAGCTAGGACTAAGAGATAGAACTGGTCAACAATATCTTTTTCTCTTCACGAAGTGTGGTTAACCTATACCAGGTTAACAGGTCAACAGGTGGTTTGTTAGTCGTTTTGTGTAGGTATTTTGACCACCGTAACCTGCCTTATGAATGAAACACCGACCTAATGTGAATCAAAAAAACAGGCGCGGCTGTACGAACTTTCGCCTTGCGTCTCCCAAACCTTTAATACCGATTACACAGCAAAATCGTACACCAAATTATAGCCTCTAACACTTCACATTAAATACTATAATAGCGTGTACATTTAAGGCGTGAACTTTAGCATAATATTGTCAATGAGCCATCATACTGTGGACCACACACGATAATTTACAACTAAACTGTTCAAGGAAATATAGCTTTTATTCTATTGATATTAAATATCGATGTCGGTTGTTTGGATTAGGCGGTTGAGATGTATTGTGGTACGGTCAAGATCAGATGCGGATATACAGATGGTAGATGATACCTACTATGACTTTCTTAGTTACGTGATATCATTACGTATTTAGTTGTATCAAGTGTGGTTTAACATAGTGTTCAATGGGTCATTCAACCGTGTTACGATGTGAATGAATATGTGAGGACACGTTAAATTGTATGTGAGGACACGTTAAATTGTATGTGAGGACACGTTAAAACTATAAGAAATGTAAACAGTAATTGTTATCAATTGTAAATTATAATACTGTATGACTTTATCAAAAGAGCAACTGTTGAGTTTCTTGCCGGTATCTTCTCAGCAGAACCTGCCTTCCGAACCGGTGGTAGAATCTTTACAAATAGTCAACTGACGTGTCAAAAGTGCTTGTAAACTGAGCCTACTTGAAATAAATGATTTTTGATTTTGATTTTTGATTTTGTTTTCACGTTTATTATGTAAGGTTAAGGTTTCTATTTTGTATTGAATGATTATCAACCCATTTTAATGTCCGACTGTCAATGATTATTTAAAAATATAAATATGTCACGTGCATACACAATCAACGCAAAAAGTATTCCGAATTTAGTTTACTTTAATTAGGTATAATAAATTTATGTAGATATATATTTATTACACTTCTTAAACACACAACTCAACATTGTAGACAATATTTAGGTATTATGTGTTTAAATAATACTAGGTAGACTGAGGTCATCAAGCGGGTTGTGGGAAGCCGATGGATGCTGGCGGCTAAAAAATGGAGTAACTTCTCCCGTTTTTCCAACATTTACCTTCACTGCTCTGCTCCTATTGATCGTACCGTGATGAAAAGTATATTATAACCTTAGTTTAAATCCGTCGAGTAGTTTTTTTTTTCTATAACGAACATACTACAGATAGACAGACAGACAGACGAAAGTGTTACTGATTGCATTTTTAGCATCAGTATCGATCATTTATCACCAACCCCTGATAGTTATTTTGGAAATATATTTAATGTAAAGAATTGACCTCTGTACAGATTTATTAGAAGTATAGAGTGAATAGTGTAGATATAGTAATAATAATAATAATAATATAGCCTTTTATTTCCTTATCGAATCTTACAATCTAAATATAATATAGAATAATTATTACAAGTAGGTATTACATAATGTGCATGCATGAAGTTACAAAACTTTTTACAATTGATAGAAGTTACGATTACATATTACTCGTAAATAATGACACATAATATAAACTTGTACCTACATAAAAACATAATAATAAGTTTTTTTTTCATTCAATATGGACCCCACTACTAGATATAGTAAGAACATCTAAATACTCACCAAAATTTTATTTCTACAGTCATTGTACTTCTATTGAAATCCTAGCGGAAGTGTTTAGCATAGAAACCTAGGCGTTCCACATTGTTAACTGTGACATAGTGCTTAGGCATTCTGAGGTCTTGTACTTACAGATTTACGACCATTTGCATTTGACTAGGTTTTACAATTTGCACCTCACATAGAGTTGTTAGCCAACCCGGCGCTTGGTGTTGAGATACTCGGTCGCTTAGTATTTTGTCATCATCATCATCATCATTACCAGCCGATAGACGTCCTACTGCTGGACATAAGTCTCTTGGAAAGTCTTCCAAACACTTTTTTTTTATTCTTTGCAAGTTAGCCCTTGACTACAATCACACCAGATGTTAAGTGATGATGCAGTCTAAGATGGAAGCGGGCTAACTTGTTAGGAGGAGGATGAAAATCCACACCCCTTTCGGTTTCTACACGACATTCTACTGGAACGCTAAATCGCTTGGCAGTACGTCTTTGTCGGTACAGCAGCAGTGAACCGAATATCGGTTGAGAATGATAATGATGATGAAGCACAAAATATAGTGCGTTAAACTTAAAAAAGGCGTGTCATACACGTATTCATTTTACATGCAAATGCGAATCATAAATTCAACATAAACTTTCGTCCACGACAGTACCAATATCCAGTTACAGTCAAATATTGTGTAACACATACGAATTTCTTTTCAAAAATGAAAGTTTCCGTACACTAAGCGACATTCGCTTATAACATTCAAAACGTGCACCCTATAATCGACTCTTTTCCATTCAATTAAAAGCGAGAGTTGTTTGAACTATTACAAGTTATATGCGTAGTATACATAAACCTGTTTGGTATGTAGACCTATATACTAAATTGCTGTTGATTGATGTAAATGAGTTATGAGGTCCTGTTACTTTTGAGGTCAAGTGAAAATAAACTCTAGTGTTGATGATGTAACCTTTTTCTTACGTATAAATTCTTTGGACCATACTATACTGTTATTTCGTAATGCATCTTTCGAGTACATAGGACAATTCAATTGTCATGTTTGAATTCATAATTAATTCTAAAAGTCTTCAAGCCACCCGTAAAAAGCCTTTGAAGTCTTTTTTTATTGAAACTAAAAATCATTTATTTCAAAAAGTTTTGAAGAACAATTTTGTGTTTTTAAACTAAACCTACCTAAATAACATGTCTATTTGTTTGTAATAAGTTTTTTAAAGATTCGAAACAAAATAAAAGATGTATATTTTAATGAAAAAAATCATTGTTTTGTTTATTATGTAGGAATTAACTATTTTTAATTATGCAAGCTAATTATTTAGTCAAATTTCAAATCTATGTTTAATTGTTAATAATGTTGAATTTAAAAGTATTTTCAATTATTTATTATTTATTAATTATTTATGTAAGTTAAAATTATAGTGTATATATTCCAAGACTGAATGACTTTTGACCGCAAATAGCAATCAAAGTGATTAATGAAAGCTCTTTCAACTTGCAATTATCTCGAAGATGTACTTTCTCTTCACTACAATCAAATGGCAAGTAATTTTTCACACAGTACCATTATGGCACAAGTGATGTCTCACTTCACTTTGGCCGAGATCTTTTTTAAAACAAACAATACAATGGAGACAATGAAACGATTAGCTTGTATACATATTTGAACAAAAACACCTGCGTTTCCCATATTTAGATTCATAAAGATATGAATTGTACTAAATACAATAATTGCTCTAGAAACATTCCCGACATTGCAAGTACATTGTATATCTCAATACATAACATACACAAAATAAACATGTATATGTATATATGTATGTATCCAATATATATATTTCATATTTTTCATCGTTTTTCATCGAAACGATTAAAAACATTACAATTATACATTTTCTGTCTTTTTAACTGGCTTTGATAAAATGTTCTTTTTTCAAATTAAGAACGAGCTAATATTAACGACAACAACTAAGAAGGTTGATAAAAAATAAACACAAGTATATTTTTGAAAACAATATTTTATTTTTTACGTGGTTTTATCGTAAAACAGTAACTTCTCAACAGTTTCCGTTTCGATTAATAAATATATCTCGTAATAAATATGACTCGTTTCACTCGCACGCATAATTATAAGTCGGTAAACATAATATAACTAAGAGAAAAAATTAAATAAAATATAGTATAATAAAAATAAATAAATCTTTGGGACAAAAAAAACTTAAAAGTATTTGGTGATCACACGCTATTTCCTATAAAAAAATGATTATTTAAAGCATAAAAATAAGTACATACTTAAATAAATTTATAAATAAAGAAAAAATATTACATAAAGATATTAAAAAAAAAAATTAAACTAAAAATCAGTCGAGAACTTATTAAAGCTTTAAAACTAAAAAGTAAGAAAATAATACATAATAACTACTTATATACAAAAAGACATATTTATAAATAAAAAAAAATATATTAAAATAAAAAATACTGATACACGCACACTAATCTCAGTAAAAACGGTGGTCATACATAACAATAAATAAGTACTTAGATGGTAATAATAAATTAGTTAGCAACATAGAGTTTTGTTTGTGGAATAGAAAAGCTGGTTTACTGGTATTCATCCAGCTCTTGCTTTCCCACAAAATTTAGCTATGATTTTATGCTATCATAGCATTAGGCTTGTTTGATATGGCCGGCGTATGCCATGTTTTGGGCGATGTCCTGTGACCTGCCCCATCCACCGCCACCGCCGCCGCTCTCCCAACCGTGCTCTTCGTGAGATGGTTCAGACCATCCACCACCACCTCCGCTCTTCGATTTAGATTCCAGAAGCTTCTTCAGTGCCCCAAAAGCAGCGGCGATGAAGGCGATCTTGCCAAGGATGTACGCCTTGAATACTGCGAACGCGATGATGCCGAGAAACAGTGGTACGAGCGCGGCTAACTTCAGCTTGATCAGAGCCAGGATGGGAAGGAGTTTCTTCAGCTTCTTCTTCTTCTTACCACGGCCTGATGACAAAAAAGACAATGTTGAAATTAAAAAGAAAAATCTAAATATCCAAAATCCGTCTTTTAATAGACTAAATACACTTTTTTTTATTGTGTACAAGTTAACCCTTGTGTACAATCTCACTTGATGATAAGTGATGATGCAATCTAAGATAGAAGCGGGCGGATGTTCGGTTTCGATAAGAGTTTGTTAACGCTACGCTAAATCGCTTGGCGGGACGTCTTTGCCGGTAGGGTGGTAACTAGCCACGACTGAAGCCTTCCACCAGCCAGATCTGGATCACGTTAAGAAATCTTCTCTGGATATACCAATTTTGGTTTCTGCCATATTTGAAACATATTAACAAGGGTGCAAAAAGTTTACTAGTACATTTACAACACGTCGCTTATTAGTATACTATGACGACCTTTTTGGCGCAAAAGTGGAGCTAGGTTCTCAGCAGGGCGTCGCTGGGTCGATTCCCAAATGGGGTACTATGGGATTTTAGATTTTCATAATTGATTTAGGTCTGTCTCGTAGGGCAAAAACGTGCCGCCAAGTGATTTTGAAAATTAAGTTTGTTTATTTATGTCCGTTTATAAATTTTACAATATTTCTTTCTTCAATGGTTTTAATGTACAATCAACTCATTGCTTTTAATAGTGAGTAGAAATTTGGAAGGTGCTCTTAAAAAGGTCTTCACCTGATAAGTAATTATTACACTAATTGCAGGTTAAGCTAATCGAGTATAATATATAATTTGTATTTTCTATCTTTTAAGCAGGTACAAATGATAATATCATAGATAAATGAAACTTATCTATGATATAACTACTTCATAGATGGTAAAAAACATAAACAATCAGTTCGTTAGTTGACTCACGATCGTAAAGTTTAGATGTACTAGTCTACCGCCAAAGAAGTACGGCCACTCGATTTAGCGTTCCGGTACGATGTCGTGTAGAAACCGAAAGGAAAGGCATGTGAATTTCATCCTCCTCCTAGCAAGTTGTTAGCCCGCTTTCATCTTGGATTGCTTCATCACTTACCATCAGGTGAGGTTGTAGTCAATGGCTAATTTGTTAAAAAAAGTCTGACAATAAGCCTGATATGTAGATGGCCGAATGTTTACCAAATAATGACAACTGTGAGGAGCAATTAGTTAATATTTGCAAATTATACTACAGGTGGTTTTTGGACAAGTGTTTCTTGTATCCAAATCTGACCTTTCACCTTTACTCTATATGTCAGAGTGCATGTTAAGCTCAATTCCGGCTATTATCACTTTCACCTCGTAATAACAATTATCCAAGTAGGACAAAAACGCTGACCACCAACATCGGGCAGCATAGAATTCAGTACTACGTCTTACTTCATTTGCGAGATAATAAGCTTCTAAACAGACTGACAATCATAATCTTTTCATAGACGAGTACATCAGTCTCAAACGGTGAAGGAAAATCATCGTGAGGAAACCTTCATGCCTGAGAATTTTTTCAATCCTTTACGTGTGCCAATACGGATTTGACCAGCTTGGTGGACTAAGGATTAACCCGTCTAATTTTTAGAGGAGACTAGTGCTCAACGGTGAGCTGAATAATTGTTATTGATGAGACAATAACAACCCATATTCGACGGCCTTACGGATACCCATATTCGACGGATTATAATATTTAACGGCCTCCGTGGCGCAGTGGTATGCGCGGTGGATTTACAAGACGTAGGTCCTGGGTTCGATCCCCATTGGGCAGATTGAGATTTTCTTAATTTGTCCAGGGTCAAGAGCTAACTTGTAAAGAATAATGAAAAAAAGACAAGTATTATCTGTCTGTTTATGTAGTGTAACTTAACTAGTGCGAAATTTAACTTAAGATTTTTTTTCAAATAATTTATTTTTTATTATTTTCAAAAAATATCGCATTGGGATTGAGCTATGATTGGAGTGTGGTTAAAAGCTTTGTGACATTTAAATATGATATGAAAACATTACAGAAGCTGATTTTTTTTTTTATTGATAAGATATAACAATTATTTAACATATCGATACTCTCGCCAAACTGTACAGGCAGTTTGAATCCTTTATTATCGTATCCTACCGGAGTAACGTTTATAATGGGCGGCAAAGAACTACAATTTCAATACAATCACCAGGCTTGAGATAATTAAAAGCTAGATAATGATGATCATATCAAAAGTTTATACTAATATTATAAGGCTAAAGAGTTAGTTTGGTTGAACGCGCTAATCTCAGGAACTACTGGTCCGATTTCAAAATTTCTTACAGTGTTAGATAGCCCATTCATCAAGGAAGGCTATAAGCTATATATTATTACCGTATTGTTACGGAAACGGGAACCACGCGGGTGGAAACGCGCGGCGTCCGCTAGTATGAGTATAATTAGCCATTAACTTTTTTGACAATCATGAATCCACTATAGATGTCATCTAAATGATTGGCATTTAAAAGAACTGACATCTAACTTAAAAAGAGAATATCTTGAGATGCGTATAAGTGTAAAAGTGACTCTATATGCTTACTCATACACTCACTCGGGAGTTCTATGCAAACAAGTGTTCTTGGCACTTATGTAGCCACTTGGAATAGCTTCAATACGTTTCACCGTTAACCTCAAATATCGTTAACTATTGTATTTACTTGCGTTGGTTGGAAACTTGATGAATTACTTTCAAATTCACATTCCATTTCAAAACGGAATTTTACATTACTTATGAAAATTTGTACTGCATCTGTATTATTTGTATAACATTTAAAAAACTCGGAATGAAAGAAACTGAAATTGGTTGAAAACTTCTTTCTTTGTTTTCATTATGTTGTTTCTTTCAATAATTTAATTGGTAAGTTAGCGTTTCATTGCGACGCAGAAAACTAACTTGTAAGAAGTATATTTTGATTCTAAACTGCTCTAATATTACACATCATATAAATACTTGACGCAGTGCTATGCACAGTGGATTTATAATACGTAGGTCCTGGGTTCGATCCCCGGTTAGGTCGATTGAGGTTTTCTTAATTGGCCTAGGTCTGACTGGTGCGAGGCTATGACCGTGGCTAGTTACCACCCTACCAGCAAAGGCGTACGTAGCATTCCGGTACGATATCGTGTAGAAACCGAAAGGGGTGTGGATTTTCATCCTCGTCCTTGTAAGTTAGCCCGCTTCCATCTTAGATTACATCACTTGTACTTGTAGAGATTGTAATCAAGGGCTAACTTATAAAGAATAATAAAATACATAGAATTGGATATCTTCCGTTTTGGAAGCTGGTTAAAAAAAATCGGTTGTCTGTAAAGTCGATTTACTGACGATAGTTGAACGTGACAACGTCATAAGAAAATACTGCATTTTTCAAAAGAAAATGTTCGTTTTTCTAAATTACTGTTTAAAAATCTTCAAAGACCAGAATATACTTTATTTCTTGTAAAAAAAGTTGGCAGCCCCAGAGCGAGGGAACGACGCATGACGTCATCTTTTTTCGGATCGGCCGGCTTCATTAAATTATAAGACGTTGTCACGTCAAAAATCAAAGTTATTTACCTTCTTCTTCAATAGAATTGTCTTCCGTAAAAGATTTGGGCATCCTCAATTGCAATGCATGGCTGTCCAGGAAGTCTACCACGTTGTCCATGATCCTCTCTTCGACCTGGAGTTCTCTGGCCTGGGGTTCCTCTGGCAGGGGGTCGTAGCTGCGAGCTGATCTGGGCGAGCCGGTCCTGGAGAAGGTGACCCCATCAACAACGCTGAAGTCCTTAGCAACAGCCAGGTTTTCGGTGAACTTCATTGCCTTTTCCTGAAAAATTACAAAAACAAAAGTTAGTTTACATTGTCCTATAATAATTTTAAATATGTAATATATAAAATTTTCGTGTAGTGGTGTCTGTGCCTAAAATCCTCCGAAACGGCTGGACCATTTGAAACTTTGTGTGTATATCAGGTAAATCTGAGAGTCTAACATTTATTTTTCATACCGCTAAATGATAAGGGGTATGAAACATAGACGAACCCCAAAAATTTTATAAAGCCAAACAACGTTTGCGGAATCAGCTATAAAAGTACCTATAATGCAGGCTTTATTAGTTAATCAGTACCTACCCCTAAACATTTTAGTTGTTTCCACTATACAAGTTTAAAAAAAATCTAATAAAACCCTTTTATTAGTTTTATGCAAACATAAGACAAGATTTTTTTGTTATGTATTATTATTCCTTGTCATAAATATTTTACAGAACAAGAAGCTTTTGTAATTTTAATTGTGGGAGTCTGCCACATATATTGGTTTTTTTTTAGGGTTTTTTAGAAGTGATTATTGACATAACGTAATCAAAAACTGAATTGTAGTAAAAGACAAATGAATAAAAAAACTATATCAATATTAAACCTGTTTTAAATATACCGGTCGATTAGTTACCGAAAATCTATATATAATTTACCATTCTTTTACTCAGTTTTTATTAACTTCTTAAGCAGTATATCACCCATAGACTACCTTATCTTTTCCATGAATATACAACGTAAGATATCGACTTATTGTTAACTTTATAATGGCACAAATTAACTGTTTATTTTAAACCATTTATTGCTGATTCCATGTATCACAGCCTTCAATTTAATTAAACTATATTCCCCATAAAAACACAATTATAAACAAGACTAACTCCCTAAATCCAATCCAGTTATACACAAATTAGTCTCCACTTAACTGATACAAGTCTCAATGGCTCAACATTATAATCGGACTCAAAACAAGAGGTCGTGATTCTATCTCCGCCTGCTAGATTATTTTATCCCAACACAGTATTTTCCGACTAATTGGAGGAGAACGTAAATATTGATCATATTTAAACGATATGGCAAATATTTTTTTACAAAAAAAACATAATTCATTTCGAAATCCATGTGAAAAACGTTTTATTTCAAGGATGTTTACCATATCTTCTTTTAACTAAATTCCCGTAATATCCCCCTCCAATTAAGTCGTAAAAGAAAGTGCTAAGATTGGATACGACAATAATCTAGATGAAAGGGATCGAATCTAAGACTTCTCAGTGTTGAATACGTTACCGGCTTCAAATTCAAATTGAGGTTTATCAGTTGAGCGAAGCTAATTGCGTAACTAATTAGCATTCCGTTATTATCACAGCACGTTCGATAATCACAACACGATCACATCACTTCACTTCACCTTCAAACACAGCATGGTGTCAGTCTCCACACAATCTCGCAACGTTGATATGAACTTCTCCATGACCCCATCTTCCTTGCCTGTCGGCATTCCGCTCGTGACCGCAAGGCATGCGAGTAGCAGGTAATGCGCCTTCATCTTCGCAAGTGGAATGTTCAATTGTCAAAGGCGCTTGTAACACAGAGAGTTTTATTTTGTTGCCCCCCACTCGTTTGTGCATATGTCACGGTGTATGACGAAATAAAGCTCGCCATTAAGACGTATTAACACGTGTCTGTAAGATTTTTAATGGACGAAGTACTTAGCTTCACTATCGTTTGTTGTGGCTGAGTTTGTTGTGGGCTCTTCTCGGACCAAGGCGCGTTTAGAACCCTCGTAACTTTAATTTTAAGTTTTCGAATAATTATTACCACCATTATCTTAAGTTTAATATTGTTACCTGACGTTTCGAAAGAGCTTATAAACTAAGCCTATTTGAAATAAATGAATTTTGACTTTGACTTTGACTTTGATACTTTGCTACTTCTACGACGTATTTCTTGTAGCTACACTATATTTTGACACTTTACTACTACTTCTATTAATGTTATTTTTGCTACTTATTGAATGTTTGACTGTATTTAATTGTATTTTGTACAGAAAAGATTGCAATCACTATCTTTTGAGACTGTGCTACTTCAAAAACGTAAATAGGTATTAGGAACACTATCCTTTTGCACTTAGCTACGTTTACTATTGTTATTTTTGATACTTATTGAATGTATTTAATTGTATTTTGTACAGAATAGATTGCAATCACTTCAACGACGTAAATACTACACGGGTAGGTACACTATCTTTTGGCACTTAACTACTTGTAATATTCTTTTGTTTTTATTTATACATAAAATTAAGTGTATCTAGTATGCGCTTATTTTGAACATTAACGAATGCTTAAATGTATTTAATTGTATATTGTACAGGAAAGATTGCAATCACTTCAACGACGTAAATACTACACGGGTAGGTACACTATCTTTTGGCACTTAACTACTTTTAATATTCTTTTGTTTTTATTTATACATAAAATTAAGTATATGAATCCAGTATTCATACACTTAATTTTGAACATTAACGAATGTTTAAATGTATTTAATTATATTTTGTACAGAAGAGATTGCAATTATTTTTGCATTAATTATGTAAAACTATATACTGGAACGAATGTAGTGGAGAACAAATAATTTATATAATACAAGCAATTATGAGAGGTGTGTTTCCATTATAATTGTCGTATTATTTTCCTTATGCTGAAGTTTGTCTATTAAAATTTTCAGAGGTTGTACAAGTAAATGGCTGGTGGGAGGCTTTGGCTGCGGCTAGTTACCACCCTACCGACAAAGACCGCCAAGCGATTTAGCGTTCTGGTACGATGTCGTGTAGAAACCGAAAGGGGTGTGGATTTTCATCCTCTTTCTAACAAGTTAGCCCGCTTCCATCTTAGATTGCATCATCACTTACCATCAGGTGAGATTGTAGTCAAGGGCTAACCTGTAGAGAATAAAAAAAAAATCATCATCATCAACCCATGTCCGGCTCACTGCTGAGCCTAGTCATCATCCCCATTATTAGGATGGATTCCGTTTTTTTCCTTTTGAGGCGCGGAACCCTAACAATACTAAAATATGTAGGAAGATAGTGTCAAATATTTGCTATAAACCTTACAAGGTGGAACTTTTCTTTAAAAATCCCACACAATCAAGCGATTTGAATACCGTCTATCAATTTTAAGTGCCGCCATATTATTTCCTTTATGTTCTCCGTTTTTTTTCATTTCATTTAATTGTAAGCAATTTTTATCAATCGCTTCCTTTTAAGTAATGATGTTGGAAGAAATTTTTTGAAAGTTACCTTTTTCTTTTGACTGCGTCTAGAGGTTAGCGGTGCTTTTACGAACGGAGGTCAAAGGTTCAAATACCACTTGGCTTGCGGCGAATATTTGCACTTTGGGTACCTACAGAAGCTTCGGACAAGTGAAGTTTACTATATTCATTTCATCATCATTATCAACCCATATTCAGCTCACTGCTGAGCTCGAGTCTCCTTTCAGAATGAGAGGGGTTAGGCCAATAGTCCACCACACTGGCCCTATGCGGATTGGCAGACTTCACACACGCAGATAATTAAGAAAATTCTCTGGTATGCAGGTTTCCTTACGATGTTTTCCTTCACCGTTTGAGACACACAACTGAAAAGTTGGAAGTGCATGCCCCGGGCCGGATTCGAACCCACACCATTCGGAATCGGAGACAGAGGTTATATCCACTGGGCTATTACGGCTATATATCTATACGATACATATTATATATTACGATACATGTTATATATCTATACGAAATCTCATTATTTTGAGATAATAATTATAGCATTGCATGGATTCATAGGACCATTGTGTGGCGGAGAGAAAAACTCAGTTTAACAGAGCCCTGGACTTGTGACCAAAGGACGTAGGGTTAAGGAATTCCTTGGCAATCGATTAACACTCCCCTTCTCTGCTCGGTACTAAACGATAAGCAAAGTTAGTGCATCTATGAAGTGCACCCCACTGGCGAGGAGGAAACGACAGTGGAAAGCATATCACACAGAGGGGCAGATCACACAAAGGGGCACATCACACAAAGGGGCACATCACACAAAGGGGCACATCACACAAAGGGGCACATCACACAAAGGGGCACTTTCTGTATAATCACGTCTTCTGATATAAAGTAACAGGCCAAGCACATAGCCCTGATGGTAAGTGTTATACCATAGACATAGCATATCAGATCGTCGGCCGTGGCTAGTTACCACCGTACGATCCGGTACGATGCCGTGTAGAAACCGATAGGGGTATGGATTTTCATCCACCTCCTAACAACAAGTTCTGCTTTCATCTTAGACTGCATCATCACTTACCATCAGATGAGATTGTAGTCAAAGACACAAAAAAAATTTAAAAAAAGTCTTTTTACTTCTCTGACTATCTGTTATCAACCTTTATCTCAAGAATGCACATGGTTATTGAGTTGAAATTAAAATCATATTCTCAAGACTACAGTCCCCTGAAGCTGAGAAAAACCAATGTTCTCAATTAACTTGAAAAAAAGATACTGCTATATATTACAATATTGTGATGTAAATTTTGATTTATGATCAAAGATTTGAACGGAAACCTCGGTGGTAACCGAGGTAACTCTTGACCGGTTTCTTATCTATACTTCTATACTAAGATGATAAAGCTGAAGAGTTTGTTTGTTTGTTTGTTTGATTGAACGCGCTAATCTCAGGAACTACTGGTCCGATTTGAAAAATTTTTTCAGTGTTAGATAGCTCATGTATCGAGGAAGGCCCGTAGGAAAACGGGGATAAAATATAGCCTTTAGCTATATTTTATCCCCGTTTTCCTACGGGAACGTGAACCACGCGAGTGAAACCACGCGGCATCAGCTAGTAAGGTGATAAAAAGGAAAAGTTTAGTTAAGCCAAAAATGTATTTCAGAATCATGATAGAGCGAATGTGAAGGAGAGAAACCAATATTTGTTTTGCGGTCAGCTTCTCTCTCATCATAGTCTCATATTTATATTTTATAATTGCACGTGACTTCGTCTGCGAGAAAATCTGAGAATACTTTCAATGTAAGCGATCATTCTTTTTCAGAGTTGAATGTGTATTCATAGACAATAGAAAAATGCCATTTTTTTTGTAGATCTATAAAATATCAAAGTTCTGTCCAGGTTATAGATTATTTCCAACGGATTAGGTAGCGTTTTCTATGAAAGCTCCCTTTTTTTACATTATGTGTATAGGCGAGCGCTAGACTGCAAACATTCTTGAAAGTAAGGTATGATACAGCCTATGGTGGAATGCGGTTGCCTAGAAGATGTCAATTCACTCTTGACTTGAATATACCCATATTGTAGCTGGTAGGGAAAGCTGATACATCAACGTATGCTGATGATGATGGCAGTATGGTAAAATTTCCAACAATTCCAACAATACACAAAACTTAAACAAATTATATAGTTCAACCTTCCTCGTATAGTAGTTGAATTTATTGTTAACAGACGAAGAAACAACCCGGCAAACGATGTTAGGATTTCATGGTAGATGTGCTCAAAATACAGAAGGGTTAAAATTAAGTTACATATTTTTCAATGCTAAATCTTATTAAAATTAAAATAAAAACTATACCAATAATTAAAAAATATTTAGGGGTGGGTCACCTTTATTTATTTATTTAGGTCCAGTGGTTAGACTATGCCGCTTCATATCTTTAGAATACTGGGTTCGATATGCAATATTGAAACTTGATTTCTTCGAAGTAATTTTTACTAGCCTGGATTTCTAAACATTGGTCCATATTTTACTTAATATTTAATAGTATTTGGTACAGTAAAACACCAACCTTAAGCTCGCATGAAAGCAGCATGGTGGGTTTAAGCTACGAATCCCCTTCTAGCGTTGCCACTTGCCGACTCGTTCAGCTACTTGCAAGTCAGTAATTAGTTCTTCTTCTGACCTCCATGTGTCTGATAGGATTCATCATCATCATTATCAACCCATATTCGGCTCACTGCAGAGCTCGAGTCTCCTCTCAGAATTAGAGGGGTTAGGCCAATAGTCCACCACGCTGGCCCAATGCGGATTGGTAGACTTCACACACGCAGAGAATTAAAAAAATTCTCTGGTATGCAGGTTTCCTCACGACGTTTTCCTTCACCGTTTGAGACACGTGATATTTAATTTCTTAAAATGCACACAACTGCAAAGTTGGAGGTGCATGCCCCGGACTGGATTCGAACCCACACCCTCCGGAATTGGAGGCAGAGATCATATACACTGGGCTATCACGGCTCTCTGATAGGATTACTTAAAGATAATGTGAACATAGCTCCTAGGCTTATATGTAGGTTTACCTCATAATGCTCGTAACTCGGAGCCTTATGAGGCATACATATAAGCCTCAATAGCTCAAAATCTCAAGGAAAGGACTCGGACTCATCGAACCGAGAGGCCAGTTAAACTGTTGACATACTCACTCTAATCTCTTTTCCCACTAGTTGGAGGGAAACAAGAATATTGGTCAAATTCGTCAATATTCACTGAAAAAATTGCAACCAGCGACAAAACAGTGGTAGTATATCCTGGAGTAAGATATGCTACAAATTATCCTGGTATACTGGTCCGTAAAAATCGCCTTTTGTATTTGTTATTCTCACAACACAAAGCTGTTACCCCGATTATTATTAAATACATACAGGATGCTCCTAAACTGAACATATGAAACATATCAGACGTCCCGCTGTTTTATCTACGTAGTTTCCGTTCCCGTTGGAATACGAGGATAAAATTTAACTTGAATTACTCGGTGAAGATGTAGCTTTTTACTGGTAAAAGAATTTATAAAATACAGTCGAGTTGGTTTTTTTATACTTTATTCCACAAAAAAAAAACACTAACAAAGAAAACAAAAGAAAACACAGAAAACAAATATGTGCAAAGGCAGTCTTATTGCTTATAGAAATATCTACCAGACAACCTTTGGATAAAGGAATTAATGTAATTAAATGCAGGATAGTGCAACAAAAAAAAGTTTTCAGTTAGCAAACGAACAGTCAAATTTTACCTTTTTATAACACAAGTTTATATAACTCAACAAACAAAGGGTTATCATCATACGCTGTTCTGTGTAACGCATTATAGTCTGAAATTTTGAAGTCAATCTATGGACTACATCTTGACTTTAGCAGAAACATGCACTCAAAAAGCGATTTTTGTCAATATTTTGTAAAGTGGTTTTGTTAATCTGTACTTTTATAGTCAGGGATCTGTAGAACATTTGTACAACTGATTACTATCAAGCTAATGTAAGTGAGTAGCTTCATATCGATGTGACGATCAACTTTTTTATTTACGAAAAATCTTGATTCTGGTAGCTAACTGAGTTACCAGGAAATAAAAATTTCTGAGCGTCGGAATGAGATAATGTAACACGCAATTTGTAGAACATTGTGGTTTCATCAAACTATTACATTTATAATACTAGTTGGATTAGTTAGATTAGTTTATCAATCCTATCATATTTTAACACACTATATTAATTTCCAGTGGATATGACCTCTGCCTCCGATTCCGGAGGATGTGGGTTCGAATCCGGTCCGCGGCATGCACCTCCACTGCATTCTGAGAGGAGACTCAAGTATAGCCGAATATGGGTTGATAATGAATATTAATTAATTAAAATTAACTACCTGCTATTGTTAGATATTCTTTGAACATCCTGTATCTGACCTTGTACGTTCAATTGTGCACTCAACACCCTGTGAACGATCTCGTGAGTGGTGTGAGAGTAGAAATCGCTAATAATATGTCTTGTTTAACGACAAACAATACCTAAAATTAGAGAAAACTTTTTGTTTTCGTGTGTTTTTTAGTGTCAGTTCACATCGCTTCTTTCAAGGTTTTAATTCTATATTTTGGTTAATTAACTTTGTATGCAACTTAAAGGCATCTTATTAGCACTATTAAAATTAAGCAGAGATGAAGTTTTTAAATAGCTCGAATAACCAATAAACGTTAGAATGCTTATATGGAAATGTACTGGTTATTGTCTTTTTTATTCTTTACAAGTTAGCCGTTGACTACAATCTCGCCTGATGGTAAGTGATAATGCAATCTAAGATGGAAGCGGGCTAACTTGTTAGGAGGAGGAGGAAAATCCACACTCCTTTAGGTTTCTACACGACATTGTACCAGAACGCTAAATCGCTTGGCGGTACGTCTTTGCCGGTAGCTAGTAACTAGCCACGGCCGAAGCCTACCACCAGCCAGACCAATTAAGAAAATCTCAATCTGCCCAGCTGGGGACCCAGGACCTCCGTTTTGTAAATCCACACACACACACACCGCGCATTCCACTGCGCCAAAATGCAATCTAAAAACTGCGTATGAAGCCCCCCCGCGTCGTACTAACGGGATTCCGTAATAGCAGCGGTCGCTTGTGCTTGAGAGTAGCTTTTTTCCGTAACTACCCATAAATCGGTGATTAATCTACCTACCACAATTATAGAACTGTCGAGAAGAAATAATTTGAGAAGAGTCATTAATGAACATATTAAGAACCAACCAACGTACATACGAATATATTCGTTTGTATATATATAGTCAATTTACTGAATTGACTATGAACAAATTAACACTTCTTCTTTGGTTCTAAATTTGTTCATTAATGACCCTACGCTAATTATTTCTATTTATAAGAAACTTTAGAAGTTTAGAAGTAATATTTATAAGAAACGATTTTCATATTAAGCATATACTCAGTTTTTTATAAAGACGTAAGATAGGTATTGCCGGTTAAACCAGTTATTACGTACAAAGCACAGGGTGTAGATTAATAAATCACACCACAATCAAATAAGCAAATATATTAACTGCATCGTCACATATAATTAGATGAGATTGCAAACATAGTCTTCGTTACAAAAAAAGAAAATGCAATAAAAAAAAAACTTGCTTCAATTACTCGCAAAGTAGGTCCGTCTATTTCGCGACATTTTGTTTTATAACACCGCTTTCCAATAACATAAATAAAGCCCATAATATGACTACAGATTATATTCATTTCCGATTTGTATGCCGGGGCAAAGTTTTATGAGACTGTTTGAAGGCATGCCGGATTTAGCGAAAGTGTTGTAGAAACAGTGTGTGGCTAGTGAATCCAAACGGTACAATTATGTAATTTTCGACATCTTGACCGTTGGGCAGTACATACATAATACATTTTTTTTTTATTGACAAAGAATACAATGTCAATAAGGAACTTTATTCCTTAATCCTGTAGTCACAAGTTCAGGACTCTGCTCGGAGTTCTTCTGTCTACCACGCAATGGACCCGGCACCCGCACGGTGAATCCATGGAATGCTAAGATATTCGTCTCACTTATCCTAATAACTATACAAATCATGCCCACGTGGAATGGTGGCAAGAATACTAGCTGCATTTTCGCGCTGGACAGCCAGGCTGATCCTTTGCGCAAAAAATGAGCCAGTCCTTCTGTCACCAGTCAAGGCATAATACATAATTAATTAATCATACTAACAATTAAATCAAATATCGGCTAGGAACGCCCCGCAGTTTTATTCGCGTAGTTACTTACCGTTTTCTTGAGAATACGGGGATAAAATAGCGTAGCCCATGACATTCACAAATAACGTAACTTTCTAGTGCTAAAAGAATTTTCAAAATAAATTCAGAAATTACTCCTACCTGTACTTCTTTATAATATTAGTATAGATTATGAATATAATCTCTCTGACAGACTATGTGTGATAATGAAATCCTTATATATGCGATAGCCAGATATTCAATTAAATGAAGACTAAATGTTTGTCAGTCTATACTAGACTAGTTATGGATTTTACTGTGGAGGCTTTGTAAAATTACAAGGAGACTCTCAACCGTCCGAGTATGATATGAAGTGTTTCGATATTTTCTACGGGACGTCAGCCAGACTATTCGGTAACGAGTTTTGTATAACTCGCAAAAGCGAGTTTAAATTTTACCTAAACTAAGATAGCGGAGAATTCGAAACACGCAATTGCGGTTTATACAAAACATCGTCACTGATTAGGCCTTCAGGGTCTGGCACTGTAGTGGACTATTTACTTAGGCTGATGATAATGAATGAGCTAGTTTTAAAACGAAAAAGAAACTAGTTTAGGGACATCCAAACACCCTGCTAGCTAGCTGCACCTAGTGACTCCCTCGATTGATGTTGTTAGCCCACCAACACTGCTTTCTAGCGAGAGGTCGCTATTCCAATACTTTAGGACCTTAAAGGTAGCTCTTCGAACTACATTGCCGCTTCAGCTTTGTACTGAGCTATGTCGGTGATTGTGCAGTTCTTGTGCAGACCTTGTCATTTCTCATTCAATTTCAGAGTTTCTAACGCAGAAAAACTCTGAGCATATTTCGTTCCTTCTATTCAAATTATTGAATAAATATAATTTTTCTGCGACTGTCTTGTCGCTAGTCTGCGCGTTGTGTAAACGTACAACTAGCTAACATAACAGTGACTTTTGTTTTCACTTAACTATGATCTCTCTTTGTTTGAGCGGATGATTACATTTTATTTAAACCAACACTCTCCAGTTACACGGAAATTATAATGCAATGCTCATACGCGCCATTTTTCCTTAACGGCATTTTTAGTTGATCATCAAAATAATATAATAAAAAGACGCAGAACGAACCATCTAATTGAAGTGTTCTTGAAGCAGCGATTTGAAAAATTCTTTCAGTGTTATATAGCCCATTTATTGAGGAAAGATATAGGCTATATTATATTATTCCCGTATTCCTACGGGAATGGGAACAACACGGGTAAAAACGCGTGGCGTCAGCTAGTATATGGTAGAATTCGCTATCTTAGTACCCATAATACTCATCCAGGCTATAGGCTATATACTCTTACTTTGGGGCTAAGTAGTGATGATATTGTGTGTATTCTGTAAGTATATTTATTTATTGCTAACTCAATGACTGTGCTGGCGAAGAATACTCCGTATTCCGTGGACAGTGCATAGAACCATAGCATCGGTGTTGAAACAACTCAACATCTCGAAAAGACTTTCCACCACTTGTCTTCAGAGGATCCTCGAGTACTTCGGTCACATTGCCAGGGGAGAAGGAGATAACTTTTAGAAACTTGTTATCACTGGCAAAGTGGAAGGGAAGAGACTTCGAGAACGTAGCCCGATGCGTTGGTCAGATCAAATCCGCACCACTTTCGATACAAAAGTACATGAAGCTCTACAAGTCGCGAAAAGCCGAGCCGCATGGCGTGATATCGTGCGGGAAAAAGTCGTGAATGTGTGATAGGGGTCATGACCCTCAGTAATGAGGAACACGACGCGGAGAGAGAGAACTCAATGACAGCCTTAAAGACTCGTGCAGCTGAACTATTCACTAATTTGGTTTTTATGAACAAACTTTTAAAATTAACATCAAATTAACTGAGAATTTTACCTACCTCATCATCATCATCATCATATCAGCCGATGGACGTCCACTGCAGGACATAGGCCTTTTGTAGGGACTTCCAAACATCACGATACTGAGCCGCCTGCATCCAGCGAATCCCTGCGACTCGCTTGATGTCGTCAGTCCACCTGGTGGGGGGTCGGCCAACACTGCGCTTACTAGTGCGGGGTCGCCATTCCAGCACTTTGGGACCCCAACGTCCATCGGCTCTTCGAACTATGTGCCCCGCCCATTGCCACTTCAGCTTCGCAACTCGTTGAGCTATGTCGGTGACTTTGGTTCTTCTGCGGATCTCCTCATTTCTGATTCGATCACGCAGAGATACTCCTAACATAGCTCGTTCCATCGCCCGCTGTGTGACTCTAAGCCTTCTTATGAGGCCCATAGTTAGCGACCAAGTCTCGGAACCATAGGTCATCACTGGCAACACGCACTGTTCGAAGACTTTTGTCTTCAGGCACTGAGGAATTTCGGACGAAAAGATGTCGCGAAGCTTCCCGAATGCAGCCCAGCCGAGTTGGATTCGACGGTTCACCTCTTTCTCGAAATTGAACCTACCTAACTGGATCATTACCTACCTACTGTATGATATCTATTAAAAGGGTTTTAGTAGGCACCGGATGACATTTGTTACATAAAATGTCAATTACGTATGTCTACTAACTTACATCAAATTTAGTGAATTAGCATGCAGTGAGGGAATGTCTAATTAAATGACAGATTTCACAAATTAATTACTATGTAAAAACCGCACCACGGAGAAGTTTCTTCCGGAGGCTCGGTACGGAATTTTCCTAATGGCGTAAATGAGATCTCTTATATGTTAATTACATTAATTTATTTATTTTAATTAATTCTGCCTACCGACGCATCACTGCAGTGAATACTCAATTATTTTGTAAACTGGAAAGTGTTCTTTTACCGAGAAGTTTATTTGAATATATATTCTATGCCATTGGTTCAATTATTTGTGGATTCGAATCCGGTCCGGGTATGCACCTCTAACTTTTCAGTTGTGTGCATTTTAAGAAATTAAATATCACGTATCTCAAACGGTGAAGAAAAACATCGTAAGGAAACCTGCACATCAGGGAATTTTCTTAATTTTCTTACTTACTGTAAAGGAAGGTAAAGTATGTTTCTAGCAAATTAACCCGCACCTACTGAATATGGTCAGAGGATATATAAAAGATAGTTCTTTTACTGTTTCTATGCGACTAAAAGTCCCACTAAAGTTCAAAACTCAATGTTTTTTAAAAACAATGCGAAAATATTAAACGTAACTAAGTAGATATTTCATAAAAACAATATATCAAAATATAACAGAACATATAGATAACAGAAAACCTCATCTGTAACTAAACGTATGTTCAATGAAAAAGGTCAGGGTGTTTTCACACAAATCCGTATTAGTTTAAATCACAACAATAGTGTTATTTACCAGATAATTTCAGTTGTAAATGTAAAATGAATTTGAGAAGTTGCATAGATTAGAGGTGGGTTTGATTCCTGGTACAGGACAAATTAAGATTTCTTATTTTCTACTTTAGATCCGATTTATGTTGTAGTAGATTTCAACCAAATAATTACCTACCACCCTAAATTCACCCATTCAGCGATAAAGCTTTCCTTTAGTGTATGAAACTTTTACCCTTTCCAAGTTACTTAAAACTCGCCACTAATATAAAGCATGTCAATACTTAACATCTAGAGTAATTTCAGTCAAGGAATAATTATCCTTTTGTAGTAGTAGAGTTGTAGCGAGGATTTTATATTTCTAACACTAAATACTCAGATGATATAAAATATATTTTTACTATTAATGTTTGTAATAGGTATATATGATGAAAGGCAGTGCAATTCCATTCCCAAACCGCATGCCACTAACTTTGAGATAACTTTTCATAAATTTTCTTTGTACTCTTTTAGATATGTAGTTTCGGTTTTAAAATTTTTAAGAATTGTGATAAGAGCCACGATAGATAGGATGTCACCTCCGTCTTCGATTTGGAGAGCACATTTTGAATCCGGTTTGGGGCATGCACCTCTAACTTTTCAGTTATTCGCATTTTAAGAAATTAAATATCACGTGTCGGTGAATAAGAAACATTGTGAGGAAACCTGCAAACCTGAGTATTTTGTTAATTCGCTACGTGTGTGAAGTCTACTACTACACGACGGATCTGATCATGATGTTATGATGATGATATTTTACTAGAGGATCCAGTCAAGCTTCGCTTTAACAGTTACGCTAGCTACTAATCCCAAGGACGCTATCGGTGATAAACACAGTTTATAATATATACTCGTAAGAAAAATTTCCTTTTTTATCTCGACGTTTAATTATTTCACTGGCACCGAAAATGCAACGAATACTTTTTAATTAATAAATCAAAAGCAGCCATGGGACGTCTACTGCTGAATATGATCTCTTGTAATGCCTTCAAAAACCCGTCTTGATCCAACTGGTACCAAATACAAAATATAAAAACTTTCCTCACGGACGAGTGTGTAGAGACCCTCACGCACCTTTCCGGTTAAGACGGGCGTGCTAAATAGAGATGGTTGCGTGACTTAGCGAATAAGTATGCGGGTCAAAGAGTTGGCACGTGGAGTTGTTTGTCTGTTAGTTTCACGCGAGAAAACGTAAGCTATGAAGACATCTTTTAATCTAGACGACATGAAGATATCTAATAGCAAGGTGGGCTTCATTCGCACGAGAGGTAAAAAATCGATGCGTTAAAATACAGCGTTGGCGGACGTAGCGTTTGAATGTTGCGAAGTTAAATAAAGGTCTATCTTCAATGTCCAAAGTTGAAAATGCAACACAGGTTTATAAAAAAGCGTCGTATTTTTAAAAAGCTGACGTGTGATAATATACTTGGGCATGCATCTACACTGTATTGGATACCTTGGAATCTAATTTAAAACTAATTCTAAAGTTTACTTGGACTCTACACCTACTGATGTCGGAGGATTTATGTAATTTAAAGAATACTAATTAATTTAATTACGAGTGTTTTTGCACTGTATGTTATTTTTTTTTCATTTTATTCTTATTACCAGTTGACCCTTGACTACAATCTCACCTGATGGTAAGTGTTGATGCAGTCTAAGATGGAAGCGGGCTAACTTGTTTGGAGGAGGATGAAAATCCACACCCCTTTCGGTTTCTACACGACATCGTACCGGAACGCTAAATCGCTTGGCGGTATGTCTTTGCCGGTAGGGTGGTAACTAGCCACGGCCGAAGCCTCCCACCAGCCAAAAAGTTATTGCAGAGTGCTCTACACGCGAGATTGTAGACGAGTAGTTATATACCTAGGACACACGGTATCTGAGATTTGGTCCTAGCAAAGGGCTTGAAATGTCGTGATAGCCCAGTGGATATGACCTCTGCCTCCGATTCCGGAGGGTGTGGGTTCAAATCCGGTCCTGGCTTGCGCCTCCAACTTTTCAGTTGTGTGCATTTTAAGAAATTAAACATAACGTTTCTCAAACGGCGAAGGAAAACATCGTGAGAAAACCTGCATACCAGAAAATTTTCTTAATTCTCTGCGTGTGTGAAGTCTACCAATCCGCATTGGGCCAGCGTGGTGGACTATTGGCCTAACCCCTCTCATTCTGAGAGGAGATTCGTGCTGAGCAGTGAGCCGAATATGGGTTGCTAATGATGATGATGATGGTCCTCATAAGAAGGCTCAGAGTTACTCAGCAGGCGATAAAGCGAGCTATGTTTGGAGTTTCTCTTCGTGATAGAATTAGAAATTAGGATATCCGCAGAGAAACCAAAGTCACCGACAATCGACATAGAGTCGCGAAGTTGAAGTGACAATGGGCAAGGTACATAGTTCGTAGAGCCGATGGACGTTGCGGTCCCAAGATGCTGGAATAGTCGACCTCCCACTAGTTGGACTGAAGACATCCAGCAAGTTGCTGGGAGCCGCTGGATGCTGTGACGTTTGGAAGTCTATACAATATATGCCATATCTATAGGCCTATGTCCAGCAGTGGACGTCCATCGGCTGATAATGATGATGCTGATGTTAATTACCATATATGGGAAGCAAGTGATAATGGTAATTGTGTTTACTTTCGAACTCTAAATCAACGTTCCTCGCGCATTTGTCGTTACATCCACAGAATACAGAGATGACATCTGTTGTATGTATGCGAACTGTGAGCCGAGAGAAAGTGATCACGCTTCCACCACGGGTTGGGATCGTTCCCATGGCATAATGTTGTAAATGACGCCATTTTGAAAATCTTACGCAGCTATACAGGATGCTTGTATAAATTAAATTACATTAAAATTAAATATCGAATATTTCCCTTAACTCTGGTTTTATATTTTTTGCTGAAAAATAATTAAAAATGATCATAGAACATGAATTATAAAATTATTTTTTTTGGAATAAATAATATTTATTTTGTAAATAGATCATTTATTGTGTCCCATAATTGCATCCTTATGTTGCATGGATAGTCAGAATTATTTAAATGAGAAAATTAGGTAATATTATAATACAATAATATTAGTTATGCAGTTCGATTCCTATAAATGGACTCTTCACCTTGAAGTTATGAGAAATACTCCCGAGTAGCATGTATAACAAGGATATTATTTAATACTAGCTGACGCTACACGGTTACACCCGCGTAGTTCCCGTTCCCGTAGGAATACGGGAATGATAAAAAATCTTCGACAAATAGGCTATCTAACACTCAAAGAATTTTTCAAATCAGACCAGTAGTTCCTGAGATTAGAGCGTTCAATCAAACAAACTCTTCAGCTTTATAATATTAAGTATTAAGTATAGATTAAGTAGCGTCAGCACATTTAAAAGCACCATTTTGTTAAATTGTTATGTATGCTGATATGCTAATCTCCTAGTTAAACGAATTTTAATTCCCGCTTATGTTGGGGCACAATGTAGCAATAACATCGGACACAGAAATTGCTTAAATAGAATCACGAAAGTGTAATATATAAATAAATTGAGTAAGATATAAACATATTTTTTGAAAGTATAGTGAAGACACTTTGGCGTAATAGCCCAGTGGATATGACCTCTGCCTCCGATTCCGGAGGATGCGGGTCCAGACCCGGTCCGGGGCATGCATCTCCAACTTTTCAGTTGTATGCATTATAAGCAATTAAATATCACGTGTCTCAAACGGTGAAGGATAAACATCGTGAGGAAACCTGCATACCAGAGAATTTTCTCAATTCTCTGCGTGTGTGAAGTCTGCTAACTCGCATTGAGCCAGCGTGGTGGACGATTGGCCTAACCACTCTGAGAGGAGACTCAAGCACAGCAGTGAACCAAATATGGGTTGATAATGATGATGATGATGAAGTGAAGAGACTTGATACAATTGATTGACAACTGTGATTTTTAAGTATATGCTAAATTTAAGCAGTAACAAAGAGGAAAAATTATTTAAAAGATCGTTGCATACTAACAATTTCCTAATTTAAGACTCATTAGCTCTATAGTTAAAACGTTTACTATATAACAGATTCTAGGTTCAACGTTCAAACTCTAGCACATAATTATGTTCTTTTTGTAACTGGACAAAATCTTTTGCTCTAATAAAAAACGCCGTAATGATTTATTAATGGCTGTTAATTTCGCAAAATTATTGTTAAAAGATTTTATTTGTTTAAAGAAAACAATAATTGTGTATTGTTGAATCTTATTTTTTAGAGAAGTAGGATATTATTTGAAATAAACGAACAATTTTAATTCGAATTCTTTATTTGTACGAGTCTTTTGACGGACACAATAGATATTACAGGAATGTTATACAAAATAAATAAAATAATATATAGGATAATGAATGTGAAAATAAAATGATAATCTGATGATCATAAACTAATAAATACATTAGATGTATAAAATGTATAGTATGAACGATGAAGTATGACAAAATATAAAATAACATGAAATTTCATTAAGAAAGAATTATATAAAAATATAGATTTTATAGATTTAAGAAATATAAATAGTAATGAGCGAGATAAATGATAAGATATTATATAAAATAATATAAACTTATTCATATACTAAAATGAATAGGCAAAATAATACAGCACTAAAATCATAAATACTTAAAACAATAATTATATACAATATTTACAAAATATACATCATAAATTTATATAATACAAAAAAAATGTAGGTATTAAAATTATAAATAAATTAAAATACAAAATGAAATATCAATAATATAAATTACAAAATATTATGTATATGAGATTTAGGACTTATAGAAAAGGACTAGGACTAGATCACAAAGATATAGCGACAAGTATAGTAAATTATTTGTTTATAACAAAATACACAAATACGGATACCGTATAGGGTTTGAAAAGAATATACTAATATAGTATAACAAGTGGGGTCATACAAATTCAGAACATTTTTATGGAAAACAACAACAACATATTAATCGTTCATTACCGCCCCTTACAAAGGGGCTTCGATTAATAAATATTCAATAAATAATCTTAAAACTATCAAATAAATAACTCATAACGCGCGATTTATATTCGAGTTTTCGTTCGTATACCTAAGAAAATAAATAAGACCTATAGGTGCTCCTTGTGAGACCCTTATTTGTCTTAATCTGATTTGATATGGCCTGAATAGGCTAAGTTTTGTGCCTCATCGATTGATCTTCCCCAACCGTGACCGCTGCTAGCGTAGTGTTCTTCGTGGTGTGGATGAGCCACAACTTCATAGCTTGTTTCGTGGTGTTTGCTGGCTAGAAGCTTCTTCAAAGCGATGATACCAGCAACGAGGAGGGAAATCTTAGCTAAGAGGACGGCTTTGGCGGCAGCAAAGGCGATGATACCAAGGAACAGAGGAATGAGGGCCATGATCTTGAGCTTAGCGATAGCTAAGAGGGGAATGAGTTGTTTCAGCTTCTTCTTTTTGCCACGAGCTGGAAACAAAATAATTATCATTATTAGCGATGAGTGTGTTTTTATAGTAATAACGTTTTTGTTTTATTATTCAAAGGACTATGGGCTTTAAGGTATAAAAACTACGAGTATGTTTAGGCCGTATATATTATATGAAATGTAGTGAGTGAGACAGTGGATAGTTTGAATGGATAGAATAAGGACTTTAGCTTACGATAGGACATTATTGAGGGAATCGTTATATTTTCCAATTGTGGGAATCGAACCCACGATACAGTAGTCAGGGTCACTAACCACAGCGCCACTCCTAATGATTCCATTCAGAAAATAAAGCTGTTATGTTTCGCATTAGCCTCAGCTTTTTCATTGAACAGTTAGTTTTTTTCCAACAGTAAAAAATAATGATTGTCTCTGTAGCTATCTATGACTATCAGATGCTAATTATAACACCAAAACTGCTACTCAAAATTTCTGCTGATTAAAAATATTTCATTGCCCAACCTAACCCAATTTGTTATATTTCAAATCTGAAACTTGGTTTCAGTTTCATAGTTAACGCATTACGCAACTATTTTGCACTAAAATTTTGTGTAAAATCTCATATTATCCACCATAAAACAAAAGAATTAAATTGTATTAGAGTAATTATTTAAATAGTGTGTGTCCTTAATGACTTTTCTTAAAACGTGAAAGAATTTATATTATGTAAAAGAATTCACATTATTTGCAAACTTTCAATTGAAAGTGATTCCGTTAACCTACATTTTATTACAAATTCCTAAAGATACCAGTTTTTTTTCGCCCAAATTGTATGTGTAATCCACTTGACCAAAGGTTTACTAACCTACTCTATCTACTTTAATCTATGCAGTTTCATCGTGTAGATTCCATTCCCGTAGGAAAACGTGGACAAAATGTAGCTTATTTTACTCACTGATAGTGTATATTTCCATTGGTGAATGAATTTTTAAGCGATGATTAAGCCATGAAAATGTTACCATCATTTTGTTTTAAACTTTTGCAGTAAAATATTAATACTTAGCTTAGGTATACAAATTTAGGTTTTGCAAAATAATGTTTATTTTTATAAAGATCAAATCTGAAATTATCTGATCTGATGATCTGTTTTTTTTTTAATTTACTTTAGATATTATCAAAAACTCCAATATTTTTTTTTTCATTATCGTTATCAACCGATGGACGTCTGAAGATAGGTCTCTCGACAGGTCTTGCAAACAACACGGCTATTGTTTTTATCTATCCACTATATGTCCGTCTCCTAGTTCTAAATTTTCCTCTATCAATTTTCAGCCAAATCGGTCAAATCGTTCTTGAATTATAAAGAGTTTAACTAACAAGATTTTTTTTGTACATAGATTAAAAGGTTCTCCTCTATGCGGGTTGATCATAGCAGGGCTATTCTATGTCACTACGTATTTGATTAGAAACTTTACGATATCATTTTGATTGCCGATACCGATAAGTCATATCAACAATTTAGTTGCACAAAGTATAACACCGTCCATGGAAGTGGCAGATCAACTTTCTTTAAAAGAAGACAGTCTGGGAGTGGCCTGCTATGGGCCGATTTCTCGATGACTCGCAGGGAAACCTGTTCTCTCTTGAAAGCTCGAAAGGACTTTGAACGGAAGCGTCTAATGACCGTAGGAGGAATGTACCACTTTCATGGCCTAGTGTAGAATCGTAATAACATGTCGACCACGTAGGGGGCACGTGGTTGGTGTATTGATTGTACGAAAACGGAATATCGTATTTGCGTTATGAATGAACGATGCGAACGTATAAAGGATTTTAATCGAACATATTATTATGCTGACGGTTTGTGGTCTAGATTCTTTTGTAACGTTATTTTGTTGTTGGAATTTTTCATATAGGTCAACGTTTAGGTCCTCATATGAATTATCAACTATGGAAAACGGGATAGTAACAATAGATTGAGAGGTTGTGAAATAGTGGCTTTGGGAAATAGCAGGTTTCAAAGGTTTAAAACCTCAACTCTACTCAATTGTCCAAATGAAATGTGTATTTTTTTCTTACGTTTTATTCTGAGTGATATGAGAAATCGTATTCGCAGACATACTTAGTTTTATGGTAACTCTTCGCAAGAATATATATAAAAAATAAGTTAATCTTTAAAAAAACAATTTAGACATACTTATTTACTTCTATGAAATCAAAACAAAGCTAGCTGCGAACTTCAAGGGTAAGTAAATAATATTTTAGAATAGTAAATATATTTTTCATTCCATTTCCACGAAACTAAGTGTGAGTATCGTGAGGGTAGGTATAACCTTACGACATTTTTTTCGTTCTTTTTAAATTTCTCATGTCATACCGAATACAATACGCTTTACACTCGGACAATTTGACAGTTATCCTCTAAAGCCATCATGGGACTTGCAAACCATTACAAGTTTTCACATAATGGCTATTACTTCTAACATTTCTACTTCCATTACTTTTAGTTCCTCATAGAAATCTACAAGTACGGAAAATTTTGGGACAGTAACAATAGCAGGGAACTTCGCTATAAAACATTACCAGTTACTATTAGGTTATGTAAGCTATTACACTATTCGTGCGAGCCTAATTTGGCTCTCATAATCTTTAATCGCTACGAGTTTTAGTTGATAGTAATTGAAGCCGACGGTGTTAACATTTCATGGTTTTAACAACACATAGTTAATAATAAACGTTAATTAATAATGAACTATGACTATTTCAATAACAAAAAAAAAGTTTTATTATTTCTTCAAATTAAATAGTTGTCAAATCTAATAAATTTTACTTTTAAATAGTACCTACTGATGAATATTTATGAAATGAGAACGATTTGACAAAAAACACGATGGATTTGACATGTAAAAAGACAGAGCTTTCTAGAGTAGCATAGTAGCATTATTTATAACATTAATGAATTATTAAAATATGGGTAGTATGAATATAATTATAATTTCTAATAAACACATATGACATTCACCGTTAAAGTGAAATGGGAATTTTAGGTGCGTACCTCATGAATGGACTTTTAATGTTGTACGTAGTTTCGCTACTTTGTTCAAATACATTAACTCTATGTACTTCTCCAATAGATCTCTAATCTATACTAATATTATAAAGAGGTGACAAAAGATTCGAGCTCAGCAGTGAGCCGAATATGGGTTGACCATGATGATGATTATGATTGTTTGAGAGTTTGTAGGGTTAATTTATGATCTATTTGTTTATGGCATTTTTTATCACCATATTTTAACTTCAATGGAAACTATGCGAGGCGTCTACTATTATAAAAAAAATAATACACACTTGTTAAAGTGTGACTGAAACTGAGTTGTTCTTTAGGTCTATTTAACTGACATCAAAATTCCGTTCTGTATTTATATATCATGTATGTACATTAACTCATACGGTTCAAATACAGATACATTTATGTTCATTCACGTTTTGTATGGCTACGGTTTTGAAGATGTGGATGGTTAGATTTTATTAAGTTTTTTTTATCTTTTTATGTATAACGTAACTATAAGAAAAAAAAAATCTCAATCGAATTGAGTAGAGCATAGCTTGAGTTTAGTTAACAATTTCTCAGAACTGCTCATTTAGAAATAGCTAGATTTCTTAATTTTTTTTTTTATTGTATAAGAAACTGAAAAACTATTAATAATTACTACTAAATAATTTGAAAGGAATCATTATTTTCTTCATATTATTTAAAAGAATTAACGTAACAACTGTGTAATATAAAACTAAATTTTAAACCATCACATAAAACTATAATAAAGAACATCTTTATGCTATCCATTATTATAATTTTTAATGTAGTGCTGTTATAAATACAAAGGAAAAGTACCCAGCTTTCAAGAGCACTTATCTATGAAAAAAATTGTGGAACTTGCTTCCAATGTTAATTCCGGTTAACGGTTGTTAATTAAAACTATTGAAATAATTATATTATAAACAAATCTATAAGGTATAGTATAAGTTATCTCCTATTCACAAAAAGAAAGAAAATTTCCGATTCATTAAAACTGAATGAACCATTGCCAATGAATTATGAGACGTTCGACTGATCTAAATAATGAATTAGGGTTCCGTGGTTATATTTTGAAGACATATGTAAAGTAAAATTGAATTAAATGCTTTTATTTAAATAAGAAACACTTTAGACACGTCATATTTGTAAGTTTGTTTGGAAAACATATTTTAATAAGAAGATATGCAAATTGATTAAAATTTGATAAACAAAAAGATGTATGAATCTTTACCTACTCATTCTTCATAGAACCAAATATTATCATATCAATAAAAATAATCTACCATTTATTTGTATGTTTTTCGACATGCACACTTGTTCACATTCTGAATAAGGCTTTATTTCAATGTATTAATGTAAGTACATGTATTAAGTTCAATGATTTTAATAAATCTAATTTTTATATCTTGTTCAATTTCATCGTGACTTATACGGTGAAATTTTAAATGGGAGCGTTAACTTGGAAGTGAAACATTTTATCATGATTTTTTTTAATCGTAAAATACAGGGATGTCATTTGATGAACTTGTCCTTTGGGTGGTAATTTAATGTTTCAAAAGTGTTTGTAATAGGCCTACATGATGTACATAAATTTCATTTTGAAATACCCATGAAACCTCACTTTTTAGTATATTAGAGCAATCTTCAAGCACAGCATTTTTAAAGGTGGCCCGTGATTAGTTTTTTGAGTGATATTTCAAAAACAACAATTAAATCTTATCCATGTTAGTGTCATTAAGTATTGGAAATAATCTTTAGTGTGGTGACTTTTAAGCTTTGCACTAAAATGCTTACTGATGTTTTATTGGTAATAAAAAGCATGACTGTGAAATATAAAGTTATATTAATCATAGGTAATCAAATAATTAAATATAATCGTATGACGTAGAAGATTTGTTAAAATAATCTAAACGAAATAATGTATCTTCAAAACAGATCGCACTTAACCAAACCGCAGTAAAAGGTTTGCTCTATTTTGTTTAACATTGAAAACGTAAAACTTAAATTACCAAATCATCAGCTCTTTTATTTAGTTTCACCTGACCTACTTCCAATTTATTCGCTTCTTTTATTGCTTTCTTTTGCTTTTTATTTCATAACGAGCTTACGTAAACTTGAGATCACGCTTAAAAACGAAAGTTCTTTTGGTCCGATCTTTCAATTAATATTTACCTTTTCTTAACCAAATAATTATAGTTGAATTGGAAAGAAATATATCTTAATTATTTTATTGCTTAAATATTTAGCTTTACTAGCTATATTTATTTATTAGTTTATCAAAATAATGTCTATCTATTTTATTTGCGTTCGTACAATTTATATTATGCTTGGTTTGGTTATTTATTGAATTAAAATTTACGATTCTGTTACAAATTCATTTGATTTCATTTGTTATGTACTTTTGTAAATTTTATAAAGCTTTAACAAAGAAAATTGAAAATGCTCTAGTTTCAGTAACTTGATTTTGTTACTCTTAATAATTTATTTGTCCTTTTTTTTAATTTATAACAATGCTATACCTACAAAGTATAATACACAATTAAAAAAAAATAAACCCTCCCGCTGCGGGACTTAAGTGCCCATAACCTAACATAAGAGTAACTCGATTATTCTTACTTAATTTAGCTATATTCAATATTATCTTGTTAACCTAGCTATTGATCATAAAAGTATAAAAATACGTACCTTCTTCAAGAGATCGCTTCATCCCCTCAACGGCTGATGAAGGCATGCGGAACTGGATCACATGGTTCTCCAGGAAATCGGTAGTGGAATCCACGATCCTAGTCTCAATTTGCGCCTCCCTGGCCTTCGGGTCTTCAGCCAAAGGCTCGTATGACCTCGCGGACCTCGGTGATCCAGTGCCCAATAATGTGACACCTTCGGCCAAATTCATTTCACGAGCTGATGATAAGCTTTCCACATATTTCATCGCTTTTTCCTGAAATTAAACATATGAATATAGTAAAATCCAATGGAATAATTATTATTTTAGGTAGATAATAAACAATTAATATTAATTGAATTGAATCAGATCAAGTCAATTTAGATAATCAACTTTATAAATAACTGGTATGCATTAATAATAAAAAAACGATATTATTGGAAAACTAAAATATGTTTCTCACAAAATTAAAAATTACATTAAATTGGAGAACTATGACAATTGAATTACTAGTGTCACGAAAAATTAAGTTCATATAAAAATAGATTAGGTTCAAATCACGCAACGATTAAATTATTGATATCAGACAAATTCTTGATCAAAGTTTGATTATCATCCAGATATATGATCTTATTTAGGAATGATATACAGTCTTATTTAGAGACGAAGGGACATCACGATTCACTTAATTCACTTTTAATCACACACACCTTCAAACACAAGGACACATCTGCGTCGACGCACTCTTTGACGACGAGCATAACGTTGTTGACCAGGCCGGGGTCATTGGCCTCCTTATCCAGGGCTGGCATAGCCCTCGCCCCGGCTATGAGAAATAGGACAAACGCGTACAGCCTCATCTTGATTTACCACCCCTACGGAAAGCTAACACAAAGTGTGGGCCCCGATGAATAAGCGGTGTATTTTAAGCCAGTTACCCCACTACTGGCGGTCGCAAGAAAAGTGAACTTAAAGCCGGACGATTAAACTGGTACGAGCGAAATTGTTTTATGTTAATACGGGCACTTGACGTATTTAATTGCACTTGATTCCGGTGTCCGATTCAGTATTCTATCGTTTTTACGGATCAGTTGGCTCGCCGACGTCGCGTAGAGTTGAGTGCCATTCATAATTGTGTACATGAATGATCAAACTCTATCGGGATGACGAATAATTAAAATTATTCTAGTTTCATAAATTAAAAATATTTTTAAATACGTTTGGCACTTGCGTTATTTAAGGAATATTATTTACTTTTATTAACCATTGTTTTATATTTAAATATTATTTTAACAGTAAAATATTAACGCAAAGTTAAAATAATGCATCTATGTTGAATGTATTATTATGAAGTTGCAATTTTTTAAAGTTGCACGTATTATTAGGAGCTTAATTTTTATTTAAAATTAGAATCAATTTTCAATCAATATCTTTGATTTATTTTATTCATATTCAGGCTTTAAAATATATTTTGATCATTGAAATAAAATATTTTTCGGTAAACCGTAAAGTATATAAGTACAGTTCGGTACAACGCAAAGATGACAGTAAAAATGTTGGAGTTGGTACATTAATTAGCTATCTAAATATCTAATATTTAATTTGAACTATATATAATATATTTCGTATCTATGTTCCTTTATAATCATTTATAATATTTATAATATTATATGTATATTATAAATAATTATCTGTATAACTATCTATACATGGTTTCACCCTCGTATCATTCATCATCATCATTGTCAGTCGATGGACGTCCACTGCTGGACATAGGCCTCTTGCATAGACTTCCAAGCACAACGGTCTCGTAGCAGCAGCCCAGCATCCAGCGGCTCCCTGCAATCCGATTTATGTCCTCTGTCCACAGCCACAGTACCACCTGTCTGGGGGGTTGACCAACACTGCGCTTTCCGGCGCGGGCTCGCCATTCAACCACCTTGGTTATCCAATGTCCATCGGTTCTTTGAACGATGTGGGTTGCCACTTCAGCTCAGCAACTCACGGAGCTCAGTGTGCGTCAATTGTCAGTGGCTTAGGTTCGTCTGCGGATCTCCTTATATTTTCTGAATCGATCGCGCAGAAAAACTCCAAGCCTAGCTCGTTTCATCGCCTGCTGAGTGAATTTAAGAGCCTTCGCCCTCGTATATCATGTTCCTATTAAAAAATCCTGATAAAAATCAGTTTAAATGTTGTACGAAATCTTTCTTCGCCCTCTCTGCTAGCAGCTATACTGGCTGAGAAAGAAGCATGGGTGATCCAGCTTCCTCTTGTAAAACTGTCATAAAAAAGATCGAAAATAGGTTAGAGTGAAATAACTTATATGTATGCTGAAATGAGTACTAAACGCGTAGTGAATAGGCACCAGTGAATACTTTTGAGACCCTGGAGCTTTTCAGTGTAATGATTGTCCACCGAAGGGATATAATAGGGGCCCTAACTGGATAAGCGGACCCGGGAAGATGCTAGCAGTAGGATAAGCTGCTGTATGCTGAAATGAGCACTAAAAGCGTAGTGCAATAGATGCACTAAAGAGTATCTTTGAGGTTCTGGGGATAGAATAGGGGCCCTAACTAGATAAGCGACCCCGGGAAGTAGGACGGAAATGAGCACTAAAAGCTTAGATCAATAGATGCATCTTTCAGGTCCTGGGACACCGAAGGACCACATATGCCTTTCAAGGAAGTCGAGTGTCTCTGAAAGAGATTTTGCCCCATAACCAACTAAAAGGCAATTAGGTATCTTATTTGGGTAATAATTTATATTATTTATAATAAAATTCTCCTTTGTTACACTGTATGCAGATTCATTAAACTGTTCTGGGATCTTTTATACCTTTTTTTATTTAACGAATTTGAATACAATTAGTTAAACAGGTTACAGAGAATAAAGATTGAGTCTGAAATAATAAATAGACTACTTTTTATTCAGATATTTCCTAAGAAACGGGAGTATCGCTGCCGAAACCGTAGTACACATCACAATTATATTAAAACTTAATAAACACACAGTACGTAGAATTATGCATAGAATAGAATTAATATAATTTTCTAATATAACTTATACATGCACATAATATCTAAAGAGGCGAGTACGTAGCGAATTTCTAATATTTAACCTTGATACGAAATTTATGCTCAACGTAATATAAATGGAGAGATTTTTCCACACTATAGGAACAATGGACATCTGCATTATATTAATAATCAAATCAGCACTTTCCATCTGTTTAAGACTTATGACAAGGAGCCGGTAGACGCCAGACCTTCGTCATTTAATAAAAGCTGAAAGTTTGTCAGCTCATGCTCTTACCACAAGTAAGCCAATTATGGAGTTTGGACCGTGCTGGCTTTGGGAGATAGCAGGTTTTAAGGATCCAGACCCTCAACCGTCTAAGAATAAAGTGTAATTTTTTCATGTTTTCCTCGACATTATAATTATGAAAAATTATGTTCCCAGTCGCCAGTCACTTAGCTTCGTGGCAACTCTATGAAAAAGACTATTTAATTTGAAACTTTAAGAGTCTCTATCGAAGGGTTGCCATGAAGCCAAAACAATCCCTTGACTACAATCTCACCTGATGGTAAGTGATGATGCAGTCTAAAATGAAAGCGGGATAATTTGTTAGGAGGAGGATGAAAATCCACACCCCTTTCGGTTTCTACGCGGCATCGTACCGGAACGCTAAATCGCTTAGCGGTTCGTTTTTGCCGGTAGGGTGGTAACTAGTCAAGGCCGAAGCCTCCCACCAGCCAGACCTGGATAAATCAAGAAAATCTCAATCTGCCCAGCCGGGGATCGAACCCAGGACCTCCGTTTTGTTAATCCACCGCGAATACCACTGCGCCACAGATGCTGTCAAAATGACGATGATGGCTTTTTAAAATGACGAAGGTCGGGGGTTGACGGGCTCCCTATTTATTACTGTGCACTACACTGAATTTACGTTTTTAGGGTTCCGTATTGTATAGTATCATAAATGTACTTGTATATAAATAAAATTAAAGTGTCTATGATTTCATAACAAGAGTTTATAAGTGCATATTTTTCTTGAAAAAAAAAAACAAATATATTTTTTTAATAATTTAAAGTCTAATCTTTGTAAAGGCTAAACCAATTAAATAGTTATAAAGCGACATAGGATACCTTCCGAGGTTATATGTCGCTTTATAACTATTTATATATATTTATATAGTAAGGATACCGGATGGTATCCTTACCATCTGATATCCCTACTGGTATAAATATACCTTACTGGATATAGGAGTTGGTTAACCCCACTACCCAGCCAAGTTTCAAGTTCTGTCTTAGGATAGTATAGAAAAGGTATATATTTCTGCCTTTTTCAAATAACTACAAAAAAGTTAAAAGGTGAAGCGTTGTTTAACGGTACGGTGCGCAAATTACCCGTTTATTTGCATTAAAAACAAAGCAGAAGATTTATATAGCGCCATTATTCACAGTCAATTATACCTATTAGACAAGCGGCTAATTTAGTAATTATTTATACTCGTAGGTATATAAAATAGGAAATTAACTGACCATCAGTTTACGAAAGTAATAGATCTATATTACGAAAGTAATCTATACTAATATCATAAAGCTGAAGAGCTTGTTTGTTTGATTGAACGCGCTAATCTCAGGAACTACTGATCCGTTTTTAAAAATTCTCTCAGTGTTAGATAGCTTATATTATATAGGCTATATATTATTCCCGTATTCCTGCGGAAACGGAAGCCACGCGGGTAAAACCGAGCCGCGTCAGCTAGCATCATACATATGACGACCTCCGTGGCGCAGTGGTATGCGCGGTGGATTTACAAGACGGAGGTCTTGGGTTCGATTCCCGGCTGGACCGATTGAGGTTTTCTTAATTGGTACAGGTATGGCTGGTGGGAGGATTCGGCTGCGGCTAGTTACCACCCTACCGATAAAGACGTATCGCCAAGCGATTCAGCCTTCGGGTACAATGTTGTGTAGAAACCGAACAGGGTGTAGATTTTCATCCTCCTACTAACAAGTCAGTCCGGTTCCATCTTAGATTGCATTATCACTCACTATCAGGTGATATTGTAGTCGAGGGCTAACTTGTAAAAATAAAAAAAGTAATAGATGTAGATATAACAAGCGTGAAGTTTTTGGATATTTTCTTTAAGTAACTATGCTATTATTAAAAAAAAAACTATTCAGAATTATCATTATATACTCGTCAAATAGTTTCTAGAACTTGAACCGATCTAGCATCAACATATACGCTTTGTATATCACAAGAAGACCACTAAAAGATACCTTAGTTAATATATTTTCTCATATTTTTGCAAATATATTGCCCGTCTAAACATTCGCCATTCAAACAAATTATATTACTAACTAATTCATTCATTATCAACCCATATTCGGCTCACTGCTGAGCTCGGGTCTCCTCTCAGAATGAGAGAGGTTAGGCCAATTGTCCACCACGCTGGCCCAATGCGGATTGGCAGACTTCACACACGCAGAGAATTAAGAAATTTTCTGGTATGCAGGTTTCATCACGATGTTTTCCTTCACCGTATTTTTACTACCTAATATACTCGTATAACTAATTGAATAGAAATAACTAATATGTATAATCAAATACTCAAGGTTAAGGAAGCTCTGTTCAGTAACTGTGAATATATTTATGATTTATAAGTAACAAATTTTTCTATTGTGCGTAGAGTAGACCTATTATGTCAGATTATTTCCTAGAAAATAATCAACGCTTTCTTTTACATAAAGGAACTCATAAACGGGCTATATATTGCATCTTGCTGTAAGTATATTAAACTCAGCAAGATATGTGATCGTCTTGTTATTGATGTCTTAAAGGAGACCGACACTTTTGCGTACATTTCTCGGTACAGAATACAAATTTATGCAGTAAGCAATCCGTTACAATGTACAAATTAGTGTCATTTATTAAATATTAATAACATCTGCTTTCAGCTGGTTTAATTTTAGTTTCATTGACAGTTGCATAATCAAAATATTGGCATGTCTACATTAGAGACCGCTTAATTAAACAAATATATAAGTGATTTTAATTTATTTTAAAATAAAGCATATTTTGTCTTTTTGTGTGCTGGGTCTAAAACTCAATTCAGATTCAGAAGGAAAAATTGAGACAGATGTTAATTTCAATCTAGAATTGCGACTATAAATTGCTGGAAATCTAGCCCGTTTAAAAAATCGTACAAAGAATAAAAGAACTTGACCACTACGACTTTCGTGATGTAACCTCGTTATTTTTAACGGCCTCAATATTATGCGAGTCATTGTTTCGTTTTTTAGTAAGTGAGGTATACATGTCTATTATAGCCGGAATTTCTAGGTCACACTTTTTTGGTTGAGTCCTGCGATAGTCCAGTGGATATGACCTCTGCCTCCGATTCCGGAGGGTGTGGGTTCGAATCCGGTCCGGGGCATGCACCTCCAACTTTTCAGTTGTGTGCATTTTAAGAAATTAAATATCACGTGTCTCAATCGGTGAAGGAAAACATCGTGAGGAAACCTGCATACCAGAGAATTATCTTAATTCTCTGCGTGTGTGAAGTCTGCCAATCCGCATTGGGCCAGCGTGGTGGACTATTGGCCTAACCTCTCTCATTCTGAGAGGAGACTCGAGCACAGCAGTGAGCCGAATATGGGTTGATGACGACTTTTTTGGTTAGTAAGTGCAAGTTCTCATTACATTCAGATGCATACAATATAGAGTCTCTTCTCAGAATGAATAAGACTATTGCTATTAGTCCACCAGTCAAAGAGGTTAGGCTAGCCCAATGCGGATTGACAGGCTTCACACACAAAGAAAATTTAGGAAATGCTCAGGTATGCAAGTTTCCTAGCGATGTCTTTCCTTCTCCATTTAGTAGCCTTATAAAAACTTAGCAGTAAACATTTTTTTTTTTTAAGTTTCATTTTAAATTTTAATAATGATAAACAATTAAAAAAGTTATTAAATGTATGGACTTGCTAAATGCATCGGGATGTTTAAAGTCACAATCAAAATATTTTTTTTTGTCTTTTGCTACAGCAGAGTTCAATAATCATTTGTACTCATAATAATGACCTCAGACCACAGACTCCTTAAAAAGTTAAAATAATTTTAATGGTCTACATTTGATATAACTCTCTGCTGTAGTGAAAAAAGCTCGTTTAATGCTAAAAATACTTTGATTGTGGTTATACAAGCCGGTGCATTTTTCTATACTAATACTATAACGAGGAAAAATTTGATTGATTGTTTGTTTGCATTGAAACGACTCTGATACCATTTGACCGATTAGAAAAAATCGTCCACCAATGGAACGCCAAAACATCACCGAGTAACAGACTACTTTCAAAATCAAAATTCATTTATTTATTGGAAGCTTATACTATAATAGTAGGCGTCCACTGATTTTCATCTAAGTATCGGACGCATCGCTTCAAACGGATTTTATTTAGTAAACAAGCACATTCGAAACGTCAATTTTGGCTATTTGTAAAGACTCTACCACCTGCTCGCTTCAGGCATTTTATTCCCGTATTGAAAAGGAAAACGGGAATAAAATGCCTGAATGGAATGGGAACTACGCGAGTGAAACCGCATGGGGTCAGCTAGTCTCTAAATAAAGGTTCTACCGCATCGCTTATGACCGTGAGTTGTGGAATCCAGCGTCTATTGAAGCCTGTAATTACCCATTAACTACATAACATCGGAACTTTCTCCCTAAGATCAAAGACCTTACGGATTGTACTAGGATGGATCTCTTGACCTGTTTTTATCTTTGTACGATCGGTCGAAATATTGCGCAACTTTATCGATCACTTTAAAAGTGATACTTTTTGATTTCCGATTACATTAATACAATGTATTAATTTCATGTCTTTGAATGAAAATAATACTTTGTATGAAAAATCACTTGATAACTACTACTGTACCTCGGGGAATCACTATCTGATGAGCTATCTACGCTTCGAGTTGAATTTTGATGCTAATAAGTATCTCATTACACTGATTCGATCAGATCGAATCAGACAGACAGACAGACAGACAAAAATTTTACTGATTGCACTTTTGGCATCAGTATTGATCACTAATCATCCCCTGATAGTTATTTTGAAAATTGAAAATATATTGCATGTACAGAATTGACCTTGATTGATTAAGTATAGATATACTTATAATAAATCTGTAGTAACTTGTAAATAATCTTATTTACAAGTTAAGCTTTCCATCCTATTTCGATTTCTACACGACATCGTACCGGTACGCTAAATCCCTTAGGATGGGAAGGGGATGAAATGCTACATTTGTAAATATTGGTAATGTGTACTACCAGAAAAGTACTTGGAATAATGTAAAATCTGATAATATCTGATACATGGATTCTTTTAATTGTGTATAATATTTTACAATTAAGAGACGTGATAGCCCAGTGGATATGACATCTACCTCCAATTCCGGAGGGTGTGGGTTCAAATCCGGTCCGGGGCATGCAACAATTGCAACTTTTCAGTTGTGTGCATTTTAAGAAATTATAATATATATAAAATATAAAATATCACGTGTCTCAAATGGTGAAGGAAAACATCGTGAGAAAACCTGCACGCCAGAGAATTTCTTAATTCTCTGCGTGTGTGAAGTCTGTCAAACCGCATTAGGCCAGCGTGGTGGACTATTGGCCTAATACTTCTCATTCTAAGAGGAGACTCGAGCTCAGCAGTGAGCCGTATATGGGTTGATAACGAAACGACGAATTTTACAATTAAAATAAAACAAACACTTTATAAACCAACAGTTTAATTGATAACATCTTGAATAAGTTAAATAAATTAGTGAAATGACTGAATATTAACATTTATTAATAGAAATAAATATTAAATTATATTTCATAATATTATTATATATTTTTTTATTTACATAACATTGGCTGAGCTTTTATTATTATTTAATATATTGAAATAAATACATATTAAATAAATATTTATATAATTAAATACATGAGATCTATAATTATAATATGATAGATATACAATTATGTAACAATATATTATGTGTTTTTTAATAAATATATATTTAGTATAATAATACTTTTTATTGTAATAAATATTGATAAACTAAATAAATGCGATATATTATTTACATGTATATAAAAATATCAATCATATAATATTATTACACATATCTATCATAAATAATATTGTTGTATACTTTCATGTAAATATATAAAACTACTATAAATAAATACTAATAAGTATTTATATATTTATGCCCATAACGTATGTACATTTTTTTAAACTAGCAACACTTTAAGAACACTAATTAATTTTAAAGCAAATTCCAAAGACTCGCGCTTTAAATAAATATTATTTACATAAATATTTACATATTATATGTCTACAAACAAAAATGTATATATTTCTTACGAATATATAAAAAGTATTGGAGTATTGAGGTACCTCTAAAATAGAAAAATAAATCCCGTTTTCTCCATTTGCAAAATCAATGTCCGTGGATTGCCATGTCATACATTTATAAACTATGTTCTCATAAATATATAAATAATATTTTCCAAATTACGTCGTATTGTACTTACCACACTATGGTTTTTCACTAGATGTTATTTTTTTAAACAATAATTTAAACATTTTAACGTACCACTTATAATCTGTAAAATTTTAAATGATACCATAACCAAGTCTCATTTTTCCCATCGAGAATAAAATTGTCCCTCTCGCTCTCTCACTATGAGTGTAACGAGGTGAGAACTATATAATTATTCTATCAGTCTGTTGATCGAGTTCTTTTTATGTAATGATTGTAAAAAAAGAACTTTTCACGTTGGCGGGTCTGTGTACTATAAATTACCTATATATGTGTTTAATAAATTACAAATTCTAACATTTCGTTAAATTATTTATTATTTGGTGGGTCGATTTCCTTTATTGGGTGTAAGCGTTGTATGCTAGGTCGTGAGCGTTTTCTAAGGACCTGAAAAAAAAAATATATTTTTAGGAAGATTATGAAAGAAAAATACTTTTATATCTACTTTATATCGCTTATTCAAGTAATAAATTAATTTCATCTAATTTTTACAAAGCAATTGCTGCCGATGAGAGCCGTGATAGCTCAGTGGAAATGATCTTGCCTTCGGTTCGAAGGGTGTAGGTTCAAAATCAATCCGGGGCATGCACCTCCAACTTTTCAGTTATGTGCATTTTAAGAAATTAAATATCACGTGTCTCAAACCGTAAAGGAAAAACATCGTGAAGAAACTGCATACCTGAGAATTTTCTCAATTTTCTATGAAGTCTGCCAATGCATTGGGCCAGCGTGGTGGACAATTGACCTAACCCCTCTCATTCTGAGAGGAGAGAGGATGCTCAACAGTGAGCCGATAATGGGTTGCTAATGATGAACACTGATGTCAGTGGTAAGCATATGTGTTAACCACGAGGTCCTCGATTCAATTCCTAGGTCAGGCTTTGAGATTGCTAGCTTTTTTTTCTTCGGTCGATTCCGCACCGGAAAACGCAGTGTTAGTCGACCCCCCACCGACGATATCAAGCGGGTTGCAGGGAGCCGCTGGATGCTGGCGGCTCGAGACCGTTGTGCTTGGAGATCCATGCAAGAGGCCCATGCCCAGCAGTGGACGTCTATCGACTGATAAGACAAGGTAAGGGTAATGACTTGTAAGCCAGTAATTTGGCTATACCATTAAGATTTCAAGATTGCAACGCTGCATAGAAATATACCAAAGCATGACGATGATACTTTCCTCAAACATCTATACGCTAAGCTCTACCGCCACTATAAACTGAAAAGTCCGTACCTGCTCCACCCTGCACCTCCGTGTCCTGCCGAGACCACAACCTCGTGAGCTTCTCCAGTTCCGTTCGAAGACAACAGTTTCTTCAGGCCAATGATACCAGCCAGAACCAGGGCCAGTTTGGACACGATCAGAGCCTTGCCAGCTAGCAGGGCCAGGGCTCCGAAGGCCAGGGGCACCATCATACCTCCGATCAGAAGGGGTATAGCGAGGAGGGGGGCCAACTTCTTCCTCCTACCGCGGTCTTCCGCGAACGCGCGTTGTAGATCTGAACCGGTCGGGAATTTGACCTGGAATGAATAAAAAAATCAATTATTAGTTAAGAATGCCAAAAAAAAAAAAAGATTATACAGTAAAACCCGCTCAAGACGATCACGCTTAAAACGATTTCTCGCATTACGCATTACGCATTACGATTCATCGCAATACGTCATTTTACGCCAGTCCCTACAATTTGAGCCATGTTTTCATACATTTCCTAACGCTTAATACGATTCGTCATCCCGTTTACTACGCCTATATGTCACACGCGTGTAATTCCAAATGCGACAAATAAATTACAACAGAAAGATCAGGACATCCTAAAGGTCCTTAAACAAGGTTGCAAGATAAGACTAATACATGATATCTTAAAGAACTGAAAGACCCTGACAGCAAATGACCCTTGACATGATGCGTTTCTAAACTGAAAATTTTGAAGTCGCACTGCGAAAGTGAAATTTAATTGAAAATTTCGTAATTGCTAATGCATCAAAATCTTTTTGTAATACCAGAATAAGCGATTACTTTATGTAGCATAATTAGGTTTGGTCTTTACACCAAATACACTAATTTTTATTACTATTTATGTGTACATTAGTCGTTATATTTTTCACTATCCCCCACCCATATCCCGTATAAGACACGTTTTTAGTTGGGTCCCGGCGAAATCGTATTAAACGGGTTCTACTGTATTCCCATACGAACTTTTTCATATTAGATTGGCTATAACGTTGCAATCATATTCATATAATTAAGTAGTGATTAAAAGATTTATCACAAATAGTTATGCTTTTAAAATCGTGTCAAAAAATTCCAATTTAAATTACTACTGTAAAATTATTTTAAATTTGACGTAAGATAGAAAGTTATTTTAATATTTAATTAGTAGCTCCGTAATAATTATTTGTTTTTAAACAGTTACGTTATGAAAATCAAAAACCCGTTAATAATAATTAGATAATACGTGTTTTAGCAGGTTAAATTAAATTAGGACGTTGAATTAGATTAGAATTCTACTATTATCATTTATATACTAAAGTCTAGTAAAAAACTGATTTTACAGTGCGTTAAAAATGCACCTACTAATCTATACTAATATTATAAAGCTGAAAAGTTTGTTTGTTTGTTTGCTTGCTTGGACGCGCTAATCTCTGAAACTATTGGTCCAATTTGAAAAATTATTTCAGTGTTAGATAGCCCATTTATCGAGGAAGGCTATAGGCTATATATCATTCCCGTATTCCTACGGGAACAGGAACCAGGCGGGTAAAACCGCGCGGCCTCAGCAAGTTATTAATAGATATTCTCTCAAGATTGAGGGTCGTTATGCCATAAAATAGTCTTAATAAAGTTTTTAAATACTAACCTACTTACACATTAAATTAATTTATTTAAATGCTGATTAATTCTATTAATAATTAAGTAAGTCACGAATGTTATGATGTAGTTATTTTATCTAAAGTTAAATGTCCTTTTTGCCTAATATATGCAATACATGATAATCGGAAGACAAGAATCATTATTAATGATTTACATTTTATATGTATTCAGTCGATGGCTACTAAAAAATAATTAATGTCTAAATTAACAATCAATTATCGCCTAATTAATTCAATAATTACGTAAGTCACGTTATCGATTTTAAACGATTGTAAGCTTTTCTAAAATGGCATGTCCATCGACGCGGAATCATGAATGAGAATCCATAAATCACTAATTAGTGAAAGAAACCGCAAGAAAACTTAATAGAGTGTAACAGAAAAAAGGCAAAAATGAATTAATTGCGTGCAATTATACATGATCGTGAAAGCGGTTACGGTGCGTCGCTGTGCGGTATGCGAGGTGCTAATGAGTATTTTCTATTTCTCCGTTTTCGATTAACGGAAACTCGGGGGCAAATAAACTCAACCCTGAGCGCAACTGGACAGATGTGACTTGCAACTGTGAGAATGATGAGATTATGTGCGTTCAAACAAAATTACTAATATCTTTGTTATTTGTGCGTTTCTGTTTATAGTTCAAATATTTAAAAAGTCACATTTAATGTAAGGAAGCTAAAACTGTATGAATTTTCATCTAATTACGATAAAAGATTTAAAAAAAAATTTGAAGCTTTATAATCTTATTTATTTTTCAAATATCCAGACAATCTTTGCTTTTTATATATAAATTAGTCGACATTTACCTTATTTACCCGAATGTATCATAAAAATTAATATATTCAAACCTAGTCATGATCCCCAATCAATTCAAAGAGACTAGTAGAAAACGAGGATACAAGAAAAATGCATGTGAACGATCGAAATGCGTATGTTTTTATGGATGTGTGGAGTGACAAGAATGGATAAAATAAGTAGTGTGTAGTAGAGGAAGTATAAAAGAGGCGCCAGTGACAGAAAAATTAAAGACACAAGAGGAGTGGATAGCCAAAGAAGAGATGGATGGAGTGAGTGAAAGAGGACATGTATGGTGAGTACGGGCCGATAGGGCTTAAAGGTTGATTCAGATCTAACACCCTCATAATCGTGATTGGAATTCAAATAACTACCACAGGATAATAAGACTCCCTTCACACTAGCGTGGATATACAACGCTACAGAAGAGAGAAATCCTCGTGTGTAAGAGTTCTAATCAACTATTGACCTAGACATAGTTAGCGATGAACTCTCAAGCCTGCATTAGCGAATCTATGAATGAAAGGTACTTCAAATTGATTTTCCAAACACGTTTATACAATGATTTATTGTCAATTTGACTTAACGTCCAATTAAAAACATGCTTTAACACTCGTAACATCGGGAAGGAAACGGTATGAATGCTAATGTCAGTAAAGACATGTAGATGCCGTATCTGGTAATCTGACATTAACCTTGTGGTTATGGTGTCAGTGTTTTATTATGTCAATGTATGCAACCATTAATAAGTCATTGTGGTCTAAGAGCCGGCATAAAGAATATATACTCTCATCTGTTATTTATATGGGATATATATGATAGAAACTACTCACATTGACTTTTAAATAGACAACCTATTTGCAATGTTAAATTGTGGCCAAACACATTTTTCTTACAAAACCTAGAAAACCATGAACTAGATCATATGCAACTTAATACAGTTAAATTAAGCATACAAAAAGCTTTCATTTGACATATTAGACGAGTAAATAACTGATGAGGGTATTTGTTTAACATATATAATTATCTAACTGTTTATATCTGGCAACCCCACAGTTGCATAGTGAAAGCAGGCAACCTTTACGTTATGAATTTTATTGTGTATTTTTTACTTTTGTAACTTGTGTACAATTCTTATTAATTAAGCAAAGAGGGAGGTAAATTATTTTTAATAATTTAACACTGGGTGCAATTTTACTAGTGAATATTTCAATGTGAATATTTTCTGTCATTTATATCATTTACTAGCTTACGCCGCGCGGTTTCACCCACGTGGTGGTCGTTCTCGTAGGAATATTATATAGCCTATAACTTTCTTCGATAAATGGGCTATCTTACTGTACTGTACAATAATTTTTCAAGAACTTTTGTTGAGATTCGGATTCGAAAGTTCCTGAGATTAGCGCGTTCAATCAAACAAACAAACAATCAAACAAACTCTTAACAAACAAAGCTTTATATATTAGCATGGATTTCCTTACTCTAAATAAATAACAGATGAGATTATATATTCTTTATGCCGGATCTTGTACTATTGCTTTTTAAGCGTCGAGTACGTTGATCCCATTTGTTTTAATTAGATATAGTTATTATAAGCTATTGTCTTTCTAATGACTAGCATTCTTGGATGTCATTGGATCAGTCTGTCACGTATGTGTCAAGTCCGAGAGCAACACCCAATAATTTGAAGTCACATAATTAGTATCCTTTGGAACGGGACAGTAGCTTTCGATTCCTAGACGGAAAGAGTAAATTGTTCATCAAAATTAAAAAAAAAATCTAAATTCATTAGTTAAAAAGCACTTTAAAAACATGTTTGTCTTTATTCATTTACAACTTTTCTTTTATTTATCTTTTATTTTCGTAAGACTCAAAAGATGAGCCACTACAAACAACGTTTTCTATCGTGTTTATCATCATTTTACGTAAAATTGCATCAGTGGTTGTATTGAATAGCGTTATTTTTAATTAAAACCCATAATTAACGTAATTTCGTTGAAATTATCGTGTTAGGTCGATCAGCCCTACAACTACACTAGCCCAGGAATATCTACCAGTACCTAGCTACATCGTCGCATTCTGATATGAAACGACCTGACCGCGCGAACATTATGATCGCATTTTAAAGATATATTTTGACATAAACAATATGATATAAATACATATTTGTCATGTGCTTACCAAGACCTTTCTTTTGATACCAAACAAGTTATAATTATCTCAGTATTTTTTTCGAGGTTAGAATTTGATAGTCATAAATCATATATAGTCATAGAGCCATAGATATATCACTCGGGCTATTATTACGCATCTTTTTATACTTTATTCATTAAAATCGGTTCAATAGTTTAGGCGCTACGGTGGAACATACATACAACCATACACAGGCTTCCAAAATCATTAGCCTTCCACTTGTCTTCGACGTAGTCGGGTTAAAATTATCTAACACTACACAAATTATAATGGATTCTAAGCGTAAGTAAGTGTGTAAGTGTGAAAGATACCAACTAAAAATACCAACTAAAAGTAAGTTATAAGAAACACAGTGTAACCAATGAGCAGAACTAAAATTATGAGATTGTAATCACAAATTCAACTCAAAAAGTATTAATTTTATTCGATTGTGATAGTTATAGTAGAACAGAATAGAATAATAGTATTTATCCATGTCCTATTACGATTATGGGAGTTCGTTGATAACACTCCCACGATATGCGGGCGACGGCCGGAAAGACTGCGTGGGTGTGAAATCGTGCACAGAGAAGTAACGTGCATCAGACGAGGGTTTTTCGTTCATCGCTACACGCCCCCCGTCCCCCCCGCGCATCATCGGGAGTGTTACGAAGTTGCCAAGCTATACCTCAGAATATAGAATTTAATAATCTGAGAAGAAGAAGAAGAAGAATAACTATACAAAACAAAAAGGAAGGTAATGTTGTCACAATAAATAAACATTCTTTCTTAATTCTCTGTAACCATACATTGTAGTGCAATAAAACACCAACATGAATACAGTGAGATGAAAACGTGTGTTTTAGAAATCTTGTCATTAGTTGTCACGCCAGATATAGATAGAAATAGTAATTAAACCAGTAGAGAAACCAAGAACAAGTTCACGCCAAATATGGTGAATGAAGTCCACAATTCGCAGAATTGACCAATGCATTCAAATCTCTAGTCTTGAATTGTTCTCTGCAGAAGTGCTATAGACGTGACAGTCTTTTAATTCGATGGAGCCGGCTGCACGCTCCAAAAAGCATGACGTCATGCGTCGTTCCTTCGCTCTAGGGCTGCCAACTATTTTTACAAAAAATATGAAGATTTTTAAACAGTATTTTAAAAAACCAACATTTTCTTTTGAAAAATGCATCCTTTCCATCAGTATTTTCTTATGACGCTGTCACGTTCAACTGTCAGTAAACCGACTTTACTGACAACAGATTTTTTTTATAAAACACTATTGGACGCTTGCAACTTCATCGTAGTGGAAATCCTATTAGAACAATAATTCCTGATACGAATTGCGCACGCAACAAAAGCTTTCTAAAGGAAAAATTGTTTTCAGTTTTTGTCACATTTTTTTCATTCATGATTCGCTACTATTTAGTTCGTAGTGTGATTTTATAAAGGCCAAAAACTTTACAATTTAAACATATAGTTCTTGAGATTAGCATTTACAATCAAACAAACAAACTCTCTAGCTTTATAATATTCGTATAAAGATAGTATAAAGTTATTGTCTGCTGGAAAATTACAAAGCATTGGATGTATTTCTTAAATGCATCGCTATTAAAAGATCTCATAGACCGTGAATGTACATTGCCATGTATCATTAGCAATCTATCTTGTGTATCTTATAACCTCAAAAGCTTAATAAGTATTATGGATAGTTTCATCACCTTCTTATAAGTATCTGGTAGCTTATTAACAAGTTTTGTGTTTGTCATTTGACATAAATCTCTTGACATAAAGTAAGAAAGTTACTGTTAAATTATTCGAAACTTATCATGAGGTGGTTAAGCTCTAAGAAAATACTCTGTCTTTTCAAATACTTCATTCATAATGTACTTTTACAACAATTCTAATTCGTTTGATTTCAGTATTAGGCTTAAAATAAGTGCATGTTTCAAGCTTATCTAAAACTAAAGTTGTATCTAAATCAAGTTTAACTTTTACAGAATATCTTACTAGCTCCAGTGTTACTAAAGCACTTTTATTGATATTGTTATATTTGTACCATATCTCGTTTATGTTCTTATCTTTATATATATCTTTCTTATGTTCATCTTTAGAACTATAGATATATCTAAAGATAAGAAAATAGAATTGATATAAGACATTAGTCGATCTGCTCCTCTCATTTTTACATTTCTAAAAATAAAACCAAAAGTGATTATGATGACTTTAAAATATCATGACTTCAATTTATTTCATTCCTTAGAATTAGTCATTTTATCGTTCTTATTAATATTATAAAGTTAGTATCAAATTACCTGGATGGTATGAGATTGCATGAATCCAACGATTTTGTCCAAGATAAGGTTGTCCAACGAGCCCTCGTCAAGACCTCTCGGAATCGCTTCTTCAACTTCCACATTTTGGACTGCGTCCTTGTTTTTGGATATCGTCACACCGTTTAGGATGGAGATTTCTTCGCTTCTTGATATCCTGTTTAAGGCTTTGGCTAGTTTGAATTTTAGGCAGTTCGCGATATCGCTGCCACTGCAGTCCTTATATGTTTCGTATGCGATTTTAAGGTCTCCTACGATGGTGTCCTCTGAACTCCTCGCCTCTGCTTTATGGTTTGTGGCTGTTCTGGCGCTTGCGGCCACTGCCAAGGTCAGAACGAGGAGGTAATGTGGTACCATTTTGTCGTCGTTCGCACGTTTGTGGTGGATTGGGCACAGTGCTCTAAACTGGAACAGAGTTAGCGTTTATATGCGTTTAGTGTCACGCTACACTGGTTGCAGCTAAGAGGGATGCATCGGTGCATTTGTATGCAGTTTTGTTGTCCATCAAAGAATATTGACACATTATTGTGTTCTGTATATGAATATACTTTGATAAATATAACTATATAAATCTTGGACCTTGCTCACGAGATGACCGCCATGTAAAATGTTATGTTATATTATAAAGTTGTTATATTATATAGTCTAATGTCTTCAAAAGAGTGAAGCCTTCAGTAATAATCGTTTATTTCTTAGTAATATACAGTTTTAACAAATAGGGGCCGAAACCTCCTTGTAGGTATATAATAACCCGTGTTAGGAGAAGATCATAAGATAAGTTCAGTATAGATAAGATTTTTGTAATTCAAAACAAAACTGTGAATTGTACGCATGTCTTCATAAAAGTTTGAATCTACAGATAATTATGATCTTCTGTAAGTTTACTGATTAAAATTTTACATTACAGGAACACTTATACATTATAGGAACAATAAATATATTTTTAGGGTTCCGAACGTACGTAGTGCAAAAACGGAACCCTTATTTCAAGAACAAGGTCATGTCAAGGTTTAAGGTTTCGACGCGACGGAAGTCGCGGGCTAGTCACACTAATATTAGGCAGACGTTTGTGTGTAAGTGTGTGTGTGTGTAAACTTGTATGTTTGTTTCTTCTTTGCACTGCGGCTACTGAAGTGATTTGGCTGAAATTTGGAATGAAAATAGATTTTACTCTTGATTGACACGTAGGTTCCTTTTCATACCAGAAAAATCCATGGTTCCCGAGGGTTTAGTGAAAAACTGAATTTTTTTTTTATTCTTTACAAGTTAGCCCTTGACTAAAATCTCACCTGATGGTAAGTGATGATGTAGTCTTAGATGGAAGCGGGCTAACTTGTTAGGAGGAGGATGAAAATCCACACCCCTTTCGGTTTCTACACGGCATCGTACCGGAACGATCGCTTGGCGGTACGGTTTTGCGGGTAGGGTGGTAACTAGCCACGGCCGAAGCCTCCCACCAGCCAGACCTGGACCAATTAAGAAAATCTCAATCTGCCCAGCTGGGGATCGAATCTACCGCGCATACCACTGCGCCACGGAGGCCGTCAAAAATTCCACGCGGACAAAGTCGCGGGCGTCCGCTAGTTGTATATAAATCAAAGATTCGTTTTCCTTTGAAAATACTTTCTGTTTACTTGCACTTACAGTTTTTAATGCTGAATAATATGCGTGTGTATGTTTACTCACGACATTATGTAATTATTAATAGTACCCGTCAAGAAGTTATGTGCTTGATTCGTCTATAATAATAGTTGACAGTGTCATAGACAAGGCTGGTAACAGAAAAACTACTTTGTTGATCTATGTGGGATTGTGGTTTCGAATCTTGGTTCGGGTTATGATATACTGAGGTTTTCTTTATTCTACGAAATTTTCATTATACGCTCAGTCCGAAGTGGGGAAGTAGGTGCTTTTCAAGATGGTTAAAATAGCCAACCCCTATTGGAGCAGTATGGTGATTGATTATTATGAAACTAGCGTACGTCCGCGACTTCGTCCTGCCTGATGGACCCTCGGGAACCATGGATTTTTCCGGGATAAAAAGTAGCCTATATGTTAATCCAAATCTTAATACCAACGTACGTACTGATCTTCGTGTCGTACTGACTCGAGAATGTATTCGTTTTTTAATTTTGTATTTGTGACGGGTACGACACCATCGTGTTCAATGTGTTCAATTCACAATATTTATTAAAGTGGCAATTGCCTATTATTGATTAATCTGTGACCTAAGATCAAATGCTTATTTAAAAGCCTGCTTGAAATAAATTAATTGGAAAATGAATTGAGCCGAAATTGTTGTTGAAAACAGCCGTTGGCGCAGTGGGTAGTAACGCTGCTTTCTGCATCCAGGGCCGCGGGTTCGATTTCCTCAACTGGAAAATATGTGTGTGATGAGCATGGATGTTTTCCAGTGTCTACTGTATTTATACATTACATAAGTATTTATTATTTAGTATATAGGGTGCTCGGGAGTATTTCCCATAACTTTAGGGTTATATTCTCTAAGGAATATTAATTAAAAATGTCTAAGGGACATGTATTCTAAAATGAATAGTTTCGGAGTAATCAATATTTCTTTTGTAAATAGATCTTAAATTGTGTCCTATAGATCGCAACCCTATATTATGACCTAGCCATGAAGTAGATAGTGAAGTGCGGAGTGCCAGTTGCAATATCTCGTCGATATCGACAGTCTAACCACTAGATTACGTACTTTAAAATGCAGGGATAGATAAAGGCGTGTGTTATATGAATAGTCGGTCGATATTAATTTGTATGAAAACATAAAAAGTTTTATTTTAGTTAAAAAGAAATTAGTTATGCAGTTCGGCTCCTATAAGTGGACTTGTCAACACCTTGAAGTTATGGTTAATACGCCCGAGCACCCTGTATAATAATTGATGAAATCAGCTATCTTAGTACCTAGAAGACAGGCTATAGGTACGCTTACTTCAGGGCTAAGTAGGGATGTGTGCACCCTACTTAGCCCCAAAGTATACAGAAACATATTTAGTCAACTATGTATTATATAGAAAAACTTAACAAACTAAGATGTATTTGTACATAACTACAAATGACATATACCGTGACAAGCAAGATTGTAGTAAATGCTAGTTACTTTCTGGTGTAAAGATGCGAACTATTTTCACTTAGCGAGCTGTATCGTAGAAATTGATTATGAATTTATTTATAGTCGAAGTTTCGTTCAATATTTTTAAGAGTCACGCTCGGTGTTTTTTTATTTTATTTCATAAGTCTTTTTACATAAATCGTACCTTAGAGTATAGAAGTAGAATAAAGGCGCCTATTTTACAAATTAAAAATGGCGCCTTTTTGTAAAATACGAATTATGAAAATAATAAAAAACGTGAAGTACCAATAAATAAAACATAAGAGTTAGGGTAAAATACTTTATAGTTTTCAACAGTCAAAATCTTCTTAACTTCGTTATTTTTTTCTACAAAAATAGTTTAGTAGAGAAATAGTAGACATTTTGAGAACATTTTTTGGGAGCATACTTACGCCCCAGGGATGATATTGAGATGACATCAATCAGTACATAAAGTAAAGTTGTATCTTGAATATCTAATTTGGCTTTTAAATATTTATCATACCTAGATATATTTCAAGTAATTTTAATTCTCAAAACAGATTGTACAAATATACTTTATTTCTGGATTTTTGACACAATCCTTATACATCCCTTGAAAAAAATTTTGTAGATCTTATTGATTGAAATTTATTCATATTTAATTTTTTCTTTTCTGCACCTATTTTTTCTTTTCTTAGTGGTGAGGTCATAACAACCTTGGCTTTGCCTTGCCTAGATGATATTGAAGTTGGCCCGACAATTATTATAGTAACTAAAACCCAACTACTTAAAATATTAAAACTGAAAAAAAGCAGTCGGGACCCATTATATAATATCTAGACTAAAATTATCCTATCCAATATTGATCACGACTGTTTTCTAATTGCTTTCTACTCTTCTGGTTATAACTTACCTAAAGTAGTTTAGGTAAGTTATAACCTAAACTACTTTAGGTAAGTTATAACCAGATTATTTTTTTTACCTAAAGTAGTTTTAAATGAAGACTTGCCTATAGATACGCCACAATTAGCATCACTCAATGATTCTGAATCATGCGGTAATGCGATTTTGTTTTCACTCATAAGAAAATTAACAGATGAAAAAATATTCACGTCTTTTTCTCGATTTCACCTTCATTTTCATAATTGAAGTAGTCAAGTTATAAATCATTGCGACTCTTAATATTATTAGGGTACCGTTCCTCAAAAGGAATAAGTGGAAACCTTATAGGATCAGTTTTTTCTGTCTGTCTGTCTGTCTGACCTTGCCTTTCATGTTTTATTTTTTATTGTGTTTTGGCGTATTTCTTCTAGTTGACCATATAGCCTTTTAAAGCTGTGAAAAATCAATTTAAATTTCACGTGACGGACGCGTGATTTTAATTTCTTCCAAAAGAATATGCATATCTATTAATATACTTACTAATATTAGAAATGCGAAAGTAAGTCTGTCTGTCTCTCTTTTACCTTTTTACGGATAAACAGCTTAACTGATCAGGATCAATTTTGTTATTCTGATAAATGGGATATAGTAGCAGAACATAGGCTACTTTTTGTCACTAAAATAAAAAGAAAAGGCAGTGAAATAGGGGTTGAAAATTTGTATGGAAAGTTCTTCATTTTTAGAGAGAAAAGTGCACAAATCATGAAAGAAATACGAAATTTTATGTGATACAAGAATTTCTAAAATTCAACCCTAAAATGTTGTAAGAGGTTGATGAAAGCTTACACTAATTATTATTAGCAAACGAAGTGGCGGGCGTCTGCTAGTAGAATGTATATTAGTAGCCTTGTTCCATAACAAAAATTATGTAATACTGGTATAACATTTGATATAAATTGGTCGATAAATATATTACACTAGCGGGCGCCCGCGACTTCGCCCACGTGGAATTCAGTTTTTCACAAATCCCACGAAAACCATGGATTTTTCCAGAATGAAAGTAGCCTATATGTTAATCTAGAGTCACTTACACTGTGAAAAAGCTTAAATGGAATTGAGTGGGCCACATGATAAGAAATAAAAAGGAAAAATGGACAAAGAACGTTACTGAATGGTACCCTCGAGATGGAAAAAGGAAGAAAGGACGACAAAAATAAGATGGGAGGACAATATCAGAAAGGTAGCTGGAACAACATGGCAAAGAAAAGCTGCAAACAGAGATACATGGAAAAGCCTAGGGGAGGCCTATGCCTAAAGGCAAAAGGCAAATTGATAATTCTGATACCGATGTCGAAGAATAGAATAAATTGATTTATAAAATAACTACATAAAATAATATTAATAACATCAAAATTAAATGCATGAAATAAGTATGAATTACATTATACTTTGCTAAATTATAAATTATAAGTATAATGAAATGTAAAATACTAATAATAATTATGAAATGTATCTTATTATCAGTAATAAAGGCTATTTGTATTTGTATCTGTAAAATCAATAAATTTGTAATGAAAATGTCATCACAAATTTCAGCCAAATCGCCGCAAAATTGACAAAATTTCATACAAATTTTCATTCCCTATTTTATCCCCTTGGGGGTGAAAAAACAAAATCCTTTCTTAGCAGATGCCTACGTCATAACATCTACTTGCATGCCAAATTTCAGCCCGGTCCGTCCAGTGCTTTAGGCTGTGCGTCGATAGATCACTATGTCAGTCAGTCCTTGACCTTTGAGTTTCATTTAATTAGATTTTCTTCAAAATAGCATGAAAATTCATACATCCAGTAATTGTCCAATTTAAAATAAGACAGGCATGCTATTACGGCTCCTTCATAACATAACGAGGTAATTCATAGCTTTAACTCTAACAACCGTAAGACGCGAGGCATCGAGTGCACCGCTAAGCCGAGATCCGTTCTACCATAGTGACCTACTAATACTAATGAAGATAATAAACTGTAGCAGATCAAATTAATCGTCCGTAAGTTGCTGAGCTTTTTTTGATCTTAACACATATAGAACGAGAGCTGCATAGTGGCGTGCACTTCATAGATGTATAAACGCAATGCATACCTTTTCCGCACTTGGCCATTAGGCTTGGCCGTTGTACGTACCCCTGAGGATCAATTAGGTACCTTTTTTATTCTTTTCAAGTTGTTAGGAGGATGAAAATCCACACCCTTTCAATTTCTACACGGCATCGTAACGGAACGCAAAATCGCTTGGCGGTACGTCTTTGCCGGTAGGGTGGTAACTAGCCACGGCCAAAGCCTCCCACCAGCCAAAATGCATACCCTAGTTAAAAACCTTGTGCACGCCACTGGCTTTGATTGTTAGCCTATGCTCAGTAAGTATTTATAACAGCCAATAGGGTAGTTGAATCATATCAAATTTAACATTAACAATTTTCGTGTAGTAAATATCGATATATGTTTCGTATAATATTTATTTAATATATTTCGGATCCATATGATAATAATAAGGGTCCGAAATATATCGATATTAATTAATAAAAGTTAAAGATTTCATAGAAAACTTAACTTAAAAATTATGTATGAAATGATTCGGAGGAATTTTTTGGCACTGCGAATCCATTAGCTTAGGTTTTTTTAATATTTTTGTCTGTCCGTTTATCTGTTTGTCCAGGCTAATCACTGGAACGGCTAGAGCAATTTAAGTAGGACTTCCACTGGTAGATAGATCAACATTACATCCTGGAAAAAGCATGCCTTCCGCGTGATTTGTGAAAAACTGAATTTGGACGAAGTCACTGGCGTCCGTTAGGCCTAGTTCGGACTACTTTAGTATTTTAGTCGAATATGAACAATTATTGGATTTACCGCCCAGAAACTCGAACAGTTTCTGGGCGGTAAATCGAACTCCACTAAAATAGTAAGGTAGTCTGAACGGCCCATTAGTCAGAAATAAAATTTGAAAAATGTGCGTTAGGTATAGTAGATTCACGCTATGTTCGTCGTCGTCGTTATCAACACACATTCGGCTCACTGCTGAGCTCGAGTCTCCTCTCAGAGTGAGAGGGGTTAGGCCAATAATCTACCACGCTGGCCCAATGCGGATTGGCAGACTTCACACACGCAGAGAATTAAGAAAATTCTCTGGTATGCAGGTTTCCTCACGATGTTTTCCTTCACCGTTTAAGACACGTGATATTTAATTTCTGCACACATCTGAAAAGTTGGACGTGCATGCCCTGGATTCGAACCCACACCGTCCGGAATTGGAGGCAGAGGTCATATCCACTAGGCTATCACGGCTCTCGCTATGTTCACACACATTGAATTATGAATGAATGACGCGTTACCTACATATTTACTAAACGGTGAGTTTCTCCACGGATGTCTATAGTATAGCCACATAGTTGCGTAATTAATATGAAAGTGCCATAAGAATCTCATGCCGCGGCCATACCTGTTAAATTGTTATTTTTATGACGATCATGTACGTACTACCTGTAGAGTTTTGACACAGAGAAAACTTATACGTTTAAAAAAATAACTTTTATTTTTTTTTATAATTTACGTTGTTTTTTTTTGCAATTAATCTCGTCCGGGTAAGTAGACAGAAACCACATACAGAGTTGATCCACTTCTTTATCTCCCTGGCTCCATTCTCAAGAGTCCTTTCATACAAAATCGTATGTGGTTACTCCTGACCTAGCCTTTATTAAGAATATCCTGGATATACAATTTTCCTCTAATTTTTTAGTTTTTTTCAATCCCTCTTGGGGCTATATTAGGCAAGAGGCTCAACTGGGAGCCATCAAAAATTAAATAGTTCAATAGCTTACATTAATAACTAAAATTATAGATAAAATAATAATTAATTACTAAATTAATCAGAGTTGTGTACAATTTAAAATTTGTTTACTAGTAAAAACTGTATTACAGCTTGTATCTCTCTTTATTTATACAATCAATGTTATGTTTTATGTTAATTAACGAATACTTTCGATGAATGAGACGAATATCTTAGGATTCCATAGATTCACCAGTCCAGGACACTGGATGTAGGGTTAAGAAATTCCTTGACGATCGATCAACACTCCCCTTCTCTGCTCGTGTTGTTCTCCCTGCCTAGCCAAATTTAGTAAGATCCTATTAGAGCAGATTTGGATACACGAACTAGCTGCACTTCTAGAGAGGCTAAGGTCTTTAAGCAAGTTATAGAGAGATTTTGCTGGTAATCCTCTCGCACCTACTTACTTCTACGGCGTACATAGCTATTTTTAGTTAGTTAATTTGTTAGGTCATAATATTTATTCACTTATATACTGTACACACAATCAATGTATGATTGTGTAAACTTTACGATGCTGGGGTTCATGATGTTTGGAAGACATAAAAGAGGCATGCCTAGCAGTTAAACAGCCCATCGGCTGATAACGGTGATGATGATGACGACGTAGGTTCTGATCAAACCGACTTCAAAAAACAATACTTATTCCCAAGTACTACAATTCTTTATTGCTTGATTTAATTTATCAACCGGTGGTAACTGATAAGACATTTTTAAACACACAAACGAAACTTCTGCCGCTGACTGTACAGGTACAAATTTGCATGAATGAATTATAATAGCAATTGCTCGTGTCCAATAAAATCCAATAGTTAGGCGAAAGGAATAAATTATTATGAAGTGCTAATTATAAAATAGGTACTTGTGCCCACGTATGTGGTTGAGTTACGTAAATATATTCCAAGTAGCGTATTTATTAACTTTAGTTTAAAAAAAAAAAAAAAATTTTTTGTTTACTCCTTACTAGTTAGCCCTAGCCTACAATCTCACCTGATGATAAGTGATGATGTAATCTAAGATGGAGGCGGACTAACTTGTTAGGAGGAGGATGAAATCCACACCCCTTTCGGTTTCTACATGACATCGTACCGGAACACTAAATCGCTTGGCAGGGTAGTAACTAACCACGGCCGAAGCCTCCCACCAGCCAAAGTATTTAACATTAAAACACAAAGTCTCAGACCTTCTATTGGACTTACCTTCCAGACCAATAATGGACCAGTATTACCTTCTATTGGACTTGGGATCTTAGACTGCATCATCACTTACCATCAGGTGAGGTTGTAGTAAAGGGCTAACTTGTAAATAATAATTTAAAAAAACCACTATCAGATGGTAATGATAATGACTAAGATAAAACTAATTCTTTTTACTAAAAATCAAGAAAGAAACGCTCAGTATTTCACAGACCCAAGACTTGCTATCCAAAGCCACATAGACTAACCACTTGGCCAACAAGGCAGTTATACCATTTAAACTACTAATAATATAATCCGTGATAACCCAGTGGATATGACCTCTGCCTGTAATTCAGAATGCGTAGGTTCGAATTCAGTCAGTGAATTTTTAGAAATTAAATATCACGTGCCTCTTACGGTGAAGGAAAAATATCGTAAGGAAACCTGCATACCAGAAAATTTTCTTAGTGTGTGAAGTCTGCAAATCCGCATTGAGCCAGTGAAGTGGGCTATTAGCCTAACCCCTCTCATTCTAAGAAGAGACTCGTGCTCAACACTGTGCCGAATAAGAGTTGTTAATGATAATGAATGTATAAATATATTAGTTATGCCATTTAAGCTTATCAAGTTAAGATATTGATATATTGCTTATTTGTCCTATAGGTACAGAACAGAACGCGAAATTAGTTTGTGATAAGCCGTAGCGGTTCTAAATTATAGCCTGCCTGAAGCCTACTGAGCTAAGAGCTAATACAAATAACATGAATTCCTAAATTGAACAGAGTTAAGAATTAGACATAGAATCTATTAATTATAAAGCACCTCCATTGGCATACAAAGCCATAAGGGAAAAATCGACATATCAATACTATATCTTATATAGACTTTAAACGTAATACAAAGAATATAAAAAGATACTAGTATAAATATTAAAATATGAAAATTAAAGTTGATTTATCAACCGATTTCATAAATTGCCATTTTGGGTGCAAATTTTGCTTTACATCACAAATTGCAAGACAACCCATCATCAAGATTACTCAATTCTCAAAAATCCTTAAAAAAAGAAAGCGTTGACACAATACAGGTCAACGGAAACAATTAAACATGACGTCATTGAATGACACGAGCGTCACGTAATGTCGCGTCATAATATGTAAGTATTTGTGTCACACAGTCGCCCACGGCTTCCTTTACCTAAAAACTTTAAAGAAGTTTCTCTTCACATGCTCCCGTATATCCGGCTCGCATCCGCTTTTCCTTCAAAGTAAACATTGCATTAAAAACCATAAGTATCATCTATTCAAAAACCAACCTTATCACCGCGCAATAAGAATTATAGGAGCGGTAAAAATTATATCAACACAAGCTGTGCGAAAACAGACATTTAAAGAAAAATGAACCTTAAGATCAAGTAAAAAGACATGACGGTAAATTAGCCACAAGCAAAAAAGTTAATCAAAGTAAAGAATTTGTAATTTGCGGCTATATAATTTGATGATCAACCGATTTTAAGCGTTATGATTATTAAAAATAAGATGCATTAATGAGAGTAATGTAGTTCAAGATGTGTAAGAATATGTTGGTGATAATTTGTCGAATAAAAGAGGGGAGGTTGCATATAACAGAAGAGACGTGAAAACTTATCAGCCCTCCGGCGACAGTAGCGAAAGTGGAATGACTAATGTACACAAAGGTCAAGTATTGAGGAGGCGGAGCGAAAAAGCATATGATTTTGGAAATCATGTTTTGCATGGAAAGTTGATGATGTAACGCAGAGTTACTAAGATTTACATTAAACTTTTGGCTTTGTAAATTAATTAATTAATTTTAAAACACAAAACTTATTCTGGAATATGTTGATATAATAGAATCTACTAACTTTCTTGGTACTATTATTAGATAAAAAAATTAATAACTCAACTTTTGATTGTCGACATTAGTTATGGTACTCTATCTAACCAGCTTAATAATATTATACTCCTAAGAACAGGGTACTTAGAAGTAAATATAATATTATTAGGCTAGTTAGTAATAGAAAAAACAAACAAAAACGAAGCAAAAGAAAACACAGGCACATGAGGTTTAAAACCTACGACTCAGGTTGATTATTATAGGGCTTTCTTAACGCATTTGGGAAGGGGTGTGGATTTTCAACTCCTCACAAGTTAGCCTGCTTCCATCTTAGATCACATCATCACTTACCATCAGGAGGAGATTATATAGAATAAAAAAATGCATAATTATCGCCCATTGATCATCAAATAGTTCATCTGCTTCTGATGCTATCAATAGCTATTTCAATAGATCTATAAGACTACACCACCAAGTGTAATAGTTAGTATTGAAATTAAATTAACATGATAGGAAACTGCACAATCAATAGGTGACTGACCTCACATAACAAATGTAAGAAAAAACCACAGCTTAACAAACCAAACATTAAGCCGATGAAGTAAAAACAATGACACACTAAATGCAAAACGAGAAAACATTACATCATTGAAACAAAACTTTTACTAAAGGCAAACCGGACACATAAGAAAAAATATTGTATTGTCGACTTTCACTTCTTTAAATTTTCGAGTTTCAAAAGGATCTAAAGCAACATATTCGTACGAACGAATCTGAACCTTATAGTGTTGTTTATAAAAATAACTTTACAATAAATGCTCATGACGATTTAGACGAATCTAAAGACGTTGCAAGCAGGTTGTTAGACAATGTAGAGGTCAAAGGCCTTAACGCTGTTCCTAATGGAAGGTCTACAACTTTGTGAAAACGACTTCATTTGTAACTTTTATATGAAAATTGAGCGTGAATTATAATAGGCCTATTAAAAGTTTATTGACAATTACGATAACTTCGATCGTTGGTAGATATTACGACATATGAGAAATCTTTTTAGTTTCTGTATTCAATGTCACGTGGACAACGCATGAATAAAAAAGATGCATATATAATTCAGTAGACCCGCATCTCTGATATGAATCGTTCAATATTAATGCCAAATGCTTAGTAAGTTTTCTGAATTATGTCCGGCTCTTGCATTACATTCCGTATTACTGAAGATTCTGATCCCTAACACTAGCTTGGTTCTTGTCAATGTCATGTAGCTCGGCTTCTTGTATCATGAGAAGTAGTAGTAAGACTTACGTCCTTGATATCTTTTTCTTTCCACTTTGCCTGCGAACACTAATTTCTATAAGTTATTTTCTTCGAAGTACTCAAGATTTCTATGAAGACAAGTGGTGGACACCTAAAAAATATCAATTTAGGACTTCAAGAACCTCACTTGGTCACTTGTACGGTTGCCATTGTGCGTATATCCACACTACACGCTCCTTGCTGGACTATACCAACCAATCAAGGTCACTCCAGAATGTTACTAAGCTACTTAGTAAAACCCGGCTGACAACCCTAAATTCTCGTAAGTCTGACTAGCTTAATAATAGCGTACTAACTATTAAGCGTAATTATAATCATTAATTTCTTTCTGACTCTTATATTTTCATGAGTTTTTAACCTCATCTTAATTATTGTAACTACGTGGTGGATTTTTTTCACGGCCTCCGTGGCGCAGTGGTGTATACGCGGTGGATTTGCATGACGGAGGTCCTGGTTTCGATCCCTCTAAGTCCTGGTTTGGCTGGCCGGAGGTTTTGGCCGTTGCTAGTTACCACTCTACCGTCAAAAACGTTCGTTCGTTTTCAACCCATATTCGGCTCACTGCTAAGCTCGAGTCACCTCTCAAAATGAAATTAAGAAAATTCTCTGGTATGCAGGTTTCCTCACGATGTTTTCCTTTACCGTTTGTGACACGTGATATTTAATTTCTTAAAATGCACACAACTGAAAAGTTGGAGGTGCAAGCCCTGGACCGGATTCGAACCCACATCCTCCGTAATCGCAGGCCGTCATTCGCTTATCCACTGGGCTATCACCCTAAAAAGTCTCGATTATTGTAGGAAGCATGCAAAAGAACCATACGATACAACTACTAGACTCAATATTAAGTAAAGGTATTGTAATTACTACCCAACAAAACAATGCTTACTTACATATCCCCATTGCGTAAGGCGCCGTAACATCTAACATGTAAATTGCACTCTCACATCACAACGGATAACAACACCACGAATTTTCACCCTATTGTTAACGTTGGTCCAGACGTGGGAACACCCCGTGACGAACAAGACAATGGCAAAGTTCACTCGTACATAAGAAGAAAAGTCTATAAAACAGAACGGGTTTTGTTACAATAAACTAAACGTAACACCTAAATCGAAGTGAACAGTGGTGCCTTTAATCCTTATAATACAGATAAACACAAATTAGATAAAATTTATAATACTTTTAATGTAGCTGAACTCAAATTAGATAAAATTAATAATTTGGCTAAAATGTTTGCTAATTTCCCATTCAAGTTTACATCTCTTATAATTTTATCAGTGATTGTAGAAATAATACCAATACAAATGCAAATGCCTAATGGAGAAGAGTACAAGAGGAATAGTGTTGATGGATCGCAGTTAAATGATTGTTTAAGTGTAACTGAACGTTCGGAAATGGGTGTGTGTTTTGGAAAGGAACTGTTGAATAGATTGAACGATTATGATGAAACGGATTCATTCAGTTTGGCGACCGGTGTGTCTTTTGTGCGAGATGAGAAATTGCCGAGGGACATTGGCAGCTTCTTGGACAAGGATCCTATGGATTTTCGGTAAACTTCATATTTTGAATAAATTAATACCCAATAAGTATTACAAAAAAATACTTTTATATTGTTCAATATGCAACAACACAAACATCAGACGAGCTCCATAATCCTATAATATTGCAATATCACCATAATATGGTAGTCTAATGAAACATCAGAAAATTTTTCTAATTCAGCTACAAAGTATTTGTTACAATCTATACAAGTGAAACAAAAGCAAATTTATGTAACTTTACTTTAGGCAATATTTAAAATACAGTATCTGTGGATGTGTACGTTAATGATAAGCATCACCGTAAGACGGCACCGCATTAACATTGAACAGTTTGTTATTCATACCCCTATCTCAGCGTCGTACTGGGACGCTAAATAACTTAGAGCCATGTCTTTGACGGTAGAGTAGTAAAAAAACAAAACTATCCCTAACCCGGCTTGGATAGTGGCTATTATTTAGCACCCTATCGACAAAATATGTAAAAAGTTGCCATCACCATTGAGAACCTATTTTAACGGCTCAGCTCAGCTAGCCCCTCTTTATAATAAGTGAATTTTGACTTTAACGCTGCTTCTATGAAGTTTACAGGAGCGTAACTACCTCCGTATCAACCGTATTAATAATACGGGCCCCCGGACTGAAGGGCCCCCTTAAAAACCACATTAAAAAAACATATACAAAAATTGCCTGTAGAGTTTCACTTCAGAAATGACAAAAGTAAATAGCTCTTTATTTCCTGGGTTAAGCGTGCGCCCAAAACTTGAAAACGTCCTATTTAGTTTACCCAGGACCTCTTTATTGTAAACCAATGCATTATCAACTCAGGCAAAGGCTTTCAAAAATCGAAAATGAACATTAAAAACAGTCCAAACAAATTCGTTTCAAAATTTTATTTATCAATAATATAAAATTGACAAAAACTATTTGAAAAACGACGTTGCTTACAGGTCAATAATTGAAGATGCTAGTGGTCTGATTTCGAAAAGATCGCTTCGATGGGACCTTGGGAGGTTCTACCCTGGTTTGGTTATGCGGATCGGCCCGACGCTCGCCAATGGAGTCTTGGAGTTTGTAATTGATCCGAGAGCGAAAGATAGATCATTTCAGCATGGAAAGTTGACGACGGGTAAGTCAAATAACAGGCAATAGGTAGACATTAGATTGCTACTTATAGCTCGGATGATTTTGGGCAACTCATAGATTCTCTCATAAGATGTATTAGGTATCATCATCATCAATATCAGCCCATTGACGTCCACTGCTGGACATAGGCCTTTTGCATGGACTTCCAAGCATAACGGTATCGAACCGCCAGCATCCAGCGGGTCCCTGTAACCCGATTTCGATATTCTCGGTCCACCTAGTGAAGGGTCGATCAACACTGCGCTTACTGGTGCGGGGTCGCTATTCTAGCACCTTGGGACCCCAACGTGCATTGGCACTTCGAACTATGTGGCTTGCCATTGCCATTTCAGATCTTCTCATTTCTGATTCTATCACGCAGAGAAACTCCAATCATAGCATCGACCGCTGAGTGACTTTGAGCCTTCTAATAAGGCCCATAGTTAGCAACCAATCGCAGATCCGTAAGTCATCACTGGCAACTCGCACTGTTCGAATACTTTCGTCTTACAGTGTATGTTTATAGTAAAATATGTATACAAATATTAGGTATGTTTATAGTAAGATCTAAAAAAACATAAATAATAATTTTAAAAAATATTAGATTCGCGCAGACCCGAGAAAAATGTAAGTAGGTAGCTATTTTAACAGCACATAAAAATTGCAATTTTAATACCAAAAGAAAGTCCTTCATATTTTAATAATGACTTACAACTATTTCATAACGGCGTGAATGTGAAATATTTTTAAAGGAAAAGAAAATTATTAAAAAATGAATCAACGCCATCTACCGTTGCTTGGTCAAACTCCTTTCATGGATCAAAGTCAAGGCTGCTATAGCAATGAACTTGGGAATGCGCGCCATCTGTTTTCAACGCTCAGAACTAGCATGGTATCCATTTCTACGCAGACTTTACCGTTCAAGCTGTATCGGTCTGTTAATATATAAATATTAATTTAGTGTTCCTTTGAAAATATAGGTCCAAGAAACCATTTCTAAATATCAGAAAACCCCAGGAGTATGATGTCAATCACGTTGGGTTGCCACTGTTATGCGCATTTCCGCAATGTGTTAAAAAAGAAGGAGAAATAATATTGTAGAGTTATTGAATGTGAGATAGGGTGATAATCATGGATTTTTCTGTACACCTTTAAACATTTTTACTATACAGAGTACTCGGGAGTATTTGCCATAACTTCAATGTGTTGACGATAGGAGCCGAACTGCATAGCTAATTTTTACTAAAAAAAAAACAATTTTTATAATTTCATACAAAGTAATTCAAATAATTCCGATTATCTATGTAACACACACCTTTTTAATTATCCTTACTTTTTAATATACGTAATCGTAGTGGTAAGACTGTCGATATCGATGAGATATTGCAACTGCCACTCCGCACTTCACTAGTAAGCTACTTCATGATATTTATCAATGAATAAGTTTGGCTAGGTGATAATATAAGTATGCGATTTATGGGACACAATTAAAGATCTATTTACAAAAGAAATATTTAATTAATTTCAGTCTGAAAATATTAATTTTAGAACACATGTTACTTAGACATTTTTAATTAATTTTCCTTAAAGGATATAACCCTAGTTATGGGAAATATTACCGAGCACCCTATATATGAGACCGTTTACGATGTTTATTTTCCAGGTCGCCTTTTAACCCGTAATTTGCTGTTACCATTCCTTCTGGGCATCAAGTTTCAAATGGCTACCTTATTGCCACTATTGCTCGGCCTACTTCTATTGGCTAGCAAGAAGGCTTTCTTGTTAGCAAAGCTGGCTTTATTCGCTGTGACGATATTCGCTAGTCGAGGGACAAATTACGGCGAGACGAATTTTTTCGAAAATCTACTGGGACCTTCGTCTCACTCGTCGCACGAACACAGCGGGCATCACCACCACCACAGTTCTGGAGGTATGTGTCTAGATAGATAGATAGATAGATAGATAGATAGATACATATATAGATAGATAGATAGATGTTCTTTATTTGCACACTACGAAAACAAATACAAGTGAAATAAAAACATATTAAGAATAGATCAGCATACAAAAGGAAATCTATTTATAGATATATTACAAATTTAAGCACATATTTAATAATGATATACGTTTTTGTATAGCACATTTTAATATTTCAGAAGAAAGAAAAAACCAAAAAGCAGAATGAGAAATTGTTTATGTTCATCTGTTAATTCAAAAAATATTTTTTTTATTTTTTAAATATCACGTGTCTCAAACTGTGAAGGAAAAACATCGTGAGGAAACCTGTATATCTGAGAATTTTCTTAATTATCTACATGTGTGAAGTATGCCAATCTGCATTGGGCCAGCGTGGTGTTTGGCCTAACCACAGTGCTGAGCTCAAGTCTCCTCTCAGAATGAAAGAGGTTAGGCTAATAGTCCACCACGCTGGCTTATTGGCAGACTTCAGACACGTAGATAATTAAGAAAATTCTCAGGTATGCAGGTTTCCTCAAGATGTTTTTCCTTCACAATTTGAGGCACGTGATATTTAATAAATAAATTATTAATTTTTTGTATCAAAAGATGAACACAAACAATTTTTCATTCTGCCTTTTGTTTTTCATCATGGAAATTTCTTTCTTTCTCCTAAGGTTCCCTCACGATGTGAATATCTATAGAACGTGCAAATGATTTTTCATATTTTCTTATATTTCGATAGTATTCTTTCCGGTCACAGGTCATATAACAACATGCAGGTGTAGCATAACACAACCTACATCCTATTATATTGGAAACATAGGACAGTGACATTAGGTCACATAAAAATCACGTAGTGAGTACGAACTTCAATTGTAGTTCTCACTAATCGAAATATTATATTTCCGCAATATAGTTACTAATTGAATTAATAAACCTTCTAGAAATAACAAAACAAAATAATTATAACAAAGTAGAAGGCTTATACTAATCTTTGTATCTTAAAAAAATATTTTCTTCTTTTTCTCGTAGATAATTTAATTTTTGAAAGTAGAATATTATAGAAATCCTAATTCTTATAATAAGTCTTCTGGCAGTATCAGATGTTGCTAAATCATACAAGTTGAATAAAACATTAATACGCAACACCTCAATTATGTTTCAGATTCATTTATACTAATATTTTAGAGAGGTAAAGTTTGTAGTGTTGTAGAGAGAAATCTCTGGAGCTACTGAACTGATTTTGAAAATTATTTTACAACTATAAAGCCACCTTAGCTGCGAGTAACAAGGGCTATATTTCCATCCCCATATTCGCACGGGGACGGGAACTACACTGGTGAAACCGCGGGGCGTCGGCTAGTATGTTCTAATTCAAAACAAAAGCAAATAACTAGCTTTATAAAGCTGAGGTGTCAGATCCCGGTCATTACAGCGCAATAGTAATAATTGCTGACTCAAACTGCACTAGAATGTGTTAAAAACTTCAAGTTCCCCATATTATAATGTTGCCAACGGCTGATGACGATTAATTTTTCAGGTTACTATGGCGACCACAGACATTATCCCCATCATAGTGACCATGGACACAGCCATCATGAACATGATCATAGTCATGATCATGGTCATAGCGATCATGGTGAATGGAGCGAGCACAGCGACCGTGGTGACTACCACTATTACAAAGAAAAATCCGACAAAACTGAACCAACTTTAGCACCCATTACACCTGACGAGTTAAGAGACAGACTAGAAAGACTATTTGTAACGAAGAAAGATAAAAATGATCCGAGAGAAGAACCTAAGATGATAAACGCGAGGAATTATCCATGGACACCCATAAGTGGTGGGTGACTACGGATAATTAAAGAAAAACATAATTTTTCAAACATTGGATAATCTATTAATTAATTAACAGCTATGACATAAACTTTCAATTTAATTTTAAATTCTAATCAATTTAATTCATGGAATTAGAGCCTGCGACAGTCAGACATGCCTCATTTTATGAAAAAAAAAGCGAAAATATTCCGTTCGCGTGAAATTCCGCTTGTCACATATACCACGGCAACCGTCGTTTTTTCAGGGATAAATAGTAGCCTATGTGTTAAATCCTGAGTAAAATCTTCTTCCATTCTAAATTTTAGTTAAATAGGCTTACACGTATTGTATCAAACAAATTAACATAGTTACACATTTAGACACAAACTTTCGCCTTTATAATATTAGTGTGATAAAAGTTTGTCAGCTGCTCCTAACATAAATTTATGTTTAGACTGTAGTAGCGTCGGAAAGTAGCAGGTTTTAAGGGTCTAGACTTTCAATCGAAAATGTATGGAGTATATTTTTTTTATTTTTCTCCGAATAATCTAGGGAATAATGTCCCTAATCCTTAGTCTCTTAGTTTCGCGACAACCCATCGAAAAACACCGTTAGATTTCAACATTTTCTAGGGTATCTAATGCCCTTCATTAGATACCCTAGAAAATGTTGTCACGAAACTATAGGTCTAAACTGAAGATATTATTCCTCATAATAAAAAAATCTCTCGTAGAAAATATTAAATTACGGACAATAGAGGATCTAGACCTGCAAAACCTGTGCTACATTCCAAAACCACCACTTTTCAAACACCATAATTGGATACGGTACTTACGTATAGACGGAGCATGGGCTGACTTTTCATTTTCATGATCCTGATTTAGCGTTCCGGTACGATGTCATGTGGAAAGGGGTGTGGATTTCCATCCTCCTCCTAACAAGTTAGCCCGCTTCCATCTTAGATTGCATCATAACTTACCATCAGGTGAGATTGCAGTCAAGGGCTTTACAGAATTTAAGGATGTAAAGAGTAAAAAAAAATCCTTTATAAATTGAAGTAAGTCTGGCTATAGCAGGCTATCGTTCTATCATGTAATTGCATATTAATTATTGCATAATTAGTATTAGCGTTACAAACACCCATTAAACATCAGTTCAATCATTAAAAGCTTAATGACCTTGGTTTAATGAAATTTATTTGAATATGTAGAATACGGCGTAATATTTATGAACATACATAATATTTCTCTTTCATAATGATATTTTCACTCTCTCACTCAAAATTTTAATTAACTTTATTCAATTAGATTGATTTCATAAAAACGATAAAAACTGAAATAAGATAGTGATTTGAAACATCATAATAATATCTTGTGTTTTTTTCCTTTTAGTTCACTAAAGCAATATTACCATACATTTTACATTAAACAATAATTATAATGTGGTATTAATGTATCTATTCATAATTTTCCTACCAAAAAATCACTAAATCCATAAAAAATATTCATGCCTATTTTGGTCTTGTCGTGATAATATAATCGAAAACATAATAATTATTGATAAATTAGCTATTTCTAACAATATTTTATTGGTTAACAAATATATTACATAATTAGAATTTTTTTTTTCATCTTTTATCTTAAACGATTTGTCATAAAAGTCTTTCTAGTCAATGAGTCAAAAATATTCGTCGCACTTTAAAATGCATGTTAAAACACACACATTTTTTTTTAATTGTTATTATTTTGCCTATTATTATTTGTAACTTTTGTATTTTTTTATAGTTTTAATAATAAATACTAAGTCAATGTATGTGTTTAATTTACAAATTGTACCTCGATTATTAAAAAAAAGAATTTTCAAAATCGGTCCACAAATGACGGAATTATCGCTGGACATACATAAAAAAAAAAAAAAAAAAACATACATACAGCCGAACGTAGAACCTCCTCCTTTTTGGAAGTCGGTTAAAAATAAATTCAGGATGAGTTTAAAAGGAGATGGCCCATTTCCGGTCCACTCTTGTACGCCATATTAAAAATAAATTAAAAATACAAGGGTTTTATTAAAATCTAAACAAGTAAATAAATATAACTAAATAAAAGGAAATAGATAAAACTAAACCCCAAGTCTTTGAGTTATAGCAAGATGGCGCCCATACAGTAGTTGCTTAATGGGCGCCATCTGGCTGACATGACAATTGACAGCAAACATCAAATCGACTATTGCATTAAAAACGTCATCAATCCGCAATTATTACCCACATTTTGTTGCATTTCTTGGGAGAGAAATAATATTATTTCCAAAGATTTAAAGTAAATTCGTAGATTTGTATGATCAAAGATAGTTAAATAAAAAAAAATATATTATTTCCGCCAGGGTACAATGACTAATCCTGGGCTCCATACAATTTTGGACCATCTCCTTTTAAAGAGATAATCGGAACTGAAACAAGTAATTGATGGGTTGCATTTAACTCTTGTCTCAAACAGTTTTTTCATGGAATAAAAATATTAAAAGTATTTTCGAAAAAACCAATTTTTAATACAATTTTAGTATTTTGCCTAAGGAGTAGAGTAGGGGTAGGGTAGGGGTAAGAATTAAGTGCACATAAGTCAGAGCGAAGCTTGTCCGGAACCGCTAGTAATATTAGAAAATTATGGGTATTTATATTTATATTATATTTATAAGAGTCGTGATAGCCCAGTGGATATGACCTCTGGGCCAGCGTGATGGACTATTGGCTTAACCCCTCTCATTCTGGGAGGGACGAGCTCAGCAGTGAGCCGAATATGGGTTAATAATGATGACAATGAATGATGATCGGTATTTATGTAAATACTGTTTTACTATAAATATCTTCTGCGTCTTGAACGACTGGCAATTTTCTTTTTTACTTCAATGATACATCAAGTGTAAATGGTGCCAGCTATATTGCCTATACTATTTTCCGCTCTGAATAACATGAAACTTCCATTAATTCATTCGTTACTCACTCGGCCACTAGGATATGAGAGTGTAATGGAAAAGTTGAAAAAAATGTGGGAATATGCAACAATCATTACGAGCCTATTATCCTTACAAGAGAAGTAATATAGAGTTTAGACCCGCCATGCTGCTCCAATGTGAGTTGGTGGGCTTAGGGTGTTAATGTTAAAAATTATTGATAATGAATAACACCGCCAACTTCCCAATTCCAAGATGAGAGTTTTAACCATTTTTATAGAAAAAAATATACTGTCTTAATTGAGAATCCTCCTCCTTTTTTTGAAGTCAGTTAAAAAGAAAACTCAGTATCTCACATAGTAGATTTCATCATTGCTTAATAATTAGTTCTGTAGTAGCTAACCATGTACTAATATGTATTATGTGGCCAAAATTATGAAAAGTTTTATTATCACTACATAGTAAAACAAAGTCGCTTTCTCTGTCCCTATGTATGCTTAAGTCTTTAAAACTACGCAACAGATTTTGATACGTTTTTTTAATAGATAGATTGAAGAGGAAGGTTTATATGTAAAATAGCATCCATGGTTCTCGCGGGATTTGTGAAAATCTGAAATCCACGTGGACGTAGTCGCAGGCGTCCGCTAGTAAGAAATAAATGATAGAAAATATTCACATTGACACATTGCAAATAGGTACTGGTTAAAAGAATTTACCCAAAAGAAAGAATGTATAAAATTACAACATTAACATTTATGATTAAAGTTATGTGGCAAAGGTAATAAGGTAGTTTTTAGATAATTTTCCTCGCCTGACATTATTGATAAGTTTGGTTTTTCACTTAACATCAAGTGAACTATCAGTAGGGAGAGCCTTGAAAGCCCAGTGAATATGACCTCTTCGATTCAGAGGGTGTAGGTTTTAATACGGACCGCGGCATGCGCCTTCAACGTTTCAATGTGCATTTTAAGAAATTAAATATCACATGTCTCAAACAGTGAAGGAAAAACATCGTGGAGAAACCTGCATACCAGAGAATTTTCTTTATTCTTTAAGTGTGTGAAGTTTACCAAAATGCATTTGACTAGCGCGGTGGATTAAGGCCTAACCCCTCTTATTCTGAGAGGACACTCATGCTCAACAGTGAGCTGAGTATAGATTGTTAATGATAAACTATCAGTAAAAACTACCCAATTAAAAAAAACCGAATATCCATCTAAAACTATAAAATTGCTGATATCATAAAGCTGAAGAGTTTCTTTTTTTGCTCAGGAACTACTAGTCCGATTTGAAAAATTCTTTCAGTGTTAGATAGCTCATTTATCGATAAAGGCTATATGCTATAAATTATCCCCCTATTTTTAAGGAAACCGGAACCACGCGGGTAAAACCGCGCGGGGTCAGCTAGTTTCAAAATAATGATGAATTCTATACCTATTATTACCTCGGACGTGAATACATCTGCCGTTAGACCAAATTACTATTGAGTTTTCATTTGTCTGCAGCATCTAGCAGGCAAGTGCCGATTTATAATCAGCCACCACTACGGCGCGCAATTTTCTTGACTTTCATCATTTTTTCAACAGAATTATCAGCATCGCGTGAGAGGTATACACGCTCATATAGTATTATTTTGCGTGCCGGCAAGATTTCTCGATATTTTTCTTATACCGTCTTGGTATGGTTACAGAATTGGGATGAATAACTGGACGGTTCTGCTCCAGTTAATCTATATATCTATAATTATATTTTTTAGATATTAGTATATGGACCATGCATCTGGCCCACCTGATTTATTAGTATGAGGGACGGTTCTTAACCCGTATTGGGATCCGGATGTGTACCTACATAGCCTATTACTAGGCTATGTAGGTAATAATGTAATACCTACTCTAGTTGAAATCAATTTATCTGTAATTTATATTTACGGAATTTAAAGAACAAGTGAACAGCACTTATTGGGTTTAAATATTATTAATCTGATATAAAATACGAGCTAACGCTGCGCAGTTTTACCCGCGTGGTAGGAGTGAGATTACAGGGATAAAGCCTATGAAACTTACAAATATTAGGTTTTCTGGTGGTAAAAGAATTATCAAAATCAGTTCAGTATATCCAGAGACTTTACCTGTCTCAATCAAAAATCAACATCAAAAATCATTTATTTCAAGTAGGCTCAGTTTACAAGCGCTTTTGACACGTCAGTTGTAAAGATTCTACCACCGGTTCGGAAGGCAGGTTCTGCTGAGAAGAAACCGGCAAGAAAAGAAACAGTTGCTCTTTTTAAAAAATCCTACAGTATTATAATTTAAAATTGATGACACCATTACAATTTCTTATAGTTTTACTTTCTGTGTGAAGGTGGAAGCTGTTCCAATAGCCTCCAAGCGCCTTTATCTTTAAGGAACTCATCAATGGTGTAGTAACCTCGACTAAGTAAGTTTTTAACACATTGCTTAAAGCTATGCATTGGCAGGTCCATAACAATCTTGGGGATCTTGTTATAGAAGAGTACACCCAAACCTACAAAAGATTTTTTTACTCTTTGGAGACGATATGCAGAAATAACTAACTTATGCCCGTGTCTAAGACGTAAGACATGGGTTTAAATCTCCATTTCGTTTGTACAAATTAATATTTTGTCTTACATAGACTATACAGTTAATTAATCTGTCTGATGATCTGTTAACTCAGATTAGTTATCTAATATTATATTAGTAAAAAAGTAAAGATACTAAATATGAAAAACAATGCGCTGTAACAGCAAGGTCTGTAAGAAGTCATGAATACCGGAGTCAATATATTTTTATATTCATGAATTCATATTTCTGAGCATGAGGCATTTCAGCCTCCATAAAATGAAGCTCATGGGGCCGAGTTTGTGAGCCGAGACTTCATTTTATGGAGACTGAAAATCTGCTGAGCTCAAGTCTCCTCTCAGAATGAGAGGGGTTAGGCCAATAGTCCACCACGCTGGCCCAATGCGGATTGGCAGACTTCACACACGCAGAAAATTAAGAAAATTCTCTGGTATGCAGGTTTCCTCACAATGTTTTCCTTCACCGTTTGAGACACGTGATATTTAATTTCTTAAAATGCACACAACTGAAAAGTGGGAGGAGTTGCATGTCCCGGATTCGAATCAACACCCTCTGGAATCGGAGGCAGAGGTCATATCCACTGGGCTATCACAGTCTCACGGTCCATTACAATGACATGCGCTGACCAGGAAAATGTTACGGCAGTCACAAATTATTGACATACTGTTCCGTATATTTATTAATTCCAACATGACATCGTATTGGAACGCTAAGTTGCGTGGAACCGCTAGTTTACCGGAAAAATGTAAATAAATTAACCACAACCAAGCTCCTAATTGGAAATACTAAACCTTTTATATGACAGTAATACTTCCGCTATTTAGACAAATTTAAAGTTTTTTTTTTATTCTTTACTAGCGGACGCCCGCGACTTCGTCCGCGTGAAACTCTAAGTAAACTTTTAACTACCTCTACCCTACCCCTACGCTGCCCCTACCCTACCCCTACCCTACCGCTACCCTACCCCTATCCTACCCCTACCCTACCCTTACCCTACCCCTACCCTACCCCTACCCTACGTTGAAATTTTTCCTGAATTTTCTTTGCTATAAACCTCATGGAGCCCGAGACCTTTTCAACGAATGCAAAACCGTGGAAATCGTTTCTTGGGTTCTGGAGTTATAGCGTCAAGAGGGAAAATCCGACCTTTATTTTTTTTTTTTTTTTTATAAAAAGTATCCTATGTCCTTCTCGTGGCTCTAAACCTCCCTGCCAATTTTCAGCTAAATCGGTTCAGCCGTTCTTGAGTTATAAGTGGAGTAACTAACACGACTTTCTTTTATATATATAGATAAATTAGCCATGTCACCAGAAGATGGTACGTGATTATGCAATCTAAGACGGAAGCGGGCTTTGTTTCTGTCCATAGAAGTAAAAATGATGAATGAATATGAAACAACATAGTACTTTGTTATCTATACTTTTACTAGAATGAAAAACTAATATCTGTACAATGAAAATAAATAAAACATGAATTGAAAAAAAACTATCAAAAAATTTAAATTATAAATTTTATTTACAGAATTGCTAAACAGGGTTTTTATTGATATATACAGGTAATTTAGGTTTAGTGTAGAGCACAATATAGAAGCTTTAATGCATTGAGTAAGAATAATCAATAAAATCATAGGAATTACCAACGCAGACAAAGTCACAAGTACTTCGTCATTTACTAACCAATTTTGAAAATATATTTTTTGTTTCAAAGAGTTTCAAACAAATATTTTTCCTAGTTTGGTCGCATTTCATTTTCATGAAAATCGGTTTAGTGATTTTGTGTTAAAATCAAAATAACTGAAACACGTCTTGAAGTCGGTTCCATTTAGAGGTTAAAAAGATTATCTATTACAATTTTGTTAGTATGTTAGTTACACATTATTTTTTGTCAATCCATATAAATTACTAGTTGAGTGTGGTTCCCGTCCCCGTAGGAATACGGGGATAATATATAGCCTATAGCCTTCCTCACTAGATGGGTTATATAACACTGAAAGAATTTTTCAATTCAGACCAGTAGTTCCTGAGATTAACGCGTTCAATCAAAAAAACAAAAAAAAACAAACGAACTCTTCAGCATTATTATTTTTAAATTACTTATAATGATTTACCGACATAAATATACCTAATTGCCTAATTAAAAAAAAATACTTCCAGTAGTAAGAATTACTTTGGTAAATTTGACAGGAATGCTGTTCGATCTTGACCTTACTACCACCGACATTCAGTTTTTTTATGTGTTACTAAAAATAACGATGATATTGCATTCCAAGTATGAAAAAAATAAATCAATTCGTAATTCAAATGAGTGCCATTTTTATAAAGATTGTTCAACTGGGAATATTGATCATGTTTGAATGCAAAGGCAAAAAAAAAATAAAAAAAAACCATAAACATTGAAGATAATAATCAAACCGACAAGAGGCAGAAGAATACAACTTGTTTTATGCATCGTCGTTATCAACTCATATTCGGCTCACTGCTGAGCTCGAGTCTCCTCTCATAATGAAAAGGGTTAGGCCAATAGTCCACCACGCTGGCCCAATGCGGATTGGCAGACTTAACACACGCAGATAATTAAGAAACTTCTCTGGTATGCAGGTTTCCTTACGATGTTTTCCTTCACTATTTAAATCACGTGATATTTCATTTCTTAAAATGCACAAAACTGAAAAGTTGGAGGTGCATGCCCCGGACCGGATTCGAACCCACACACTCCGGAATCGGAGGCAGAGGTCATATCCACTGGGCTATCACGATTTATGCTGCACCGCCTTATAAAATTATTGAAATATTGTTTCCAATAATTCAGTTTCACCCACGTAGTTCTCGTTCCCGTGAGTATACGGGGATTAAATGACACTCACAAATAATGTGGCTTTCTAGTGGTAAAAGAATTGTCAATATCGGTTCAGGAGATCGAGATATTACCCCCTACAATACCACAAACTTTACTTCTTTATAATACTAGATATAGATATATATTTGTATAATAAAAACAACTAAACGAATTCCATTATAATTATACTGACCATGAGAAATAATTAATTTAAATCAATCAAAATAAAACAATTGCCGGGTTAAAAATATTTATCATTTCTCCATCTTCTCTGTTATTAAGAACATTATTGATATTTATAATACATTGTATTACATAAAATAATATATACTGTATGTAAATACATTCGAATAGGTGTAATTATACTGTAATAATAGTAACACTAAATACATCATTATAATAATTAATTGAACATAATAATACATCATTTAATTAAATAATTATTATACGTAAACAAAAAAATAATTATATAAAAGGTACTCGCGTAACCACCTTGTCATTTATTGACAATTTTATAATATTACATAAATAATATAATAATAAATAAATGTAATAGGACCCGGTTAATATAAATAAATATATAAATTATTAAACTTAACCTACTAAGCACTTTATGTACTCTATCGTAACGAATGATATATTACTATTATTAAATACTTAATAACTATAACCTAACCTATTTTTACAAAATTGGACATTTGGAATTATAGGAATGGAAAATGCACAGTACCCGTCGACTAACCTAATCCTTAACAAAATAAATATTAACAAATAATAAATGTTACACAATTGTATCATTAAATCTAAAACGAACATTACATATTTTTAACAATATTACATTTCATTAACAATATTTGGTGCAACTGATTATTTTATACCATTCAACGGACGTAAATTAAAATTAAATAAAATCTATAATTATTCACTAGATACACTGATTATTTACTTGTTCATGCGATTAAATATGTTGATTAAACAAACGTATTCCAAAACTTATTTAAGTTAAACCTTGTATAAAATAAATTAAGTGCCGTACGAATTAAATAAACTTAAATAAACACTGTCTCCTACTTGCGAGTGCAAAGTAGCCAAAAGGCCTCGGAGGTAATAACGAGTGGAAATGCCGTTGTCTTATTTTGTAAAGGGAGTCGTAAGTAATCTTCTTATAGGGTATCTTCACTGCGTTTTGGCATAGGCTCTATATGCTCTATCTTGAGCCGCTGCTTCTTCTTCAACGCTTCGCCTGTAATGACCTCCAGGACCGGTCGTATCAAAGTCGTTCCCATAATGTGATGAGGAGTATGTATGACTCTGTGATACCTGAGGATGCTTGACGATCTCATACGTTGTCTTTTCGTGAGCCTCGCCTCCAGCTACAAGTTTCTTCAATCCGATAATAGCAGACAGCAGAAGCGCGATCTTACCAATCAGCAACGCTTTGCCAGCTATCAGAGCAATCGCTTGGAACGCCATGGCAACGAATGTCCCTTTAATCGCAACACCAGCCAGTATCGGACCAATCATCTTCTTCAACTTTCCCCTCGCTTCGTTGAACGCCCGTCCGATGTCAACCCCGATGCTCTTCGGCGAGAATATGACCCGATGCGTCTGCATGAGTTTAGACGACGCCAGATTCAGGAGTTTGTCGACCTCGTCTGAAGTCAAAGAATTCAAATCGCCTTCTGGAACAGAAGAGGGGAATGCTCTGCCTCGTTCCGCATTCCGTGCTAAGGAAACGCCATCGAATATCGGCAATGTATCCATCCTTGCGGCCCGGTCCACTAGTTTCACCGCTTGGATCTTGAAGCACTTGATGATTTCCTGCGACCGCTCGCAGTTATCGTACATCTTCCCCAAAAGCTTCATACCAGCTCCGATGTCAGCGGATGCTGTAGCCAGGAATACACAAAAGCACAGGATTATCCCGCGGGGTACCATCGTGACGTGGAACTGTCAGCGCTCGTGTCCGGTCAATGCGGTTGCGTCTATTGAAATGTGTAGAAAACACATGAGCAGTGGCATTTATCTATTTTCACCGGGAACTGCATTTATCTATAAATCTTTCAGAGCGTGCAATCGTTGCATCGTATCGTCGTGCACTGAGGCGTGCATGTGCTCGTTGGTGCTGTCGCAGTGTGCGGGAACGCTGGTCAAGCGATCTGCTCGAGGATATGCTCAGTGTCAAGGTCGGTGGACATTTTAGGATTTTTATAAAGTGACTAGGTTTCTTGGCAGAGTATGTTGTAAGCCATAATATCGTGAGTGTACTTCATATATTATGAAACACGGCTAAAACTCACGTGATACAACATCGCAGTATTCCAGACTAGTTTAAAACCTATAGGGAGCCCTTAATCAGGAACTGGTCCTTTTTGGATCATGCTGCATTGCAAGAACCAGCCCAGCCATGGTTAAGGGTCCCGTATGGGTTGGAAACTAGTCGGGATATCCCGACGAAGTATGACGTGAGTTATACCTGTGTTTCATGATAAATTTTAGGTAATGTTATTAAATAATTATTTAATAACATTACCTAACATTTCAAAGGTACTTGTAAACTGCGCCTAATTGAAATAAATTAATAACTTTAACCAACTGCCGAAGGAGAAACATGGTTCCTTACCCAAAGAGTAAAACGGGACTCTATTACTAACTCTCCTCTGTACATCTGTCTATGCGCCCGTCTGTCTGTCTATTACCAGGCTATCTCATGAACCGCGATAGTTAGACAGTAAAAATTTTCATAGATTACGTATTTCAGTTATGGATATGACAAAAAATACTGAAAATATGAATAAAATAAATATTCAAGGGGATCTCATACAACAAACGTGATTGTTGTACTATTTCTATAGATAGTACGGAACCCTTCGTGCTCGAGTATAAATCGCACTTGGCCGGTTTATTTTACTGTAGAAGGAATATCATTATCAATTTACAACAACAGAAGCTATGTTTCGTGACTCTTCTCATCTACTATATAAAAATAAGTCGGGTTTTCCTTCCTGACGCTATAACTCCAGAAAGCACGAACCGATTTCCACGGTTTTGCATTCGTTGGAAAGGTCTCGGGCTCCGTGAGGTTTATAGCAAAGAAATTTCAGGAAAAGGTAGGGGTAGGGTAGGGGTAGGGGTAGGGTAGGGGTAGGGTAGGGCAGGGGTAGAGTTGGGTAGGAGTAGTTGAAAGTTTACATCGAGTTCCACGCCGACGAAGTCGCGGGCGTCCGCTAGTTACTCATATATTAATGAACACTCATTGTTTAACTTAATTTTATCTAATAGAACTTAATAATTTTGTAGTTATTTGTAACAAAGTATAATTATCATGGAAATACCACCAAAATAAATTTTGAAATTTATTTAATCTATGATCACCGATGGACTTCTATGGTTAGATATTACTTTATTCAATAGAATTTTTCAAAACACCACCCTCCTGATCAAACCTGTCCATAATATTATGTTAGTCCGGGATCTGTAGAACATTTTTTACAACTGACTACTATCAAGTTAAGCTTTCGTGAGTAGCTTCATCTCGATGAGACGATCAACTTTTTTATTTACGAAAATTCTTGATTCTGGTAGCTAACTGAGTTACCAGGTAATGAAAAAGCGTTGGAACGAGATAATGCACCACGAAATTTGTAGGGCATTATCGCTGTTGCTTAATTAATAGTTATATAAGTTAACTGACTAGGTATATTTGTATTAATAAAACATCTATGCTAACGTTATAAAGAGGTAAAGCTTTTTGTGTTATTCGGAGCAATGTTTGGATTTCAATTTTGACAACTCTCTTACCACTAGAAAGCACATGGTTATTTGTGAGTGTCATGTCTATTCTTTTTATCCCCGTATTCTCACGGGAACGGGAACTACGCGGATGAAACCGCGGAGCATCTGCTAATAGCAAATAAAACTTTTACAACAAAACTTCTGTTTACATTTATTACTATCTTGATGCATTTAGCAAAACCCAGTATTTAGAAAATGTCACTTGCCGTGTTTTTAAATTGCGTAGCCGACATTTGGACACTATACAATTTGCCGCTTTATCATAGTTTACCTGTAACATGTTACAGAGTGTGTAATGATCTCGTTATGGTATTATGATGACTGACTCTTATACTAATGAATAGATGTGCATCCACTTTATAGAGTAGACATAAACAATTTTTTTTTAAATTATCGACCAGTTTGCCAGTGAACACACCTGATGGTCAGTGATGATGCAGTCTGAGATGTGTAAAATTAGGGCCTTTTTCTTTAGCTTTGTATACTACAACATATAAATTTAGTTTAGAAAAGTTAAGCAAGTTTAGTTTACCTCTAAGCTGCCCTAAGCAAGTTTAGACTACCCTAAGCTACCCTTAAAAGATTTAGTCTACTCTTAAACTACCCCTAAGAAAGTATAATCATCTCTAACCTATTCCTAAGAAAGTTTGGTCTACCCCTAAGCTATCTCTAAGAAAGTTTGGTCTTCCCCTAAGCTATCTCTAAGAAAGTTTGGTCTTCCCCTAAGCTATCCCTAAGAAAGATTAGTCTACTCCTAAAGTACCCCTATGGAAGTATAATCTTCCTCTAAGCTATTTTTTTTTTAATTCTTCCACACCCCTTTTCGACTCTACACCACACTACCTACTGTCTGTAGGATGGTAAATAGCCACGGCCGAAGCCTCCAACCAGCCATAACCCTAAAAAATTTAATCTACCTTTAAGCTATTCCTAAAAACGTTTGATCTAAGTAGCCCAAAGCTACCCATAAGAAACTTTAGTCTACCTCTAAGCTACCTCGACGGTATAGTAGTTGTCCTGCACGGATTATGAGACATGAGTTCAATTCACAGGTTGAGCTATTTGGATTTTTTTCTCAGTATCACCCTAACCACGTCAACTCGAACTGGCATGCATGATGGTTTTCAACTCTTACATCTCCCCCCTAATAGAGTAGAAGAGAGCAATGTGGGGCAGTCAAAATACTGTACATGATACCCCATGGTTTCTACATCTTATAAAGTCCTGGATTTGCCTTTAAGTTATTTTAGAAATGCTTAGGGTATTCCGTTTAGGCACGACACGACAGTTAAAGCCAAGTTCGTGCATTAAATGGACCTTGATTGATACATATTCTTTCTATAGTAACATTTTTTAATTACTTCTTTGTAGTAGTATCCTTATGATAGAGTGGCCCACATGGGAAGGTTACTTGATCTAGAATCATTCATAATAATCAACCCATATTCGGCTCACTGCTAACCTCGAGTCTCCTCTCAGAATGAGAGGGGTAGGCCAATAAATAGTCCACCACGCTGGTCCACACGCAGAGAATTAAGAAAATTCTCTGGTATGCAGGTTACCTCACGATGTTTTCCTGCACTGTTTGAGACGCGTGATATTTAATTTCTTAAAATGCACTGCATCTGAAAAGTTGGAGGTCATATGACATATCCACTGGGCTATCACGGTTCTTTATTTTTATTTTAATAGGTTGATAATAAAGACCAAAATAGGCTATGTTGCTAGGCAAAATAGTAATAGCATCTCATTCTTAACATGGCACCAAAATATCAACATTTATATTTTGAATTTACATATTTTTTGACCAGACTATACTGCAGTGTATACAATAATGCCAAGTGCAAGGTTGCGCGCGCGTTTTATAGCGGCCGTAGCAATGAAAGTGAGTACAGCCACAGGGGATTCGAAAATGTGGAGGAATTATGTGTGATATTTTTTTTTGTTATCGGCAATCGTAAAACCTCATAAGCAATCTGTGCTTAGAGTTTATCTGTAGGATCGAATCGGAAATGATGAAATCCACAGAAAAACCATGTCACGGACATATGTCAATAGTCGCAAAGTTGAAGTAGCGGTGGGCACAGCACATAGTTCGAAGAGCCGATGGACGTTGGGGTCCCAAGATGCTGAAACGGTGACCCTGCACCGGAAAGAACATTACTTTTTGTCCTCCCAAAGTCCAGCTCAGTCCAGCAAGGAGGTCCATAGTATGGCCCTTGGCCATAATTATTAGTTTAGTACTAATTATGTTTATTACTGAATACCATAACAAATCTATTTTTAACCAGCTTCAAAAAAAGAAGGAGCTTATCAATTCGTCATTTATTTAACTAATTTTGAAAAATATTTTGTGTTTGAAAGAGTTTACTTCAAGATTGATCCCACTTGATTTTCATAAAAATCGGCTTAGTAGTTTTGTGTTAAAATCAAAATAACTGAAATACGTCTTTGAAGTCGGTTCTATTTTTATATTATTACTATTTTAACATAATGCTATGGAATACATTTTAAAATTGTAAGTACTATAAAGTGCATTAAGCATGCATAATACCTATTGGGCTTCACTTTACAGTAGTAGTAACAAATGGATTTAACAGCATATTGAATTTTTGTATATGATCAAAGTCAAATCAAAGCCAAGCTTACATAATATGGCTGTTTTTTTAAAGTAAGTAAGTTGGCTTGTGTGTGTTTTTCTTCTTTTTAACCGACCTCAAAAAAGGAGGTTCTCAATTCGACGCGTAAGTTTTTTTTTTAATGTTTGATTTTTTTTTGTTTGATTGTGTATACTCCTGAAGTGGTCCTATTGTCACCATATATGATGATGGGATCCTGGAGAAATCAAGGGAAATTTTCAAAAATTGTAAGAACAAGAAACGGCTTAAATTAACACTACACCCGGCTTAGTACCGCCTTCAAACTGATCGTCAGTTAGTACATAATATGATATATAGAATTATAGTCAGTTTTTTATCTTTAAAATGTACCTACTCATTACATTTTAAAGAAAAAGAACAAGGAATTTGAAAATAACTTGTTATTCAACACGAGTACAACACCCTAAACTAAAACTAAACATTTGATCTCATATATTTCTTTGTAAGTTAAATGAAAAAAAAATACAGAAATCACTATGCCACACAGAATTTCCTCTGTAGCTGTACTCCATACGGAAGCGTTGTTAACTTATTCACTTGAGAAGTTTCAGTACAACAGATTTTTTGAATTGTATATAAATTAAGAGTGTACTAATAGTAAAAACGCCCCATACAAAATTGTACGTACGTGTAATAATTAATGACGTCATCGAACATAGTGAGCGTTACATTTTTTCGTTTCGCTTAGATATAATTCATTTATATTCTTTTTAATTCCTTTTGGTGTCAATCATTGTTGGATAATCTTAATTTTATTATTAGTTAATTTAGTTTTTAAATAGTTTATTTTTTAGTTTTAATGTCAGTGTAGATTTAAGTTTAGATTTTAAGGTTGTGTGGACTGTGTTTGTGTGTGTTGAGGCAAATCGGGCATAAAATATAGCCTGTGTTTCTCGCTAATAACGCAGTTTTCCATAGATGAAAGAATTATTATAATTAGCTTTGCCGTAGTCGGGTTGACAATCATGTCAATGTTAAAAGATCATCAAAAAGTTGGTACATGTACTAAAATACATCTAACAGTATAATCTCTTAATACCACTCGACCTTTATATCTCATTATAAACACAATGACACATACCAGCGAGTGTGAGTGGTGAAAGGAAATAATTTTTTGAGTGCCAACTGATGGTGTTTTCCCATAAGGGAATTTTGTTGTAGTTTTGACCGACTTCCGAAAAAGAGAAGTAACCTGAATAGCTCAATAGGCTGTTTCGTGAAATTTAATAGTAAGTTTCTCTATATCTTTTGGCTTTTCATTAATATATTGTAAACATTTCAGCATTGATCTCTTAATTCTCTCTCTAAAAAGCTTATATTCTCTTATTAAAAAGATTGTACTAAACGTAGGCGTCCACTTATCCACAATGTTACAAAAATATAAAATAGATCTTCCAAAACTAAAGCTTTTATGGTATTGAAATATTTCGTTCAGTAATCTATTGTTTTTTTTTTCAAAGCAAAGCAAACAGTCCAAACAATGCAAGGTTTAAATATACTAGCGGACGCCTGCAACTTCGTCCGCCCTTAGACCTCTTTAATCCAGCCCTTACAGTAGTATCGCTGCAAAAATGGAGTAACTTCTCCCGTTTTCCCAACATTTCTCTTTACTGCTCTGCTCCTATTGATCGTAGCGTGATTAAAAGTATTTTATAACCTGCCCAGGAGTATGAAGAATAATTGTACCAAGTTTCGTTAAAATCCGTCGTGTAGTTTTTGTTTCTATAACTTACATACAGACAGATAGACACAAATTTTACTGATTGCATTTTTGGTATCTGTAACTGCGGTATTATGTGTTTGTAGAACAATCTGTGATAAATCTTCGTGTGAAAAATTAATCGTATAAAATCTCCCTTATAAGATCAAAATCATTGACAGAGTGACATGGTTTATCCATGCTAGTGAAAACAAAACCAGTGATTACTGTCACTATATGCTGTGACAACAATACGTCGTTTAGTGTGTGCATACATAATAGCAGGAAGGAAGCAGTTAAATCCGAACGCGTGTCAAGGTTACGAGCCCGAAAATTGGACTATATTTACTTTTTCAATTTTTTTTTTAAATTTTAATTCAAACTTAGTAAAACGAGGGCCTGTAATAGCCAGATATGCTTGATTTTATGAAAGTTGAAAGCTTTGTTTTTTTGACTACAATTATGTTTCATCATCATCCTCTATCTATCATCTATCTATCATCACCAGCGCTGCATGCTCTTTTTATTTTAAGAGTATGTAGCATATGCTGAGTTGGATACCTTTACTGGGTTGTGCCACACATCGCTGGATATTGTTAAAGAACAAATTGTGTTGTGTGGCATAATTCACTAATAAAGCTTTTTTCTTTCTTTTTTCTATCAAAGCCGATGGGAGTCCACTGCTAGACAAGTTCTTTTGTAGGGACTTCCAAACATCACGATCCTGAGCCGCCTGTGTCCAGCGAATCCCTGCAAATCGCTTAATGTCGTCAGTCCACCTGGTAGGGGTCGACCAACACTGCACTTTCTACTGTGAGGTCGCTATTCCAGCACCTTGGAACCCATCGTCCATCGCCTCTTCGAACTATATGCCTGCCCATTGCCACTTCAATTTAAAAAAAATCAATTCAAACTTAGTACAACGAGGGCCTGTGATAACCAGATATGCTTGATTTTATGAAAGTTGAAAGTGTTTTTTTTAGAATAGACTTGCGCTTGACAACAATCATGTTTCATCATCATCATCTAAGCCGATGGACGTCCACTGCAAGACATATGCCCTTTGTAGGGAATTCCAAACATCACGATACTGAGCCTCCAGCAGAATCGCTTAATGTCGTCAGTCCACCTGGTGGGGGTCAACCAACACTGCACTTTCTAGTGGGGGGTCGCCATTCTAGAACCTTGGAACCCCAACGTCCATCGCCTCTTCGAACTATATGCCCCACCCACTGCCACTTCAGCTTCGCGACTCGTTGAGCTTTGTCGGTTACTCTAGTAGTAATTTTATTTAAAAAACAGATATTCGTTTTCTACTTTCTGGCTATATACAGGAAGAAAATTTTTTTAGTGCGGATATTTTTATATTTTGTACATAAACAAAATTTAATGATCACGTATTTTTTCTTTTTTTTTTTAACTCAAAATTAACAAAATTATCGTTAGCTATTTACTTTTGAACAGAATTTTAGGGTCACCCTATTGTGCGTTTATTTTATTTTCGTTTGATACCTTAAGGACGTCACCAGATCACTTTTAAGCTGAATATATCTTGTTTAGTAATAATATGTACATTATTTTGTTATTTTAGAGACATAAATTAAAAAAAAAATTACATTAAATGTATCGAACTGTTTGTAGATTTATATTCTATTAATGATACAGAACCACGAAAAAAAATATCCGCACTAAAGACCGAATCACCCTGTATATCTAAAAGTATTATGGTTATCTTTCATAATCTACGAATATCGCAAGAACGTTGTTAACAGAGTGAATTAGTCTCTAACATCGTTTTTAACAGCGAAAGTTTTACTTTTGCCAGAGAAATTAAACGTTCCTTTCATACATAATTCAGCAATTTGAGGTACACACGCCGTTACTTTTATGTTAAGCGCAGGTTAATAGATGACTCATTGGCATTTATAATTATGGTTTACAGTCAATGTATAGGCCATAAAAAATAATGCAATCTGCTTTCTGTTGTTTCTTCATCGTCGTCATCAACCCATATTCAGCTCACTGCTGAGCTCGAGTCTTCTCCCAGAATGAGAGGGGTTAGGCCAATAGTCCACCACGCTGGCCCAATGCGGATTGGCAGACTTCACACACGCAGAGAATTAAGATAATTCTCTGGTATGCAGGTTTCCTCACGATGTTTTCCTTCACCGATTGAGACACGTGATATTTAATTTCTTAAAATGCACACAACTGAAAAGTTGGAGGTGCATGCCCCGGATTCGAATCCACACCCTCTGGAATCGGAGGCAGAGATCATATCCACTGAGCTATCACAGAGCTTGTTGTTTCTTCATACTAGTTTAGAAATAAAGTGATATTTTTATGACTATGACATGGGCTGGACACATAGTTCGAAGGTCCCAAGGTGCTGGAATAGTGACCCATTCACCGAAAAGCACAGTTTATTTATTTAAGGTGAAAGTTTGTATGAATGTTTGGTACTCTTTAACGCCTCGACTATTGAACCGAATTATCTGAAATTTGGTATTGAGATATATTAAAGCATGGATTAACACATAGTTTTTATCCCGGAAAAATCCATGGTGCCCGAGGGATTAGTGAAAAACTAAATTCCAAGCAGATGAAGTCGCGGGCGTCCTCTAGTTTTCTGATATAAACGACCGTAGATTTGGCGTATATCTTATAAATTAGATGTTTTTGCTCGATTTTTACACCATTCAACTACACAAACAGCTATTTTTACAGAGCTCTTTAACCAACGAATACGATTAAAACTATGAAACATCGATGCTATAGTAACAGTTTTTATAATCGCATTAGATCGTTGATCATATACTTTGACAGGAAAGTAACGTCTGACGAGGCAGGTCCTAAACAATAATTAATTGGTCTGAGGTCGCGGACGAATAAAATAACCATTTCTGAGGTGCCCTCTACAAATATTATTTGTAAATTAACCATTTTTTCAATTAATAAGGTTTTACCCAATGATACCCTATAGATTTGTTACGTGCCTACAAAATCACCGCAAAAAATGACCCGAATTTAGAAACTCCACTGAGCGCCCTGCACAATTTTATATTAACTTAAATTAAGTAAATACAAATTGTGTTTACTTAATGTAAGTTTTTACACTTCCTAAATCCACAACTCGATATTGTAGACAATATTTAGAAATACATATTGAATTTATAATGAAATTAAGGCAATTATGCACAGTTGTCCGCCGCAGTTTGGATGCGTTAGTACCCTATCTCTAGAATAAAATATCATTGTTTTTACCAACTTCTTATTAATGATACCCGCACGAAGACCAGTCAGGTCACTAGACATGTATAATTACATGCAATATTGTAATCATGATAGAAATGCATCAATGGTCATAAGATATGCATGCACATTACGGTAAGTAGGTAAATGATGAGCGGACTATTCATTCGATATCGGTTCCCATTGAGATGACAACTGAGTAAATTATATGTACACATATATTTACTGCTCAAGCAGCACTTAAAATGATATTATAGCTTTATACTCATATACCTAGTAGGCTAATATATATAGTAAACGTGTGTTAAATCTATACTAATATTATAAAGCTGAAGAGTTTGTTTGTTTGATTGAACGCGCTAATCTCAGGAACTACTAGTGCTATTTGAAAAATTCTTTCAGTGTTATATAGTCCATTTATCGAGGAAGGCTATATAATATAAATTATCTCCGTATTCCTACGGGAACGGGAACCACGCGGGTAAAACCGCGCGGCGTCAGCTGGTTAAAATATAAATAGAATTGCCAATGCCCCGCGGTTTCACCCGCGTAGTTTGAGAATACGAGGATAAGATATAGCCAATGACATTCACAAATAAAGTGTTTTTTTTTTGGTAAAAGAATTTTCAAAATCGGTTCAGTAGCTCTAGATAAGAGACAAAAGCACCCTTCTCCTTCCTTTGAGCATGAGGAATATGAAGCTAAGACCCACAATGCTTTTTTTATTCTTCACAAGTTAGCCTTTGACTACTGTCTCACTTGATGGTATGCGATGATGCAATCCGGTATATAGGTATCGGGGTAATAACTTGTTAGGAGGAAGATGAAATCCACACCCCTTTCGATATCTACACGACATCGTACCAGAACGCTAAACCGCTTTCCGATAAGATGATAACTAACCACGGCCGAAGCCTCCCACCAGCCAAATCTGGACCAATTAAGAAAACCTCAATCGGCCCAGCCGGGCATCGAACCCAGGACCTCCGTCTTGTAAATCCACCGCGCATACCACTGCGCCACGGAGGCCGTAGGTCCTACAATAGTCCAGGAATAAAACCCAAGACTTCCGGTGCCGAATCAGTCTTCGGAGCCATTGAGGCGTAAACTATTTTCTTTTAAACGCTTTACAAATCTTTGCCATGCAATCGGAACATTAATACAGTTATATTTGTACATGCATACGTAATTTCCTAATATCTGGTTAGCAACGTTAGCAAACAGGAACAAACAATTAATAATAAACAATCGGTTATTTAATACATGTTCGGCTTATTCCGTGTAGTTTGCATGCGAAGTGTTGCAGGCGATGTACGTTAGTATGGATGCGATACTTACTTAAGGTCGCCATTGACGGTCAATTATTCTCACGTTTCTGAAAAACAAACGGCAGTACCCACGCGGCATACTATACAAGTCATGTAGACCAACACATGATCAATTTTAGCCGTGGGTGCTACAGAAACGTGAGAATAATTGACTGTTTGTGACTAACATAACTGACTAATTCTAATTTAGAGTCTCAATAGTTCAACGGTAAGACTAGTCGGACTCTTCATCGAGGGGTGGTGGATCGATCCCCGCCCCGTTGGTCTATTGTCATACCCACTCCTAATATAGTCTTTCCCGACTAGTTGGAGGGAAATGGGAATATTGGTCATATTTAAAAGATATGGCAAATATTCTTTAAAAAATCCTTATTATTAGTTGTTCTAAGCCTCGTTCTCGACTCTAGAAGCGCTTTTGTTAGTCCAAACTCTTGGTGATGCAGAGACGCATGATCACCAAAATAAAACTGACTCTTTTGTGAAATTTTTTTCAAAATACTGACTGACTCTTTTGTATTTTTTTTTGTAAAATACGGACAACACTGTAAAAACTGTAAAAAACATTTTATAATTAATTTACTGTGATAAAAATTTAAACATCATTTGTTCCAGATTGATTTGAACATCATTTGATAGAGATTTGTTGAGAGACCGAATTGAAATTCGGAAGCTGTCGGGTTTCATGCCCATTTAATTAATTATTATTAATGGTCGTACTTACTTATACTACAGATATATGTAAGTACGACCATACCTTACTTCTTTACACCACAGGTATATGGCAAGTTTAGTTGAAGAAGTAAAAAAAGAAGAATCATAGACAAATTATTTTTATTCATCACAATTATCATCAATAAATAAAATTGAAAATCTTTGGATAACTATTTAATAGTAACATAGTTAACGAAACAAGGAAATAGGCATATTTTTCAGTGGAAATCCACTTCCTTTAACTTTAAAGAGCATTCTAGAAACACGTTGTAGGTATATCTCTCGATATTAGTACTGGTAAGTTTAAGCGTTACCTTCTGAAAGCGATAATATGCTGCTAAATAAGCGTAGCATATCCAAATCAAAGTCAAAATTCATTTATTTCAAATAGGCTTACTTTACAAGCTCTTTTGAAACGTCAGGTAATAATATTAAACTTAAGATAATGGTGATAATAATTATTCGAAAACTTAAAATTAAAACGCTGTCACAAATTGTCCTTCTACTATTAATTCCCATATGACCTTTACTTCATGATGATGAAGGTAATATATTACGGTCTGGAAGTTAACAATTATAATATTTTTCAAGTCTAAAATTACCACATCTGCGTACACCTATTCCAACATCTAACCACGACCTACCAAGACTGGCACAATAATTTTCCATTTCGCTACACGCTCACAAACGACTACGAGACCGCTCGCACATCGACCGGCAACATCACGCTTTCATACTTTCAACGAGCGTTAGATACGTATTCACCATTTGAAGTCCTCATATATGATAGCACCCTCGGTGAGCGTAGCCCCGATCTCAGAGGCACAATTCATTTGTAGTGTACATAGCCTATAAATACGCGGTTGCTTCAAAGTATGGAACAGTCTTTTTTATCAAACCATCCCGTGAACATCTACCCAAATAAAATGTTGAAGTACATACCCTTAGTTCTTTTAGTAGTAGTGGTGAATGCAAAGGATGATTTGGGTATGAAATACGTGATGAGGATATATGAGGATTGCCAGCGATCTGATGGGATTTTTCCGTGTCTGAAGAAGAAGGCGATACTGTTTTTCGATAGAGCGGCTCGTATGGAGGCGATACCACTGGTCGATGGAGTGGATATAGTCAAGACATCGGACGTTGAGGTGGTTCCAGTTAGTGAGAATGATATCGAAGCGAGTTTACCAAGGAATCTGGACAGCAAGGATGAGATCTTATCAGAGATGCTGTGGGACAGAGTAGCTGCCTTCGCCAACTCGAGGACAGTCCAGCTATCGTTGCCAAGGATGTCCGGAGATGAGCTCAACAAAGGGGTTGAAGAAGGTAAGACTATTTCATCTTACATACATTATTACTAGCGGACTCCCGCTACTTCATCCTCCTCTTTAATCCGGCCCTATTGCAAAATCCGTTCTTAGTGGATACCTACTAACAATAAACTACCTCCCTGCCCAATTTCAGCTTTGAACATCAATCTGTTTTCGAGATTTCGTGATGAATGACATTTCGCACTTATATATTAAGTTAGAAAAGAATCACTTACTGACTGATTGTTCGTAATTATTTGCTCCACGAAATTATGTAGTAAGTTAATTTTCAGTAAATTAACAACTTTTTTCAGAACCTTCAGGAAATGCGTGCTGAATATGTTTTTATTATATGAAAATAATTTATAAACATTTAATTATTAATTTGTCTTTTGTTTAATATTAATGGATGAATAAATAAAACATTTATATTATATAACCGATACACTGGTTTCCTGTTATAGATAAAGTATAGACCCTCCCTGTTACTTCTATAGATGCTGGTGAGATTATTAGGTTTAAAATCAGAGTAATTAAGATTAAATTAATTACGTATAATAATAGTTCCTCGTGTTTTTCAAAGCACGTGGGTACTTCTTAAACATATCACTTTCAAGCTAAAACTGAAATGACAGGAAAAGTTTATATTCACAAGAAATGTCCTTGGTTCGAATCCCGGGATTAGTAGTATTCAGATGTGTACTATGGGCAAACTTGTACTGTCAGGTGATTTAGTGTTTGTTTGTTTATTTTACTACAAAAAGCAATTTACTAAGACACAACATTTTGAGGCATTTTTCTGATACAATGAAAAAGCTAGTCAGATACGTTAAAAAACCGTACATCTTCTATTTATTTCATTTTATTTATTTATTGCACAAATAAGAAAAATAACAAAAGAAGACAATGATTTTACAGGCAAAACGCGACCTTAGCACTAATAACTTCTTAGTTATCATCACTTATCATCAAATGAGATCGCGGTCATGAAAAAAAGTTCTGATTATGTTCTAAACTATGCCAATTAAGCAAGTATTACATTCAGTAAAAAGTAATTCAATTAAAACTTACTCCACAATAATTCAATCTCGTTCATAAGATGGCAAATAATAACTTCTCGTCTTGGAAACTGTATCTCGAAGACCATTAAGTATGAATTATAGAATCTAAGATTAAGCCAGCTTTCCACCACTAACCTTTTAACATAGTCCTGTGTTAACTGTACTTTCTCTTAGGGAAGGGACTGAACCTATTAGACTAAGAGCTAGCGACCGCCAGACATTCGTCATTTTAACAGCTGAAAGTTTGTCAACTCATGCTCTTAGCGTAAGTACGGTTTTAAGCTAATTATGGAGTTTGGAACGTGGTTACTTTAGGAGGTAGCTGATTTCAAGGTTCAGGACCCTCAACCGTCAAATTATAAAGATTTTTGATATTTTTCTCGGCATAGATAATATGGGCCAGCGTGGTGGACTAATGGCCTAACCCTTCTCATTCTGAGAGGAGACTCTAGCTCAGCAGTGAGCCGAATATGGGTTGATAATGATGATAATGATAGGTAGATAAGAAGCGGTTCATAAAATTTTAAATGGCATTTTTAAAGTGTGCACATAATTATAGATTGGAAAACAAAAGACGGACCAAAAGACAGAATGACCGTCAGAAAAGGAGACCATTTTCACAAACAGTATATCACTATATAGGTGACATGTACGTAGTCAAATTATTTCTTTTTATGTTGGATTATAAGTCAAAATTGTACAGTATAGCATAAAAGCTTTTATTTATTCATTTTATATCCCCATTAGTCACTTATCTTTGCGGCGACTCTTTGAAAATCACTATTTAAGATTAAACTTTAAGGATATCTTCGAAGGGTTGCCATGAAGTCTAACTAGCGAAAAGGGATATAATTTCTCATATTATGCCAAGGAAAATATAAAAAAATTACACTTTGAAAATTGTGTATTGGACCCTTGAAACCTGCTTGCTACCTTCTTAAGTTTACTAAGCATCACAGTCCAAACTTGATAGTTAGCTACCGTAATTACCTATAGTAAGAGCTAGGATAAACTTTCAGCATTAATAAAATAACGAATGTCTGGCAGTCACTGGCTCTTCATCTATGTACATTTGATACCGCTATTGAAACTACCACGGTACGAACGAAGTTAACGAGGCTTGAGTTAGCTTGAGGCGAGCTTAAGATTTACTTATGAAGGGAAATCGCGAATTTGCTTCAATAGATATATTACAAAACTCTTCAATGGGCAAGTATCCGTAAAATAAATACCCTAACAATGAATTATTTGTTTTTTTAATTCTTCATCATCACCATTAACAGCTTACTTTTAATTGCTCGCTACTGCCCCCTGAAGTAGACGTGACAATGGGCAAAGCACATAGTTCGAACAGCCTATATACGTTGGGATCCCGCACCAGAAAGCACAATGATGGTCCACCACCCGCTAGATGAACCGACGTCTAGCTTTTGCAGGGAGCCGCTGGATGCCGGCGGCTTAAGACTGAGTTCGTTGAAAGTCCATAAAAGAGTTCTACGTTCAGCAGTGGACGTCCATCGGCTGATAATGATGATGACAGATCGTGTTTTTTTTTACTATAACGTGTATTGATGGTCTTGGGAACGCGACTAATGATTTATGTGTATGCAAGGCTCGAATGTCATCATCATAGCTATCCTCATATTCGTCTCACTGTTTAGCACGAGTCTCCTTTCAGAATGACAGGGGCTAGGCTAATAATCCACCACACTGGCTCAAAGCGGACAGACGTCACACAAGTAGATAATCAAGAAAATTCTCAGGCATGCAAGGCAAGGAAAAACATCGTGCGGAAACATAAGCGATGTTTTTTCCTTCACCGTTTGTGACACGAGATATTTAATTTCTTAAAAAACACATAACTGAAAGGTTAGAGGTGCACGCCGGGGACCGGATTCGAATCTACACCCTCAGAATCGAAGGCAGAGGTATATCCACTGAGCTCTTATTGCTCTCACTGGCTCGAATGTAACATCACCAGATTCCTAAATACGTATTGATACTAAATATCGTGTAATTGACTCTTAGGTAATAATTTAGTAAGTAGAAATAGCTGGCTCAATACGTGTTTCCTCGTAATCGGAAGTTTTCATCAATAATTGCGAGTAATTAAATTATTCACCGATCATAACCAAGATTACGTACAAACAAGATTACCTACGCATTTGCGTAAAACGCGTGAAAGACAGATAGCGTGACTAATATTATAATT